>NC_084881.1:7443500-8061750 GCF_023558435.1 Drosophila sulfurigaster albostrigata
GAAACAAGGCAAATTGGGCATTAAAAAAAAGACAGACAAAATTTAGAAAAATTATTTTCAAGAGTTCTTTTGAAGAAGGTTGAATGATAAAATGAGTTTGGTAAAAAGGAGTTTATTTGCATATTTCTTAAATTTATCTTCTTTTTTTCTTGCAAACTTGGAGTCTCGATGCTTGAGCATATTTTATGACATAATCAAATATGCTTTAAGCCAAAGCTAAAGCCAAGGCCAACAGCAACCCTTTTGAAGTCTTTCGCTTAGCTTTTGGTCGAGAGACAACGAGTAACGAAGTGAACTGCAGATAAAGTATGTTTCTTTTGGTTGTGGCTGTCTTTTGGTTTAGTAATTTATTTATTTTTAGCAAATTTGCTTTTATCATGCCCCCGCATAAGAGATGGAGTATCTTCGTATTTTTCTCGTTGTGTACAAATGCAAATGCTTACAAGACGTTTAACTTGTCACCTGCGGGCAAAGATGCTCTGTAAAATGCTCTCCGCACTTATCTGACAGTTGTGCATCTCAACAACAACTTCCCCTCAGCTACCCTCCCCCTCCGATGCCGATGGGGCAACATCGTCATGTCATATGTATAAAATATACATTTGTTTGCCTTACATGTTTGTCACTTATCGTTTTGGCCCAATGTTCAAGTCCTTGGCTTGTTCGCTTGCTCGCTCGCTGTTTTACTGCCACTTTTGGCCCACTCTGCTATTCTCATATTCTTTCACAGCACATGGACAAGTCGTGTTTGGTGGTAACACAGATGCCTGTACTGCTGCTGTTGCTTCCATCTGAAAATATATTATGATTTTATGCATGGTAAAGCGAAAATATTATTGCACTGTGGCTACCCAAACGAATAGTTGTAGTTACTTTTCTGTGTGTAGAAATGTGTCAGGCAAAAAAAACAGAATCTGCACAATGCTGCTGAAAGTTGAATCATTTAAGCATAATAAAAAAAGCTAACTGATTTTAAACTAAGTATTTGAAAATGAAAGTGAAAGTTAGTTAAAGACATGCTTTTAATTTAAATGTAATTTTCTATTTATTAATTTTATTTTATTTGTTAGTTAACAACAACAATTAAATGTAATTTTCTATTTATTAATTTTATTTAATTGATTCATAAAAACTCTTTTAATTGTGAGCGTTAGTAAAATAAATTAAATGAAGCAAATTAAGAAGAACTGATTTCTAGTTATGACATAAATTGAAGGTTATTATAACTTTGTAAAGCTATTTAAGAAATACTTTTGTAAAGCAAAGAACGCCTACTGCAATTGGCTCTTAGTTACTTTGGCTGAAAATATGTTATATTTTGCACTCTTTGGTACATACATATGTACTATATTGGTATATTGTAGAATATGTTTTTGTACCGAGAAGCGGGTATCTCACAATCGAGCATACTCTACTGTAGTTTTCTTACTTGTGTTAATAAGTTTTCATAAAGAATACCATAACAATACTTTGAGGGTTGAATATATTTTTTAAGCGAATACTTTAACAATTGTTTATAGTTTATAATCATAAACAAGCTAAAATTATAGAATTATGTAAATAATCTTAAGATATATATATTTTAAATGAATTATAATGAGTAAAGACATATTTCTCCATATAACTTATAGCAATTTATATATATTTATTAGAAGTGATTCTGTACACACATTTCACATTTACTCATCAACTCAGAACGCAATTTAAAGCACATATGAATTTTACTTCCTTCCGTCAACGTTTCCTATTTAAGAGGGACGCCTCCGAGTCCTGAGAGTA
Source organism: Drosophila sulfurigaster albostrigata (assembly GCF_023558435.1). Taxonomy (NCBI): domain Eukaryota; kingdom Metazoa; phylum Arthropoda; class Insecta; order Diptera; family Drosophilidae; genus Drosophila; species Drosophila sulfurigaster. Next base: position 7,445,280 of record NC_084881.1, read on the forward strand.
CAGTAAAGTACATTTTATTGCATACTATTTTCTCGTTATTTCCGTTTGACGTTTCTATATACGTTTATATTTTTTGCTATTCCCATTTTGTGCGATACTTCCTGTCATGGAAATGTTTCTGTTCCTGAATTTATTTTTTGTGAGTGTTTTTTTTCAGCAGACGTTTCGCGTTTTAAAGCATTCTTTTCACCGCCTCTTCACTGATGTCCTTGACTGCATTTTAACAAGCTCCGCATAGAAGTAGAGAAGTGTGCGTGTGTTTGTGTGTGTGTGTGTTGCTTTAATAGCTGCAGTTCGTTGGTGAGAAGGAATTTTCTTAATATTACAAACTCGCGTGTGTAGCGCATGCATTTTTCTATATTACGAGTACGTAGCACTTCCTCAAAAAACTGCATGCGGCGTGGCTTATTAAAATTTTTCACTGACTTCGCTTGCCAACACTGGCATAGACCTTTTGTGGGCCAATTTATGTTTCAAGTTGAAATTGTTGAAATAGTTTCGCGTGCTGCAAATTGTTAACGAAGCTAATCAGCATAAAAATACCAAGCGATAGCGACGCTTGATAGAATTTTCAAGAGCTGAAAAAGGAGTTGGAAGTGAAAGTGTTTCACATTAGGCCAACCTAATAGGTTTGTTTATGGCCTCTGTGGAGACCACCGGCAATGCAAAGGTTGAAAAGTATTACTCTCGTGTTTAGGTTAAAATTTATATGAATGCAATATTTTATGGGCTCGTAATTTGAAATCATTTTACATTTTAGCACCACCAAAATGGCATAAGCTTGAGTAGTACAATTTATTGCACAAAAGCAATCTAAGAATAAAAATGGTGAAAAATGGATCAAATTATTAATATGAATATGAAAACATTAACTTGTTCTCTTGAGTTAAATTTTGATGGCTTAGAATTAATTATAGCTAAATAAGAATTGAGTTCAACTTATATTATTAAACACTTGACAATGCACAGTGGTTGGGCCAGTATGGGAGTTGCGGCCAAAAATACTTCCCGTGGAGATATCGCTAAGTAATTTTCCCCAAAAATCGAAAAAAAATATTATGTATACATAGTAAAAAAATTGGCTAGCTCCCATACAACCTAAGTATGGCTTATATGCAATGTGCCCATTCTTTCAATAGCTTGCTTTTATGTTAATCTCTGAAGTATTTCCCTTCAATATTTTAATGATATTAGTTTAGTTTGTTTCCTTTTTAAATTATTTATGCTAAATATAATATGTTAGGATCTTGACTTCATTGCAAATTTGTGCCTCAATCTGCCTAAAATAAAAGTAAAGCAACGCCAACAAATGTCGTTAAAATATTTTCCTTGTTTCGATTTTTTTTTTTTTAATAAATTAACCAAATTTGCTTGTCTAGGGTTTGGGGGTCGCTAAGGGATGCTGATGCGCCCACGTTATGCGGAAGCGATTTTTATTTTACCCATTTTGAATTATTGTTATGGGCGCGATGTGGGCGTTGCTGTATATGCTTATCGTTCATATATTGCCTTATTTATTGCCTGATTGGGTGGTATCTTTTTGGAATGAGTGTCTGCGTCGCGTCTGACGAGTTTAATGTGCCTCCCATTTTGACTAATGGCCGCTCGTTAGCTACACAAATGAGTTTTTTATGACTGATACGAATACATGTGACTTTCAATGATTGTTGTATTAATTTAGATCGTTTTTCAAACTTGAAAGAAGGATTTCGAAATATGTGTTTACTTAACAAATTTCTTGATGTCACAGTCTAAAATAAATGTGTTTTCTCTGTTAAGTTTGAGATTTTATTTTTAATTCAACGACGTAGACCTACGCCAGAATATTGCTTTTTTAATGTACAGAGTTTGTGCTCTCTAATGTATATACTTCTATTATATCATTTCCTATTGATGATACATTTTAAACATTTGTCCTAGTGCTTCTTCTGAATAAGTTGTAGGTTTAAACATACAATAAATACCCATTTATACACCCATACTTATATTACTTGGAAACGACTTTTATTGACATTATCACAGATTCAAAAATATTTCAATTGCTAATTCGCTCAATATCCAGGCACTCCACACAAAAGAAAACTTGTTCATGATACAAGTGAATTCCTTTTGTGTTCGATTGCGTTGATATTGAGCAAATAGATTGAAATTTGAAGGCTATCGTTGCTTGGGATTCATGGGAGGTATGTTGAAAGTGTTTTTCGTGTTTGGATTCTTGCTTAGCCCGCTATTGGGTCTTGCAATAGATGTCGGTGGTTTTACCACCAAATCAGGTTTGGCTTTCACATTTGGATTAATAGTCTGCCATTTTTTGTAGTTATTAGCTAATTTTGTACTGGTTGTTTCTCGAGTGTTACTTTTTGGTACACTCCTGATATCTGCATTTCTTTTCAGCTGTTCGTAATACGTATTCTTGGAGAGCAGAGCTTCCAGTTGGGCTGTTGGTGTAAATAAACCATCGACACGCTTTGGACCAAACATTTGACTTTGATCGTCGAGCGAAAGAGTTTTGCTCGGATACTTGTATTTCTTGATAGCGAATTTGGGGTCAATCGGTTTACGTTTTATATCTATCCTCTTTGTTTCAAAACACTTTCGGTTGGAGTGGTTTGTTTTTAGGAACTCCTCTGATAGCTTCAAGTAGTGAGCTTTGTCGATCTTTGAATTCCCATTTAAATTCGTGGTATTAATATTCCTTACATGCCTTACTTTAGCTGGATGGTTTTTCTTTGGCACTTCATTGGAATTGGCTTTTACTGTAGAAGAGCTGACAACTCTTGTATTTGATTTGCTAGGCAGCTCAGAGTTGATTTTGATTATCCTATGGCTGGCCTGATTTGGTAAATTTTTTTGATAAGTAAGCCTTTCTATTAGACGAGACTTGGCAGCTTCAACCTTAGCTGGTTCAGGAGTATTTTCCTGTTTTTGTGAAGTTTCCCCTGGTTTAGAATTTGTAACTGTCTGAATGTTGCTAGGCTGCTGGACATTGGACAAATTCAATTTGCTATCCGATGAAATGGTAATATTAGATGGATTACAATAATGACGAATGCAGGCGGGTTGCTGCTGGCTTAGGAAACCCAACGTGTTCTTATTCGATTTGATATCTTTTGCTTCACAATGCTGCTCAGCAGTATCATCCCTTTCTGCTTGATCATATTCTTCAGCTCTATCTAAATCATTTTCACTGCAGTCTTTATCAATTTGGGAAATGTCTGCCTCCAAATTATTCAGAACTTCATCCTCATCATCATCTTCAACCTCATCCTCAACCATTTTCGCAACATAACTTTCACTGCAGTCCTTGTCAGTTTGTGAAGCGTCTGCTTCTAAATCATTTTCATCATCATCCTCATCTTCATATTGGATGGGAAAAACCACTTTGTTGACAACATAACGCGGAGCAATACCTTTATGATATTGGGGCAAATATGTTTCACTATTGAATGCTTCATTTTGGTCCAAAGTCTGAGATCTTGCCATAATTGGATGAATGACAGCACCTAGAGCCTGAATGTCATCTTTGTTAGCTCTGCTCCTCGCCGTGGCTAAAATATTGTCATAGGAATGAGGCTCTTGCTGATTATCGCTTGGTGGATTTTCTTTGTCTTTCTTCTCCTCTTTGGGAAGTGGATTGTATTTGACTATCGTGCCCAATCCCATCTGCTGCATGAGGAATCTTTTAGCCGCCTTCAGCTGCAACTTCTGTGTGCATGCTGTCCAGCAAAGATGCTTGGACATGATGCTCATCACGCTGGGCAGCATCTGAAACGCCGCCGAGGCATCCACGAAAGCCACTCGCAACCGACGAGCAATCACATCCACCAATTGGCAGGCGTATTCTCGCTGGCAGGCATAGTCCACTTCAGCTTTAATGTAGGGGAAATTCGGATGCAGTCGTTGCCTGTCCGATTTGGTGGTCTTGAAGAGCACTTGGTACGCATTGCAGCCATAGGTGTCGGCCAGATGCTGTGCCACATCGAGAGGCAGATCATAGTTTTGCACCAGATTGATGGGCAGCAATGGGCAATACTCCTCGCCACCATCGAGCAACACGTAGTGAGTGTTGCTTGCCTCGCTCTGTGACTCCAAGCAGCACAGATCTATGGCCGTATCGATGGCTTCGGCGGCCATCACGCGATAGCAGCTCCAGCTGCCGCCAGCCAAGGTAATCAAATTGTTGTTGCTCACCTCCAAGAGGTAGTTGGAAGTGATTTCACTTTGAGCATCTGAGCTGGGGCACATGATGGTGGGCATCACGCCTGACCAGGAGCTGAGCACGTGATCCGGACACACCAGAACGCAATCGTTGAGCACTTGACGTGTTTGCTCCAGAAGGCAATCGACTGCTTCGCAATTGGCAGCTGGATAGACTCGCCGCGGTTCCTCGGGTTCAGTTTCCAGGCAGCCAACTAGAGTTCGATTCTCGAAGGGAAGCATGTAGAAGGGCTGTCCATCCATTTGGCGACCGGTGGGGAAGATCAGGCCGCACTGCGACGGGCCAAAGTGACCGGGCAGCGCCATGTGAGTTCCAAGCGTGGGCTGAACAATGGCATTGACTTCCCGGTCATCGAGTTTTCTGAGCACATCTGTCTGGGCGCCAGTTGCATTGATCAGACACTGACTCTTGATCACAAACGAGTCTTCAGTCAACACATCCTCGACAACCGCCTTGCGACAGTTGCTCTCCTCGTTAACGGGCAACAGCTCGTTGAGCTTCACATAGTTGGTCACAGTGGCACCGTATTTTACAGCTGTTAGAGCTAAAGCTAGGCACATACGAGCATCGTCTAGCTGGCTATCGTAGTAGACCAAGGAGCCGAGCAGTCCATGAGGACGCAAAAGGGGAAACTCGTTGAGCGTTGCCTCCTTCGAGAGGAAGTGCGAGGCACGCAGATTCGACATGCCAGACATGGCATCGTAGAGCTTCAATCCCAGCCACAGGATGGGCAGCCGGAAGGCAGTGTAGATGGGCATCAGCATGGGCTGCACTCGATTCAGATGTGGCGCGATCTTCAGCATTGTGGCACGCTCGCTCAGCACCTCCTGCAGCCTGAGCATCTGCTGCAGATCTCCTCCTCGAAGGCTCGCCTGCAAGTGTATTGTGCTGCCTTCGACTAATTTACTCGATTTGCTGCTGGCTCCATTTGCAAAATCGCCGGCCTCAATTAGCGCCGTCCTTAGGCCCCTGGATGCCGCATCTAAAGCGCAGCCACAACCAACGGCGCCTCCGCCGATGACCAGAACATCAAAGTTCTGTTCTTTTAGGCATTTCAAGTGTTGTCGTCGTGTTGGCAGCTTCCAGCTCTCCTCATTGCCATCGCTGCGATGGCGGCGGAAAATGTTGCTTAACGAAGAAAGAAATCGTTGTGGATTCCCCTGAAGACATCGGTCCAGGCTCATTTGGATTCGTGATAACATCTTGATGCCAGAAAATTGCTCGACATTGCTTCAGAGCGAAAGCCTTAATGGGAAAACTTCTAAAATTTAATCAAACTGATCGAAAATTTTGAAATATTTAAAATATTTTCTGAAAGGCATTGCAAAGAATACTCCGCTTTAAGCGTTGAAGAAATGGTATAAAAAAGGGGGTAAAAAGGATTATCTTTGGGTTATCTTTAGAAATATTGTACATATACCATAGAAAGCTATTATAACTTTCTGCCTGCAGAAAATGTATGTAACAGGCAGTATATGTTCATATGTATATATATTCATCATCGGCGTCAACAGACGAGACGATATAGCCATGAGCTTCTGACCGTCTGTCAGTCATCATCTGCAAATTAAAAAAATATAATCGAGCAAGCGCAATTTTAAAGCCAGATTTTTGGTACATACAATTATAACTATTATCTTTATAATTTCTGAAAATTTGGTTGCGATCAAATAAACAAAATGATTTAAGTGGTCTTGGAAATAATTATGAATGGACAGCTTCGGTTAATAATCTGCTAAAATTTGTATATGTATAAATTTTAAGTATGTATAATATATCAATACACCAAATACAGATTCCGGTATATTTCAGTATTTTTCTGGTATATTAATTCGGTATATTTAAGAAATACCGCACTATTTTGCTTTTATTGAATATGGGAAGCGAGTATCTTAAAGTCCAGCAGACTCGAATCTAGCTTTCTTAATGGTTTGTTTTTGTGTTTGTCAATATATCGTGTTAAAAAAGATTTGACTTTTTAAATAGCCTTTTGCGAAAGTTTTTGTACTATCGAAATGAGCGCCATTTCTATCTGTTTGGGCTTTATAAAATATTATTAATTTCCGGGTAAAGAATTTTGTTATTATTGTCAATAAAAGTTGAGTACCGACTCTTAACGGCTTTACGAACGTCAACAAGCGAAATTTCCAATTGCCCAATCCTAAAAAAGTTCAAATGGTGTTCATTTATAGCTTTTATTATATTTTTAACAATAAATCAATCAATCTTTGAGTAAAAACACAAAATTGTAAACTAACCAATTAATTGGAAAATACTCAAACACGTCTAAAGCAAATGAACCATTTTACATGATAGACGTGTAACAAAATTATTTTTTCAATATTATAGATGATAAATGCCATTTTTTAATTAATCTTGTTTTTTAATATTCTTTCTCTTAGGTGTCATTTCTATTAATTTATCATTTTTTCTCCGCATTAATGCGGCATAACCCGATTGCAGAGAGATAGAAAAAAAGAGCGCAACTAATTTATATAATTTCTTTATAATCGCTTTAAAATCATAATAATTAATGCAGGCGGATTACGCAACCCAGAGTCAGGCAGTCAGTCATCTTCAACACTTTCACGGCTTTGATAACTATGCCAATTAAAATTAATGAAAATTATAGATATGCGGGCTGTCAGCTGAATGAATTATTCCCCCAGTCTCCCTCGCTGCTTACACAACTCAATCTTCATTGATGTCAGGTGGGCAGCAGACGACCTGCCACAGTTACGTCAATTTAAAGTCCGACCAGAGGCAGGAGATGGGAGACGGGAATGTGACACAAAATTACTATGCTTAACTCATAAAGGTTGGAAAATTTAATTACATGCAATGGGGGAAAAGAAAAAAAAAACTGACGCTATTCAGTGGGCATGGAAGGCGGATCCTGAACACGACAGGACAAGAAAACAATCGACCAGGCGTTGCCCGAATGTTAAGGCGAGAGGTAATAATTTGAAAACGCAAAAACTCCTGCCATTTGTGTGATGTCTTTGGCTGTCCGCTCGAGGCCTGTCACCTGAGTTGCCCCTTGGGCTTTACTCTAATGTCCCCAAAACAGCTCCCATTGGGAGTGGGAAAGTGGCACGAGAATGGCCAAAAACAATTGGTGTCAACAATGTGCGGGCAGTTTGATGAACGCTTTTGACTTTCACACGCTAATGAGTTTGTTTAAGTAATTTCAATTCATTTGTTAATTTTCAACTATTGTCTTTCTATTGACTCTATTAATGCGTCGCCCGCCTGTCATTCTGTCATTCTGTCACTTTCCCATTCCTCTCAGCCACAACGACATTTGTTTTGTGCCTCGAGTCCCTCAGAGAATCGAAAGTGTCTGCCTGTCGGGGCTTGTGTTTGCGTGCCCATAAATATCGTTCCATTGCCCACTTGTGTCCTTTTGTCATTGTCCTTGACTGTATCATTAACCATACTCCCAGTGCTCAATAGAATCGTAGATTAATTGTATCGGCAGCAGATATTCACTAAAGGGTGAATTCTGTAATCACAGCTAAACTGTTCAATTTCTAATCTATCCTAATATTGTTATATGAAAATGGCATTCCATAACTTAGGAGAATAATTACATGATGAAAAAGTACAGTTAGAGAAAAAGCGCAATTAATATAAGTAATATTGTTTTAAAACTTGTATTTTTGTATTTCAAAATCGTTCTTAAATTAAGTGGAAATTGCAAAAATTGTATTTATTTTCATATTTAATTTAATCTCAAGGAAAATATTTAATAATTTTGTTATTAAAAAACTAAGCATTTAATGACAAAATGCAATTATAGATAAAGCAAAATTAAAGCTACAACGGCTAGAAGAATTTGCCTTTATTTCAAATAAAATCTGTTTACTGTTTTGACAGCTTAGCTTTCTTATCCTTAACAGGTTTCACATATTTATTAAAACTTTGACTTTTAAGTTAAGTAAAAATACTTTACATAAAGCCTTGATTTTGGATATTAGTATTTCAAGCATTTTAAATTCTTCAGTTCGATATACCTAAATCATATAAAATTAAATATTTTATTGTAGTTTATTCTTTGCCATTTATTGAGTCTTTAAATGAGCTTAATTTAAGTTAGTGTGTCTGGTTTAGTCATAACTGAACTGACGCAGGCCTCGGAGGCACAGACTACACTGGCCTAAAGGCATACCCTGTAGGGCAAAACAAAAAAAATTAAAACAAAAACAACAGAGCTGGCGTCTAAATACAAATTTCCGGCAAAAGCCACATAACAAACCAGGCCCGTTAGCGACACGGACATGGACACGGACGCGGACACAAACACCAGGGCACGGGACATCAGGACACCAGGACACGTCAGCGGCTGGCTGTCTGGGACAATGGATCCGGACTCCGGAGAGCAGACGACTGCGCCTGGCACTTTGTTACATTTCGTTAGCTCACCAAAGTGCCTCAACACGCTTCCTTAGTCTGCAATCCAGTCTTCGTGCCCCATTCCACTCTTTTGAGCTGCAACTGGGCGGCATTTGCTTTGTTATTTTTTTTTTTTGTTTTTTCGCTTGTGGCATGCGACTCACCTTTTCCACTACAGCACCGCCCCCGCGAGTCGGGTCGACGATTCCCCGACCCTTGGCGGCATTATTGCAGCTATAAAGTCAGTGCCTTGAACTTTTTGCCAGTTGTTCTTTTGGTCGGACATTATGTTTTTCTGCCTGTTGTTTTTCGCCCATTTTTTGTCGCCTTATTGCTATTGAAGTTTGTTTTTTTATGGTCTGGCCGAGCTTGACAATAAGCACGTTGGCGGCAAAACTTTTCCACTTCTCATTTATTATTACGCGTTGTGTTGTTTCCCTCTGTTTCTCCTGCGTTTGTTGTCGTCCTGACAACCCAACGACACAAATTGTCGTCTGCTCCTGTCCAGCTGGTGAACAATAGAAAAACACAAACAAAACCAAAAACAAAACAAATCACCAAAATGCAAACAGACTCACAGGATACATCTAATATTATTCTTATTTTTTATTTATTTCGAGCGTGAAAAAAAGTACGTGAAAATTAATATAATTCAAATAAACGATTTACTGCGCTTGGTCGGGCAATCAGCGAGGTGTTAACTTTAAGTGGCATAAATTGTTCCTGCCACAGGCCAATTTCAAATCCATGGAGGCTGTCGCTTTCTGGTGGCACAGTTTGTTGACACTCTTCTCATTTGAGGTAACAAATTGGCTACAAATTTCTCTTGCATGCTGACCAGAAAGTTGTGTGATTTATTGTCGTCTTGAGAACAGCTATTTTTGAAGCTTTTGCCATGCAACAGTTGATCTTAACGACACTTTTTCTACTTCAATTCAAATTACAAAAATTTCTTTAATTCATTTCTCAATTTTTCATTTTATTAAGATTAGAAAAAATTATAAATATCATATTTCGTACGAATGTCGTAAAATGCCTTAAACTTTGGCTGCCCAAATTCATTATCTTAACCCTTAATGATCATTGGATTAAATACATTTCCTTTGCTTAGTCTTCTTCTCCATAGATGGAGAGATAGAGACATAATAAAATAAAAAGCCAAATGAGAATCCCCTTGTAGCCTTTGTATCAAAAAATTAAATAGTCCCATTTGTATTTTTGATATTTAAACAAATTGCTAAATTCAAAGCAAATATTCACGTCTTATATTGCAGTAACTAGTATAAAATAATAAAGTAAACTAAAAAATTCAGATTAATTTATTTACTCACAATCATTTCTTTATTTTGTTTTAATTGCTAGTCTATAGATATTTTTAATTTGAATACAAAGCTCTAGCTGACGATCATTTGGCTGCTCATTGTCTTAAATTTATTGTTAACTTTAATATTTTGATAAATAGTATTTCACTGGATTGAATTGTGAAATATTTCTGTCAGCACTTTAATAAATTTATAGCCTTCATTCGTTGCAAACACGCCTCCAAACAATTGACATTGAAATGCAAATGCCCGAGCAATAAATGTCTCATTCAGTCAAATGTAGTTGCCTTATTGTGTGTGGCAACAGAACATAATTGGGAGGCACACGCAACGTAACAGACGCGCCCCGACTTCAACGCCAAGTGCGACTCAATGGTCAGGTAATGCTCAGTTGGCCATGGCCAAGAGACAGGCAGACGGGTGCCTTAGCATAAAGGCGCTAATTTGCAGCAATTAGCTTGCAACTCGCTGATGGGTTGTGCGTGTGTGTGAATGTGTTTACATGCAGATGTATGTGTGTGCGTTTAGATAAAGGATGGCCAGCAAACGACAAGTCGAGGGAAACTCAATCCAACCACGAGCATATACTCAGAAGTATGTACATATATTTAGAAAATATTATAGAGAATTTAATAAATCCCATATTTATTTTCGTGTGATATGTTCCAAATAAAAGTTTTGGCCAAAACAACTTTGAAATGCTTAAAATCCATTTTGATGAAATATGTGAATTTCTTATTATTTGTTAATTTAATTTAATTTAATTTAACACACACTTCAACAAATGTTTGTATAACATCTTTCAACTACCTGCACGTTGCATATACCCTACGAAGGCATTTTTAAAGGGCATCTGAACATGCGCTTGGCTGGGTCAATAAAGGACATTTGATAACAATTAAATAAACGTGGCAATGTTGCCGCATTTTTTACGACTTGACATCAATTAAATTTTTACCTCTTGGTTGTTGCTGTTGGCTTTTATGTTTTTCGTTTTTACAATTCTTTTTTTTTTTTGTTTTTGCTTTTCTATTTTTCTTCCCTCTTCTTTCAACCTGGCTGGCATATGGTGGCACAGGTCTGGGGCAAACAAACTGTTGGACAATGCTAGCAAATTTTATTTTTTATTATCCTGTTGTTGCCGTTGTTGTTGTTGTTGTTGTCGCCCAACACTATTTGTGTCATGCAACAATGTAATTGCCACTGTCGTTGTCATTTCCGCTGGACACACGGTTCGCCAGTGCGAGACATTAAAGATATTACCGGGGGCCAAGGGTAGGCAGCCGACCAGCCCTAAACAAAGGGCCACCTTGCCGCAGTATTGTTCAAGAGGGGTGAAAGAGAAAGAGTCGGGAGCGTTTCCACAAAACGGAAGGAAGCAACTTGTAGGATGGCATTTGTGCAGTTTTTAGCGGCGAGTCCAATGTGTCGCCTTTTTAGCTGCTCTACCGTTTTAGTGTTTTGCTATTTTGCTGCTCTGTTTAAGTTGTGGGCGTGCCATGTCCTGGCCAATTGTTAAGTTGAAAATAATAGATGTGGACATGACTGTCAGCCTGTCAGTGGCAGCACAATACACCCTGGACACTAATCGATGTGGATGCGGACAAACTGACATTGCAATACCAAAATTAATGACTCAATGGGGCTAAGGCCACGAGGCTCAAGCTCAGGCTCAGGCTCAAGCATTAACCATTGAGCGTTAAACATCGAGCACTGAACAGTGAGTGCCCATTGTTTTGTGCTCTTGGGCATTTTAATTGTGGCCTAGCTGGCCATTTCGTGGTCACCGATTATTTGTATTATCCTCCGCCTCGCCATTGTTACACTCGTGCACATATATTTCACGTTCACGAGACCTCCTTAAGCCCCTCCATTGACCCCTTGGCCTCTTTATGCCAGGCTGCACTTTAAGCATGTGGTTACCAGAAGGTCTTGGGGTTAACCTCAACGTACAGCTCGCTGCTCAATATGTTCTCAGGTGTGAAGTTCCGGTTTGTGAAAGTGAAAATCAATCACCTAATAAAATGGCATTCTGAGCAGTTTGGTGATTACTAAACTATGTTATGTACTTTAAATATATTAATGGACAACATTTTATAATAATTGAATAAATATTATAGACTGGAACACACAAGTATTTATTTGGTTATAGGATAACTTTTGATTATGTGATTCTGTGGATATTTCATATTATGTGTTACAGTACAGTTCGATTAAACTTGAATAATGCAGCTTCCTGCTGACTTCGTTAAGACTGATCGCTGATGTTGTTACTGTTTTACTTTTTGACGAATACTGATCTACTTCTCAGGACTGCTGTTCAACTTCTGACGACTGATAATACTGATAGCTTAGTGCCTATCGACTTGGTAATGCCAACCGATTCTGATAGTGTCTATCGACTAGCCTCGGTCTCTGCTACGATTATTTGAATGAAACTTTTTGTTGGAATATACAATCGAATAACAAAGGTATTGATAATCTAATAATAATCATTTATTTATCTTTTCTTTTTACAGGTAAGTCAGTAAAGCTTAAAATTATGGATAGTTAGTAAAACATATTGGCCGCTCGTAAGTTTTTCAATTTCACTTTAACTTTAGTTCAACTACTTCATAGAGTATCAGGTAAACTTTCACACCTATTTAACGTTTTGACTTTCAGTCCAAAAAGCTGTAAGTAAATGTGGCATGAAAAAGTTTGTCCTCGTTCTGGTCTTTGCTTGCTCCTTTCGGCCAGTGAAAGTCGGAGTTGTGTAATGCCTTGGTCACTTTGCTGCCACACCACATTCGACACTTTATCACCTGGTTGGCCATTGGCAGCCATTGGCCATGTTTCCAGCCTTGGCCATAACATTTAATGGGGCTCCGCTTAACGCTTGTAAACACGTGGGTGTTTTCGTTTACGGGTGGCCAACAATCAGAGTGTGTCTTTGGCTCTAGGGCCATGACCAGCCACGCCCACCTATGTGTGTGTGTGTTTTCCCTACGCTTTCTTTGTGGAAAATTATGCCCAGTGGGCATGCTAATTTCACTCAGCTGAATCGCTTTTAAAAGTCTACAATTACCGCTAATAGCTGGCAAACTGAAATCAAAAACAAAAACAAAAACAATACGTGTAGCAATAGCCTCGCCATTCATTATCATTAATTGCGGCCCACACGGCGTATGCACAACGTTTGTAGTAGTAGCAGCAGCAGTGTTATTATTGCAAATTAACAAATCACTTAGTCGACTCGAAACCCGCTCAAAAACAAGCAAATTAATTAACTTACTTGTTAAACTTTAACAATTTAGCCAAAGAATTTCAACGCACATAATTCGAATTTATATCTGAAAAGTATACAGGAAAAAAAAAAGAGGAAAACAGGGAGGAAGAATCCCATTGGCATTAGGACTTAACGGTTCGCTTAACTCGTTATTGAAGCCGAAGTTTATTGTTAAAAGTTTTTGAGCTGACGGCGTTCGCTTTCCGAAAGCAATTATCCTCAAGGAAGTATTCGACTTAATTGATTTTGTACCCAGGACAAGGGCAAGCGGCCAAGACTAGGCCTGGAACCGGAGAGCCGAGGCACTGAGGAACCGGCGGCAGTTGTTACAGTTTTAAAAGGATTCTAATAAGCGCATTCAGCATGTGCCTTTTGTCTTTTGGGTTCATCTTAAGCTCAGCCGCCTCAGTTGTGCCATCCTTGTGTTATCCTTTTGGTTCAAAAGTTCGTTGCGCATTTAGATAACAACATTTCGTCGGCTTTTTTCACACTTTGTCCAAAGCAGCCGGACGTGCCGGTCAAAGTTGAAGGTACAAATGCTAGTAAAACGTCTGTGTGTGTTTGGCCGGAAGTTAAGCGTCCACGTTTCCGCCTTCTTCCTTCTCCTACTTCTAATTCGACTGCTTTTTGGGCAGTCACTTGAAGCAGTTCTGGCACCAGCCTGTAGTTTAAATATAATTTGAAAATTGTGTTGATTTAATTGTCCGGAAAGCAAACCGTTGAACCTTTTTTTCTGCTATGTTTTCATACTTTAATTTTTTCTTAGTTGATTGAGTTTTAGTGAAATGTGTGCCACAAAATGGCCAATTGAATTTTCGCCTCAAAATAATGAAATTCTCAAGAGTGCTATATTCATATGTGTTTAAATGTGATTAGAAGACAGAATTTTGTTGTGTGATTCAGTTATTCATCTTTGTGTAAATGGTATAATCATCAATTGTGAAAACTTAAATAGTCGAATTTGATATTCCCTTTACGTTCTATTGAGATTCTTAAATTTCAGATTAGTGAACTACGACTTCAGCGAAGAAATCGTTTTTTACCCCCATTATCATTGAAATCACTGTTCACAATTATTTTCAACTGCTTAGTTAACAGAATTGTAACTACAACACTTAATAATTATGTATACATCCATTTTCTATACCACAATCTAAAGAAAGTTAGGAAGAAAACTTTAACCATTAATCCACTTCTTAAAATTTTGGAGTAATAATACATGATGTTTAGTAGAAGTATTCATTTTACTTTTCTTTTCCGATTTGTCTTTAAAGTAAACAGGAAAGAAATTCCACTGATTTGCAGACTTAGCAAGTATAATTATCAAATCGAAGCATTCAATGTTTAAGCACACATTCAATTATTTATTTTTGTACCCCCTGTACCCCCTTTTAACAAAACCAGATTCTACAAATATATCAATTAATATACCGAAAATAAGTCAAAAGATATTATATATTTGGCATATTATTAAAGTTCTACATTTAAAATAAACAATAGATGGCAAAATATGCTGTACCCTTTTTCATTTCTATTGGGTAACGGATATAAAAACATTGAAAACAAAACGTACGCAGTCGTATCTTCAAATTTAGACCAACTCGTAATATGTTGTAACTGTTTTATTGGATTTATTATTTTTTTTCTTATAGCTGCTCTATTTCTATCTATTTGAATAAATGCAAATTTATTCAAAAGGTTCGCATTTTTGATTAGCCTGCAAAAAGTGAATTTACATTCATTAAAATAGATAACTACAAACAAAACATAAAATAGAAACATATGAAAAGAGTATAATATAAATACGTGTATAAAATAAGTCTAGCTATAGACTCGAATTCACCTTAAGTGCTTTGAACTTGTCAATTTCATAAAATGATTGCTAGAGCCCATATAAATGCATTTGTATTGGAGTGATAGCGTTTCCATTAATTTGTTGTACATCCACCGCCACGCCCACATGCTGGCTATACGCAACGCCCACTTGTTTTCCCATTTCCCGCACTATGTTAATTTTACAGCGCTCTCATGTTTTTTTTTGTTTTCTTCTTGATGATGAAGAGTTTTTGGCGTCGATCCAACTGCAACAAAAATTACAGGCATCATTTCGCTTTCGTACTCTTTTTTGTTTTTTTGTTTTCCTCTTTTGGCATTACTTTTAGTTTTCCATCTACTGGGCGCCCAGTGCAGACAGCTCCGGCAATGCTCGAAATGAACGCATCCTGCTTCATGGGCTTTTCGGGGCGTGTCTGGACACAGGCAATAACAATAACGCGCACATGTAGCTGCATCTCTATGACTGTGTGTGTGTGTGTTGTTGTTGCTTTATTCATACATACTAGCTGAAGCTAGCTTTTCTCTCCCTTTTTTGCTGTTGTTTTTTTGCGGAACGCTTTGATGAACTTCCACGCCAACTCCCGGACTCCCGTCAATTGCCGCAGCTCGATTTTGATTGTTTTTGTAGATGATGCGCGACGCCCCATCTCTAGTTCTTCCATATCTAGTTGCTGTTGCTCCGTCGGCTGCTGCTTGTTGATTTTGATGATGATGATGGGGTTGGCACTCGCAATTGCAATCATGTTGGTGTTGTTTTGGAGCGAGTTTATATTTTTTTTTTTTGGGGCGACTTTGCTGTTGTTATCATCTCGCCCTGCACGCCACATTTGCCACAGTTGATTTCGTTAATAGAAAATTTAATTGCTTTTATTGAAATATTCCGAAACGAGCGGGTCGCCGTGATTGTAATTGGAATTTCACTTTTGGTGGGCGATAAAACGGAGCCGTAAATATTTTTGATGACCAAACAAAATGTTTGATAAGCAAGAAAATTTTAAAAGAATATAAAGTTTATATTTAAACTAAATTACCATACTTAATCGAATAGTATTATATTTCAAATAGATAGGCATTCAATTATATTTTTCTATAATGTTAAAAGAGAATGCATAGATTTTTAGTAGCACTCATCTCATATTGGAACTAGATTCCCAACTATTTCGCTTATCATTTTTAATAATTTGCTTAAATTATTCAGTTTCAACAACATTTAGTACAAAGTAAGAATATAACTTCTCAAAATTGAATTTAAAAAAAAAATTGTTTAATTATTTTATCTATTTAATTGTTTTACTAAATATGACTTTCAAAATGACACCAATTAATGCTTAAAACATTATTCTGTGACCCAATCCATATTATTCACAACTTTCAATAGGAGAGCTTTAACTAAGTTGGTTTAGAATATGCGACAGGTATTTTGCTGGCAATCCAAAGACTCCTTGTTAAGCTCGTTTTAAGTTATTGGTGTCGGTATTGTGGTTGAGCCAGCAACAAGCAAGGTGTATGGCTGAGTATCAACCACAGTGTCGATAGACAGAGTTCGCTCTCCCACATTGTTGTCTCCCCCCGCACAGTGAGGGCAATTTACATAGGCACACATTTCAGGCAACTGAGGCGGAAGTTGGCAGTCTGTCAATCAGGTCGCTGCTTTGTTGAGATCAGTGGTGCAGTTGAATCGACTTGGAAAAGTATGTCAGCTCTGTTGAAAATCGTTAAACGATTTAGATCTGGTTTCAGATTTGGTAGAACGTCAATGCCATGCACTAATTACGCTAATACAAAGTGGCGGAGTGGAGCAAAAAAAAAAAAAAGAAAAAGCGTTGTCCAATCGAATGCCATAAATAATTCGTGATGCAATTCGAGTGGAAGGTTGACCATTGACCCATACAAAGACAACGACAACGTCAGCAACAACAACAACAAGAATAACAACGGAAAATCAACTTTTTCGAGAGTCGAAAATGAAAACGAAAATCGAGCATAGACTACGGCAAATGGGAAACAGCTCCTCGTTGTCTCAGGCAAGGTAGACACTCGACTGTCAGTCAAATCAAATGCCAGCAAGGGGAGAACGAGGCAAGAGGTTAGTTTTGGCAGGCAGTCAGGCAACTTGGCATGATACCAACACACACATAAACACACTCAGACACACACACACACTCGTAAACATATCAATCTTAATTAAGATTTCACTTCTCTTTCGCTGAAGTGCCTCGCACATATTGGCAGTGAAGTTCGGGGGAAAATGTGGGGTGCTGGGGAAAAGCCAGGACTCACTCATTCTTGTTGGAGCCACATTAGAAAATAGCGTTGTTGTCTTGATTTTTGCGCTGTTGCTGCTATGTTCTTGTTGTTGCTGTTGTTGTTGTTGCTTTGTTGCTGTTGTGGTTTGTTGTTGTTAGTCAATCAGTGGCAAATGTTGTTGGCAGCACAGAACTTTATTACTTACTTCAATCGATTGCTCAACTAATTGCAGTTGATGTTTTATTTCATTTCGGTTTTTTAGCAGCTGCTTTTCGGTCTCGACTGTATTTTGTCCGCAAACGATTTAATCCTTCAAATCGGGGTTGCTAACATTAAACCTTAAGCATTTATTGTTTTGGCTTGTTTCGAACATCTACTTCATTAAATTCAGGAGAAGGCGAAGGTGTGCATATAGTAGCTTATAAAGTTTAAAAATATAAAGAGTATTTTAAATTTATTTATTTATTTTAGAATATTCTATTTATTTATATATCATAAAAATACTATAGGATGTTTTTGTATATTGGTATAGTACTACATTCAAAATATATCATGGAGCAGTAAAAAATACCAAAATACATACAATATTATAAAGATGACATAAAAGCTTTATTATTATTTATTTTTATGGCGTACAAACAACTATATAAAATTTGAGTGTTAATTACAAATTATATAGTTCAAAATATTTTTTTACTTATTCGAAAAATAATTTAATAAATATAATTATATTCAGTATATTCTTTGAAGAATTCTGTACTGATATATTTTCTTGTTTCTAAGCAGAATGATTTAATGTTTCTGCCAGCAATTTTTTAGGAATTTGATTAGAAATAAAATGAATTGCAATTGGAATATTGGACCAAAAGTAAATTCTTAAATACAATTGTTGCACTAAACGTTAGCCCACATGCAACATCATTTGTGTGGAGTTGAAGAAGCCGCAAGAGTACATGGAGCATGTTGTGTCCCGAAAATGAAGTGCAGCCACAAGACACACATACAGAAAGGCACACACAAGCTTAGATACAGATACAGATACATCTGGAGAATAGAGGAGACGAGTCGAGGCGAAATGATAGCGGAGGAAACCAGTTTAAGGCTGTTGCAGATGCCTAATACAACGATGAGCAGATGGCAAGACTTTTAACACTCCAGGGATAAAGTTTCATTAAGAGCAACCTAACATGGCCGGGACGGAGTCCAAAACTAAGTAAAGCCACAAGGCGAGGGTGTGAATGTCTGGGATAGACTCGTTGTATACTCGCAGCACTCTCCACACCCGAAAACTATCATACTTCATACTTGTACACGGAGGCACATCACTTCAAATTGCACTTGGAGCTTATGAGACACACGCCCCTCTGACCCCTTAACATAGCTGCCCCACTTCACTTCAAGTGCATGTGAAACCGCAGTTGAAAGGCATTTATTGTACTTGTCATTGTTGTTGGAGGCTTCAGCTGGGGAGTGCAGGAGGAGCTGGGGGGAGGAAGTGTTAGCTGAGCAAGGCTGTGTGCGGTTGCCAGTTGCCTGTTACCACCCAGCCTCAAATCCCTGCAGTTGCCTCTCCCGCATAGAAAAATACTGTGTACTCCCTCTTATGAATACCAATGCTGGGCGCTCATAAAAACTTTCTCACTCTGTGCGTGTGCGTGTGTGTGTGTGTGTGTGTGTGTGTTCGTAAACTCTGTCTTTTTGTGTATTAGGCATTTGCTAAACGACCCTAGTTAACCTCCAGGCCAAATAATTTGCATCAAGCACTTGCACTCTCCAGCAAACGCTTAGGCAACAACTTTGCTCCGAATCTCGTTCGCCCTTTGGGCCTCCATGGCATTCTCCTAGCTACTTCTCCTTGCTGCTCCTCTATTATGTGTCTGGGTTTGTCGTCTACTCCGACTTGTAGGCGCTTTTGTCTATGTCGCTGCTTATTTTAGTTATGCCATTTGGAGCATTTTTGCCAAGTTTACAAGATTATGCGCTTAGTGTTTTGGTCCGCAGTTCGACCAGGCAACCAGGACACAACTTTCAAGCCAGGCAACCAGCCTGCCAGTGTACTCACATTCAAAAGTTTTCTTCTTTTTTTCTTGTTTTTGTTTGAGGTGCAAATGAATGTGTGTATCCGTATCCATGTCCGTGTCTGGCCCGAGGTGTAATTAAATTGGTGCCGTTTTGATGGCAGTCTATGCTACGTAGGAGACCTCTTCGAAATGGCCAATAAAGCCCTTACTTAAAGTTATGAATTTTCCGGCAATTTTCCTTTGCTTGCTGCCAACATACAGCAAAGACTTTTTGGATATGGCAAGTCGAAGTTAATTCTTGTACAGTCCTTATGGGCATGGGATCTTCTACTGCTAATTGCTTCAAATTGCTTTAGTTTGACAATAAAATAGATTTTTGAGTTTGTTTACATTATTTATAATTTGGCTTTAATTTTAAGCATTTTATGCAGTTTGTTATTATATTTTATAAAATATTGCGCACATTTTATTAACGTTTGAAATCTGAATGGTGTTAATAATAATCAAATTGAAGTATTGATTTATGAAATAATTATAGCAACTTCGCAAATTTATTTGTACTAATTATTTCGTTTCAAAATATGTAAATTTTTTATTTTTTAGTTTATAAACTTATAAGAGATGATAATAATAACACATATGAACACTATATTCGAGTGTGCTTGACTGTATTATATCCGCTATCCATTTAATAAACAAAGCATTTTCGTCAAATATACCAAAATATATCGATAAACCATAGAGTCAAAAATATATTAGATGCGTTCTTTCTACTCAATGCGTAGCTGATATAAATATTAAGAAACACATTTTAATCTTCAAAGTTAAAGTTAAATGTTATAAAGCTAAGATTTAAAAACAAGCTTATTGCTTGTTAATAATTTCAATATATGTAATCTTTGTGGTTTATAACTTTCAAAGAACTACATACACATTGTGTATTACACAACACTTCGCTGTCACATTTTGCAATATTTATATGCATAGCACTCGCCACAAAGTAGGCAACACTTTTTGAAGTCAACACTTGTTTATGTTGTTCAAATGTTCCGGTTGTTCTTCTTGCTTCTTTGACATTATGCACTTTAAGGACTCTCAGGTTGACTTGAAATGTAAACAAAACTTAGCTCAAACCGAAACACAAACTCTCGAAAACCTAAACACTTCAAAAATACATATTCACATGCGGACGCTTGAAGCCAAGGCTAAATATAAACAATTTATAGAATTTATTAAATTGGCCAAGAGGCGCTCATTGTTGTTGTTTCTGTGCACGCTGCCAAGAAGCGTTGTAAAAGCCCTTGAGCCGCTGGCAAACACATGAAACATAATAGAAGGCGAACGAAGGGAAAACGAAAGCGTTTTCCACACAGCCGACAAAATCTTTCGCTCTTCAATGGTTTTTTTGTTTTGCTCTGTTTATATTTTCATTTTTTTTTTCTTTTCCCTGTGACGGGGGAAGACCACTGAGCAAACACTTGAGGAAATTTATGACAATGAGCCAACAACTCTGAGTGCTCATAATATAAATAACAAGTAGGGCAGTGTGCAAATGGGCGCTGTGCGAGAATGTGGGCGTGGCCGGAGTAGCCGCAGCAGCAGCACGACTGAGAAGCCTAACTGACCGTGGATAAGTGTGTTTTATGCTCGGCAGCTGGGCTGAACAGGCTCAGAAATCCCATTGTGCCTGATTGAAGTAGGCGTGCCTGCTACAGAATTGAAGTCGATGTAGGACTCGGAGTTGGAGTCGTCTCTGAAATCGTCTGTGTGCCACATGTGCCGGCAATTGCAAAATTATGCCCAGCGGGCCAAGTCAAAAGTGAAAAGGCAGAACTTGACTTTTTGGCCTCAGTCGTTTAGCTCTTGTATCGACTGAAATCCTCTAACCAGGACCGATGGCATTATTTTTTTATGTCTACGGCCTGTCGACTGCTGCCTTACACCTCTGAGAGCAAAAGACCCCGACTGGAATTTACGACAATTGAACTTAAACGTTTTGACAACAAGCTGTAAAGGGCACACGGCTCAAGGAACTAGATGTGGCTGCAAAATTGTAAATCAAAAAGGAACTTCTAGTGTGCAAAGTAATTTTAAAGAGCTTACTTAAAATATAGAGTCTTCTCTGAACAATTAAGAAATTATCTTTACTTTTAGTATTTACACTAGTTCGACAATACTTGATCAACTGCAGTATATTTAATTCCAAAGTTAACTTGAAATTGTACATTGTCAAAATTAAGTTAAATGTATAAATTCATTTACACCTGCTCTATTAATTTGATTCTATCATTTATTTTAAATATTTGGTTTGAACAACAGAAGTTACTTCAAGACTAAACTGAGTAAAACTGCAAATTTACAGTGGTCTTTGTTGCAAAATTGTTCGCATATATAAAAAAAAATATTTGAAATACTAATTCCAAATTCAAATTTAATCATAGTCAGTTTGACAATAGTTTGTCATCTTAATTTATTCAAAACTTCAATTAGATATTTAATCACATTGCAATGAAAGCACTTCAAGTGCTGCTTAAACTGTTCAACACAAATTTAATCTAAAAAGCAAACGCTTCAAGCACATCTCTTACTATTAAATTTTAGTTCAATCAAAATATGTTTTGACTCTTTTGACGTCTTAATTAAATGAGTACACAGAATGAATTGAATGCACATTATTGATTTGTTGTGCTTCTCTTAAGTCTGTTCATAAATAGATGTAAATTTATTAGTAATTAAGAAGTTCAGAAAATAATTCTTGGTGGATTTATAAATAACCTACAATGTCTCATTTCTGTTAGCTCAATGCAGTGAACTATCATTAGCTTCTTCGAATATCAATAATTATAATTAATCACAAATGAAAAGGTTATATTTATAAGGAGCTGCACGTGCAGAACACCCCCGAAAGTGGAATGTCAACAGGAAAAGAAGATGTTTGTTGATTTTTAATTACTCGGCCACCTAGACCACGACGAAAGACATTGAGACCGCTGGAAAAGGCGAAAAAAAGGGGACAAAAAACGAGTCGAGAAATTTACATTTGCTTGGCACAAAAGGCAACTAGCCACAAATAAATACAAGAAAGGAAAATCAAAAGCAAAAAGTATAAGAAAAAGAATACGCAAAGAAAAAGAGTTGCCAACTGTTGGCCAAAAGTTGCTGAATAATTCAACGAATGTTCTGCCAACATTTTAATTTAAGTTTGCGCTTCGTTGGTCGCTTAGATAAGAAACTGTTTTGGCCATACTTGGCACTTGGTTGGTTGGTATTCGTATTTATTTACACTTTTCTACCGCTTTCCGGCCAAAATGATAACCGGGAAGGCTGGACTGGGCTGGGGCACAAAATTAATAGAAAACTTTCTGCGGCGACATTGTGCAAACACAAATAAAAATGCGGAAAGTACAAATTATGCAGCAATTTCATTTTGATATTTTGCGGCCGAAAAACTGAAACAGAAACTGGATGAAAGGCTGTTAATGTAAATGACGGCCAGCCAGCAAAAGTAGCCAACGAGAAGCGAGAAACGAGAAGCAGGAAAAACGTAAAAGAAAACTTTTAATAACGTCTCTCAAAAGACACATTTTTGCGGGTCTTTCTGTTGTCCCGCAGACCCCACAACCAAATATATACTTACGACCAGCAAGACAGCAGACAGACAGAAAGTGAGACACAGTAAACCCAAGCGGAAACTCTTGTTCACACTTCATTTGCAATTCTGAGTGCGGTTTCTTTTGTTCCACTAGAACAACGAGTATGCGCGCAGGGCGACTCGGCTGGGCCTAATTATTATTTTCACGAATTCAAGTTTGTGATTTGCGCGCTAAGGACTTTCAGTTCGTCCTTGCTTTGATGGCCGTCACTTGATGTAAATTATGTTTATGCTTGCATTCTTTTAGGCATATCCTTCGTACCCAAGCCTAAACTTCTCCTTTCAACCCTGCTGCCTTCAATAAAGCACCATTAATTTTTATGTGCAGTCTGCTGGCTTTGCTTTGAACTTCACTCTCTGGCTCTTGGATAAACTTAATGGTCCAGTTAAGACTGTTATGGTCAAAGTTTTCTCCATATTTTGTCAGAGATGTGCTGTAATTTGCTGGACATTTTGAGATGTGACTTCACCATTCAAAGTAAAGAGTACTAGAAATTAATGAGAAGTAGTAGAGTGTTATTGATTAAGTACAAAAAATAAACTAATGAAGTCATTACAATTTAGATAATAAAAATTGTAGAAGTTATTTAACAAATTCTTTTGTAAGAAAAAACCACAACTTAATACGCATTTTGGTGGCTTTGGTTAACAATCTGGTATGTTTTGCATTTTGTGATATATTTTGATTGCGGTACTATTTCAATATTGTAAATATAGTCCTTGGTAAATTTTTGTGTTTTATGTTATTATTAATTCGGTATATTTTAAGAATAATAACGCACTGTTTTACTTTTATTCAAAATCGGTAGCGAGCACACTCGACTGCAGATTTGTTACATCTTTTATAATAGTTTATAAGGTTCTCTAAACAAAATATACCAACCCAAATCAAATGTAATTTTTCAAACGTTTCTGTTCCAAACTTTGAGGTAATTTATAACAATGAAACTTCAATTTAGGAATCGTTTAATGCATTTTCATAGACAAGCCTTATTCCAACTTTGAAGTACATACGAGTGTGCCCCACATATGCTGATAAACATATTATGTTAACCGACTTTACGTGTTATAGCTGAAAAAAGCGACGCAATGTCTGTCTGTCTGCCTGTCTGCGAGAGTGTCTGGGCCATTGTCTGGCTGTCGACATATCTTAATTCCCATAACCAGCAAAAGTCTGCATGAATTTCAAATTCAATTTGGCGCATTTTACATAATTTATTAAACAAAAGGCTCGACAGCAAACAGCAACACCAACAGCAACAAAAGCAACAACACACAAAACGTTTTATTGCCCGAGCGACGCGTCGCTTGTTCGCATGGTCTGAGTGTGTGTGAGTGTATATATGTATGTGTAGGCTGAGCAGGCCTTTTACATAAATAATTTAGGTGTGAAGATTATATGGTTGCGATATGGTTAAAATTGTTGACAACTTAATTTGTGAAGTGGTTGCGGTGGCCGGAAATGGAGGCAGTAAATGGCCGCCTCCTAGCGAGCGTAGGTGCTGCTACCACAGAATACTTGGTCAGGCCTAGAAAGGGACAGCAAAACAGAGTAAGAGAAAGAAAGAGAGAGAGAGAGCAAGAGAAAGGATGAGAAGGAGAAGTCGAGTGAGAGACAGACTGGCATCCGAGTGTGTTCGCATTACAAATTGTAATTTAAATGCGCGTTGAAAATAATTTATGAGCCAGCTGGCAAACAAAAGAGTCACGCAACGCATGCGGCGCACACGGCGTATACTTAATCTGAAAGACAGCTGAAAACGGATAAAACACAGCAATGAGACGACAGCCACTTCGCTGAACTCCAAATTGAATTATTGAAAAATTAAAATACTTAAAATTGTGCCAGCATTGTTGGCGCTCGATTCGCTTCGCTTCATTGCAAGACTGTATGAAATATCACATGAGTAATGCACGACACGCACTGCAATTATCCCAAGCGTAGCCCACTTGCCGTGCAATGCCGCGAAACCTCTACCTTTAATTGCCGGCATCGGTTTGTTAATTGCTACATAATTGTTTGAAATAAATTTACTTACCTTACGTTGCAGCGCCGTAAAAGACATTGCTGCCAAGCGCTGACATGGCGTATGAGTAATGTCCTGTAAAATGACACTCTCCCTCTATCTCACTCGCGCTGCTACCTCCGCGTAATTTGCATTTTGCATTTTGAGCAATTGAGCATTTAATGGAGATTGAGCATTGTTGACTGTTCAACGGAGTGTGAGTGTAAATTGAGAGAGCGACTATTGCATGATTAATTCAGTTATCGAATGCACTGGAGATTTGGGTGTCGTACAGTTTGGGGGAGACAAATGACTTTCTGAGTCTTGACATTGCTTGTTTAAGTGGCTTCTAACATAAAGTTTTAAATATGTAGTGTGGATGCAGCTTGGCCCAAATAAACATTGAACTCTTTGGCCAAAACTCAGACTCGGAACGTTTTACCGTCAAGTTGATTTAAAAGTCATAAAACACTTTACGCTTCAATTCAACGCCTCAGAGCTATGCCATGAATACTGAATACACCGAGCACGATGCTGGTGGCTAGAGAATCACATTTACAGCGATTTGCAGATATGCAGGCGCTGTGCATTTGTCACAATCATTTATTAATATGTTAAACACAGTCTAAACGTAGCCGCAGCAACAGCTGCCAACTGCCAACTGCCAGGTGCCGAGCTGCCAAGTTTGCCAGCCAGCTAGCAGTAGAAAGTTGCACCTTCGAGTCCCTCAGCCACTGCAGAGCGTTCAACAGGAGCTAACCGTTGCAAGAGGACTTCAAGTTGAAGCTGTCAAGCACGTAGCATAATTCATGAAAGTGAGAAAGTGTCGAGCAGCAGCAGCAACAGCAGCAGCTGCCGTCGTCATCTCTGTATTACCGCCCACCTCCCGCCCCTTGGTCATGTTGTTATATTTTATGTTTTCGCTCACTTTCTGACACATTTTCGCACATATTTTGTCTTGCTACCCTCTTGCAAAATGTTGAGCTGGGTATTTAGTTTCATAAAGATTTATCACTTATTTATTTAATGAATAGAAATAAATATATAAAAAATGAATATTTGTTTTAATAAGTATGTCAAATTTCAAGTATTACTACAATTAGTTTTACAAATTTTATTGAATAGTATTTTATTTAAATGTTAAATTAAAAATTTTTTTTTCGACTAGAATTTATATCATATACATATTTATATTATTTATTTAATTTTTATTATTATTATTAACAAACATAACAAAACATAGTTTTTAAATAACATTAACATTTCACTGACACACTTCTTCTACAGAGGTTAAAAGAAGAGCATTTCAAAAGCGGTTATTTTCGATAAACTGCAAGCTTGCAAAATGGACAAGACTTTCCTTGGTATTTTATAAAATGCCTTATGAATAATGGGTTTTGGTATTAGGTGGTTGGCTGATTTTGCATTTACATTTTGTTGCAATGCCGTTGGCTCAATTTAATTAAACTTCTTAATGAGTTCTCCATCGCAGCTCAATCAATCAAGATCCGTGAATTGAGCTATTAAATGCACGCTGCTTTTGTCCTACAAGCGATTACATTGTCAGAGGGGAGCGAAAGAGAAAGAGGAAAGACTCAGGCGACAGAAGTGGGCAAGTTGCCAGCAAATTCTTCCTCAATGAAGTTCGAAATACTTGAAGCGAAAAAAAGGCAGCCACAGTTGCCCAACTGCTGAGATTGCAGCTGCAGCTGCAGCTTGTAAAACAAAAGCATTCAGTCTCTACTTATATGTGTAACATAGCTCTGAATCTGAATCTGAGAGCTGAGTCCCTTAGTTCGAGTTCGAGTTCATTTGTTTGCCAAGCTGCCAACTTGGCAAAGTGCATTTTGCCGCAGCCAAAATTTGTTTTGCGGTTTTGCATATAAATATCTGAAGCAACACACACGCGATGTGGACGATCTCTTCTCCACCATACACTTTACACCATACCTTGGTTATTTTGTGCTCTGTTCTGTTGTGCTTGCATTTAATATTATCTGGTAAGCATTTACTCTACTGTGTGTGTTGGTTATTCTCTTCTCCTTCTTCTACTATTTGCGACACGTGTGCATGCTGTGAAAAAATTTCATTGCATACTTTTGGGCTGCAGTTTCACTTCCCTCGCGTTGTACATATTATTATTATTATTATTGTGGCTGCTGCTGTGCAGTCTGAGCTTGGCAAAAGTAAACAATTTGCATAAAATATTTCATATGCTGCATCCCTTTTGTGACTGCCATGTAAATTATGTCAGTAGTTTTCTGCTGGATAACTTCCGGTATTACAACTTAAGTAAATCCCTTAACTTGTTGTCTGAAAAAAATACTTTGATTCACGGCCTACACATTGTCTGCTTTTTTAATTGAAAACTAAATTAACCAAATTCATTTATGAAAATTAGAAATATTTATGAATAAATTAAAATCGAATTAAGTTCAGCAAATCAAAGTAAGTTTTAATAAATAAGAGTTAAATCAATTTTAATTTATACCTTTAACACAAACTAAATTCAATTGAATTAAATAGCTGTTACATCACACTTGCATTTAATGAGCGTTGTGTTGTCTTTAATGTAAATAAAATCCGAGTTTAATACGAACATATCTGGACAGGTTGCCAACACAGCAGCCAGCACAGAGCCCACAGAGCCCCGAAGTCATTTAATTGCATAATGACCCAGAGCTGGCATTTAATCAGCTCGTTTGTCAACAAAGTGCATATATAATTGCCAGCTGCAGAGAGATACACAGAGCGATACATATAGTTAGAGACAGAGAAAGGCAGAACTAGGTTGGGGGAAAGCGAATCGTGTCAAAGCTGAGACATCACTGCTAAACTAATTACGTATACGTAATGTAATTATGAGTTACAGCTGATTAAGTAACTGACAATCGTCAGCAGCATATGATGAGTAGAAAGCCTAGCAGAACGCTGCTCAACTCAAAGCCGATTCTCCTTTAAGTGACAACTTACTTGTACAGCTGAGGAAATTCTACTCTACGTTCTTGGGGATAATAATGACCAGACCATAAGCAATAACGAGGTGCACATTTGGTAAATGAAACCCGAAAAGCTGGCCCCAAATATTTGTTGACATATTGCGGGTTTAAAATGATTTGTGTAGGCCCCCAGGCGACAGCGACGGCGATGGCGATGGCGACCAATCCCCGCGAATTAAACAAATACATTTGAATAATGGCAAGCAATCAGCAAACAAAACCAGAAGACTGATTGCTGGCAATAAAAATGGACCATAAAAAGCGATAACATCATATTTATAAGCGGCCACTCTCTCGTCCAGCTCAAGCACAAGCACAAGCACAAACTCAACAAGCAGCCGCAATTCGACATCGAAGCAAAACAAAAGACGCACACGGACCTCGGTCTGTGGCCGCAGTCTGGGAAACATCTCTATTCCCATGCTCCCCATGCTTCGCATAGCTCCCGGAGGCTCTCTCAGGAGTAAGCGTTGAAAGCGATTATATGCGTAAATATAAAAATGGCGAAAAGACAAATAAACGACAATAAACGGGCAGGCGTGTAAGGCGAATAAACCGAAAGTAGCTCCAACAAAAACAGAGAGTACAAAAAATGGCCAGCAAAAAATATGGGCCCATAAAAAAGGGAAACCAAAAAAGACAACAAGGGTCAAGGCGTCCAAAAACAGTGGGCCAAATTGGAAAATTCACTTAGAAAAAAGTTAAAAAATAAATATGAATTTTTATTTTGATAAATAATTTTTTCTGAATTTTATTTGTTTCTATATAATTCGGTACACACTATAAATAAATTAAATTTAATTTTATTAATTTTTGTGATACTAATTTTTGAAATGTAGCGAATTAGAATTAGTGCAAGCATTAACTTTATTATTTCTATCAAATTTAAAGTATTTTATATCAAATTTAAAAATAGTTATTTTAAAATAAATCCATGCATTGTTTTACCGAATAATTTTGATCTCCGTCCTACTGTACTCAGCTTAGTCAACCTGGAGGAAAGACGCTCTCAAGCCGAGTAGCCAGAACGTTTGCCACATGATTCTCCCTTTTTCTTTTTCCGTTTTTGGCTGTTTGTGAATCTTCTTTATGTTGACCATTCGGTTTGTGCAAGCGACCGAGATTAGATCCTGGGGTTTTCAAGGTGGACGCCGTTATGCCAATGCATTGCCTTTGCCTCACGGCAGTCGCACAGGCACAGACAACAATGATTTGTCTTTTGTGGGCAGTCGCGTAAATGTTGACGACTCATTTTAATGCCGACAAAGACGTGCAGATTTGCATTTGCAATGTTTGATGTTGCTGTTGATGTTCAGCTGCTCATGCTCGGCCATTTGAATGTTAAGCGGCCCATAAATTTTGCTATAAAACTGGAACTCCGCTTTAAATAGCACATCGAGGCACCTAAAAGTATGCCGTCAATTTGTGTTTACTCGCTTGAAACAAGGGAGAAAAAATGCGCAGTCAAATTTGCTTTGGCGCCGCCTTTTTTTGGCTACTTTTTTTCAGTCCTGTTCAGTCTCATACCAAATAGAGGCAGCTCATTGAAACTGGCTGGCACTTTTCAGCGCTTTTTGTGTTTGCACAAAGTCGAAAGCCAACGCGATGGCGTTGGCAATGGCGATGGCGTTGCGAAGCCTTCGTCGAGCCTGATAAATTGAATGGTCAGCAATGCTACGTTCGCTCGCATAAAGAGGCCAATTCAGGTCCTGACCTGACGTTAGCTCTTCTGAAGCCCTTCGCTTAGATGAGGTAAACAAAATTTGTGCGCCAGATCATGGACGAGTCGCGGACGTGGCGTTGACTGATTGCCAGACTGAAGTCCGGCCATGTGTGGGGTCTGAAGAGCACTCAACTAGGCAGCGGCGAACTGATTGACAGTTTATTTTGCTGTTAATTTTTGTTATCACTAAATCAATACAATTCATAATATTCAAATATCCAACAAAACCTTTTTTGTTGTATTACATTTTTGTGAGTATTTTCAATTTAATTAAAATACTTTAGTGAGCTTTACTGCTTTCAAAATTTTTTAAGTTTTTGGACAAGCAATGTATTTAATTAGTTTAGTAGCGAGATGATAACAATTTATGTAGCACATTTTGTCACCGTCTTCTGGAATTTCGCAAATGAAATCACAGACAATTCGGAATGTCAAGCTGCAAAGCTGATGAACAACTACTCATTAAATTGCAGCTTGACGCGCTTCGAAAAGCAAAAAAAAAAACAGAAAACAAAAAAAAACAACTTTTGAATTGCAAAAAGCTGCAAATGCAATCGTGACAGGTGAAATTGAAAGAAGGGTCTTCTTCGTAGACAGAAAAACAAAAAATAAACGCTGTGTTCCAAAACTACACGAAAAACGTGCTAAAACGTAAATCAACAGCGAAAATCGTGTTGAGCATTTTTCGTTGTCCAAAAAAAAGCAACGAGTGAAAGAAAATCAGAGAAGGAAAAAGGAAGAAGTGAAAAGCATAAACAGTAGTTGCTGGGCACAAGAAGGAACGGGATTGTGGGATTGACTCAAAGTTGAAAAGTGGCAAAAGTCCGAAGGGGATTGGAAAGTGGACATGGCTTTGCTGCTGGCCAATGGCAAAAAGCGAGAAAGCGAGAAAGTGGGAAAGTGGGAAAATGCTGGCAACTTTTAAGCGCCTTTTGCAGTTGTCCTGCTGTCGGATTGAGAGCAGCTCCTGCTGCCTGCCATTCGCCACCTGTCACCTGCCAACTGCCGCATGCCGCATGCCTTCTGACTCCTGACGCCCAGATGTCTGACGCTCGACTTTGCAAACGTAATTCAATATGCAATGCCGTGTTAAAAGCTGTAAAAATGCTTAAGCGTTTTTCAATTTAGCAGTTTTATTTTACGAACATTCTACACATTGACCGAAATGAGATTTGCAGCTAACTCAAATTTCTCAAACGCGTTGGGAACATTTACAAAACGGATGTTGCCAAAGAGGGGAGAATGTAATATGAATTGACTTTATGAGCGGAGCTTGACTAACGTTCGAGAATCTAGTGCAAAATTCTCAGGGTTATTACTAAATGCAAATAGAAATACAAAGACAAAAAACAACTAAAACTTTGTTTCTTTTATCACAATATAGCACATTGTATACAGAGAGATAAATCTATAGCCGAGAATACTTAAGCTAAATCTGCATTTAATTATGAATACATTTGCCTCTGGATACATTAAATTTTGATGAACTGTTGTGTTTCATAATTGGTTTAAAACAACTTAATATGTCCCAATCTCTGTAAGAATACATTTAATGTATTGCAATATAAATGTTATATTTATTCTTTTCAGAAATTTGTTAGCCAAAAAAACAAAAGTCCAAATCTCACAAACTATTCTCTGTAATATTCGAGTTTTTGTACTTTTCTCCCTGGTGAAAAGTGCAAACGCAGCAATTTGCTAGGAAAAACAATTAAACTTGAACTTTTGTCATAAAAAAGAAGCAAAAATAAAAGTGCAGTGTGAAAATCGTCGTATCAGCAAAAATAAAGTCCACTGTTGGCAAATGGGAATGGGAAATGGGAATAGGAAAGCAGGACTATGCCAAGCAGGACACATGGTGCAAAGTTTCAGTCCAAGTTTGCGCTAATTAATTTTTATTTATTACGTATACGAAAGGGCAGCCAAAATGTTTTCCCAATGAAATTATATGTCAAAAAGAGAAGAAGAAGAAGAAAAAAAAATGGGAAAATAATTAAATTTTCTAACTGCTTGCCACTTTCTCTTCCCGCAGGCAAACACTCTCGCGTGGATACACAGCAAACGGCACAGGAAGGTAATTAATACGGTGACTTTTAGTATAACTTTTGTGTATTCTTTTTTTTTTTTTTTTTTTTTTGGTGGGTTTCCCCCCGACGGGTCACTGCACTTTCACTGGGCACACTGTACGTATGCGCAATATGGCGCAGTGCACCAGGGAGTCAAAGAGAGTGCGGAAAGTGCGACAAAGTAATGTCAAAAGAATGCTCTAAAAATATGTGCAGCATTTTTCTTTTGCCATCGCTTTTGCTTTTATGAATGGGGACCACAAAGTCAAATGTGGGGCAAGCAAACTTTTAAGCAAATGAACTTTCCATTACCCTCCTCCTCCTCCCCGCACACCGATTAACCAACTTCGTTCCCCCCTCATTTTACACAGAAGCCGACATGCCACGTTTCGCTGAACCCATTGCCAATGTCACCGTGTCCATTGGACGAGACGCTCTACTTGCTTGCGTCGTGGAAAACCTCAAGGGCTACAAGGTGGCCTGGGTGCGTGTCGATACTCAGACGATACTCTCCATACATCACAATGTTATTTCGCAAAATAACCGCATAAGTTTGACCTACAATGATCATCGATCGGTAAGAAATGCTTGTCGTCTATTTAAGAAACATTCATTTAGAAATAATAGTAATTTTATTTTGTCTAATCTATAAAGTTATAAGAGATGTGTCGAATGCAATCATTCAGTCTCAAAGAAATACAGTTTTGATTCTGATTATTGTTTAACTATTTTAATATATAATACAAATTTTATAATTTTGATTCAAGCACTTTACTATTTACTTTCTTCATTTTAAATCCTTTTTGGTATATTTTTTAAGTCACGCGATATTTATCAGTGTAAAATCGAAACAAAGCTCACCTCAACACAAAATGATGATAAAAACGCAGGAAAAATCTTTGCAAATTGCACTACTGATTTTTGCAAATCATTCTTAAATTTTTGATGATTTTGATTTATAATTTGGTTGAAGTTTTTTCCACCTTTACTCTCGTTGCACATTCTTTGCTGTGGCATTCTCTGCTGACAAAAGTCTTTTATAGTATAATGTTTATTATTCTATGCAATAATCTAAGTATTGAACTTTTCAGTGGTATTTACACATTAAAGAGGTTGAAGAAACTGATCGCGGCTGGTACATGTGCCAGGTTAATACGGTAAGTTCGCTTTGTCGACTTTGTACACAGAAATTCTCATTCTTTCATTTGATTACAGGATCCCATGCGTTCGAGAAAGGGCTACCTTCAGGTGGTGGGTAAGTAGAGTCGCAACTCTTTGGCTATTGAACTGAAGTACTCACATTGTTTGGCTTGGTTTTGCTCTCGCAGTGCCGCCGATGATTGTCGAGGGCATGACCAGCAACGATATGGTAGTGAGAGAGGGTCAGAATGTCTCATTGATGTGCAAGGCGCGTGGCTATCCCGAGCCGTACGTCATGTGGCGCCGAGAGGATGGCGAGGAAATGCTAATTGGCGGAGAGCACGGTAAGTGGTTAGCGCATTGCATTCACCGTTCACGAACAATACCAGTTCAATTTGGCATTCGTTTTTCCCTTGTTCTTCAAATGCACAGTGAATGTCGTCGATGGAGAGCTGCTACACATTACCAAAGTGAGTCGACTCCATATGGCGGCTTATCTCTGCGTGGCATCCAACGGGGTCCCGCCATCGATTAGCAAACGGGTTCACTTGCGTGTCCAATGTAAGTACAAGAAACTTTCTACATTTTCAGGATTTTAAATGAAATTACAGTATCAATAAGCACAACTAAAATATATTAACGAAATGCAATTCTCGCAATTTAACATACACTGATGATTCGAAAGTGTGCCTTGAAATATTTTTGTACCACAATGGCTAAAATTTTATTTTCACCAATTTATAAATCAATATTTTTTTTATAAACTTTTCTTTAAAGGAACTCTTCGTTGCACTTGAAAACAACATCAGTTCGCAAAACTAGATGAAAGTAAATAACATATGTATTACTTTTAGAATTATCTTCAATTCAAAAGCCTCACATAAATAAGAGAGAAAGCTGCTCTCAGATACCAACTACCCACTTTCAATAAGAGCTAAACATTGCAGAATTTTTCTTAAATAATACAAAATTAATAACTGCGCTAAGTTTTCGATATGCGGTGGCGGATATAGGCGTTGCAACAATATAAAACTAACTTGATCTGCAAGAAACAATAACAGATGATGTCCAATAAAAAAATGATAGCTCTATCTATTACAGCTTTCGAAATCCAATATAAAAATCCTACCCTTCAAATCATGATTCGTAGAGTAACATACCAGCTTAAGTCCACAAGCATAAAAATCACAAAATGTTTATAAAATTGGTCTATTTCAATTTGAGCGAAGGATTTAAAAAGGTTTAATATTATATCAATTGAAAAAAGAAAACTTTACGTTTTTATTGTTTAACCGAAAATGTCAAGGGGCAAGCGAATTTCTTAAAACGATATCTCAGCAACCCCGAAGTACTTTAAAAGGTCAATCGATATGCGATTAAAAGTAATTCGAGCTGTTCGAAACTCAACGTAACAACAATCATACGACAATCTCATAACGAATTCCACGTGCCAACTTATACAATCCATTTAGGGGCAAAAGTTTTATGCAATATTTACGAGTATGTGCCGTTCCGTTCAGTTCCGTTTGTTCGAAGAGTGGAAAGCGTTCAGACAGACGCGTTGTTTAATGCGTAAAATACACAGAAACAAAGCTTTTCCCTCTCCCCACTCCCTACTATGACCATTTGGAGCACCTCGTGTTGCAGTTTTCGGGGCAATAACCGCAGCGTGTCCTCAACATTGGCACACAAAATGGGGCCTAAAGTTTTAGTGACGATGGTGCACGCACTTGGCCGAAAATCGACCAAAGCTGCAGTCACGTTAAATTAATTTACCAGTATGTAAGCGTGTGTGTGTTCGTGCTCGTGTACGTGTACGTGTGCGTGTGTGTGTATGTGTGTGTGCTCATTTCGAGTTGTTTGTGGGCGTTTTGTTTGTTTGTTTGTCAGCAGGTGTTATTTTGTGCCCCAGCGCAGTGTACGTGGTGAAAATGCGTTGCCAATGCCATCGCAGCTTTTGTTGTTACTGTCACACACACACACACACACACACACACACACACACACACAGATGCAAACACACGCGGAGACACACTCGCTTCAGCTGCTGTTGTTGCAACAAAAGCTATTTACACATACGGCCAGGCACAATCTCCACGCTTACAGGCGCACTTTTAATGACCGAATGCATTTTAATCCAAAAACAGTTTGCAAACTCACGTAAAATGCATGCGAAACTTGCTACCGAAAATCTGTAATGGAAAATGAAGCTCTATGGGATCGAGAGTCAACAAAATTAATGACTTTTAATTACTTACCGATCGAGATAATAAATGCGAAATCGCAACTCAGCGAATCCGTTTTAAACCAACTAAAAAACATTCTTCATCTTTAATCATTATTTTTGCGATTCCTTTTCTTTTAGTTCCGCCAATGCTTTCGATACCAAATCAATTGGAAGGCGCATACGTCGGTCAGGATGTGATGCTCGAATGTCATACGGAGGCGTATCCAGCATCAATTAACTATTGGACCACCGAACGCGGCGATATGATAATTTCAGGTAACTTCCACTTAAATGTTATTTAATCGAATCGAATCGAATCAATTGTGTGTTGTATTTTACCTCAGTCAAGCAATAATCGCCATTAAAAAGGCGACTCTTGATAAGAAGGGAAACGAATGAAAGAGAGCGACTTTTCAATGTAGCCACGTTTATTATCTGAAAAGCGATTGTAAATGAGCTTACTCTATAATGAAATTGCTGCCTGGCAGCGTCAAAGGGAGATGCGGAGACGGAGGCTCAGCAGCAGCATTCAGAAAACTGTCATGTAAAATGGCAAAAATTAAAATTCGCATCAGTGCGTGAACGAAAAAATAAGTTAAGCTGCTGCCATTGTAGCAGCAATCACAGCTGAATTCCCCTTCAGGCAAGCAACAAATACAAAGAAACAAGACAAGTGCAGTAACTTTTGCTGATCGACTAAAATATACTCCTTAATTTATTTTTGAATATTAAAAGTTAAGGCAGAAATGAAATATTACAACTTTAAGCTAAATGGAAGAAAATAATATTCAATGTTATCGTTCATTCAATTATCCTCATTACAGGATATAAAATCATCGCAGTCTATGAACTGCGAGCAATCGTTGTTGCTGATGCATTTTACTTTCTCTTGACTTTTTTGCATTACTCATACGCAATGAGTGACAGGCATTCGAAAAACTCGAACACACATCCATTCGCAAACTGTTGAGCTGTTAATGTCACATTGTGAGGCTACAAAGTAATTGTCTTTATTGGACAAGGTTTAACAATTGTCTCTTAAACAGAAGCCAGTAAAAGGATTTCAAGCGACAGTTTTACAATATAAAACTCTATAGTTTAGCATTTAATTTTCAATAATGAGTCATTTTTGCTTCCATCACCTTAAAAATGTATATTAATTTGAGCATTTTTCCCGTGTTTATTAAATCAAATATTCACTCGTATTAATTCCAACTTTGCATTAATATCGTAATCTGAATATGAGCGTCGCGGTAATATATAACAATCTGGCTATCACAAGGGATTAACCCTTTCAATGACGCTGCATATTTGCGGACAGCATTTCTGCAACAGAAATTCCTCCTCAATTCCTGTAATTGGAAATGGCACTGATTAAATTACAGAAAGTCCAATGATCAGTGACAAACAGACAAAGCATTTAATTAACCACCGAGATCGGAATGCAAACATAAATTAAATAGCATCGACATTGTCACAATGATAACTAATAACTAATAAATAATATTGTGTTGCTTTGGCAAATTGGCAAAAACATCAAAAAAGACTAAACACAAATGTGTTTTGTGTTACATATAAGAAAATGCCACAATTACAATCGCGTTGTGCTCTAAAATCAGTGAAATTATGGTCTGTCAGTGTGGCACAGTGGAAATGGCGAAAACATTATTTTGTAGCGGAAATTATATTAACATAATCACATTGGCAAATACATGCTCGAGAGTAGGCCAAGGGAGCTGAAGGCATCAATTCCGTATGTATGCAATAGTGCGTGAAGCGGAAAGTGCGTAAAAGCATGCAACAGTATGCAGCGCAACCAACAAAATGACCAGACCAGAGGCAACACAATATAATCCACGCATTTCGTCCAAATTGAAACGAAAATAATTGCCAATGCTGCACGATTGCTGAACAGGAATCTCCAAAATCAATATTTATGGCAGTAACAAAAACTATTGCATACTTTTAAGCAACAATAAAAAAACATCAAGGGAAATTATATACAGAAAAACATTGCATACTTTTAGATAAGCGAATAAAACCCGTTTACTAGAGCAAAACCATATTAGTGCAGCATAAAAACAGCGTTTAAATATCTTCTTATAAGCATTTTTATCACAGTTTGTTCTTTTACCCGAAAAATGAGTC
Source organism: Drosophila sulfurigaster albostrigata (assembly GCF_023558435.1). Taxonomy (NCBI): domain Eukaryota; kingdom Metazoa; phylum Arthropoda; class Insecta; order Diptera; family Drosophilidae; genus Drosophila; species Drosophila sulfurigaster. Next base: position 7,482,549 of record NC_084881.1, read on the forward strand.
ATCAACTATAGATGTGCTCGCCTTTAAGTCTGGGGCTTTAGTAGCATTATTTTTATGCTTAAGTGCCATTTGTTTGTTCGATATGACATAGAGCGGAGAGAGAGCAGATACGCCAAATTACGGACAGGTATCAGGCTAGCAGAGACATTTCATATGCACACACGCACAGGCTAGACACACATGCATTCGCAAGCGGAGGCGGAGGCGGAGGCGGAGGTGTGGGGAGCAGGCAAATAAAACGCGAGTCTGATATCAGAAATCGCCAACGAGCATGATGCATGGCAAACAGACACCAAAAGTTTTGGGTAATAAATTTTAAGCGATTTCTGAGCGAAACGCGTAGAACTACAATGTGTGTTTATAGGATGTATTAGAAGAGGGCGGCAAGCAAAGACAGCGAAGAATTTTAAAGACATATGAATATCGGAAAATCACAAATTAAATATTTGAAAAGTAATTCAAATAAATTAATTCAATTTATATTTAAAATTGTTTTAATTTGTGAAATTTGATTATTATATTTTTTATAAATATAAAAATATTATAATAATTTATAATATGAAAAGCATCAGAATACTAAAGTAAAACATATCATTGCCCTTAAAGCAATGATTGAAAATAAATATCTGTACAATTTAGTTTGACCTACTATAGCGAAGCTTAGAACACATTTTGCAAATCAACTTGTCGAACAGCCCTCGTTCAACTGTCGCTAGCACATGCCATTTATCACAGCCTTAGTCAAGCTAGTACAAGAATTTCTCACACGCTGCCACCAAAAAGCGAAGAACAGCAAAAAAAGCAAACTTCTGTTTTATGTCCCAACATCGACAGAGGCATATTAAAAGTATAAAGTTGCTTGCAAAGCGTCGTAGGAATCGCATATGTCGAGGCCGTTGCTGCTGCTTCTGCTTCTGCTGCTGTTGATTATGAGTTAAATTATATATTTGCGTGTCAGAGGGACTTATAATGTGTAGCATGAAAAGTATCTGAGGAGAAACTGCCTCGTCACAAAAGGTGACTGACTATGCCATGATATGCCTGCATGTTTAGCCTCAAAAAAGAAACTGAGAAGCAAAAGACATTTGTCACACACACGCATGCACTTACACACACACACACACACACTGAAAGAAGGAACATCAATTGAAGCACACAGCATGGCGTATGAGTAACATGCGATATCGCCTTACACTGCGCCAAACAATCAAAGTGAAATTAAGTTTATATATTTATATTTAATGCTACTTACACGAGGCATTTGCCAGGTTTAGGCTTTTTTTTTTTGGGGATTGTTAAATCGTTGCCTGGCCTAGTCTAGGCTAGACTACGCCCCTCGAAAAGTAGGCAGGAGAAACAACAAACTTAAAGCCAACAGAAGAGAGAATAGAAAGGGGAGCATTGAACAAAAGTTTTTCTTTTAGATTTTCACTGATTAATGAGAAAAGTTTTAGTTCTTGTGGATAGAGAAGAGAATTGGGCACTGTTCGAATCGAACTGCGGCAGTTTTAATTACACATACACGCAGTCACAGCAGTCGAAGTCAAGGGAAGAAGTAATGGCAGAGGGTGTAATTAGTTTGAGTCGCCATTGAAAACACAACTCGCTTCAGTGCTCAAACACACAGAAATGCAGGTGACATTAATTAATTGATTTTCTATTTTCTATTTTGTTTTTTTTTGGCTGCTGTTTCTTTTTGTACTTTTTTACTTTGGTCTTGCAGATATTTTATCAATTCAGCTGATAGCTGCAAAACGAATTTAAAGCTGAATTTAATAATAAACGAATGTGTATAATAAACTGTATGCAATAAACTGTCTGTCGCGCTTGTTCTGCTTGCAGACACTTCACGGGCTGGCGATAAATACGAGACCACATCAACCATCAGCGGTTATACAAAATATATGAAGTTAAAAATTCGCGCCGTTGGACCAAATGATTTTGGCACCTATCGCTGTGTGGCAAAAAATTCGCTCGGCGAAACCGATGGCAACATTAAGCTTGACGGTGAGTGACATTCCGACACACAATATATCTGCTTTTTTTTTGTTTGTGCTTCTTTCTTTTACTACATTTTTATTTTGAACAATTCCTTAATTTATTGCCCTCAATTTATATGCATGGCAGCTTCCATATGTGCAACATGTTGCACTCCCAACTTTATAAAGTGTATAAATGCCAGCACATTTTTTATTTCAAATTAAAATTGCCGTATTGTTTTCAGTTCTTTTTTTTTTCTCGGTTGTGTTTTTCTGTGTAACAAATGATAACAAATTTTAAATTCTATGGGTAGTGTTGAATTAAATATATATAAAGAGAAAAATAAGACCTTAGATATTTATTAAATATTTGAATAAATTAATTCTACTTTTTTTCTATTTTATTAATTAAAGTCTCTTTAAAATATGAAAGCTTATTTTATTTTATTTCCTTGACTTATTCCAAATAATATTTCTTCAATGTTATTTTTGGATTTTCTTTTAAATATAACGAATTTTATTTTCTCTTAACAAACTAATATTTTATTACCTTGTCCAATGAAAACAAATATTTTATTTTCTGGTTTTTGTCTCCGAGTGGGAAATACCCTAGCCCAGAAAGAAAAAAATAAAATAAGACCTTAGATATGAATTTATTATTGCTTTAAACCTAATATCTTTTTTAAATATTACTGAACATTTTGTTGCGATTGGTTGATTTGGCTGACAATGTGTTATATAGTATTTTGTATTATATGGTATATTTTTATGTCCTTCGGTATATTTTATTTTTTATGTGGCATATTTGCAGAAAATGGTATTATTTAAAATTGGTAGAGAGCACACTCGGCTGTAGCTATCTTACTTATAAACTAAAAAAACACATTTGATGCCAAGAAATATTTAAGCAATAAATTTATATTTCAGTTGTTTGTCTTAGAGTCTCTGAAATAAAACCTTAGATGTTGACTCAACATTAGTTTAAATTAAATATTTCATTTGTTTCAACCAAAGTCTCGAAATATCTGTGCAATAAATTTCTATTTTTTCTCATCTCAGAAATGCCAACACCAACGACGGCAATTATCTCGGAGATGGCCATGTTGAATCGAAGTTATGGTGAGTTTATCAATGCACTCTCACACACACTCATATAAAAAACTATTAATTGATAATGCGTAGAATTAGTTTTCATTTTGTTTATGTGTCAACCAGCACTAGCTCACTCACTCAACCTCGTATGCGTTCAAAAGTTCATATTGATAGTTTTTTACCTCTCTGCACCGCAAATCATCATTAACATCAACGGCACTATGAAATGAAACTCAAAACTAAAACTTATTGCCATCAGTATCATCAATATCATTCAGATGGTCTTTAATTTTGTGACTGCAGATGCTCGTAAATTCCTTAAAACATGCCTTGAGAACCGGATAGCTTAAATTGTGCGCCACACAGTGGCAGCCTTTGCTTCCACTAGAAACTCTGACTATAATCAACGCAAATAGCACAAAATACTCATACTTAAAATAAAGTGACCGACAGACTTGAAACTCTGGCGGTTAGCCAAAGAGACTTCAGTGGCCTTCCCCCCCTTTCATTCGACTCCCAGTTACCCCTTAGCCCATCAAGGCAGCTTGCATGCAATTTCTGTGTCCATTTTTTGCTTGTTTTCCCATATTTATTTTCTCTTCTTACCTCTGTGTGTGTGTGTGTGTGTGTGTGTGTCTGTTTTGTTCTTTGTTTTTGTTGCCGCTCCTCAGACGGCTATTAAATGCAAATAAATGCAAAAATTAAATAAAAATACCTAGAATACCATTACGTCTATATGTATATTCATTTTCTTTTGCTATGGTTTCCTCTTTTTCTCTCCTATGTTTTCGGCTCCTTCACAACGTTCTCATCTTACTTTTGAATATTTCTTTCATGTTGCGCCTTACTTGCACACAACCAACAACAACAACAACGAAAAAAAAAAAAAATGAAATATAAATAATAATAAACAAAACTCAAACAAAACAACCAACCACCACATTATTCATGTACCGTCTTGTCGTTGTACTAAATCCAAACTTCCAACTCTTTTTTCTCCCCTGCATCCCCCCGTCCCCTTGACTGACTCTTGCTGCATAAAATTATTCGCAAAATATAAATGATAAAAAAAAACAACATCGGCAACAACAACAACGACAACTTCGCAATGCAAAAGATGGCAAGAGACGTCATAGAAATAAATTTGAGTCAGCCAACGCTTTGCCTGATTACGGGGTTGAGGAGTGGCGTGACGGTGCTCAAGGTAAGTATCCGCTACCCTTCTCCCGATACGTCCGTATCTATGTTATGTATACGACCTGTATTGTGCGCCTTTTCACAATTTGCACGTCGTAGCACGTCGTTCACATCTTACTCTCATCTTGTTGCAGTTTCTTTTCATTCATTTGTAGGAAATATTTTCATATTTCAAGTGTGTCGCGTTGGCCTTCTCTTATGCATAGTATTTGCCCGGTTGGCAGTTCTCATTTACCAGTTGCCAGTTGCCATTTGCGAGTTGGCATTTGCCATTCAAAACTTATAATAGCAAAATTTGCACTTTGCCTTGCATTTGGCTTCTTTTGGGCTTTTGTTTGGAGCCAAGTGTTTAGCGCAAACGTTAAAAATTAATTAAATTTCTTCGGGCAAGATGACGCTTGCATTTCTAGTTCTTGTTTTCATTTCGCATTCTCCGGCAGTATGCCGTACATTTTATTGCTTTCGAGTTGGTGTCAACATCGTTGCCATCTGCGATTTATAAAGTGCCATAACCAAAATATTTAAAGATAAGTTAATGTTTATAAATCTTAGCTAAAAAGTAATAATGCTATTGAACAGTTAGTTGATTATTTCGAAATGTCGAGGATTATAAGAGACTGACCTTTTATTAGACTGCTGCTTGAATTAATAAACTTTAAATATTATTTATCTTTATCTGTAAGTCAGTCCCTAGGAACACTTATGTTAGATCTCAGAGATTAAGAAATAGAGTTACATTTTTTATTTGCACGAAGATCAAGTTCGTTTTATATTTTATATTTTAAATGTACTCCTTCATCGATATACCAAATATGGCCTTCATTATATTCTAGTATTTTGTGGTATATTCTTAGTATAATACCGTACTCTTTTACTTTTATTTGAAGTATCTTAAAGTCGAGCACACTCGAGTTGTTCACTGCTCATAGTCGACTTTAAATAAATAAGTTATCTTAAAGACTATATCGATTCTTTGTTGATTCTAAATATCTAAACTTGTAGATAGAGGAGAAATACAAACATTTAAGCTACACAATTGCGATAAAAATAATTGCGTAAAGTTCCGATAAAGAAATATGTAGTTAGCGTGAGGAAGAGCAAAATGGCACAAACAATGCAAAAAGTGAACCGGAAAAGAGCCCGCATAGCTCGTATCAAACGCGCCACAAACGCTAACCATCAAATTGCGGGAGGGGCGAGGAGGAGGAGGGGACCGTAAGCTGTGGCAACTCACCCACAGAATGCAGCCACAAAACACAACCTAGCAACAATTTATTTTTGTATTTTATTTTATTTTCATTTCGAATGCACGCCAAGCATTCGAATCGAAACATTTGTCGAGCTGTTGTGAATGTTTCACACTCAAAAGCTGTGTGTATGTGTGTGTGTGCGGTACGCTTTGTGTATACGGATGTGTGTGTGCATCTCTTTTAGCCAGTCAAATAAATCTACAGCAATAAAAATGCCATCAATCGCAAAAATGCAGCAACAACAATGACAAGCTGGAGCACAGCTTAAATGTTGATTGACAGTGACATTGTGACGTTGTCAATACCAATAACCTCGTCCAGTTTAGCCAGACAGGCTGCAGGACACGCACGCGTGTCCTGTGCACGTGCACAGAGCCACACACAAAATTCATGAACTGCACAACAAAATGTTGACAACGCATGTGTGACAAATTAGTCCGCAAGAACTCGCAACAAATTAGCCATAACCAGTCTGTGGTTTCTATTGTGGTTTTTTGCATATTTTCCACACTGCCTACTTGCCACCAGCAGCGCATTCCAAAGCATTTAATCCGCACTCAGCACTCGACATTCGGTACTGCGATTCGTTGGTCCGCTCTGGCCAAAAATATCCACTAGCAAAAATGTTGATTGCATTTAAAATGCAATTATTTAAGGCACGCGTCCGTAAAATGCCGTTCAACCGACTGCACTAATGAACTGGATCCGTCCAGAGGCGCAGACGAGCAGCTGCAGACGGGGGTCGAGTTAAGCGTCTGCTTGTCTGAGAAAAAAAGACTACGCAGAGTCGATGCTCCAGACGGGCAGACGGACGAACGGACAGACGGACAGACAGGCCGATGAGAAGGCGGGCAAACGCAGTCGTGCATTCCAAGTGGCTTAACAAAGAAAGCAAGAAAAGCAGAAAACAACTGCACAGACACACACACAATACACATACAATATCATGATGTGTAGACGCGTGTGTGTGATTAGTGAAGCTCCTTTTTTTTTGGTTAGGTTCATACATTGCCTTTAAGGGACCACAGACTGTCAAAAATGAAGTAAAGCATTTAAACTTCTAGAAGAAATTAAAGTCTAGTCCTGAGAATTTAATAAATAAATATTATCTGTTATCTGGGCAATAAAATATACCTTGAATTTCAATATTACATTTCACGATGATGACACACACATTAAATATAAACTTAAAGAGAGAGGTAACAGACGACCTTTAGTCTAGACTTTACGTAGAGCTTATAATCAAATTTAGAGTTTATCTCAATGATAAAATATTGCATTTACTTAAATATTGCATCGTATAATTCGGCTATTAAATTTTGCGATGATGACACACATTAAATGTGGTCTTTAAGAGGTCTCAGACAGTCAAAACAATAAAGCAGTTAGAAGTGTAGCCGAAATTTTTATTAACAAATTTATAGGATAATCATAAGAAAGAGTTCATAAAGCATATTTAATGTTTTATCTTTTAAGCATACTAAAATAATTTCACTTAAATAGTGCGTCAGTTAAAATAGTAACTTAATTTCGCGACAATGATTAAGTTTATATTTAGACTTTAAAAGGTCACAGCCCTTCTAAATAAAAATAAATCAGTTAAAAGCCTAGTCAAACATAATCTACTCGAGTTCTGTTTAAGATTTAAAATACGTGTGGTGAATGCATTTTTATATAAATAAGCGAAAGTAATAAGAAGTACTTCTTCTTAGACTTCTTAGACCAATTCAGCGGGATGGTTCAAGCCTTTCCATTTAACCTCTTAACACATAAGTTATTCAGAAGATTTGTCGAAACAGCTCAACAAAATTAGAGTTTCCCACATGCATTTTAGTCTATAAAGTAAATAAATGAAATTATAACATACACACTCACTATTCCACGATAGAACTGAAAGTGGCAAACAAATCAAACTGTCAATAGAAATAATATCGAGTACACTTTTCTTCAGAATTTCTCTTTTCTCGCACAAAGGTTTTCTGGTCTCGTGCTATTGATTTTTGATCGTAGACAGGGTTAACGGGAAATTGCATTTAAAAATAAACAAAAAATATTTCATTTAAGCCCCGATAAAAACCAAAACGAACATACAGAAAACGTTGCCACAAAACCGAGCACAAAATGCCATTCTGATTGATTTGCGATTGACAGTTTTGACGTTGAGTTGTCAACGTTTTGTTTTATTTTATTTACGTTTTTTGTTTTCCATTTTGCCGTTGCTTTTATAATATTTATCTTTATATACATCATATTGCCAGAGCTGAGAGAACAAAAGATGCGTAGAATATAAACGAGGAATATTTATTGCCACGGAATTGGCATTGAAATGAAATATGCCATCAAAAATTGACTGAATGTCACACTGACACCTTTTCAATGTGTTCTCAATCAAGTGTAAATGCGGGCATTCACAAAGATACCCACATGCACATTCAATATACTCATACTCGAACTCAAACTCAGTCTCGCACACTCACTCTTGATATTTATGTCGCCGACATCAATCAAAGGGCAAAGTGTATTTCCGCCTATGTTTTGCTTAGAGGCCCCCAAACAAACAGTCCAAAGTAGACCATAAAGTCCTCGAAATACTTGTATAACATAAATATGAGGGTTGTGTTGACTACCCTTGATGCTCTTAGAAAGCCTTTAAGTTTCGGTTTATTCGAAGTGCTTGGGCTATTTGAAGCAACTTTATTTGAGCTTCGGCGGAGCATCCATCACTTAATATTTATGACTTTGATTGTGTGGACGGTGGGTAAATCCACCAACACCAACACCAACACCAACAACAACAACTCCAACTACAATGACCGCCAGCCAGAAAAACATCATCAAAAACGAACCACAGAGATCCACACAGATGGCTAAAGGAAAATCAACGCAATGCTCGCTTAAATACCACTTTGTTGTTATTTATGACGCCAGCTGATGAAAAGCCAAATGCCAAAGATTAAAACCAGATAAAATATATTTAATAGCCCCCCCTTATGAACACCTCCCAACAACCAATATGAGCTGTCTGAATATGCGGGTCTGCACTGTGGTTTGCTATTGATTGAGTATGAATTGAATATCAATAAACTTGCGGTAAATGTTTACACGTGGTTTTCGATTGCATAGAATTCCATTAAATATTGTACAATTTTTAAAAAATTTAATTTTATTTTAAAAGTTGAGTTATTTAATTGAATTTTTCGCGACATTTTTGAGCACTTTGGAACCACTGTAAATGTCATACATATATCAAACATTGACATGCGGTCAACAAAGTGCGTTCAATGACGTGCATAAAAACCGAAAACAGAGACAGCGAGCGAAAAAAGAGGGAGAGACAGAGAGAGAGGGAAAGAGAGAATAGGGACAGCACTCAATCAGTTGGAGACAGCGACAAACGCTGTCCAAGCTTGGGTACATTGACTGGCAGCCCTATAAAGACGAGAGACGCACAGAAGCAAGCAGCTTGGTAAAATATTGTCAAGTAACCGCTGTCGAAATGCTTCTCGCATGCATTGAAGAAATAAAGACACACACAATGACGTTGTAAAAAAAGAAGAAGGAAAGCTACAGTCGAGTGTGCTTGACTGTGAGATACTCGCTACTCAGTTTTAAAAAAAAATAAATCAGTTCGGTATTAATTTTAAAATGCTCCAAATTATTATAACGCAAATATTTGGTACATAGATATAGTACTATATACAAAACATACCAGATTGTCAACCAAAACTTGGAGTAAGTACGCTGTCTTGCCCACAGAAAAGTAACTTCAACAATTATTTGACCGCAACCAAATTCAGGAATCATAAAAAGTATAGTTATTATTTAATATACGAAGTGTATGGGAGGAAGTGCTGTCAAAATTATATCTCTATCTCTTATAATCTCTGAGATCTAAGTGTTTATTCAGACGGACAGACAGACAGACGGACTTGGGTATACAAACATGTTACATACAAATCCAGGAGGCACCAAGTTATAATACCCTTCTACCCTTTGGGTAGCGGGTATAAAAAAGTAATGTAAAAGAAAACTAAGGAGAATGGGATGCAACTAAAAGATGTCAACAAGCAGCAAAGGGAGCTCACTTAAGTGAGAGACCTATAAATAAAGCTTTGAATGATTGACCAAAGCAAGTGTGGCAAAGGAAATTGGTGTCAGATGAAGTTATTACTCTGTCTGCGAAGGAGCGAAACGAAAATGTAATTTAAAAACATCACTCAGCAAAATTTTCGCAATAATAGAGACTGTAAATTTAATGAGTTACTTGACTTATTAAGCATAATTTAGTTAAATTTAAAGCTCATAAGCCACCGCAAATCTTAGTGGCTTAAGCTGATAGACAATCGATAAATTAAGAAGCAATACTTGTGAGCAAGGAACTATTAAACGCATAGCACACTTTCTGGCAGCCCGCAGCAATTTTCTTTTATGCCTCTTGATGTATCCAATGCCAAAAGCCACAATTCGGCTTTGGCGAACGCGCAGAATAAATGAAAATATAAACCCGACTAACCAGAAACTGATTACTACTAAAGCTCACACTCCCCCTTCGTCCCCCATCGTCCCATTCGCATTCGCATTCACATTCTCCGTACTCTACTATTCCTCTACATTTTTGTCGATTCGCAGGCAACCATCATGCTGGCAACACTGGCGATAACAATCAAACGCCCGTGCGTAATCCGCCCGGAGCATTTCACAATTCTGCAGGCTCACTGGCACAGCATAATCTACTTGGTAAAATAATGCGCGGCATTAAAACGCAATCATTTGGGATTTTCAAACGTTTATCGAGTTATTTGCCAGCGGCGCTGCTAGCGTCGCTGCCGCAGTCGCCACAGTCGCCATCGCTGCCAAGTCGGTGGCGTATGAGTAATATGAAAAACCAGGCCCAGCCACAGTATTCACCGGAGACTGTTGTCAACGCACAGCCAACAAACATAACCAACAAGAACAACAACAGCATCTGCCAAAGGACCAGCAAAACGACGAGCACAACGAGCAGCCGTAATAAATGGGCGTGGCATCGAGAGCAACGCCAATTTCACATTGCTCATACGCCTCGTGTGGCGTCAACGCAAAAGCAATGCCATTGGCCGATGCTCATTTGCATAGTAATATTAGCTAGCATTTTTGTAGCCACCGATGTTATGCCAAAGTTGCTGTCGTCGTTGCTGCTGTTGTCGTTGTTGCTACTATTGCTGCATTTTATCGGCAGCCGCATCGCATTTTCTATTAGTGCGACGCATAGGCAACATTTAATGTTAACATTTTGGGCCGTCGGTAATAAGCTTGCCGTATTCTTGCCGCAAATTTATACAGCGACAGCAACAACAACAACGCTAACAGCAGCCACAGCAGCCACAACAGCAGCAGCCAACGCAAATACATTCGCTGTGCTCTGCTTCCAAAAGTATTCAAGATGAAATCAAATAATTGCAAAAAAACTCATTTAGGGCACAACAACAGCAGCAACAGCAGCAGCAAAGCAAGAGCAGCGACACGACGAGCATTGGAAAAGAAAATCAAACTTAGACGAGTAAGAAACACATTCGAAATAGCGACAGAAATATTAATAGAAACAAACTCAATATACTTGTAGTGTGGTAAGATTTCCCCCATATCGTACATGATTAATGTAGATATATTTATGCAAGAGCGTAAAATGAAAATCCAACAATCTATGTTATTCTAATCTGTTTTCCATTCATTCCATCTCTCATCGTTAATTAAGTATATAGTCAGCGTAATTGGCATAACAACTTTTCCCTCTATTTTTTTAATTAGCAATCGAACAACTCAATGGGTGAAAAATGGTTTTCATGTAATTCTCTAAGTGCATTCACATCTTGTTAGGTTAATTAAGAAGCTGAGAGAAATGTTCAATTTAATCGATTTTCAATGCATTTAAATTAAGTTCAAAGCAAACAAAAGTCTCTTTTGAACCACAATTTGTTATTATTCAGAACGTTAAGAAATAAATGAAATACAATTTTTTAAAATTTGAAAAATATTTATATATTTTAAACATTAAAGCTTCATGATATTTGCAATTACTTTCGTTGTTTTTTCACCGATTTTATTCATAAACTGACCGACATAAATTTGCTGCTGAAATATTTAATAAATTATTGTTTGCCCAGCAAACATTTAATTTTCCAAATCAATATCAAATATGCGAGCAAAATGTTTATAGTAATGAAATATGCATAAGGACAACAAATAAACAAAAAACAAAACTGTAATTTATCAATGGGATACTTTACTTATGCAAGTCGAGCAAAAACACATTGCCACATAAAAAAATTATTGTAAAAAAAGTTAAAGGAAAAATATATACAAACAAAAGAAAACAAATTAATAAAAACTGTTAATCAAGTTTACATTTAGATGAACATATAACGTATAAAAAAAGACACAAACACACATATAATTAGCGAATTTACATAGTAAATTTAGCATTAAAATAAATAATGCGTATATACAAAAGCGAAATAGCATTATTACTTAGTCAAATATTAGCTAGCGATACGATATATATGTTGATCAATATTATATACGTTAAATACAAAAATCAAATTGATATACATTCTTATTTTCATTTACTATTTGTTTAAGAAAAAGTTAAATTATTAAGAAAATAATAATTTATCTTGTAAATAAAAAGTAATAATAATTTCTTCCTCAAGGATTTTTCATATAATGATGTAAATACGATACTTAAGTTTAAACTTAATGAAAAGCAAATGGAAGAAATTTCAAAAAGTATAAACTATGCTTTAAAATACTTGTAAATATAATTAAGCATTATTATTATACGAAAGTTAAAATGAATGTTGAAGTGTTGAATAATTTAAAATCTTATATAAATTTACATATATTATATACGTATATGAAACATTTAATGCTAATTAAGTAGACGGTAAATCCTCAATCAGCATTTAGTAATTATAATTGAGAAACCCCTGAACTAAAATAAAAATCCAAAAGCCCAAACTATTTGCTGTTGAGTATGGAATTATATATGAGAACATTTTGTATTATAAGCATAAGCGTTAAAAGCATAAAGAAGCTCAGCTAAATGTATGTCTAAAGTGAAAGCTATACACTATACAACTAACTATAACTAAATATATCGTACATTCAGATATATAGCTAGTTTATATGATTTCATAAACCGAACATATTTATTATATATAGAAAGTGTGAAGAGAGTTCTACAATAAGTTGTGGCATATCTACTTATATGTAACATATATTTGTATGTAAATGTATGCTAAAGTTTACAACAAAATAAAAATAAAAAAAACCTATGTGAGAATAACGAGAAAGAGATGCGTTTATCTGGGTGTAGTAGCTAATGCTGGGGGCGTGGCAAATTACCTCCGACCACATTGTCTGGGAGGTGGAAACTGTTGCGAAACTGCAGCAAATGTAATCATATTAAGAGCTGCGCCAGCGAAAGGACACAAGTCTCAAGGACACTGCAGCTACCCGTATGTGGGAATACATCTGTGGTAACAAGAAGGCAGCCGGCTCGAAAGCAATTGTGCAATTTTCCACAAGAAAGGAAGCAACAATAGAGCGAGCTGCAACAAAACAATAAACTGAAAAGTTGCCGATGATCGCCAAGTGAAATACCTCTCACTAAATGTTGTAAGTGATTATATACAGAAGGGCATCGCTAATCCGTTAGTTAAATCAAAATTGGTTGTTCTTTCTTAAAGATAACATAATAGCGTAATAAACATAAAAGTGCTTAGAGAGCGTTGTTACTGTTATATATTTCATATAATAATATTCAAATTTACATTACTTCAACACTTATTAGGGGAAATGCTGCAACATCAGGCAACACTTTCATTCATTGCAAACAATTTCCAGGGTATGCGAGAACAAAGCATTGCATCCGAGAACATAATCGTTGGCACAAGCGGCACAATTACCAAAAACCCACATACAAAAGCGAAGAAATAGAGAGAAAAGCCCGATGGAAAGTAAAAGCTGGCTGCTCGTCTCGTCTTTATTTAAAACCGTGCCAAAAGATTTCCTCGTTGTTGTCGGTTCTCAGTTCTCGGTTCTCAGTTGTCGGTTGCTTCTGGCATTCTCTTCTCACATTCATGGTATTTCGCATTTAAACATGTTGCAGTTTTTACAGCCGTCTGTCTCTCTCGCAGATGAAATTGTTGCGGCTGCCATTGAAATGTTGTCGTGTGGAAGTGAGCATATTTTCCAAGCAATTAGTGGTAGGAAAAGCGCATGCCAAATGGACGACAAAGTCGAACACTGGGTTAAGTGAGCTACATACAGCTGAATACGCATATACAAGTGAATCTGCATTTACATATGTATGAAAATGTGTCTGTAGATGGCATTGCCAATGGAATTGTCATTAAATTTGAAATATTTGTGAAAATATAAAGCAGCTTAAGTAAACGGTGCGTATGTGCAATATGTTGTCCTATTTGATTGAACGTATGAATGCAAGTTGCAAGAATAAATGTTATTTGTGATGATTGGATTAATTATCTTCTTTAAACTTTGAAAAGTCAAATAATAATATTTATAATTTATTCAATTGAGTAATAAATTTATTATAAATTATAACGAAGCTTAAACTACAAATGACAGTTTAAAGTGAAAAAATTGAGACAACTAGCACTTCCATGAGAATATTTAAAACCTTGCATATTTGTTTCTAAAATTAGAACAGTTACTTAGCAATCACAAACACAGGCTCTTTAAGCCAAGTGCAAAAAGTCAAAGTTAGAGAAACGAAAATGGCATTCGCCTGCTGCATTTCTCTTCGACAGCCACGTAGGTCCTTTGTCTTCTCATCCTCCCATATGGCAAGCGTTCGCTGCGTATAGAAGTGGAAAATTCAATTTGCAAAGTGCATAAAAGTAGCAAACGACTGACGACGGCGATGAGAATGAGAATGCCACGTGTGAGCTTTCTCTCCACACGCGGCGTGTTTGTAGTTAAACAAAAGCGGCTGCTACTATCCTCAGTTAGGGCCCAGAAACTGAACCAGATCCCGACCCAGGCCAGAGGGCCACAAGCAGTCTGAATCAACGTCTGCTTACAAATGCTGCAGCGACAAAGCTCTGTTGTGCGACTGAGAGGCAAATGTGTGTATGTATGTAACATATGTAGATGACTGCAACAAACAAGTGGCATAGTGGCATAAACGTAAACGTAGCGCCTGAGTGGCGCAAACATTGTAATTAAATCTACGTCAACATAAACGACGAATGTGAATGGTGATGGCACTGGGAATAACACAGCAAAAGCCAAATAGAAAAGCAGCAGAGGTACGTATGTATGTACATATGTATGTAAAAGCTAGGTACGAGTCCTTCAACGTGATACATGTAGTGTACCAAAACCTTATCAGGCTTTAGAAGGCACTGATTGTCCGTGATCGAGCTTGGTAGGTTGCGTATTCTTGCTATGCTCGGTTCTAGCTCGTCGGATTGGTCGGGGTTCTTCCTCACTCGATCACTTGCGGCTACGCTAACACATGCAAATAGTTAATACGCAGACGGAATATACAAAAAAGAAAGCTTTATAGGAATCAAAAAGAACAATAAAAAGAGTTTTCGCGCCGACACACGCTTTAGTGGAGTTTTCTTCTAAGAAATTACCTAGTAGAGGAATCTAGATGTTGAGTTCCTCATCTCTACCCTCCCGACCATGGTAACTTTCGATTTTTTTATAAGTTACCCCCTACTTTAAATTATATTTAAGTTTTCTATATATTCGACATCTTCCCTTCGTTTACTCGACAGACCATATTAAGCAAAATTAGCAAAACATTATTTCATTAATCACTTCATGTGAAATTTTAATTAATAAAGAATTCATGATACTCCGTTTGTTACATACATATGTGATATGATTACTAATATTTACAAAATTAATTCAAGTCTGAGACGTACTCGTGATAATTTCATTTGATTAACAATTAGGCACATTTATATAATCATTTGTGTCATTAAAGTTACCTTTTGTAACATCTACTTGTTTAAGTTAACTTACTCAGATGTCGTTTTCTTACTGTCGTGGTACCATGACGAAGATGAGTGACGATGATAATGTTGTGTTGATAATGATATAATACTATATGAGAAAATATACAGATAATTAATATAAATGTACCAAAAATTAGAATTAATTCATTTTTGTTGCATCCACGAGTATGCCTCAACAATTTTCCATTAGAATTATTAATTTTATGTTACTAATTTAATACAAAATATCTAGAAGACACAGACGATGTAATTCGTGTCACTCTCAGCAAATCATAGCAGCATGCAGAAAGATTGATACAATATAACTGAACTTATTGTTGTTGCATTGTGGATTGTGGTACTGTTGTTGTACTATGCACTACTCATCCAGTGTATTCTTGGTTTTCAGGCGTATGTGCCTGTATGTGCTCCGCTAATATTCAAATCAAACTTGGCCGTGATCTCGGGTGTATGTCGGGGACGGTCAGAATCACAGTCTTTTGGTACTCCGTTGGGCAGCCAATCTGGTTGTGATCTCCGACCAAATTTGTGCACCCAATATATAGTTGTTCACTAGGGCCACACGGCGCTCTATAGTTGTAATAGAGGTTGAATGGACCATTAGTGGCCCACAGAGGCTACCATCCGCCAGTGCCGAGCTCGATGAGCCGAATTTCTGGGGATTCTATGCCTTTATTGGAGATATGGTTAGAAACTACACTGACAATTAATTCCACTTCATACCTGTATTAATTATGAAATTTATCACTGCACTGTTTATATATTTATTTATATATAGACGTCTATCCTCACATATATTCTCACTTGGGGTCGATCTGGTATTTTGCCACTGCCAGATTATATAATTCGCAGATTCACGTGGGATTATAAAATTCGGTGGCCGACAGACAATAAATACGTCTGCTTTGACTAATTGCTTTTTCTCTAATGCTAAGCTCGCTTCACTTTCGACTGTACTCCACTGCACCGCATGGTAAGCCGAGCTTTTGCAAGAGCTTTGCGAAGACAGTGATAAGCAAGTGCAGATAGTGAGATGACTAAGTTAGGGTGCGTCAATATTTAGAACAGCAAAAAAAAGTTGGGAAATTTGGAACTTCTTTTATTACAATATATTTTTCGCTCACTACACACCCCCACCCCAGATAATGGCACAGGGTATACCCGAAGAGACATTATCGATATCGCCTTACTATTGTGATTTCTTAATTCTTATATCTTTTAAATGAAATGTACCAAGTTTTTTCCCATTTAGATCTGCTAACTCATAATAATAAGAACTACGTTTCTGGATTACTTTTGCCTGAATAAATAAAGGTGCCAACTTTGAACTAAATCTTTTTCCAGCATTACTTTGAGTGAAATTCCTGGCAAAAACTACGTCACCAGTATTTAGTTGAACATTTCTGCTTCTTAAGTTGTACCTATTGGCATTCTCTTCATGAACTTGACTTATTTTATTTTTCGCGTCTTGTCGAGCCAATTGTAAAGCATCAGGTGACTGGATTGCAACGTCATCACATAAAAGATCCAAATTACGAAGCAAAGTATAATCTTTTCCATTTAAGATCATATTTTGACCGAAAGCTAAGAAATATGGTGAGTAACCAGTGCTTCGATGCATGGTTGCTCTTAGCGCTCCGCTAATGGCACTTAGATTTGCATCCCAATTAGTATGATCATTGCCAATATAAGCACGAATGGCTGCTAAAACTGACCGATTCAATCGCTCGCTTGCGTTAGCCTGAGGCGAATAGATGGCTGTACAACGATGTGTTATACCAAACTTGGTTAGGAATGCTTCGAATAAACTAGACTTAAATTGTGACCCGTTATCTGTTAAGATGACTTCTGGAACTCCAAATGTGTAAAATATATTATTCTCAAGATAACTACAAATTCTGGGGCCGTAAACTTCTTAAGTGGAGAAAGAAAATGAAATTTGGTATGGTGGTCTACTAGGACTAACAATCCTATGTTTCCGGACTTTGTTCGGGGATATGGACCTAACAAATCAAGATATAATTTCTGGAATGGCCGGTCCGATGTCATAGGTTTCCCCATAGGCGGTCTTAGTACTACATTAGGAGCTTTTGTGCTGTGACACACATTACACTTTGATATATAATTCCGTATTTGGCTAACCATTCGTGGCCAAAATAGGTATCGTTTTAATTTCTCTACTGTTTTGCCATGCCACAATGTGCTGAGCCTGGTGCGTCATGAGCTTGATATAGAACTCCCTGAACAAGTCCTGCGGGAACCCATAATTTCCATACATGGTCGTTTTTATACTCACTGCCTTTGTTAAAATCTGTTCGTTTATACACATATCCGTCTACAACTTTAAGGTCAGGTAGTTTGGTTTGATTCAGCTGGATTTTCTCGATCAAGTTCAAGTATTCAACAGATTTAAACTGATCTGCTTGTAAATTCACTATTGGATTAACGATATCGAATTCCTCTACAGATGGTTCATTGCGACGTGAAAGAGCGTCGGCAACCACGTTCTCAGAACCTCGTCTGTGTATAATGGAGAAAGAAAAAGCTTGTAACTTCATTGACCAACGAGCCAGTCTTCCGGATAAATCCTTCTGCCTCATCAGCCACTGCAAAGATGCATGGTCTGTGATTACAAGAAAATCTTGTCCCTCAATATAAGAACGAAACTTCTTTATTCCTTTCAAAACGGCCAGACACTCCAGTTCGGTTACGGAATAGTTACGCTGGGCTTTTGATAGTTTTTCGGACATGAATGCTATTGGTAGCTCGATCCCATCTCGTTCTTGTGCTAAAACACAACCAATTCCGTATGAACTAGCGTCACACAACAAAATAAACTTTTTTGAAAAATCAGGTGTTATTAATATTGGTGCTCCTGTTAGACAATTCTTGAGTGCAATAAAAGCTTTGTTGGCATCTTCATTCCAACTAATCGTTTTCTTCCCTTTCAACAACTCAGTCAGTGGAAAACTAATGGTGGCATAATTTTCGACAAATCGTCGATACCATCCAGTTAGACCCAAAATCGACGCAACTGTTTTATAGAGGATGGAATGGGAAAATCTGTGATAGAATTAATTTTATCTGGATCTGTCATTATCCTGCCTTGTCCTATGATAAACCCAAGATACTTAATTTCGCGCATACAAAATTTTGATTTACCCACATTGATAGTAAGATTAGCTTTACGTAAACATAACGCTATTTCTTGTAGTAGAATAAGATGCGAATCAAAATCATCCGATAAGATAAGTAAGTCATCTAGATATACAAAAACTCTAGTTCGGAGATGTGAAGGTATAACTTGATCCATAAGTCGACAAAGTGTTTGAGCTGCATTACACAACCCGAATGGCATCATTTTATATTGATAGAGAGGACGATTTGGAATGGTAAAGGCGGTGTATTGCCGTGAGGGCTCATCGAGTGGAATTTGCCAGTAAGCATGCTTCATATCCAATCCCGTAATAAAACTAGCTGGCGGCAATCTACTTAGTATGCCGTCTATATGTGGTAGTGGATAAGCATCTCGCCTTGTTACTTTATTTATCTCCCGCGAATCAAGACATAGTCTACACTTGTCTCCTTTCTTTACTAACACACAGTTACTGCTCCACGGACTGTTGGAGACTTCGATAACATCTAAAGCTAGCATGTTATCAACTTCTGCAAACATTAATTTTTCAATAGCTGGTGAGACCGGCCAATGCCGTTGCTTGATGGGCCTAGTTCCTTCTACCTCTATTGAGTGTTTAATTAGACTAGTGCTTCCCAGACCCTCTTTTGTAAATGACGGAAACATTTCAATCATGGCCTGAAGACGTTTTTCTTCTTCTACAGATAATTTATGAAATTTTGGTTGTTCATCTTGAGCATCAGACGACCCAACATCAAGTTCACATATCTCAGTTTGAGCTCTTATTTTATCAATCAATCCAAACTTCTTCCAGAAATCTATTCCCAGATGTTGATGCCAGATGACTGCAGGTGTGACCACTCAGGCCAGCTGACAGTGTGGTCGCGATCGAGAGTTATCGATAGTGACAAAGCTAGTATACTGTGCGTGTGACCGTGTCATACGCACAGACACACTGTTCTTGGTTTCCTCTGAAGATGGTCACCCTGCCCTTTTTAGTGCTTTTTTCATTCCGCCTTCTCATATGTTCAAATTTTCGGCACAACAGCACATGTATATTTTCAAGTGGAAATAAAACGCAATACAAGTTACAAGTTTCTATTAATTGAAAGTTAAAGTGTTATTATTTTTCAACAAGCGTCGCCCCCCTCCACATTTTGGTCCTTCGAGCCGGATTTATCGCTCGACCTCAGCAATAGCATTGGTTGACAAGATAAGTAATACACTTTATTTTTTTTCCCCATACATTTGTGCAAGTGTCGTGTTCGCGCCATATTTTTTTTCCCTTGTAACTTATATATATGTAACACAGCATATATATAAGTACATAAGCGTTCGACCGGCATTTTCTCAGCCATCTTTTCTACTTTGTGTATACTTGGCACAATATATATATATATATATCCTTATATGTATATGTATGTGTAAGTATTTATACAGTTTAAAAGAGTTCGCTAATATTTTCCGTTTTTGGCCGCGATTGTGTGTATTTTGCTATTTCTTTTTCTGTCGTATCGCGTTTGTCTGTTTTCTTTAACACACTCCTGTGTAGGCAAGCTCTCTATTGGTTATACTCAAATAACAAGAGAGTTGCTCCTCTCATAGCAAACGCGCGTAGATCCACTACACTCCATATATATATATATATATATATACATATATATATACACACATAAACATACGACATATACATCCAAACACAACACACATACACACACGTACATTTCCATACACGACACTTACACACATATACACTCCGTATATGGTCCGCAAATATTGAAACTATACAGTATTTTCAAAATCCATTGTTACACATATATATATATTATCCATTATTACACACATATATAAACACATATATACACACACATATATATATACACATATATACACACACATATATATATATTACCCATTATTACACATATATACACACATATATATATATATTATCCATTATTACACATATATACACACATATATACACACGTATATACACACATATCCACACATATATACACATATATTATCCATTTCCGTATACGTATATAAGCAGCAGCAATCACACCGAGAAATAAAGATTCACGCTGCTGTTTGTGTTTTACTCAAACATTTTTTTGTTTTTCCAACAGCGATTTTGTTCCTCGTCTGTTTTCTTGTGTCGGCTTTGCTCACTATCCTGTGACAGCCGAAGTTCTACTCCGTTTTTGTGCTTGCTTTCGGCTGTCCGCTTTACCGTGAGTCTTTGTTGAGAAAAGACTCTAAAGTGACTGCCGAAGCATAGTATGTCCAAGAGCCAAAAGAGCGAAAAGGACTCAAAACACTCGCTAAAGCTTCCGACCACAGTTCGTCGCCTGTCATCCGCTTCGCCCGCTCCTTCGGGGTCCCAATCCGCCACACCTGCCGCTCAACTCCGAGTAAAGGTCGATCGTCCGTCGCCGTCTGCTTCGTCAAAGACTCCGCTGTTGCGCACATCTTCGACTGCTCTACGTAGTCAGGCAACTACCCGTTCCGTCCAAGCTAAATATAGCAAAACCCGTGCGATGGCTCTCAGCAATTTCGTTGCCGTCTCTGACAGACTGGTGCATTTCGAGAGTCGGGTCAGAGGGCCTGCAGCCGAAGATGACAATGTACACACGTACGAAATCCGTCGTGACCGGCTGCAAGTCCTCTGGGACAACGTCGAAGCCGCTTATTCCACATGTGCTGATGCACTGCATCAAGACGGCGACGGTGAAGGCACACAGGCGATGGAGGCAAAGTACGATCACTGCTATGCAGTGTACGAGCGGTGTCTCGCCCGTGTTAAGGGGCAAATTACCCAGGTTTCCGGGTCCAGCAGGAGTGAAGCATCCGTTCCTCCTGTATACTCCAGTGGCTGCCGGCTCCCTCCAGTCGACACCGAAGTTTTCCGTGGGGATTACTTGCGGTGGCCGACTTTCCGTGACCTTTTCACGGCCATCTATGTCAACAATCCAAGGTTGACTCCGGTCGAGAAACTTTTCCATCTGAATTCGAAGACCGCAGATGAGGCCAATGAAATAGTAGCTAAATTTCCGCTGACGAACGATGGTTTCGCGTCGGCTTGGGGTGCTCTCTGCGAACGGTTTGAGAACAAGCGCTTGTTGATCACAAGCCAGTTGAAGATCCTATTTAACCTGTCCACGGTTACCCAAGAGTCGGGAGCAGCTATCAAGGAACTGCAGAGCACGATTCAGCGTTGCTTGACCGCTCTTGAGCATTCAGACATTTCCGTCTGTAGCCCGTTCGCAGATTGCATCCTTGTTTTCCTCTGCTCGTCCAAACTTCCCAAGCTCACACTCTCGTTGTGGGAGCAGTCGTTGGTGGACAAAGCGAAAATTCCCGCATGGCAGGATATGAGCACGTTCCTCAATGAGCGTTACCGTACGCTCGAAGCTATTGAGGACGTAAAACAGACTGCCAATTCACAGATCGCGACTGCAGGACCATCCCGTCCGCAGAATTCGAAGCGAGTCAACTCCTTTGAGGCCCGAGTCACTCCGAAAAGCAAATCGTGTGACTTGTGCTCAAAGGAGAATCACCCTGTCCGGGTGTGTCCGCGTTTCTTGCAAATGTCGGTCAACGAGAGGATGACATACATCAAACAGAAAAGTCTCTGTTTGAACTGTTTCGCAAGAGGTCACCAACTCCGAGGTGTACAAGTGCGCACAATTGCTTTACATGCAAAGGGCGGCACAACACTCTTCTCCATCGGGGTGACAGTGCCCACAATGGTGCCTCTTCATCGTCCAACATACAGTCCACTCCAAATCCAACGGCAACAAATGTGCAGAATTTCTTTGCTAATAACGCTCAGAATGTCCTTCTCGGCACGGCGGTCATCAATGTTTGCCACTTGGGCACTACATATACCGCACGTGCGTTAATTGATTCCGGGTCGAAGCGACCTTCATTTCTGAGCGTTTGTTCCAACGCATTAAGTTGCCTTTCCAGTCCGTGCGAGCCCAGGTATCCGGGCTAAATCACGCAGTTGCGGCCCAATCGCAGAAGTTATGTCACTTCAGCATTGGTTCTCCGACGAAGCCGAGGCTCCATATCGAGACTTCGGCATTCGTAATTCCACAGTTGGCAGGCAAACTGCCCTCCTTCGATATGCCGCGAACTTTCCTCAAGGATCTACCAGCGATAGAACTGGCAGATCCTCATTTCTACAAGAGCGCTCAGATCGATGTACTAATTGGCGCGGATATCCTTCCGTCGGTCATCTTGAGCGGCTCCCGGCCAAACATTTGTGGCTCACTCCTTGGGCAGGAAACCGTGTTTGGCTGGATTCTTACCGGCCCCGTCTCCCAGAGTATGTCGACAACTGTTTCTGCGTTTTCGACAAGAGTCGCCCTCAAAGCAGACGAACAGCTCGACAGCCTACTTTCCAAATTTTGGGAGGTGGAGGATATTCCAGCGAAGCTGATAAAGGAGTCAGACTTCGTTTGCGAAGAGAATTTCGTTAAGACTACTTCTCGTAGCACATGTGGCAGATATCGGGTGACTCTTCCATTCCGGAAGCCCGATGGCATTGAACTGGGTCATTCCAGATCTATAGCGCTGGCTCAATTCCTCAAGAACGAGAATCGTTTGTCAAGAAACGATTCTCTAAAGGAACAGTACAATGCCGTTCTCCAGGAGTACGTGGACTTGGGTCATATGACACCCATATCGCCTCAAGCGATTGGCACGACTCTAATTTCTACCTGCCTCACCACGCAGTATTCAAACCGGATAGCACCACAACGAAGGTGCGGGTCGTTTTCAACGCATCTTGTCCATCCTCAAATGGCAAGAGTCTGAATGATATCCTTCATTCAGGGCCCATTCTCCAATCGGATCTTACGATGCAGATCCTCCGATGGCGATACTATCGATATGTGTTCAATGCGGACATAACGAAGATGTATCGCCAAATCCTCATGGACTCAAAGCACACACCGTTCCAACGAATTCTGTTCCGCACGTCGGACGGTGTGATCCGTGACTTTGAGTTGAACACGGTGACTTTCGGTGTCAACTGTGCGCCTTTCCTGGCTCTACGAGTCCTTCAGCAACTTGCTGATGACATACGCTTGGAGTATCCTCTCGCAAGCCATGTCATCTCCAACAATATGTACGTGGACGACGTCCTAGCGGGGACACACACAAGAGAAGAGGCCATCCGGACCATTACGGAAGTGTGTGCAGCCCTGGACAGTGCTGGCTTCCCGCTGAGGAAATGGACGTCGAACCATAAGAGCGTGCTGAAGGACATTCCAAGGGACCATCTACTACGAGAAGACTTCCTCGAACTCGAAGACTCTAGTACGGCGAAAACTCTGGGCATCAGGTGGCAAGCTCACGATGACGAGTTTTTTTTCATGCCACCAGAAGTTGCCCATCAGGACTCCTACACGAAGAGGGAAGTGCTCTCGCAAATCGCCAAGCTTTTCGACCCAGCCGGGTGGCTGGCCCCTTTCGTTATCCGAGCCAAGATCTTCATGCAGGAGATCTGGCTGAGAACGCTCGAATGGGACGAGCACCTACCCACGGATCTTTCACTCCAATGGAAGGAGTACCTCCAGAGCTATCCTGCTCTGGGAAAGATCCGATTCCAAGATGGGTCCAATTCCAGACACGAGTGAAGCTCCAGTACCACGGATTCTGTGATGCGTCAGAAAGGGCGTATGGAGCAGCGATCTATGTCCGTGTGGAAACGGCGAACAAGGTTTCCACACATCTCCTTACTGCGAAGACAAAGCTGGCTCCGGTCAAGTCTCTCTCAGTGCCACGTCTGGAGCTTTGTGGCGCAGTCCTGTTGGCTGAGTTATCTGCTGCCCTCCTCCTGAACCTGCCAGCAGAAAGTTTCCAGACTTTCTTTTGGACCGACTCAACAATTGTTCTCGCCTGGTTGAACAAGCCACCCTGCCGATGGACAACCTTTGTGGCCAATCGAGTGGCCAAGATTGTCCAAGCCAGCGACGCCAAGAACTGGTCGCATGTGCGATCCGAGCACAATCCGGCAGATCTGGCAAGCCGTGGTGTCCTGCCACAAGAATTGGTTCGTAATCCGTTGTGGTGGCATGGACCAGAGTGGCTTCATCTCCCGTCGGATCAATGGCCATCTTCTCCAAGTCCCATTCCGGAGACTCTGCTGGAGCAGCGGATTAAATGCAACGTCGCTAAGTCGCCTCCGACTCCCGACTTCCTGAGCAGGTTCTCTGAGTTTGGCAGGGCACTGCGCACGTCTGCCTATGTTCTCCGATTCATCGATAGGAGTCGGAAGTTGGCAGTTCCAAGCTCTACCGTGGTCCAGGCGGATGAGCTGTCACGGATCCAAGAGCGGCTAATCGTCATGGCTCAACGTCACACTTTTCCACAAGAATACCAATGTCTGCAGTCCAAGCAGCAGGTTCCTTCCTCAAGTTCAATCCGAAACTTGAACCCTTTCCTCGATGGCAGGGGATTCTACGGGCCTGTGGGCGTCTGAGGGCGTCCCACTCGCTGCGTTACGATGAGAGTCATCCAATCATCCTATCGTATTCCTCGTCCTTTGCACGACTACTGGTTCGTTTCACCCATCGTATATCCTTACATGGGGGTAACCAAGTCGTTATGCGGCTGATCCGTTCCAGGTTCTGGATTCCCAAATTGAAGGTCCTCGTTAAATCCACTATCAACTCCTGCAAGGTCTGCGTCATCTACAAGAAGAGATTGCAGACCCAAATGATGGGGGACTTGCCCAAGGAAAGGGCGTCCTACTCGAGACCTTTCACGCACACTGGAGTCGACTTCGCCGGCCCATTCGAAATAAAGAATTACACTGGCCGAGCCTGCCTCATCACCAAAGGGTACGTCTGCGTCTTCGTGTGCTTCAGCACGAAGGCGATCCACTTGGAGGCAACATCGGATCTCACGACGGAGAAATTCCTGGCCGCATTCTCCCGTTTCATCGCACGGCGCGGGTGTCCACACCAAATGTATTCGGACAACGGGAAAACCTTCGTTGGAGCTGACAAGGTGATCTCCAACGACTTCTTGGAAGCGACGAGGGAGTGCATCATCGCACAACATGCCCACAAGAGCCTATCCTGGCACTTCAACCCGCCGGGCGCCCCGCATATGGGTGGTTTATGGGAAGCCGGCGTAAAGAGTTTTAAGGCACTCTTTTACAAGGCGACCTCCACCTCGAAATATACGTTCGAAGAGTTGTCCACTCTTCTCGCTAAGATCGAAGCCTGCCTGAACTCGAGGCCGATTTCCCCTATGTCCGAGGATCCTGCGGACTTACTAGCGCTCACTCCTGGCCATTTCCTCATAGGTGGCCCTCTTCTTTCGGTGTTGGAACCACCAATTAACCAACCGGCCACCTCCATCCTCAATCGATGGCAGCGACTGAAGGCTCTTCACCAACAATTTTGTTTCCGTTGGAAAGATGAGTACCTGAAGGAGCTGCACAAACGGACGAAATGGCAATCCCTACCGGAACCTTCGGATCGGTGACATGGTCGTCATAAAGGAAGACAACCTCCCTCTAACGAATGGCGCCTAGGACGGGTGCTGACGACGTGTCCAGGCACCGACGCCAAGGTTCGAGTGGTAGATGTGCTCACGGCGCGGGGTACCATCCGAAGACCCGTTGCCAAACTTATTCTACTCCCGATGGACAGCAAGACTGACCCTCCACGTCAGAAGGACTGAAGGACGAATAACATCCTATTCCGTACTCCTATTCGTCGTCCTGTGTTGTCCTATGCTATCCTGTTCCGTGTGTCATTGACATTGCAAAGAGGCTATTACAATAATCGTTTGTTTTTTTTTCTTGTTTCATTCCATGTAGTATGCCATCACATACATCAACCCACCGGGACCGCCCCGCTGGCACCAACTCGTTCCGGTGTCGCGTGTGCCGTGGGATCCACCCACTCCGGAGGTGTCAGCGATTCCTGAGGCTGACAGCGGAGAAACGGTTGAGAGCAGTACTCATCAACCAGTACTGCCCTAACTGTCTGGCCCACCAACACTCCAAGCAATACTGCCGCAGCGCGGGAAGGTGCAGGGTGTGTCGGGGGGACCACCACACACTGCTGCATTTCAAGGAGGCACGCAGCGCTCTCCCCAACCGTCAGCGACGAGGCGATGACCAACCGGTCTCCACCAGGTCCCGAACCCCAACAAGGCCACGCTCGCCAAGGCCGCGCTCGCCAAGGCCGCGCACGCCAAGGCCGCGCTCGCCACGGCCACGCTCGCCACGGCCACGCTCGCCACGGTCACGCTCCCGCTCGCCGTTACCCCATCGACCGGCCTCACCGACGTCCGAGGAGGCCTTTCCAACGTCGCTCGCATCCTTGCTGCAGGACAAGGCTGTGAGCATACTTCCGACGGCCAACATCCTGATCGACACCGGATGCAAGACGTTCGAGATGCGAGCGCTGATCGACCCGTGCGCGGCGACCAGTCGTATCAGCGCATCTTTGGCAACGGCCTACCGGCTATCCGTCACCCGCGTTGGTACGGAAGGCGTCTGCACGGCGATCATCCGCTCACGGACATCCGAGTTCCGTCGAAAGGTGCTGCTGCAGGTGGACTCGCAACTCTGCAGCCGCACCCTCCGACCCGTCGATGGCGAGAACTTGGAGCAATTCCGCAGCATCACGCTCGCCGACGAACGCTGGTTCCAGCCATCGACGGTGTCCCTGGTGCTCGGCACTGATGTGTATCCTCACATCATCCTACCTGGCCTCCTGCCGAGCACCAACGGTTTGCCAATGGCCCAGAATTCCACCTTGGGTTGGATTCTGTCCGGTCCATTTGGACAATGATACCGTTTTGCAACTCATTGCAAGGGGGGGAGGATGTTGATGCCAGATGACTGCAGGTGTGACCACTCAGGCCAGCTGACAGTGTGGTCGCGATCGAGAGTTATCGATAGTGACAAAGCTAGTATACTGTGCGTGTGACCGTGTCATACGCACAGACACACTGTTCTTGGTTTCCTCTGAAGATGGTCACCCTGCCCTTTTTAGTGCTTTTTTCATTCCGCCTTCTCATATGTTCAAATTTTCGGCACAACAGCACATGTATATTTTCAAGTGGAAATAAAACGCAATACAAGTTACAAGTTTCTATTAATTGAAAGTTAAAGTGTTATTATTTTTCAACAAGCGTCGCCCCCCTCCCAGATAAACATTCTGTTTTAAATCAGGAATGATAAACAATTCCAAACTATCAGATTTCTCACGATATCTCACTTCAGTTATAAGTTTTCCAACCACATTACTTTTAGTTCCATTAGCCGTTAGAATGGCTCCTGAACACTTTTTAGATTTGTTATTTGCTAATAATTCTGCTGCTGCTGTTCCACCTGCGCAACTTATTGTCGCTCCGGAATCTAATAAAGCTAAATATGGTTTACCTTCAATGGTTACTTCAGAATAAAGTCGTTCATCCGAACTCAAAATAATGGATGAAATTATTTTCTTACGATTAGCTCGAATGGTTTTCCAATATAGTCTTAAACGTTTAGTTGACCGTTTAGGTTTATGATTAAGTTTAATAAAATCTAAACTTGCGAATATTCTTTCACGAGTTTTTTATAATTCTCTAATCTTATATGGTAGGGAACAAAAGAATTATTACTAAATGTTTTTTTAGTCGAGACAGTAATGTCATTTGAATCAATGTCTCTTTTCGCTTGTATTGATTGCGATTCAAGTTTATTCTCAATATCGGACGTGCTTACTTGAGATTCTTGGACACGTCCGCAGTTCGGTTTCCCGATGGATTACATTTCTGGCAACGTGGCTTAAAAGTCTCCTTAGCGCCACATCCATAACAGAATATGTTACGCTGCTCTAAACAATCGTCGAACCTGTGACCAGATTTGTCACAATTCCAACAAATTGGTGCAGAAGATTTCTTCTGGAATGCTAATATTTCTTCTCCTAATATTTCAGAGTCTCTCGACTGTAACTCACTTTCATCATTATAAGCTATCTCATTTACGTACGAACGAAGTGTTCGCGGCTTAAAAGACTTTACATCAGAATAAAATAATTCATGCTTCCGCACGGCCTCGCGTAACTGAGATCTTTTAGAAATTTTTAAATGCAATAGTTCATGGTGTAGACTGGGTTGAGAATTGCGGATCAATATATCGACTATCTGGTTTTCAGACAAACTCCTTTGTAGTCTATCTGCTAGATCCTCAATTGCAAATTGAAAGTCGTCAAAAGGTTCATTTACCCCTTGATGTCTTTTCCTAATCTTATCCATCAAATCTAAATCTGTTTCACCTTCGTCGAATCTTTCACGAAACTCTTTACAGAAGGTTTCCCAAGTGAAGTTGTCATGGTTACGATGGAACTTCCAATACCAGTCACTTGCTTTGCCATTAAACAATAAATGTAGATGATCACACAAAACTTTATAATCTCTATTAAGATTTTGATCTGTAAGAGATCGAACTCGATAGATAAATTCGTCCATATGTATACATTGTTTTGACCCGTCAAACTTAATTCTCCAATTTTGAATAATGTTCGATACCTTTTCTGGAGGTATACTAGAATAAGATTCAGATCTGGGTACGCTGTTTCTACCCTGATTTGTATTGACTGCTGGACTATTGTTTCTGACTTGACTAGAGTAAGAGTCTTGTTGGGGTGGTATACTGGACTGAACTGAAGATAAATGTTCATTAACTTCAAGTTTTTTGGATATAAAAGATGTTAATTCTTCCATCATTTGCGCTTGTTGAACTGCCATACTTGCTTGGATATAGTTAGCTATTTCTACTTGAGACATTGGCTCTACCAACCGTCTTGTGGATGATCTGGTGGTCATACCTGAATAAGTAGTAGTTGCTCGGCCTCTACCTCTATAATTCTTAGCTTTAGATTGCCTTTGCAAGCTATCATTAGCTACTTCAGATTCGTTTGCACTTGCTGGTAACGAAGCCGCTGCATTTAGTTCTACTGATAAGTTGTTATTTGAATAACTCAAAACATTGAGAGTACAATTTGTACTACAAGTTGGACAAGCCGTTTTTTCTCTTATGGCTTCACGAATACAATTTGCATGGAACTTATGGTTACAAGGAGTCTTAGCTACAAGTTCTGTATCTACTAAAACCTCATTGCAAATACCACAAAATGGGCTTTGATCTCGCAAAGTCGCTTGAATATTATCGGTGCTGCGTTCGAGTGGCATTTTGAATAAAAATTTATCAAAATCATATAAACATTAGGTCTGTCTTTCAACGTAATGGAATCTGTACGAATATAATTAACTAGGCGTAATTTGTTAAGAAGGAAATCCCCTTATTGTAACTAAAGGCTATTTTAAGTTTGTGATATAATTAATCATGATGGACATAATCTGATATAAACTGAATTATGTAATCCTTATCATGACGATCCTTTTTATTTAAATACATTACAGTCTTTCTTGAAATCCAAATCAGTAAGTTCACCACTAGATCTTCTTGGTCGTGCACCCCGAAGAACTAAGTGCCATCGTTGGATCCAAAGTGTGATTCTAGAGTACTACTATTGAAATATCATCCAAGAATATACTATCATGAATGAACGCAAAGCTTTATAATAGTGAAAGATTAAAGAATGTGCACCAGAAGTCTCTAGATCTGTTTTGGTCGATAAATTACTGAGTAGTAACTTACATCGCATATTCCTAAACCAGATTCTAAAACACTTCCATATGAACCTCAAAAATCCAGTCCTATTATAATTAAGCTATTTGAATTTTGGATGGAATAGACGAGTGAATGTGGGATATTTATGTTTTTCTTGCTCGGGTCCCACGCTTGGGCGCCAATTTTACTATGTGTAGTGTACCAAAACCTTATCAGGCTTTAGAAGGCACTGATTGTCCGTGATCGAGCTTGGTAGGTTGCGTATTCTTGCTATGCTCGGTTCTAGCTCGTCGGATTGGTCGGGGTTCTTCCTCACTCGATCACTTGCGGCTGCGCTAACACATGCAAATAGTTAATACGCAGACGGAATATACAAAAAGAAAGCTTTATAGGAATCAAAAAGAACAATAAAAAGAGTTTTCGCGCCGACACACGCTTTAGTGGAGTTTTCTTCTAAGAAATTACCTAGTAGAGGAATCTAGATGTTGAGTTCCTCATCTCTACCCTCCCGACCATGGTAACTTTCGATTTTTTTATAAGTTACCCCTACTTTAAATTATATTTAAGTTTTCTATATATTCGACATCTTCCCTTCGTTTACTCGACAGACCATATTAAGCAAAATTAGCAAAACATTATTTCATTAATCACTTCATGTGAAATTTTAATTAATAAAGAATTCATGATACTCCGTTTGTTACATACATATGTGATATGATTACTAATATTTACAAAATTAATTCAAGTCTGAGACGTACTCGTGATAATTTCATTTGATTAACAATTAGGCACATTTATATAATCATTTGTGTCATTAAAGTTACCTTTTGTAACATCTACTTGTTTAAGTTAACTTACTCAGATGTCGTTTTCTTACTGTCGTGGTACCATGACGAAGATGAGTGACGATGATAATGTTGTGTTGATAATGATATAATACTATATGAGAAAATATACAGATAATTAATATAAATGTACCAAAAATTAGAATTAATTCATTTTTGTTGCATCCACGAGTATGCCTCAACAATTTTCCATTAGAATTATTAATTTTATGTTACTAATTTAATACAAAATATCTAGAAGACACAGACGATGTAATTCGTGTCACTCTCAGCAAATCATAGCAGCATGCAGAAAGATTGATACAATATAACTGAACTTATTGTTGTTGCATTGTGGATTGTGGTACTGTTGTTGTACTATGCACTACTCATCCAGTGTATTCTTGGTTTTCAGGCGTATGTGCCTGTATGTGCTCCGCTAATATTCAAATCAAACTTGGCCGTGATCTCGGGTGTATGTCGGGGACGGTCAGAATCACAGTCTTTTGGTACTCCGTTGGGCAGCCAATCTGGTTGTGATCTCCGACCAAATTTGTGCACCCAATATATAGTTGTTCACTAGGGCCACACGGCGCTCTATAGTTGTAATAGAGGTTGAATGGACCATTAGTGGCCCACAGAGGCTACCATCCGCCAGTGCCGAGCTCGATGAGCCGAATTTCTGGGGATTCTATGCCTTTATTGGAGAGATATGGTTAGAAACTACACTGACAATTAATTCCACT
Organism: Drosophila sulfurigaster albostrigata; assembly: GCF_023558435.1. Classification (NCBI taxonomy): domain Eukaryota; kingdom Metazoa; phylum Arthropoda; class Insecta; order Diptera; family Drosophilidae; genus Drosophila; species Drosophila sulfurigaster. Next base: position 7,514,466 of record NC_084881.1, read on the forward strand.
TCATACCTGTATTAATTATGAAATTTATCACTGCACTGTTTATATATTTATTTATATATAGACGTCTATCCTCACATATATTCTCACTTGGGGTCGATCTGGTATTTTGCCACTGCCAGATTATATAATTCGCAGATTCACGTGGGATTATAAAATTCGGTGGCCGACAGACAATAAATACGTCTGCTTTGACTAATTGCTTTTTCTCTAATGCTAAGCTCGCTTCACTTTCGACTGTACTCCACTGCACCGCATGGTAAGCCGAGCTTTTGCAAGAGCTTTGCGAAGACAGTGATAAGCAAGTGCAGATAGTGAGATGACTAAGTTAGGGTGCGTCAATATTTAGAACAGCAAAAAAAAAAAGTTGGGAAATTTGGAACTTCTTTTATTACAATATATTTTTCGCTCACTACATACATTCAACACTTTTGTCAACTGAAGTTCTGTTAGTTCACTTAACTGTTACAATAATAAGTACAACTGTGACATATTAGATGAAGATTCATTTATAATAGTTTAAAAAACATGCAAGTATTTAAACAATTTGTCTTGTATTATCGATTATTAAAAAAACATGTAGGCATTTAAATAATTAGTGTCCAATTATATTTATTTTGTGTCATCGATTAGTTTTAATCAAATTTTTAGTGATGTGTTTGCTCTTACATAAATTTAGTCTAAAATAAACCTTAAATTTCTTATTCAGTAGAGATGGCAGAATAACTTTAATTGAATTGTGAATTGTGAATTTACATTTTATCAAATAACTGTGTTTCACTTTCAAATGCAGGTAAAAAATTTTAAATTTTTAAATTAAAAATTTAAATTTAATTTTTAATAATTAGTTTCAGCATTATTGTCTAGCGATCTAATGTAAAAATTACCTATTATATTGCATAACCTATCGCTTTATTTTCCAAATTATTATTTACTTTATAAACTTCATTTCTATACATTTAACTCAAGATAGTATAGATAAAACTAGGTACAAATAAAGTGAACGTCTTTAAAAAAAAAAACGCTTGTGATCTCTAAAATGTACCACATAAAATTCCATTTCTATATCAAATCAATGTTTCACACTAATTTAATTTTGTTCTCTGCTCTTGAACTTTTATTAGCAACTTTAATTGAACATCATCAGACTTCTGCCTGCAACTACATTAATTATTTGTCTTTATTTCTGCACTTGACACTTATCAACTGCTTTTTTCTGATTAAAGTGACTGAAAAGTTAAATTACATTTGGCACATGCTGCAAAGACCCCAAGAGTGCGGTGACTGTTGGTTACAATGGAGAGTTAAATAAAAACAAAGTTGTTGTTTTGTGCATTTTAAATGTAAAATGTTGATATGTATTTAAATACTACTTCACCTTTAACGTTATCGAAGCAGACTTTAATAGAGTCAATTTGATTGATTGATGTAACAAGTATAATTCCATTTAAAAAAGTAATATTTAAATACTATTTAGTGTCTGACTCTTAACAAGGGGGATTTTAAACTAATTATGTTTATATTTATATCAAATTTTCGAAAATTTCTTCTAAGATGTCAAGTTTACATTGAATATTTTTAATAATTCAATTCAAATAAGAAGACAGTTGTAGGCGATTTTATTCATACAAAAGTATTTCTTAAATATCTTTGATACCTTTTATCCAATCGCATCCAAATACTAATTCTTAATAGAAGATTATTATAAGTTTGTGTCTCCAACAAATGCATATCACAGGCAGAACGAGTCTTCGCCGACCCCATAAAAAATAAATAATAGTTTAAACAATTGGTTGAAAATCTGGTGTATTATGTAATCCATTCTATATTCTGAACGTAATAGTATATAATAATAAACCAAACATAGCGTTCGCTGTATTTCAGTACTTGTTCAATATATTTAAATGGTATATTGTAAGAATGTCACCGCATTGTTTAGTTTTTATTAAAAATCGGCAGCGGGTATCTCATCTTCACAGCAGCTTTCTTACTTTCTGTCTTTACGATATGGTTTCCATATTGCGTTTATATTGTTGTTTTTTCTGTACTCTTTATTTCTGCAGTATCGTTAAAAGACTGAAATAGTATCGCTAGCTGGAAATTTCTTTAGCAAAACAAAACTTAATAGTTATGTCTTAAATCATAACAACTTCCCAGCTCAAAGTATGTTTTAAACGTCATTTAACTAGGTTCATATGTGTCCCTTATTTAAGCCGCTTGCAAATATCCATTAAACTGCACGCATATCTGCAGCAATTAAGACATAGCTAAAAGGCCAAAGGCATAAATCACGTATACGCCCCATTGAGCCCATTTTCATGCAGAGCCCATAAAAATAAAGAAGAAAGCTTAAACTGAATTGGAACTACGCAACACAATTTTTGCTTGCTTTCAAATGTATACTCATATGACCTAATTTGTTTCCATTAGACAGATAATAAATATTCGAGAGGTACGACTGTAACTGGGCAATCGATGGGCTCTTTATATGTACATATATACAAAGTATGCATCTATATGTATCTTATGCTGCGTTGTGGGTGGCCCACAAATTGCCTGTCAAGTGTTTATTGTCGTGAAAGGGTTGAGCATCGGAAGTCAGGAGGCAGTATATTAAGTTGCAGCGTTTGGCTTTGATAAAGGTCAAAAGCTGTCCAGCAATTATAAGGCCAAGTAATACGATGCCTTACCCAAACACACACTCACACGCAGGCACCACTTATGGTTAATAGCCGTGCAGGGGCAGTGAGAGGGGCAGGACGAACGGATGAGCCAATAAAGCAATAACTTATTGCGTGTTGACGCTGATATCGTTTGGCTGTGGCCACTTATCATAACGCAGTCGCGTTGATGGCTCTCATGGCCGTAGGTTCTTGCTTGGCCCTTAGGTATACACGCAAATACTTCTGCAATTATGCTAAAAGCGTTAAATTTATAGTTTCCCACATTCGACTGTCTCCCGACTGACTGCCATTTTTAACATGGCTCGGCTTGTCTGCGTCCAAATAAATGGCTTTTAGAGCACGCGTTAATGATGTTGATTGTAGCTCTGGGAGCCTGCAGCTCGGCCCCAACTCGAACTCAAACACAAACCCGAGCCAGAGCCCGAGCCCGAGTCAGAGTTCGAGTCCGAACTTTAACTCCAACCCAGGACAGTTGGCCACCTCTACAGGTAGTATTATGCCATGTTTAATGTTTTTGACTAATGTTTTATAGCTGCGCCGAGTCGACAGACGGTTTCAGTGCGAATGTTCGCCGTTTGGTTAAATTTTATGATGATATATGGTCAGCGTTTGCTGTTTCATATTGCCCACTCGATGCAGACCGTTGTTAAGGATTTAGCGTCATATTTATTACGGCTGAGTAAACAGTTTATGATCGTGTTATGGGTCTAGCAATAAACAAAGAGTCGTTGTAAAGATAAAATACAAGTTGAATGTTCGAAATATTAGTAAAGTTTAAAGTATTCGAATTTCAGTTAATTTCGAAATACAAAACCAAAAAGCTTTGCTGAAATATTTCACTTCGTATTCAGCTACCAACATAAAGTTGCTTCTCCATAGACTCCAGCTAATATACAAAAAAGTTTCATGCACACATCCGCCCAGTTTGCCATCAGATGAAGCAACAAAAAATGTTGCTGTGAAATGCGCTTAGTATGCAAGTTTTTGCGCCAACGCCCAAAATAACATTAGCAAAAATCACTTAAATGGCTGTAATTTGTTTGGCGCATGGGGCGAATACGTTACCTGTGGGGTCGCTGCTCACTCAACAGCAGCACACACACACACACATACAGCTTCTGGCAAACTTAATACAACAAATTTGGGCGTAAAACAAAACGCATTGGAAAATTTAAAGTGCAGCCAAAGCGGAACCGCCCAAAGAGCCCCAGAGAGAATCACCGAAAAACTAAAAAAAAAAAGGGGAAAAAACGAAAATAACAACAAAAACAAAAACCATTCGCTGAAAAACTCATCACTCAAGCGAAAAACACGAAATAAGTGCAAGGCCCACGCCCAATACCAACAACAGAAGTACGAGCAACGGCAGCTGGAGCAACAGCAGATCCCATCAAACACAATGGCGTAGTTTTTTTGGTTAACAACATATAGCAAACCTATATACTCGCAGCACACACATATATACAAACGTAGAGTAAACAATTCTCAGTACGACGCTGGGCCAACCAGCAAAATGGTTTAAAACTCAATTAAAGTTTTAGCCGCAAAATAAATGCAAAAAACTACTGTGGCGGCAACGTCGACAACAGCTACAGAAACAATAATACTATATGTACTTCCCCCCCTCAAAAAGGTGGCACAATTTCGGGAAAAATAAACGAACTGGAAAAAAATATATCCTCACTCTAAAGTATTGAAATGCTAATGAAACGAATTGAGTATATCGTATTCCCAACTTGAGAACGTCTCTCAAATTTTCAATTATTTATGTATTCTTGTATTGTCATTGTCTGATTGATTGATTATTTGGGAAATTCATTTCAAACTGTTTATTAAGGTGTAAGCACCTTAACACTATAATTAATGCTGACGTATTTCAGGAAAGCTACAAGCCTCAGTCGTTATTCGAATTATTCCTGTAATTCAAATGAAAATCACACAATTCAATTGAATTTCCTAAAACTGCTGCAGCAACGCCAAAGACTGCCAAAAACTTTGACGAGCCTCCCTCTGAATGAGTGAATGAGTGAATGAGTGTGCGAGTGTGATTGTTTGTTTGTGATTAGTTTACTTGGAGCTGTGGTCGTAGTATTGGTGTCTGGATTCGTTTGTTTTATGTGCTTTGCTTCGCTTCGAAGTCCATTTTTACTCTATTTGCTTTTGCCATTTGAAGTGCTGTTGAAAAACACACAAATCGTTTGAAGCTTCTCCACGAGGTTAATGAAGTTTAACAACATTTAACTGGGCATTGCTTTTAGCGCGTTTTATCCACAACAAGTTTGAATTTATTTTATTGGAGCGTAAAATCGCATTTTTCGTAAATTTGTAAACAACATGTAGTCTAGTTTTATTTTATCGTTCTGTTATTTGTTTATGATTATTAAAAACAAGTATAAATGCTATTTTCGGCTATGCTCGACTTTGAGAAACCCGCACCTCTTTTTTCAATAGAGCCATATGCAAAGATTAGACCAAATTAATATACAAAAATATACTAAAATATACTGGAACCTATTTTCATTATATTGATGTTCAAAATACACCAGATTGTCAGCCAAAGCAGTTAAGTCCAGTTTTCAGCAGTCATTTTTACCCATGCAAAAGTTTTTCTTAATTAACTTCTACAATTTCTATCTAATCGCAAGATAACGTTCACAAATCATAATTATTTTAGATATTCTAACACTTTTATACGAGTGACGGGTATATCTACATTAAAATATGCTTTGAAATCCTATTTACCTCCCAAGAAAACAATTTACTTCTTTGTTTAAATTTTTTAAAATATACAACTATATGGACACATATTTATAAAAATACATCACAAGTTATTTCCAATCATCAGACGTTGTTAGTAAATACTTATTTACTTATATACACATTTGGGAATTAATCTAAGCATTTTCGCCAATATCATTCATAACATTTAGTTTAAATTTTCTTAATGTGCCTCAGTATTTTATCGCATTAGTTTTCCATTCATTCGCTTCGCTTGAATCCGGCAGGGTAATAAAACTTTAATTACGCCAATTACTCACCCTAATGAGACTTATGAGCAAAGACTTAATATACTTACAGCCATTAAAAACATTGTTCGTAGTTTGCAGTGTTTATGGCCGACATTTTTTTGGTGGGGAAGGAAAAATCAAATCAACATAAATAAAATCGCCTGGCACCTAATTTGAATGCAAAAATAATAAAAATAATAAAATTAAAGTATTTTCGTTTATAACAACTTTCTGCACCATGTTAATGACTCATTACACATGCAACCCAAAACGAGAAACGAGATAAACAACAACAAACTTTTCCAGAATTTGCTGGCAACATGAACGTGGCCAAAATGCGGCAAACGTAAAGTTGAATTATGCAATAAAAAATAATGCAATAATTGTGAAAATAATGAAAATGGCAAACATGTATGCATCATACTATATATGCATTGCGAACTGTCTGAAATTGGACAACCTGAACACAAATCCTCACAAAATGAGGAACAAAGAAAAGTTGTTTGCTGTTTTTTTGCTCTGCTAAACTAACATTCTAATGAGACATGGTTTCAGCTCTTAAAAATAAGGATGAGTTGTTATGAATATTTTAAGATAAGCATCTACTGCATAGATACGAAATAAATGTTAAAATAAATTGTATTTAATTTCATTATTTTTCTATATCCTCCCTCATTTTATTGTCATTAATGTTAAACACATATTTGTTGCTTACATTTCTCCATTACATTTGTTAACCAACGCCTTATAAATCATAATTCACAACTTTATTAAAATAAAAGTTAACATTGCATATAAAATGAACTAAATTGCACAAGTCTAAAACATTGATTAAATAATGTAAATTTATCTGATGTGTGTATTATGATGAAATGCCAATCGAGACACAGAGAGATATGGGAAGAACAGAACTAGTATCGATATTGAAAATTGGGATCCGAACCATAGACAATGCAAGAACATGGATAACCTGTAAAAGGCGTTCAATGAAAAACACCGGGAAGAAAATAATAAATAATAATGATAAACACGTAAGGCAAAAAAAACATACAACATAATTACAAACAACAATATATTACAACAAATACGATGTTTATTCAAATGATACCAAAATAGATACAAAGTTAAATTCGAAAAAGGCAATTACAAAACAAAATACAAGTTTGTAATGTATAATTTAAGTAATTTTATAATCGAAATAGCTTAGTAGTGGATTTAATAAATTTTCTTGGTTCTTAATGGAATTTTTTCTTTTTGGCAAAAACTCATTAGCCACCAAAAATGGGAAAACGTGTCCAAACTACTTGTCCCATGCTGTTTACGGATACTGCAATTGTTTGTGTATTTGATTTAGGATTCGCATTAAAAGATATGTCATTGTATAAGGAATTGTATAACTTAATCAGTTTAAAGGTTATTCGAATGTAGTTAAATGCAGTATATAGGAAGGGGATTAATTAGCATACATTTATACCAAAAATTACCAATTTTACCTTGACTATGGACTAACATCTGAAATGAAAAAGAATTTAGTATTTCGCTTTTGTAAAATAAACACTTGTACATAACATTAATAAAGCGGAGATGCGTGTTCGTAAGCTTGTTTGGTATTTTTTGGTATATGTATGACATTTGTAAGCTGCTTGTTTGGTATTTTGATAGGATTAACAGTCCGAAATTGTCAAGGCAAATTATTAAATTCGCAAAGAGAACTAAGCACATAAAGCATACAGACTTTCGCGTAGTTTTAATGTATTCTATATAAGACCTGTGTCGATAAATTCATTTAGTTACATTGAGGACATTCGAACATGCTTAGTATGTACATATGACGAGTATAATTATGATTAAAATTTCGATTTTAGTAATCATAGCGCTCACATGCCAACACCCAATGCACCATATTGCAACACTTGAACTTGCCTCGTGGTTTGCACTGCAAATGCTCCTTAATATACTGACAGGGACACTGGAATTGGCCGCAATGGCGTCCTGGCTCCAGAGGAGTTACATCGACCAATCCCCGCAATGCTTCCATGCCCCAGCGGGACCCATAGCGCAGGTATAGTTGAAGACCACGTTCCTAGGAAGCAGACAGATGGAGGGTATTAAACGGAAATGAGAGACATCAAAGAACAGTAAGTAATTAAGGTGAGGGGGTGATAGTGTGAGTGTGATTATTAATAAAGGAGTAGTTGACAGTGCTGAACGTACAACGGTACGTATGTGTAACCCAGAGATGAGATGATCAAATAATGCAGCATACTTTTCGGCTGTTTTAAGAAATTACAAATTGATGTGTGTATAGTATATAAAATAAAGAGAGAGGTAGACACGTAAACGTAACAAATAATAATAATAACTCTGATTGGTTTTCAACAGGTTTTAATCGTACAATTCACAATGCACACACACAAAAACATAAAATTACACGTTGTAAGCGGAGCAAAAAAAGATAGAAAGGAAATAAATTGTTTCGCGTCTCGTTGGACACGCCTAAAGCCAGCAGCCCATGCAATTGATGCCACAGCATTGGCGATGTTGCAGACTGATTTTGATTTTGTTACGCAACAGCTCCTCCTCGTATTGACATGGGCAAATCGACGACTGTAGATGCCTTGGTGTTTCATGAACTCCCGCCTCCTGAACGGTCCAGTCGAGGCGACGACGCAGAAAGTCCTTGCCCCAGCGCTGCAGATAGCTGAGAAACAGCTCCTGGGCAACGGCCTAAAGAGAGTGGATTGAGTTTGTTTGTGCAGTGCACGTCGGTGTGAGAGACAAAAAAAGAAAATGCGTGAGCGATGCGATGATCAATGTTCAGATAGAAAGACAGAGAGAGAGAGAGAGAGAGACCGAGAAATGTCAATCGATGAGCATGAATGCAGCTACAGCTACGACTACAACTAACGTTACTACTTTATCTACGAGCGATCAAAGCAAAGCAAAGACAACTGCGAAATGAGCTTGTGTTCTTGGCGAAAGTAATTACAACTCACCTGCTTGCGAGAGAGACGCACTGGCTGACTGCCCTGGATAACGATATCGTTCACATCAATGTCCAGCTTCGCCTCCCAGCCAGCCTTGATGGCTTCGCCGCCATTCTGCTCGGTGTGCTCGAGGAATTCATTAAGGAAGCTCACACACTGCGTGGCATCGAAATACATGAAACACAGGTTGACCTTGTGGCAGGAGATGCGACCACGATCGTCCAGTACCAGTAGAATCTTATGTCTCATCAGCTGCTTGTTCACGCGTGCCAGGCACTTCTCCAAACCACGCGACAGTCGCAGCTTCATCCACATGCACAGGAAGATGGCCGCCGCATTAAGGAAGAGCCAGCCGACGCCGAGAGCAAACAATGCCACGCCCTGCAGCCCTGAGAAGAGCAGTGCCAGCAGCACGGCGAAAGCAAATAGTATCCAACAGACAAGGATCCGCTTATAGCAAATGTTGTACACCGTAAAGCGATAGTCATTGACCAGCGTCTCCATTGCATTCACATAGTCCTCCACAGTGAGCTAACAGACGGAGAGAGTCGTAAGGGGTGAGTGGTCAGTACTATAGTCAGCATAGACTGATTGATGGCCCAACTACTTACCGTCAGACCCTGAGCCATCAGCTCTTCTGGAACTAGCTCGGGACGGAATATGGCGGGAGTTATCCAAGGCCATTTAGTGTTGGCCGGCAGCAGAGTGACAATCACATCTCCGTTAGCTGTTTGTTTGAAACACAAGTTGATAAGTGTTTACTAATACTTAATCCATAAACCAAATAATACTTAGTTTCATTTTATATGTATCTAACACTATTCTTTACAGCTTTAACGGCAATTGAAAAATAATTTATTTATGTACTATTAATACTCGTCGCAATCTCAATAAAATCTCTTTCATATAAACAATTTCATAATTTCAGATAAGCTTAATCTCATATTATATTTATAAGGTAATTAATTTGCAATACTTATAAATTCAAAACGAGTATCACTTTTCTTTCTTATTTGTAGAAAATTTAGTGTTAGTTTAGTTTTAATTTTATACAACTCGTAATTCAAATAATAAAACTTAATTTGAAACTGCACAACATTTAGTATACTTTTGCAATGGTAAGGCAAATTAATTATCATAATATAAATTAAATATAATTTAAAATAGATAGACATATGCAGAAGAGAATTTATAATTCTAATGTAAATAACCCAATCCATAAATATCTTCGATTTTATATACCTTTATACAATATGTATTAATATGTACATGCATACATATGTTATATGTTAATACAAAATACGTTTACAAATTAAAACTACTTTTCAAAATAATTCGAATAAAATATTATTAATCTTGTTTCAAGTATATCCAATATATAATTATTTTAGAACTTCTTATCTTGATTAGAGATTTTGTCTTCTTGGTTAACAGACTAGAAACGAGAATATAATATCGAGTATCAAGAATGAGCAATCTAAAATTGTTGTAGAGTTTTAATCTAGATTTACAAATTTACTTTTCTGGTAATCTTCATAAGATCATATAATATTGATCGATTATTAAGCAACCTCTTTTATGTATATAAAAAATATAATTTCTTAACAAATACTTATGGAAAAATTTAAAATTAAATTTTACTATTTATTATTTTATAGCTATAAATAAACGAAACTAAACAAATAAACTACGTAGCTTTTCTTACTCATTTTCAATATATAGTACTATATTTAGTATTCAGGTCTCTAATTACAGTTGAAACCTTCGTTCTAATTACTGAAATATTCGAATTGCAATGTGTGAGCTTTATTTTACAGATAAATCCCGCCTATACTTTAACTAAAAGCTAAGGGAGTTCCCTAAAATTATTGCTATAGGCTTAAGGAAGTTACTTACCAAATCCTTCACGAATGCGGCCCGTTGACAGCTCAATTGTGCGCATTCCGGAGGCCTGATCCACAGGAATGCTGACGCTTTTACCATGAGCATTAGCGCTGCCGTTGTTAGATGCCCCGCTATTTGGATGAGTGGACGAGGACAGAGATGGAGCAGCCTGCGATGATGAGACTGAGGCTAACGCTGATGTTGTTGCGGTCGATGTGGACGATGCTGCAGATGCTTTTTGGTTTATTAGCTGCTGTGAGTGACGAGGAGGGCTGTTGCTGCTGCTGCCACTGCCGCTGCCGGATGCATTGAGATTAACGTGCGTACTCTCAGTTGTCAAAACAGCGGGCGTCACATCCGGCAACGTTGACGACGACGACGACGACAATGTGCCAGCTGTTGTGGAGGAAACTGCAGTCCGCTGTAAAATGTGACAACAATGGGTTAATGTTCTTGGCCTTAAGTTTCAGTTCGCCGCCAAAGTCAAGACAGACATGCTGTCTAAGTGCAAGAGAATGAAAAATATAAAAAGAGAAACTATAACAATTATGCAAATGCGCGAAAGAAAATCAATAATATTGATTTGAATATTACAATGTCGCGAGAACTGTAATAAATACAACTGTGACTGTCCCTTGCCACATACGTGCAACAACTTAAAAAAAAGTAAACACAATTTATCATTTTGCACGTACGCAACTTAGCTTCACAATAGCTAAAAAGCTAATGTCAAAGTAGGGGATATTTGATCAGAAATTCAACGACAACTCGACAGTCGATAGTTGATAGCTGCACCTGCACAAGTTTGCCAAAACTGATCTTCGACGTGATATACATTTTTATAGCTATAAGTAAATCTAAATAGGGTAGCAAACACTTTTATGACAAAGTACACAAAATAAAAAATGAATTTTTATTAAGTCAACATCTAGAGTCGAGTCAGTAGTATAATTTAGCGCCAACTTCCAAAAGCAAATCACAAATTATTACCCGCATATTCAATGTTTACTTTATTATGTTTATCTAATTATCATACAAGCAGCTTCTATGTTATTCAAGACCTAAGCAAATGTAAACAATTTGGGATAGTAGGTAATACCCTACAATATCGATACATTAGTGTAATAATGATGTCTCTCTTATTTGTAACCCACAGTCCACAAAGTATTGCACATTAGTGCAATTTATTTAAATGCTAATTGCATGCAAATAAATAGTTATTTATTCCAAGTTTTCTTTATGTATTTTATCCAAACATTGGTAATATTACACAGCGAACACGTAGGCACTTTTTAGTTACATTTTTGTAACTATAAATGGTTTACTAACTGCCATGAATGTTTATCGAAAATTAAATTAACGATATCTACTGTTTCTCAGATAATAAATACAATTCTAAAATTTGTTTGGTTTACTCATTTTTGACTAGAAATGTCCCCTACAAATTTCCGTATTTATGTTAGTGTCAACGTTGACAAAACGCGTCTTCTGCTCTCCTTAAGACAAGTTGCGAAACGTACAAAAATAAAATAAACACACTTCATTTAATCATTATCAAAATAAAGCTGGCAAAATATTTAAACAAATGCTGCTTGCTTATTATTATTATCATATCATTTCTCTCTTCGTCATAAACAGAAAAAACACTGACGAAACCACAATAAATAAGAGAGTACTGACTTCATAAGAGGAATTTGTGTTTACTCTTCTGATTCTCATATTTACTATATGTGTTTTTATTTGCACGTGCTTTGTTCTGCCCTCACTTCAAACATTAAGTACAATATAAAGAAAAACAATCAGTAAATATAGTATATCATATTTATAAAGCAGCACTTCAAAGTAATGCCTACTAAAACAACATTTCAGAGTAAGGTTCGTCAATCAATATCATAAATGTTATAGCCGTCAAGAGGTAATATTCTCACATCTCGGTTAGTCACATAAATTAATATTAAATATCACCTCGAATTCACAATCGAACTACAGTCGCAATTGTTGCGAAATAGCTTCAGAACGAATCACTTCAATTTAAGAGTACTTTTTATCTATTCTGTATATCAAATGGAATTCTCTCTAAATTAGAGTTCGGCGGATAGATAACAATTTATTTCGACTACAATGAGTTCCAACTGTAGAGAGAGCACTGAACATTTCTCATCTCCGCTCATGCATGCACTTGAACTAATCGGACAATCCCTTTCGACATGCAATGCATTATGACTTGTTGCTTTAGCTTTTTAGCCCGATGAGTAATCAAAGTTTATCGCCGACGCGACGCGACGCGACATCTCAACTGTCCCGAAACGACGCGTCGTTCTTAACTTCATTTGTCATGCGTGCAGTGTACCCCGGATGAGGAGGGGAGACAGCAGAAAGAAGTAGAAGCAAAGTACCGCTGCTAACAACTCCATTAGAGGCGAAGCCAAGGCGTGTAAACAACAAAAGAAACGTCGTTATAACGCACCCAGCGAATGGAAAGAAAGGAAACTGAGAGCACAAACGTACGCACAATGGAAGACGCAATGGAATGCGTTTGGTTGAGTTGGCGACAACACGTGAGAGTTGCATTCAAAGAGAGTGAAGTCAGAAGAGCGAACGATGCAAAGAGAGAGAATGAGCGTGAGAGACCAACTAACCTGCACAGGTATTGGAGCTGCGGCGGCTGCTGCTGTTGACTGGTCATTGGGACTGCGCGAGCGCGCGCGTCTGTTGTTGTTGCTGCTCACCACTGATGGTGGCGGTGGCGGCAGCGACAACTTGTTTTGTTGTTGTTGTTGCTGCTGCTGTGTGGCATTGCTGTCTCCATCGCCGCTGCCGCTGCCGTCGCCACCGTTACTGTTATTATTTTTTTCACTGATGTCGGTGTCGTCGTCGAATTTAACCCAATTTTTGGGCGTCGGTTGTACGTCATCAGCTGCATTCAACGGCACATCCTGCAGTGGATGTGACGTTGGCGTCGACGTCGACGTTGCCGACGAAGTCTGCGCCTGCGCTTTGGCCTCGTGCTCCATTGGCTTAGGAATGTGCGAGTTTGCGCGTGAGTTGGTTTGTGTGTCTGAGTGTGTGTGTGATTGACGCGTATTTGGAATTGTTGTAATTGAACGTGTTTCGCTTAGCAAACTAACTGACTACGTTTTGTGTTTTTTTTTTTTTTGAGTTACGTTTGCGTTTGGTTTGCTTGCCGCTTACATAACCTCAATAACAATTCACAGTTGAATTGTTGCGGCACGACTGCTGCTGCTGTTCTCGTTGTTTTTGTTGGTAGCGCCGCTCTCGCTTTGGCTTTTTCTCATTTAGTTATAACTGATTTTTGTATTTTCTTTCTTTTTTTTTTTGTGGGGCAGCGCACAACGCGTCGTTTACGTGTTGGCCGCTCACGCGTTCTCGACACACTGCCGAGGCACACCCAGCCCAAAAACAAAAAGCGCAGCTTAGCTTGGCTCAAAGGCGTACTTCGCTCGCTCGCTCGCTTGCTCGCTCAGTTAAGTGCGCTCAGCTAAAGCCCTTTCCGTTCCCACACGTTCCACGTTCCAAGTGTTTCCAGCGGCCAGACGCTCTGACTGCAAACACTCAACTAACTGAGGCTTTTGTTGCGCTGCTCACCTGTTGGCAGAGCTTTGTATGCGGCTGCTGCTCTCCCTCACTCTCTCTCTCTTTTGCTCTTTGCTCTCTTTTCGTTCATTCGCTCGTTCAGCGCATTCAGCTCATTCATTAATGTTTTTATTTTTCCGTTTCGTTTTGTTGTTGCTTTTTTCTCACATGACAAGTTTTTGCTTTTTTAAAGTTGTTGTGTTTCGTTTGGTCCAAAACAAGTTGAGCTTTCTCTCCCCCCCACCCTTAGCCCCGGCCATAACAATTTCTGACTCACAATTTGACTCCACTTCACTCCCCTCCTCTTCCCCCTACCTTGCCCTTTTATAATAATCATTTTTATCTTTTTATTCATTTGTTTGCTCGTTTGAAGATCTTTGGAGTAGAAAATTTCGCAAAATGAACAGCTTGTTTAACGAGCACTCGCATTGTGTGCGTGTATTAGTATTCGTGTGTTTGTATCTCACGATTAGCTTCGCCACGCCGCTTCAATTTCAATTTAAACAACACAACAGCAATGACAATAACAACAAAAGCAAACAATGGCAGTTGGCATTGCTTATCAGTACTTAAGTGACGTGTTGCCAGTACAGGAGAGTGGGAGAGAGGCCGTATTTCAACTGCATATCGGTTATCGGACATTCTATATGATTATTTTACAACCCTGTGGGAATTTACAATTTACATGAGCGTGTGCAACACTGGCTTAGTAAAGAAACACAGCGGTGTACTTTCTACCCATAGCGTATTTGGGGGGTATTATAACCCACTACCCAGGATAGAAGGGTATCATAACTGTAACAGGCAGGAAGGTATGCAACAGGCATCTCCGATTCTATAAAGTATATATATTCTTGATCAGCGTCAACAGCCTAGACGATATAGCCTTGTCCCTCTGCTAGAACACCTAGATTTCACAGGCTATAAGAGATAGAGATATACATTTTATTTCGGTAGCACTTGTTATGCTTCCACGCAGATCAAGATTGTGTCAAATTTCTTCCACGCCCACTTCAGCCCAGCAAATCGACGAAAATAACAAATGTCGCAGGAGCTGGAGTATATAAAATAATAACTATAGCCTTTATGATTCCAGAAAAATATCCAAACATGTAGAAGTTATTAAAGAAAAACCTTCCTCATAGGGAACTTACTTGCTTTGACTGACAATCTGGTATATTTTGCACTCTGTGGTATATTTTGAATGCAGTACTGTATCGATATACCGAAAATAGCCTTTAGTATATTGTTTTAGTATTATTACAATATATCAATTAAGTATATTTCAAAATCTAATCTTACTTACTTGTTCTTCATTGCTCATATTGCATTTTTATGTATCAATATTATTATACTATTGAGTTCATTGTTCAGTTATATTAAATAAATAAAATTCTTAAGAATATTGTAAGATGATTTTACTGTACTTACAAATAAGAATAATTGGCGCTAAAAAGATTAGACTTGTAATCTACATGCAAATACTGTACGAATTGCAACGAACAAAATCCTACTGAGAAAACAGCAATCCACTTTTGTTGAGAATGTTTTATCAGTTTTAAGTTGATATCTTAACCTCATAGTATACCTGAAAAAATATAAAAATTGCTTATATGTATTATATTATACCAATATTCTTCAAGTATACAAATAATATTAAGTGTTGCAATCTGCGATGTATTTCATTGAATTGATTATGAGATTCGATTTATCTATTAATTGATTATTTATAAAGTTCCAAAAATATACAACATTTAATTTAAAGTATATTGCTTATGAGGGATCTTCCAACATTCAATTAAAATGATAAATTTCAAATTTAAGTTAGTTCTTCATAATATATTTCAGCTGTTTTGTAAATATTGAATGTGATCAAAAACATATGACAACCCATTATTTTGGTTGGCAAAAGTTAAAATATTTAAATTAAGTATTTAAATATTAATAATAATACTGAGTCGACTATTTTTATTTTGAACTTAAGCCATGTCAATTATCATATTATTTTTTTATTCTTAAACTTCTTTCAGCTGTTTTCAGAAGTTTGTCTTTGGCCTTTGAATGTTTGTTTTTGCAACTTATGCAATTTAATCGTGCAACTTGAATTCATGTTGAAGTGAATAGTGCAAAGTGTTCCCATTTGCGTTTACTTGAATAGTGAGAAATGCAATTTAAAATCAATTTGACGTTGGTTGTGCCACTCGCTTGAAAAGCGGTCCAGTTTTCATGTCCTCTCGATAAGCGGGCAAACATTTAATAACAAATTTATGGCGCTATGGTGCATAGTTTTGACCATGACAACAACAACAACAACAAGAACAACAACAGCAACAACAACGATGATGACGACACCAACAATTTTTGCGGAATAAAATGTTAAATGCCTGGGACGACATTACTCGCATATAGTGGCAATTGTGCGGCTGGGCTGCCACAAGAAAACTTTTGCCAGCAATAAATTATGCCACAAAATTATTATATAAACGGCTAGTGTCGAACGGCAGGCTGGAAAAAGGAATTGGCCAACTGCCAACGCCAACGCCAAGTCCAACACCAACACCAAGCAAAGCGACCTGACTGCCATCCTACATACTATCCTGATTCCCAACCAAGCCAAGCTTGGCCAAGCGAAGCATTGGCCAAAAGTTGTTAAGCAAATTATGGCCTGGCGCAAAAATATCTGAAACTCTTACGTTATATGGAAAACTGAAGACACACACACACAGAGAGACGGAGACCAAGTCGAAACTGCAACTGTGGCCAGAGAAGAAGAAGAACAAATGCAGATGGCCAAAACTATCAGTGGTCATTGAATTCCACAATTGTTGCGGATTTCTTGGTGCTGCACTAATGAAAGCATGAATCTCTTAAAGATTTCATTATGCATAGAAAACTGCTCTATTAAAACCAATATTCATCTTGTGTTTATTCAAAGTAAGTAAATGATGAATCACCATTAAATATTTATATGACGCATTATAAATATTTAAAATAATATTCTATTTATTATACCACAAATTTTTATTTCCACCATTTTTATTGATTATGTAATATACTTGACGTAATAAATATTCCAAAAACGAATCATGTACACATATAAGTTAAATTGGGATGTTGTGTTCCGTAATTGTTTTATAGTGTTGCTTTTTTAATTTCGCTGATATATCAATTGAAAAAAGTATTTAACCCTAAAGGCATTATTTGAGTCAGTTTTTTATTTTCATGAAAAATACTAATTCATTAAGAAACAACTTTAAAAACCAAAATGTAATCACAATCATGTATTTTCCACTAATCATTTGATAGCAAGGACTGCAATCATTCTAAGTTTTCTAAAATATTTCAAAATAATAATAAATTTTTTAAAGTTCTTCATTAATTCAACAAATATTTATTGTGAGCAAAGTATATACATGATAAAACAATGATTATTATTTGAGCTATTTTAATATACGTAAATAAATTAATCTACAATTTGAAAAGTTTTGAAAATAGTTCAGGGCCTTTTACTAATTTTTTATTATAAATATCAAAATAATCTTTAGTAAGGCTCACTCAAGATACATTTTTCAGCTCAGTGAGTATTATCTCCATCTGGCGTCTGTTATTGTTTATAAATCAAGATAAATGTCTTCAAAGTCAACTCTGTTCATGCACCTTAATTATTAATTAATAATCGACAATCAAACACCATTTTGATATTATTTTGTTAGAATAGTTACAACATTAATTCATTCAGTATCTATCAGGGTTCAAATTTTTTACTCTAGTATAATTAGAACCATATTTTTCCAATCATTTAATAGCATTAAACGATGCTCAAGAAATAATCCAAGTCTCTGTGGTTATTAGCGCCATCTAGCGTTCGTTTTGCTGTAAACTTCTTGCCATGCATCGCAGAACAAGCGACAGTGTAAGTTGTTCATTGTTCCTTTAGATTTACATTCTCTTCTGTTAATAAATCAAGAAAAGTCGCCTTCTTCTTGCCCTTTTAGAGTGTGATCTTAGCTTCTATAGTATGTATGTGCGAGTATTTTGGCCAACTTAATAAACTGACTGGGAGCCATAAATCGCTCAACATGCGAGCTGAAGCCATAGTTCGTGGCTACTTTGCGACTTGGCTATGGCTTTGATAAACCACACAAAAAATTGCACTCTCAGCCACAAGGCAGCCAAGCAGTCAACCAAGAGTCTAATTAGGCCAAATTAATTGCCTGCGCTTTTGACACTTTCAAAGACTGAACAGACTGAATTCTGCGCCTTCGTTTTCGTCTTCGTCTTTGTCTGCGTCTTTGCCTCGACTCGATCCACAAAGTCAACAAAACAAGCAAACCAAGTACAACACTCAAAAGTCTATTTGCAAGGCTTCTTCACTTCCCACCCCGCCACCGCACCCGGCCCCCCGTCCCCGTCACATCCCTTCGAACCCAAAGAGTAATGTTGGCAATTTGTTGGCCACCATCGTCGTCGTCGTCGTCTTATTAACCCGCAACAGGAATCGGAGACGCGGCATAGAACGCGCTGCGCCGACTTGGCAAAAACTTGCGGCAACTTTTTGGCCGACTCGAGAATGTCCAACGGGCATATAAATTAGACAAACTGAAAGCCAAGACAGTGCTCCAGCTGCTGCCTCCTCTGCTCCTCTTACCTCCCTCTGTCTGCTGGCAAGTGCCAAACTTTTGGCATCAAAAAAATGTTTTCAAATTAAGCTAATTTATATTATATAAACACACTAAAGACGCTTAATGAGTGGCCCATTGAGGCTGATGCGGGTTTGTTGTGGGTGTCGCCGCATAACTTGTAAACAACATGCATATTTATACCCTGTAATTAGCATAAAAGAAAGAAAGTTGCCTCAAGGGGTAGATCAATTCATTTGAATTGCATTAAAGTGCAATTCTAATTTAATACAGCTAATAAATGTATTAAAATGATTTCAATTAGTTCTCTTAATCTGAGAATCAGCTGCGATTATCGAGAATATCCATTCAGTCGAGTAAAATGTTATGAGTTCAATTTGTTTGCCTTCTGAACTGAAAGTCTTTTGATTTGCTGAGAGGATGCGAAAGCTGACTACGCATCCACCTTTAAGCCCTTTGAAAATGGCAAAACTTTATCAACAACAACAACAACAATAGCAAGATCAAGAGCAACTTGTTGTTTTTGTTTTGCTTCACAGTTCGCTGGCAAAATTAACGTGACTTGCATAACGCCCCGAAAGTATGCAACGCGCCTCTAAAGTGTCGCCATCAGCATCAGCATTCGCGCCTCCTCCCTCCTTCCCTTCCCCCCCTCAATCCTTTGCGGACCGCCTGCTATTGCCACGTACTGTGCACAATTTTTTTTGCCTTTGGTCCAAAGAAAAAAAAAAGAAGAGGGGAAAAAAACACGCAAACGCAAGTTGAACAACAACAAAATGCAACTGTGGAAACGTGTCACAAACTTTATGCGCCCGCCACGCGTCACGCACGCGATTTTCGCTTAGTTGTTTGTCACTTTACTGCAAGCGATGTCGCAAGGATCCCGAACCCCTTTAGCAACAGCAGCAGCAACTGCGGCACCGAGGACACCGGATGTTGTCGCCGTTGTTGCTGCTCTCGCCGCCTGGCCAAAAGAAAAATGGCTCCGCAAATTAAGTGAGTTGCCATCGCCAGCAGCAGCATAAATTAGTAAAAACCCAGTTCCAAACACTGAGATTTTCAAGAGGTTCAGTTCTACGGGAACTGCATGTTAAAGAAGCAGATGCCAATTGTCAAAGATTGCGAATGTTAGAGTACACCTCACATATAAGTTCAGCTATATAAATATGTAGTTTGTCTTTTTTATAGTTTTACACACTACAGATTTAAATGGGAAAATAGGAAGTTTGATTTGCTGCTTGAAGTGTTAATTAAACAATTATTATAGCTCAAAATTATGAAATGAAGTCAAGAAATGTGGATTCACACATGGATTCATATTCATTGAATAGGCCTTTTACAATTTTAATAACTTTAATGTTAAATTCCACAATTTGATTTTAAGATATTTTCCTTAAATTTACATCCCATAGAAATTTCTAATTATCATTATTGCTTTTTTCCATATATGTATATTATAATAATAAAACTTACAAATAATTACTTTATTTATATTTTAATTTATTTTTACTATTTTGAAATTTTTTCTTAAATTTATACAAAAAAATCGCTGATTGATTAACATTATTTTTACTATTCTTGTTTATTTTTATTTTATTATTATATTTTATTATTATTATTTTATTTATCTGTTGTTTTTTTAATATTTATTATTTTCTCTGTAATATTTATTTATTTTATTTGTTTTATAATTTTAAAAAACACTACATATTCTCCAATTAATTTTAATATTTTTGTTACATATAAAAAAACTTAAATTAATGTGTTTTTTTACAAGTTACATATTTTGAGAGTATTATTATGATCAACTCGATTAATAAATCAAAGTTGCGTTTATAATAGTATTTTGCTATTTTAAACGTGTAATTCGTAAGCACTGCTATTTCAAAGTTCACAGCTTTACATCAGCTTAAATGTCGAATAGCTTACACTTTTAGTACTTTATTGTTACAGATAGATATTCAATTTATTCATGTGAATATCGTTGTTGAAAACATTTAAATTGATGTCAAGTCAATCATTAACAAATTAATTGGAGCCGAGAGTCACAAACAGATTTGAAATTATGGCCAAGAGTAATATAATGGTTTGCAAATGCCACACTCAATGTATTTATTTATTCGAGTTCATTTCCAGTCGATCTGCAAACTGTCACCACACTCAGAGCTGACGGTTGAAAACCACTTGAGTTTATAATAATTTACAACATGTTGCAGTAGCAACCACACAAGCACACAGCATCCTCACACACACACGTCCTCTTTTTGCCCACACACATGATGGGGCAGGTAACAATGAGACTGACACGAACTCTGCTGCTGCTGCTGAGTGTGAGAGTCATGTGGCAAGTACTTGGCTGTGGCTATGGCTATGGCAATGGCTGTGACTGTTGTTGCCACATGTCACCTCTCATAAAACATAAAATCACTTTAGCCCTTCCTGCAGCCAGCAACCAGCAACCAGCAGCCAGCAACCAACAGACAGTTGCAGGTGCAGTTCCTCGACAATGCTCGACAAGGAGGACTTCAGGCGACACAAGTTGCCATCTGAATGTGGCAATGTGGAGTGTGCGGCATTGTCTTGAAGAAATATCAAGCAGGCACTCCAATTTGACCAGCCTTGTCTAGATCACTGAACAATTGATACCTTTCGCATGTGGGTCCAACAATTTGCAGACAATGTTCTCGTCTTGCAATAGAGCTGGCCGCAAAGTATTTTCAATTTGAAATGGGTTCGATAGAGAGAGACTTAATTGATGTTGGCAATTGTTGCAAGAATCAAAGCGGTTGCAAGTGTCTTACAAGTAGTCTTTGAGAAGTGAAAGTGTGTGTTTGACACCTTGGAGTGCTCAAATCTTAGCATATCCAACACAATTGTATTGTTATACCCACTACCCATAAAAGGTAGAAGAGAATTATAACGTTGTGCCGACAGGATATTTATATAATAGGCAGAAGGAGGCATCTCCGACTCCATACAAGAATACATATTCCTGATCAACTTTAACTACCGTCTACGCGTCTGCATTTCTGCATTTTCATTCATATAAACTCTTAGCTCTCAGAGACTATAGGAGATAGAGCTATAATTTTCGGTAGCATTTTTCGAGCTGAAACAAACTATATAAAATCAAATGAAAATCGAATTTATTAAGTTAGAGTCGATTATTGGTGCATTCAATAATAATAACAGTATTTATGATTCTTCAAAATGTTGTTGCCATCAGACAAAACAGTAGAAAAAACGCCTACAGCAAGCAGATCCTAACTGCTATGGCTGAAAATCTAGTAATATATTGAATGTAGTACTATTCCAATATTTTAATATGTTTGTGGTAGAAATATTTGATATATTTATCCAATATCACGTATATTTGACGGTACTGAGTATGTCACAGTCAAGCTCACTCGACTCTAGCTTTCTTTTTTGTTTCTATTAAGTTTAACTCTGTAACGAATTTGGGGGGAAAGAAAATATTTGAATATTTTTCTAAAACAGTTAGTTTCATATCTACAAATTAATGGGTTTCTTTTTTAGTATAAAATTGGATTGATAGAATTTTGTAAATACAGTTAAATACTTGAATTCAATGCAAAGATCTTTTAAAGATTGATTGTTTTAAAATTCATTATTTCCAAGAAGAAATTATTTTATATATAGAAAATTTGCGTTGGCTTGAATTAATAAAGTCAAAGTCTAACGTAGAGCAATGATAATTTCTCTTAGCTAAATATATTGTATTTTTCTGCATTTGTATATTATGTTTTTTTGTTTTAATTTACGTATTATTCATTATTTTCAGGACAAATGTTTTTCTTGAAATCCAAACGAAATCCGCAATCACTAACTCTGAAAACATTAAACCAAGGCATTGCAGACGGAAAACAAGTGATCAACTACACTAGAGAAGAGAAAGGATATGGAAGCAGACAATACACCCTCAAACACGAAGCCCTTAGCTCATTACCTTAGCCAAGTCTGAGCGCAACTGTACCCAGAATGTTACAACAGCCACTTCAGTGTGAATCATTACAATAATTCAAATAAAGCGATGCCCAAAGATGGCCATGGCAAGGACGGAGGGCAGCATCAGGAAAGCGCGAAGTAAACGGCGAAAGTTTCTGGAGCCAGACACAGGAGAAGATGAAATGCGCTGGGATAGTCAGGCCAAGACCATAAGGAAGCCAAGACAGACAAACGGCAGGACCAAAGACAGCTGGAAGCTGTGCAAGCTTGAAACTGGCAGCCGTGCGAATGGCGGCCACTTGAGACGACGACCGGGCGCCAAATGCATTTAAGCAGAAAATGTTGCATAAAAAACGACAACGACAACGTCCAAGGCAACGAAAAAGGAAAAAATAAAAGAAGATGCCATGATTTAGGGATTCTTAAACGTTTCCACAGTTTGCCATTTAATTCGTTTAACTAACCAAAAAAAAAAAAGAAATTTTCACAAGTTTGTCTTTAAGAGACAGAAACTCTTTGCTAAAAGTCGCATTTTTTTTGTGTGACAGCCATACGAAGATTTCAAAGTGCAGTCTGTAGATTCACTTGAAGAATTTTATTTGATAACTTTAAGCCAATAACTAACTGCATTTCATTATTTAAATTTTCTTTTTGCCTGCAACTTCTCCAAGCGTCTGCAAGCTGGTCAAATATGTAAAACAACCACAACTTGCAACTTTCTGCACAAATAAAATCATATTTAAAACTTTCAAGCCATAACACAAAAGACAAAACTCGAAAAAACAACCTAAATATATATAGTAGAGTAGAGTAGTATATAGTCTATGAATATATACATACATATATAGCAAAGCAGACTCGTTGCAAAAAGTTTTGTGTTAAAAAACAGAAAAGTGTTTTGTGCTGTGCCGCACAACAAGCAGAACAAGCCAAACAAAAAGCTGAACAAACTGAACTTTTAAATTGGTAATTGTAAATATTTATCAACATTTATAAAGTGCAACCGCGAAATACGACTAAAAACGAGAATAGCGTTTTATTGTCTTCTACTCCTTCTGCTGATATAATTTTGTAGTACATTTAAAAACAATTGCTAATCAACGTAATATGTTAATTTTAAAATTAAATATATTTTTTTTAATTGTTATAAAAATTCAAATTTTATATATTCTTGTAACATTTAATATATGTAGACTTTATCAACTTACTTTTTTTTTATTATTTGGCCTCAGTATTAGCCAATAATTAATTATGTAGCAGACCCTTCAAAATGTGTGTTAAATATTTTTTTTTAATGTAAAAGGCAGGAACTTCTAATTTATAATATGCTCAACAATTAATAAAGAAGAAATCTAATTCTATCTACTTCAATACTATCTACTTTGCAGTCTATCTTTAATGATTAGTGCCTTATAGTTAAATTCTTAGTACTACAATTAATAATAAATAAAACTTGAATGACTAGTTAAATTATTAATTATTATTATTAGTTATTTTAAAAATTGTCATTCAAATTTTATTTATCATTAATTGTGAATAAATAAAATTTAAATGACTATTTTTAAAATGTATACATTCCGGCAATCAGATATTTCCTTATTGAAAATCTTTCTTCACAATAACATTACATTTAAAACTGGGAAAATTAATAAAATGATTCCTGCGTTTGAATTGCAACCGCAAGAGTCTTTTATTTTTGGCATATAATTTTATTGAGAGCTGCAAGATGGTTTTTGCGTGTGTGTGGTTAGCTTCTGCAATTTTATCGATTGCTGTCGTTTTTTGTGTGAGCTACATTTAAAATGTACGTTTTTATTTATATTATTGTTTATTTTAAAGTTTTTTTTGGATAGATTATAATTTCTGAGATATTATAGAAACATAATCAAAGTGGTCAAATAAAATATAGTTATCGCATTCATATATGTATATTTCCATCAGCCTCACAAAGTGCGACAGATTTTCAAACTTTATTTTGTAACATATAAGCGGTTATTTTGTATAGGACGGATTGAAATAATAATTGATCATTCAATGATGTTTTAATGCAAATAAAATGGAGACTTAAGTATTTTACGTGAAAATATCTACATATCTATGTCATATATTTTAATTTTTTATAAATATTTATTCTCAACCTCAATTCAAATATATCGCCTTTCTGGTTCTGCATAAAAAAACGCATAAATTAAAGCAAAGACAGGGCAAATGTTTAACATATGTAATTTGACAAACAGACATATAGTAGAAACGCAAAAAAAAAGGGAAAAGGGGCGAAGAGGAGAAAATATGTAGCTCATATTAATGCAATTTAACGGGGCGTATGCATAATATATTGCTAAAACCAAAGCTAAAACGGACAGCGAGCGGCCCAGTGCAAAACTTCATTAAAAATGTGTGCGCATAATTATAACTATATTTAGCGAGCTGCATCACACACACATACACAAACGTGCAGCGAGCACGTATGCAGATGTGCATTAATTTCGTATGCAGCTGCACACAAAGGAACTGAGCAAAAAAGTATGCTACACTTTTTGTAAGCGGCATTTTGGGGCGTCGCTGATGATCCTGCGCCGGGTTTTGTCAACATATCGTCCTCGCTTCGTCGTCCCGTTGCCGGCACATCGCTTTTGGCCTGATGAGCGGCAGCAGTTACCGTAAATTATTTTATTTATACCGTTAGTCAGGCCAGGCCAGGCGCATCAGCAGCTTCAGCAACGCCAGTCGCATCCTATGAGCTGTCTGTGTGCTTGACTTAATAAAATAAATTTAGAAGCTGGTTGAGTGCCGTCCCCTGCTTGACTCGCCCTTCTCGGCTGCCTCTTTGCGCCACTGTTGGGCACGCTGGCAAAATGTGCATAATGCCTTTGTGTATGTGTGTTAAGGTGTCTGTATATACATACATATACATGCATGTGTATGTATGAGCAAGCTTGTCGTTTATTATTTATGCATGCTGTGCAACATTTTCAACCAGCAGCTGCACAACAAACGCGAAATCGTTGCACGGCTGCTTGCCACACACAGATTTTTATGTTTATATTTTTTAGCTCACATTTATACAGTGGTTCAAAATTTACATGAACAGTGTGGCAAATGATGCAATGGTACTTCAGATATAAGATATAAGATATAAGATATAAGATATAAGATATAAGATATAAGATATAAGATATAAGATATAAGATATAAGATATAAGATATAAGATATAAGATATAAGATATAAGATATAAGATATAAGATATAAGATATAAGATATAAGATATAAGATATAAGATATAAGATATAAGATATAAGATATAAGATATAAGATATAAGATATAAGATATAAGATATAAGATATAAGATATAAGATATAAGATATAAGATATAAGATATAAGATATAAGATATAAGATATAAGATATAAGATATAAGATATAAGATATAAGATATAAGATATAAGATATAAGATATAAGATATAAGATATAAGATATAAGATATAAGATATAAGATATAAGATATAAGATATAAGATATAAGATATAAGATATAAGATATAAGATATAAGATATAAGATATAAGATATAAGATATAAGATATAAGATATAAGATATAAGATATAAGATATAAGATATAAGATATAAGATATAAGATATAAGATATAAGATATAAGATATAAGATATAAGATATAAGATATAAGATATAAGATATAAGATATAAGATATAAGATATAAGATATAAGATATAAGATATAAGATATAAGATATAAGATATAAGATATAAGATATAAGATATAAGATATAAGATATAAGATATAAGATATAAGATATAAGATATAAGATATAAGATATAAGATATAAGATATAAGATATAAGATATAAGATATAAGATATAAGATATAAGATATAAGATATAAGATATAAGATATAAGATATAAGATATAAGATATAAGATATAAGATATAAGATATAAGATATAAGATATAAGATATAAGATATAAGATATAAGATATAAGATATAAGATATAAGATATAAGATATAAGATATAAGATATAAGATATAAGATATAAGATATAAGATATAAGATATAAGATATAAGATATAAGATATAAGATATAAGATATAAGATATAAGATATAAGATATAAGATATAAGATATAAGATATAAGATATAAGATATAAGATATAAGATATAAGATATAAGATATAAGATATAAGATATAAGATATAAGATATAAGATATAAGATATAAGATATAAGATATAAGATATAAGATATAAGATATAAGATATAAGATATAAGATATAAGATATAAGATATAAGATATAAGATATAAGATATAAGATATAAGATATAAGATATAAGATATAAGATATAAGATATAAGATATAAGATATAAGATATAAGATATAAGATATAAGATATAAGATATAAGATATAAGATATAAGATATAAGATATAAGATATAAGATATAAGATATAAGATATAAGATATAAGATATAAGATATAAGATATAAGATATAAGATATAAGATATAAGATATAAGACAAGCAAATTGGATGTACAACAATATTGTTTACAATCCGACTGGAATCGATTCAATTTCGTTTCATCAGACCATATAAGTATTTTCCAGTCGTCCAGTTCCCAAGTTTTATGGAAGAAGCCTGAAAAGTCGTTGCAGATAGGCCACGTACAAGGAACTGCGAAACACTGAGGTGGAAATGTCATGGCCTGGAGCTGTTCTACTTGGTAGAGCGTTGGACCAATTGTGAAAATAGATGATACTATGCAAAAGGAAGACTTTCTAGATATTTTGCAAACCCATATTTGCGATTTGGTTGACAAATGTGCATATAAGGAGAGAGACATCACATTTCAACAAAACGGAGATCCAAAACACACGTCCAAAATCTTCAAAATATGGATCGCAAAACAACATTTTAAGTTAAAGGAGTGGCCAGCACAGAGTCCTGATCTCAATCCGATCAAAAATTTTTGGTCGATAATGAAAAATCGATTGGAACTCTACGAATCAGTACCAGCAAGCTAGCGCGAGATGCAGCGCCGAGTCCAGTAAGAATGGAGAGCTATTCTAAAATAAATAATACCAAATTTGGTAGAAAATATACCAAAATGAATAAATATCACAATTACAAATATCGATCTTTGGACCAAGTATTAAAAAAAAAACGTTTGTTGAAAAGTGTTCAAAATGAGCATAACTGAGTACATGCGAGTTTTTTTTGTTTTTTATTTCGTAAATAAACCAATTATATTTTTTTGGTATATTTTGTATAAGATTTTGTTAATAAATATTCAAAGAATAAACACAAAAAATTTGGACTCATTTACTTTACTAATAACTTTTTTATGCGAACCCAAAGTCAGTAGTTGCAAACATGTACTCACACTTGCACGCCACTGTATATACTATGTACATATATACATTATGCAGTCTATTTTCTATCCTTATTATAGTACATCGTTTAAAAGCAATTTAACTAATTTGTCGTAACATATGTTATGGTAATCTGCACAATTTTCGTGTGAGTTCGAATTCTTCAAGATATTTATATACTTGCTTTTTAAAGTATTTATTTATTTAAGCACTTAATGTAATTTTAATATGTTGATAATCGCAATTAGTTCTTACAAATAAATAGCGTTCGAGCTTTTTAATTTATTTGTTTCTCTTATTCTAATTTGTTTATTTTCCACCCTGAAACTGTTCGCTTCATTCTTTTATAATGGTAAAAATATGCATACATATGCACTTTTATTTGTACAGACAACATTGGCAGCAAATGTGTCCTTTAGACCACAATTAATTGAGGTGTTATTATGGAAACTGTTGCCGAATACATATAATTTGAATTCAGCAAACAAACGGAAGTGCACAAAAAGGCGAAATCTTTTGCCGTTTCCAATTTATCAGTTTGTCAACAAATTCCCGAAATAAATATGTACGTTCATTGCAATCATTTGACCACCGGCACAGCCATATAGTAAAATAAGAATTGTTTTCAGCCATAACAAAATAATTGAATTGATTTTTCAACTAATTTGCAAATTGCAGGAAAACCGACGCAAATTTGAAATTTAGACATTTCGAAATATCATTTAACGTTATTTATTTTTATTTCCATTTTATATTGGTTAGATTTTTGTTTTTGCTTCGTTTAGTTTTTGATTTGTTTTTGGTTTAGCATTGGTTGTGATTGTTTTGTTGCTTTGTTTATCATTTATCAAAAATGTTGCACAATATTTTTCAATTTAAATTGCCTGTACTACAACAAATGCAAACGTTGGTTGTAGTGTCTGTGCAACAAATGGCGAACTATTTGTTGTATTTTGTGTGGTGCTTTGTCAATGAAAATCTCATTGGAAAAAATAAACAACTTTATAAAGTTATCTAAATGGGTTTCCAAGTGTGGGTCAGTAAATTGTTTTGACTATTGCGACTAGTGTAATGTCTCTGTGTTTGCAATTTTTAAAGCATCCGCAATTTGTGCGTATTTTAAATCCACAAAGAATGTTAAATATTTCAAAAGTGGGGAATGCCAATGAATTTTAATTAGTTTAATTAAAACATAATTAATGATGCTTAAATATAAAACAAAAAGGGGCTTTAAGTGTATTGTTTATGGCACACAAATAATTGATTAAATCAGGTATTTTATTTACATACTTAAACGTCTCTTTGATTGATAAATATATAGATATTTACTTTAACTTCAATGTTTAGCCTTAAACTGACAAACTACATTTATATATATATGAAATATTATATCGTTAAAATCATTAGTGTTGGGTAACATCAACTAATTTAAATTCATCAAACATTTGTATCTTTAAAAATACTGTCATAATTAGACCTTGAGCCAATTAAGCATAATAAAAAGGACACTCAATATGAGGCCATCTATAGCATAGAGAATTTTAGTTCGACTTTTGCAAAATACGTAACGATGTTTTGTGGACACAACAAAAGAACGACAATGCAGCAAATATAACAATAACAAGGAGAGCGACAAAAACGGTTTGCTGCCAAGGGAAGAGAGGAGGGTGAATTGAGGGAGAAAAAGCGATAAAATACTAAAGAAAAGCGAAAAATATGTTGGCAATTTTTTAAAAGACCTTCCCATTGTGCCTGCATCTTTGTGTGCTTGTGTTTGTGTTTGTGTGTAAGGAGCAGGCCGGCAAACTTTTGTGCATCATTAAAAATATGAAGTCGATTTAATAAATGTGCATTGCCAAAGCAAACACAAGGATGCAATGCACGGAAATATCCTTGGATACAACGTATACACGCACACAATATTGTGTCGAACGTTGGCTGGACAAACGTGGAAGTTCTTTAAGTAACGTTAAAGCAACTCTTTGGCAGGCGGCACATTTTTGTCTATTTTCCTGCATTTTGCGGTTTTTTCTTCCATTTTTTGTTTTTTTTTTTTGGCTGTTTTGCCCTGCTAAAAGCAATTTACAAAAGTTTTTCCATCAAAACTCCGCTGTCAGTATAAATATCCTTAAAATAGCCGGCACTGCCATAGCTAAGCACATACACTCCACACACTCGCACACACACAGACCCAGACACACAGACACACACACACACACTCACCCAAGTCGTTGCTGTTGCTGCTGGCCGCTTCCTGAGCTGCCTGTTTGCCTGGCTTGCTGCACTCAGCTCTGCAGCTGCAGAGAATATGATTTATGAATGCATGTGCTGATATATGCCATGTGCCATATGTCCGCCTGCTCTACTCCCTTCTATCAGCCTGTGCCGGCATCCTCCGCTCCGCTCCGCTCTGTCTCTCTTTCCTTCCTTCTCCTTCTTCGGCTTCACTTGTATTGTTAGCGCCGAAAATTATGCTACAATATTTTTGCTTTCCCTGCTCTGGTGTTGGACAACTTTGTGCATTGTTGGCTCATCTATTCGCACAGCAAACAAAGGCAAACGTGTTAGCCACACACACACACACACACATACACCCTAAAAACACACACACATAGAAACTAGTACTGATTTCTGTAGGCAAATCAAAGCTCTTTAAATTGAGCATATTACGTATTACAGCTCGAGTTATTTCTCAACTACCAAGAGAGTTGGCCACTTCAAGTTTTCTGTTTGACAAATACAAATTTGGGTTTTTGGTGCTTATAAAGCTATGATACCCTTGTACAGGTATTTTAATGGACAAGTCTACAAGTTTATTTAGTAAACATGTAAAATGCGATAAGGTAAATGCATCAGTAAATGTAGAAGGAATTTTCTTATATTTTTGTTAAGTAAATTAATTTAATTCAACAATTTTCATACAGTACAAATTTAAAAATAATCTACCACAATAAGTTAAAACAAGTAAGAAAGTTACAGTCGAGTGTGCTCGACTGTGAGATACCCGCTACCCATTTTTAATAAAGGCAAAATATTGCGGTATCATTTTCAAAATATACCGAAAATACTAAAAATAAAAATATACCAAATGGTATGTTTGGTATATCGATATAGTACACCATTCAAAATATACTATAAACGGCACAATGTGCCAGATTGTCGGACAAAGCAACTCAGACCCCTAGTAAGTAGGCGTTTTTGCCCATACAAAGTATTTCTTTAATAACTTCCACAATTTTTATCTGATCGCAACCAAATTTTCAGGAATCATAACTACTACAGTACTTATTGTATATACCAAAATTCGTAGCTCTAGCTTTAAAATTATGCTTGTTATTCGATTTTTTTGATTTGCGGGGGCGGAAGTGGGCGTGGCAAAAATTTGAAACAAACTTGATCTGCGTGCAAACATAACAAATGCTGTCGAAAAATTATAGCTCTATCTCTTATAGTCTCTGAGATCTAGGTGTTCATACGGACGGACGGACAGACACACAGACGGACAGACGGACAGACGGACAGACGGACATGGCTATATCGTCTCGGCTGTTGACGCTGATCAAGAATATATATACTTTATAGGGTCGGAGATGCCTCCTTCTACCTGTTACATACATTTCCTGCCGGCACAAAGTTATAATACCCTTCTACCCTATGGGTAGCGGGTATAAATACAATCAATATTGAATTCTCAATACCATAAAAAAATGTTGTGTAAATATTTCACTAATTATAAACTAAAAAGAGATTAAATTGAAATTAATTTAAAAATAATTACAGTAATAATTATCAAAATTATATTGCAAATTAAAAATTTATTTAACCAACTAAATTGTCAATACGATTTTATCTAAATAAAAGTAAATTAAAATTGATTTGGTACACGGAAAAGCGTTTGCTATGTAAACGACATCACGGCAATTGCAATAGAATTCATGGAGTAAGACAAGAAACTGAGCTCATATTTTAATGCATGCCGAACACAAATCGGAAAATAAGAAAACACTGTCTTATATCTTGCAATCCCTGAACTTGTACACATTGATTGCTTAGCAATCTTTTCTTCTTTTTTCAGACTGGGCACCTTTATCGATCGATCCGTTCTTGCTTCTTCTCCTGCTCTTCTCTCATGCATTTGCAATTCCTTTCGATTCTGCTACAGCCACTTTATCAATTTCGCCAATAAAATTCAAACAGTTTGAATTTTCTTTTAGAGTTTCATTGCCTGAGTTTTGGCTGGCAAATGTTGTTTGAGCTGATTCTGCTTCTGCACTGCTTCCCGCCAATAAAAAATGCATCATTCATCTTTGTTAACTGCAAAGTCCGACACCAAACTTCAACTCGAAAAGCGATTTGTTGGATTGGTTTGTTTGCCTGATGGATTTGTTGTCTCGTTTAGTTTATTTTCCTACTCTCTTTCTCCCTCTTTCTCTTACTTTTTCGTCAGCTAATTGGATTTATTGTTGCATTTTGCTTTGAGAAATTAGTTTTGAATGGCTAGCAGCACTTTATAAACCGATTCATATTGATTATTATCGTTGTTGTTGCTGAAAGTGTGGCTTCTACAGTGGGACCCAATGTTTCCACGGCTTTGGCTTGATCGACACCTAACACATCGTTGAGTGACTTCTTCACAAAAATGGCTCGAAAGAAAAAATGCTCGTTTCAATCCCGTGAGCAGCATATAAGCAAGAAGCTTAAAGTTTCTGCAAGCCCACCCAAAACTATTACTAAAGCTAAGCTGCAGGTCGCGAAAAGTCCAAGTGAGAGAATTGACTATTCCGCATCCACGTCCAAGGCAGCGGCACTAAGCAATAACCGTTTTGCAGCTCTGGACGAAGAAGCTAGCCATGTAATGCAGATGGACTCACAAGAAATTGGTTTGGACGACGAACCAGAAACACCTGTAGATGCCAATGAGTATGAACATACCCAGAAAACGATCGCTAAGCCTCCTGCTATTTGTGTGCCTAATGTTGACAACCCCATAGATTTGGAAATGGCCTTGGACTCGTGCGTTGGTGTCGACAACTACAGTATTCGTACCTCTAAGTTCGGTGTGTCAAGAATATACACTATCAACTCTGATGCTTTCCGAAAGACGGTTAAGCATTTAAACACTCTTAATTGTCAGTACTGGCACCATCAACTCAAGGAGGATAAGCCGTACAGGGTAGTCATCAAGGGAATTAATGCCAGCGTGCCCACAACCAATATAAAGAACGCTCTTGAACATCTTGGCTTTGAAGTTCTCAACATTTACTGTCCCAGAAAGGCAGACTGGCGCAATATTGAGATTAACGCAGAGGATGATGAAGCGACGATCAACTACAAGACTCGGCAAAACCTATTTTTCGTCAATCTTAAACAAGGGCCACAAGCTACAGAGGTCTTAAAACTACATAAACTTGGCAAGTACAGAATTACTGTTGAGCGCGCTTCTCGTAGAAACGAAATTTTGCAATGTCTCAAATGTCATATGTTTGGTCACTCCAAAAGTTACTGTTTCCAAGAACCAATCTGTGGCAAGTGCGCTGGCTCGCACACGACTGGTTCGGTACTATGCACTAGTGATGATTATTTGTGCATCAACTGTGGTGGTGATCATGCTTCAACAGATAAAAAATGTCCAGTCAGGGCTGAAAAAAGCAGAATGCTAAAACCAAAACCAAGGCTCCTTGCCTCCAGCAACAATGCCAGAGCAAGACATAATCAGGACGTCACGCGGAGTTTCATCCCTGCTAGCACTGTCAGTTGCAATATGTCCTACGCTGAGGTAGCTCGCCCCAAACGGGCTCAACCTGGACCAAGCTCTCCTAAACATAACCAGCGAGAAACAAACGTGCTGCCTAATAATAAATTCCTGGCGTTGGAGAACTCCATAATGGAGATCAACGCAAGAATGGATCAATTATTTAAGCTGGTCCAAGAAACATTGGAGGCAAACAAGGCATTTCGAGAACTGGTCACGGTTCTGATTTCTCGTATGCCAAAATGATGCAACCGACTGTTAAAATCGGATTGTGGAATGCACGGGGACTAGCTAGGGATTCTGAAGAGCTCCGGCTTTTCCTCAGTGCTCATAATATAGATGTTATGCTAGCCACAGAAACACATATGAAAGAAGGACAGCGTATATTTCTGCCAGGATATACTTCTTTCCACACCTATCACCCCAGCGGCAACGCCAAAGGTGGCGCCTCAGTGATTGTGCGCTCCACATTGAACTATACTCCACAATCTTCTATCTCAACTGTGGACAGGCAAATAGCTCGAGTGAATCTACTAACATCGGAGGGGATAATAGAAATCGCGTCCGTGTATCTCCCACCCAATGTACCATGGACCCGAGTGGGATTTGAATCCCTGTTCGCCGAGCTTAGTAACAAATTTATTGCTGGAGGTGACTACAATGCCAAACATGCATGGTGGGGCCCCACGAGTGGCAATCCGAGTGCCTACTCAAGAGGCAAACTGTTGCAAGAAGTAGTAGCGAATAGCCAATACCAGATTGTGGCCACGGGTGAGCCCACTTACTATTCCTACAACGCACAAATTACACCATCAGCAATAGATTTTTTTGTTACCAATGGCATCAACAGCAATAGGATCCATGTCAGAACGCTCCACGAACTTTCTTCGGATCACACTCCTATATTGGCTGAAGTTCACGCTACTCCGTCAAGGAAGCCACTACGCGATCGTATACTCTCTCGTGGTGCCGATATCAACATTTTCAAGGCGCACTTGGAGGAGGAATTGGACATCTACATGGAAATTCAAGTGGAGGAGGATATTGACAACGCCATCAATATTTTCATGAACCAACTAACTCAAGCTGCAACAAGAGCTGCTCCTAGAGACCTACAACAAGCGAGTGAACAACGGCAGCTTCAGCTTCCTCCTGCAATCATCGAACTCCTCCGAATTAAGCGCAAAGTCCGAAGAGAGTACGCCAGAACTGGTGATGCTCGAATCCAGCAGATTCACAATAGATTGGCCAATCGTCTTCGCAAAGTGCTGGCTCGCAGGAAACAAATGCAAATTGGCAACATGCTCGATAGCCTAGGGACGGATGCTTCTACTAACTACTCCCTGTGGAAAATAACTAAAAGGTACAAGACGCTGCCCACAACAAAGTCTGCTTTTAGAGACCCTGCTGGAGGCTGGTGCCGCACAAGCCGTGACAAAGCAGAAGTGTTTGCCAACAACTTAGAGCAACGTTTTAAGCCACATGACTTTGCACAAGAGAGCCATCGCCGAATGATTGCGGAGTCACTTGAAACTCCTTTTCAAATGGCCTTGCCCGCAGATCCTGTCACGCTGGATGAAGTTAAACATTTAATTTCGAAATTAAAAGTGAAGAAAGCCCCTGGCGAGGACTTGCTGGACAACAGGACCATCAGAATACTTCCAGATCAAGCTTTGCTATTCTTGGTCCTCATCTTTAACAGCATCCTGCGTTTGGGATACTTTCCGAGAGCTTGGAAGTCGGCGAGCATCATTATGATACTCAAACCAGGAAAGCAACCATCAAATGTGGATTCTTACAGGCCTATCAGTCTTCTTCCTTCTTTAGGAAAAATAATGGAGAGACTGATTCTGAACAGAATGATGAGTGTCGAGGCTGTCACCCGTGCGATTCCCAAGTTCCAGTTTGGTTTTCGCAGACAGCATGGCACCCCAGAGCAACTCCATAGAGTTGTCAACTTTGCGCTGGAGGCCTTGGAGGAGAAAGAGTACGCGGTGGCTGCTTTCTTGGATATCCAGCAAGCTTTTGACAGAGTGTGGCACCCCGGACTTCTTCACAAAGCAAAGAACTTGCTAACACCTCAGCTTTTCTTGCTAATAAGGAGCTTCTTAGAAGGACGCACTTTTCATGTGATGACCGATGGTTATAAATCGTCGACCAAGTCTATAGAAGCGGGTGTTCCTCAAGGTAGCGTGCTTGGCCCAACATTGTACACACTATTCTCTGCTGACATGCCAACCCACTCGTCAATCACAGCACTTGCACGAAAGGATACTCTGATTGCAACCTATGCTGACGATACCGCGGTGCTCACCAAAACAGCTCCATAGATCTTGCAAAAATAGGTCTCCAAGAATATTTAGATGCATTCCAGGAATGGGCTAGGAATTGGAACGTGTGCATCAATGCAGATAAATGCGCAAACATGACCTTCGCAAATCGTATGCGCAAATGCCCGTGTGTGACGCTTAATGGTAGAGTGTTAGCCCACTCAGCATCTCACAAATACCTAGGAGTCATTCTAGACAGAAGACTCAATTTTGAAAGCCATGTCAAGTCGCTGCTGCACTCATATAAAACCAAAATAAATCGTATGTCCTGGCTACTCTCCGCTAAAAACAAGCTTTCACTGGACAACAAAGTTCGAATTTTCAAGTGCATTTTAGCTCCGAGCCTGTTCTATGCAATACAGGTGTATGGTATCACAGCTAAAATGCACCTCAACAAAATACGAGTACTGCAAGCCAAAACGCTGAGGCGGATCTCAGGAGCTCCATGGTACATGAGAACGGCGGACATCGAGCGCGACCTCAAAGTACCAAAAATTGGCGATAGAATACAGACAATTGCCCAAAAATATACAGAGAGGCTTGGAGGTCACCCTAACAGCCTGGCTAAGCGCCTAACGCCAGCTCATCGCACTACAGTCAGGAGAAGACTTAAACGATGTCATCCTCAAGACCTGCTGGCTCGGGTCTTGACCTAATAATTAACAGAGATTTCCTTATATCCTTAGGTTCAATTTACACAATCTTTATTTACTTTATATTTATTATGCGCTGCTGCCATAATTAATTTTCTCTTTATTATTTCTGATTTGATTAAGTTGCCCAGTTAGGTAACAGTGCACCTTTCTTTGTTATCATTTCGTTATTATTTTAAAAAAAATAATTATAAAAAAAAATAGTATTAATTATTTTCTTTTATCAATTCTCACTTTTAGAGATGTTCGACCCAACTAAATTGTCAATACGATTTTATCTAAATAAAAGTAAATTAAAATTGATTTGGTACACGGAAAAGCGTTTGCTATGAAAACAACATCAAGGCAATTGCAATAGAATTCATGGAGTAAGACAAGAAACTGAGCTCATATTTTAATGCATGCCGAACACAAATCGGAAAATAAGAAAACAGTGTCTTACATCTTGCAATCCCTGAACTTGTACACATTGATTGCTTAGCAGTTTTTTGCCTCCAGTTCCCTTACTTTTCAGACTGGGCACCTTTATCGATCGATCCGCTCTTGCATCTTCTCCTGCTCTTTCTCATGCATTTGCAATTCCTTTCGATTCTGCTACAGCCACTTTATCAATTTCGCCAATAAAATTCAAACAGTTTGAATTTTCTTTTAGAGTTTCATTGCCTGAGTTTTGGCTGGCAAATGTTGTTTGAGCTGATTCTGCTTCTGCACTGCTTCCCGCCAATAAAAAATGCATCATTCATCTTTGTTAACTGCAAAGTCCGACACCAAACTTCAACTCAAAAAGCGATTTGTTGGATTGGTTTGTTTGCCTGATGGATTTGTTGTCTCGTTTAGTTTATTTTCTTACTCTCTCTCTCTCTCTCTTTCTCTTACTTTTTCGTCAGCTAATTGGATTTATTGTTGCATTTTGCTTTGAGAAATTAGTTTTGAATGGCTAGCAGCACTTTATAAACCGATTCATATTGATTATTATCGTTGTTGTTGCTGAAAGTGTTCTCATTCCATTCGATGATTATTAGGTGTGAACAACTGCTAACTAGGCGACATGTTGTTGCCTGTCAAATGTTCATGTCAAATCATCAGACAACGCGCCAAAAAGCAGGCAATAGAATACTTGCTTACTCATGTTGTCATGTGTCTCCATATCTATCTGGTGCTTTTGCTTGTCTGTGTTGAACACGACAAGTTGTAGTTGAAAAAGAGTTTTTTCGACTCCCTTGAAGTCGTACATCTACTTGCAGTAGTAGTTGCCGTATTTTAACTGTGGAACAGGACGAAAGTGCGCACATTGACCGACAGGTAGACGTGCTTTGTCTGCCTCAATACTTTCAGTACTTTGATTTTGACAGCGTCGAACGCTTTTGTTTTGGCCAGGTGCCAGACAAATGATAATTGGCACGAGGGTGTGAGAGGCCACCCAGGCAGCTAGGCAGCTAGGCAGCCAGCACACATCCCCATCGGTTTAATCATGAAGAAATGTTACGACGACCAAAAATGTCTGTGTGCGTCTCTTCGTTCGCTTGATTGCCCCACAAAAAGCATTGAATATGCTCGAATAGTCGCCTCGATGTCTATGTGTTGACATTGAGTTGTCGGTAGTACTTAATTTGAATACAAGAAAAAAAACCGATCTGATTCGCAGTGAAATAAATTTAAACTAAAGAAATAGTATCTTTAAATTTCGACTTCAAGAGAACTGAAGCAAGTAAGAAAGATACAGTCCAGTGTGCCTGACTATGAGATACCCGCTACTCATTGTGAATAAAAGCAAAATAGTGAATAATTTAAAAATACACCAACGACTTTATTTGGTATATTGATACAGTACTACATAACTTCGCAACCAAATTGTTAGAAATTTTGAATACTATACTTTTTATTGTATATACCTAAGAGGTTTAAAATAACGCTTGTTAGATCGTCTCGGCTGTTGACGCTGAACAAGAATAGACACCTTATAGAGTCGGAGATATCTGCTACATATATTTCATGTAAGCACAAAAATATAATACCCTTCTCCCCTATGGGTAATAAATTTAAAGAAGTCTCTTTAAACTTCAACAGCAAATGAACTGAATAAATCTGAATATTACTTCCTTTAATTCATGCACTACTTGATATATCGTAGTTGGAAATGTTGTCTCCTTGCTCTGCAGAATCGTGCAACAGTTAATGCTAAATAAATTACACCGTAATGCGGGTAGCTTTAGGCGGTTAGTCGATCTGAAAGAGAGCATTGATTAGGCTTCACCCACCGCCCCCGCTCCCGCCCGCATACAGTAGGCGATGTCTGTCAATCTCTGGCACACTTTAATGGTAACCACTGCTGTGACCAAGCGGACGCTCTAACGAGTTCTAAAACATTTCGCCCAACTAAACGAAGTTAAACGCACTGAATAACAAGTAGTTTTTCTCCCCGCACACACACACACACACACAAAGATACTAACACACTCATGCACACGAAATTTGTGGCATTGCTGGAGATGGAGTTAACTTGAGACGAAGCGAGACAGCGACACAAACTGAATCTTAATGAGGCAGGTACTGTGTGTGCGGTTGCATGCGGCGTATACGTAACGCTGATTTTGCCCCCTGGACTGTCGCATTGACACTGCGCTGGAACTGCAGCTGGGATTGGGAATGGGAATGGGATTGGCATTGGCATTGGATAGTAGAGAGAAACCTCTCCCGTTTGGGACTGGGTCAACTAATGAGCAGTTAAATATTTGTTGACAGCCAAACTGCTGACTTAACGCTAATTAATCGCTTTGTAAGCTGCAAAACGCATTTTATTTTTCATTTCGCTGCTGTTTTTTTCTCTCGAATTTATAGCTGCTGTGGTTTCGCTTTTGTCTAGCTTTTATAATTTCATAATTGTCAACAAATTAATATACAATTTTATTTATTTACAATGTGTGCATAATTATGATTTATGCATTTTACACCCCTTGAATGCAAGTGCCATAAAACAGCATTCAAATCCGATTATCTAACTGTGTTGACGGCCCAGCACAAAAAGAACTCTCCAATAACATTAATATTTTCATTTGTTTTTGACTCGTATTTTTTGGTTTTTTTGTTTTTGGCCTGTCATAATTCCCTTTTGGTCACTGGATGCCAACTCTCTTTGAATTTCAATTTTATTTACTTTAATTAAAATGGATTAGTATTTCGCCAATTAATTTCCCAGTCATTTATCGCATTTCCATAACCTGTTGGCCAATGAATTCTCTATTACGAGCCGCTAATTTTGAGTCATGATTTGTGCAAACAAATCAACCGCAATTGCAATTATTTAAAGCTTTTGAAATATTCCAAATGAGCATTCCGTAGAGAATACTTTAAAATA
Source organism: Drosophila sulfurigaster albostrigata (assembly GCF_023558435.1). Lineage (NCBI taxonomy): Eukaryota > Metazoa > Arthropoda > Insecta > Diptera > Drosophilidae > Drosophila > Drosophila sulfurigaster. The sequence continues at coordinate 7,554,704 of NC_084881.1, forward strand.
ACACAGAAATGTTAGAAGAAAGTTTATTGATAATTATTCGAAAATGTTTGTTTATAATTATAATACTCCTAATTACTTCAACACAAATTTATACAAATTAGTCATTAGAGACAAACCTAATCAACTTGTTGTCAGTTTTGAAATATAAAAGAAAAATAAAAAATAACATAAAGAACATATTAAAAACTTTATAGAAAGATAAAATAAATACACATACGTTCGACAGTTTTAACACAAATAAATTTCCTATTTAGCATTCCAACAGAGTCAAAATAAGCCATGACAATCGTGTTCTCAACTCGTTTACAACGAAAAAAGCAAAATACTCAATACTTGTATAAGCCTGAGCGTTTAGCTTTCGAATTGAATAAAGAAATACGAAAAGAAAATGAAAAAAGAATAAGGAATACGATTGAAAGATTGGGGCAGAGAACAACAAAGTGAAGAGCTCAACGCTTTGCATAGAGATTTGAGAGAAAATAAAAGAAGCAGAGGGAACAAGAGTCGTTGATGTATGATGTTGCCAATTGTTTGAAGTAAATCAAACGGCTCAGAGTCGAGGCAAAGGCATAGGACGAAAGCTAGCAGGATAAGCAGGTCCTACAGAGCACAGTCAATACTCAGTACGAAGTACCAGTGATTGGTGCTGTCTGCCATTCTGTCTTCCCCTCTGCCCGCCTGCCTTCCTTCCTGAGTGCCTCGCTTGGTGGTATTAGCTCAAGCTGCTCTTGCTGCTGCTGCTGCTGCTGTTGGTCCTGGCCCAATGTAAACAAAGCACATTGAAAAATTGCCAGAAATAAAAGAGGCAGTGGCGGCCAGAAGGCTGCACCCCTTCATCCCGCACCCCGCACCCCTGTTGCCCACTGCTGACAGCTGCTCAGAGGTAGGGCGAAGGATTAGGGATTGGACCGAGGGAATGGAGGGGGGCATCTGTCATTTATATTTCAGTTCCTTTCCAGTTATTCAATCAGCCCATTTATCGAGACAAAGCCAAGCCAAGCCAAGCCAACGGACTCCTTTGCTGTGGTCAGCTTTGTGGCCAGCACATGCAAATGGTCAGAAATTAGTAAAGGACTAAGCGTTGAGATAAATCAACCTAAACTCGCATCGATGAAACACAATACTCAGATCCCTATTATGGTAGATAGCCGATAGCACAACAATATCAAACTCTGTTAAATGCTGCAAATTATTGTACAACTTAATGCGAATTTATGGCTGCAGTTGGACGATTCTCCCAAATTAACTTGCATATTTTACAACTCATTTAAAATGGGACCGCAAAACATTTCGACACTGAATAATTTATGGTAATACCAATCACAGACGCAACACAAAATGAATTATACTTTACACACACATACACACAGACAGAGAGAAACACATTAGCATATAAATCGAGCAACTTAACAGATACTTAAGCCCACGCTGGGCATTTGTTCAATATAAATAATGTATAGGTAATAAATTTTCATAATTGCTTGGCTTTTTTTACCCAATGACGTTGAGGTGCAACATTAGTGAAAACAGTTTAATAAAACAATATATTTTAAATCGTTTGGGATTATTGACTAGAATTTATTTAAAATAATAATTACTGTTATAACTCAATAAAATTTGATTATTTTAATAGTAATAAAATCTAAATTAAAAACATCTTTATTGATTCACAAATGAATTCGTTAGCGAAAGAGAGAGTTTTAAACATTTTGATGAATTTTTACCCAAATTGGGCAAATTTGCCAAACGGTCAAAACTTTGAAAATAACGAAGACTAGAAAAACAGAGGAGCAACATTATAAAAACAAAAAAAAAAAATGAAATTAAAACAAAAACTAACGTTGATGGGCGGCTGGTTTAGAGTAGAATGTTGCCACAACATTAGCAGCCAGAAATCTGGCGCTCGAAATTCTCATCCAAAAACAAAATTAATTTTTCGGTCAGGCTAAAGTTTTTTTTTTTTTTGGACAACGAGAGAGTTTGCATTGTTTTGCATATTTTATATGGCGGAAATGTGGCGCACAACAACACATGCATACACACACACACGCACACACACACACACACAGAGAGAGATTTGCAACCCCTTTGGAAATGAACGAAGCAATGCGCCCCAAAAAGTATGCAACACGCAAATTATGCATCGCAAGGCACAAAAGACAAACTTTCACTGGCTTTGGCATATTCGACAGGCGGAATGAAAATTAATACGAAAACAACAAAAATATGACTAACAATGCATATCAGAGATGCAGCTACACACAGAGCCACAATCTCCCCACACCACAATTCCCAAACCCAAGCCCAAAATCCCAATTCCAAACCCAATCCCGAATCCCCAACTCTAACGACTGCTGCAACAATAAAGTAATTAAAAATTCTGCTAACTATCTAAACGGAACTGCCAACGGGTCACGTATAATGCATAGACCATCCCCATTCTCCACCCCATTCAAAAGCGGCATTTATTAAATAATGAATCACAGTTCGCAGCGTAAGTCCTTTACTATTTAATAGCTTTGACTATTTTATCAACTAGCACTTGATTTCCGCCGTTGCGCTACATTTATACAAAAATGTGTTAAGACCTCTATCAAATTTATAATTTGAGACCTATATTAAAAGCGAAAGAAAACAATATTTTTGTATAATTTATTCTACATTCACATACTCATGTGCGTCATGAATGAATATTGATGAGTGCATTTGTTTTAGATTACATAGAAACAACGAAACTAATATGCTGTCAAACGTGTTTTCGCGAGCCTACATTGAAAAACAAAAACAAAAAATCAAAACTTAAATAAAACTTACAGTCGAGTGTACTCGACTGTGAGATACCCGCTACCCATTTTGAATAAAATAAAAATATTGCGATATTATTGTCAAAATATACCACTCGAAAATACTAAAAATATATCAAATGGTGTATTTGGTATATCGATATAGTACTGCATTTAAAATATACCATAGACGGCACAATATACCAGATTGTCAGTCAAAGCAACTAAGACCCATAGTAAGTAGGCGTTTTTGCCCATACAAAAGTATTTCTTTAATAACTTCGTCAATTTTATCTGATCGCAACCAAATTTTCAGGCGATAGAGAAATTCTCCATCATTAAACTCTCTACCATAGGGTAGAAGGAGGCATATCCGACATCATAAAGTATATATATTTTTTATCAGTGTCTATAGACAATATAGCTATGTCCGTCTGACTGTCTGTCCGTCCGTATGAACACATAGATCTCAGAGACTAGAAGAAGTTATTTAAAATACTTTTGTTTAAGTGTTCAATATACCTAAAATAGATTTCGTAGCAAGTAATTCGACCTCTGTTGGCATTTGATTTAGTTTGTATGGTAATCTATTCATCCAGATTATGTTTGCGGATTTATAATTTAATTGATTCCTAAGAAAAATGGCAACAACAGCAACAAATTCAATGATAAGACTTTCTAAACCTCCAGTTATCTCTGATGACTTTCTTCTTTGCGCTCAGTCGCTTTTCAGTTGTGAGACGATTCGGAATACAAAATTGAAATGAATATTTCAGCGTATACGTGTATATTGACAGTTTTATTAATAACATCACAAGTGAATTGTTCGGTAAATATCTTAGTGAAATTATATAATTCAAAGAGAATTCTAAGTTAATTTTCACTTCAGTGTCAATTGGATGATCAATGCAGCACCTATTGCTATCAGGTTGTGAAGCCGCTTCTACAATACGTCAACACGGTGACAACAATGACAGAAGAAAATAACGAGTTGCAGCTTACGGATAAGATGCAGGCAGAATTGATCCTATCGAAGGACAAGCAATCGAAATCGTGTGAGATACAATCCGAGTCAAAGTTAAGCGAGTCATTCGAAAACCATAATCGAAATCAACAAAAACTTTTTCATCAAATAACTAACCTAACATCAGAAATCAAATCGAAAGATGAAGAAATTAAGGAATTGCAATCACAAATTGCAAAGACTAAAGCATTTCAGAATGAGATCACTGCTTATAAACAGACATCCAGTTGTTTTGGCAAATTGACGGAGCTTCATACGATCCGAAATCCCATAACAATGACAGTTTCATGTGAATCGAGCTTGCCTGAAGCTGGAACTGGATGGACTGTTATACAGCGACGTAAGGATGGTAGTGTGGATTTTAATAAAACCTGGTCAGAGTACAAAGAAGGTTTTGGAGATCTGCGTGGAGAATTCTTTATTGGACTCGAGAAGCTTCATTTGCTAACACAATCCCAGCCCCATGAATTATATATATCCCTTGGCGACTTTTCTAATGAAACACGATATGCCAGATACAACAACTTTGTTATTGGTAGCGAGACAGAGGACTATAGAATAAAAGATCTTGGAACATATTCAGGCGATGCTGGCGACTCATTAGCGGATCACAAATATAGATTTTCAACACCCGATAAAGATTTTACCTATGATAAGTGTCCATCCTATTTCAGTTCAGGCTGGTGGTTTTCCAATATTGGTTGCTATTCTTGGTATTTATGAAGTAAAAATGTAAATAATATTAATTAAATTATGTTTTAATAATAGCAATCTTAATGGAAAATATATACAAGAAGACATTGGAGAGGAAACTGATGGAATTGAATGGAGAGAATGGAAAAGAATCGACCTTTGAAATTTACACAAATGATGATAAGGCCAAAATCATGTTTATTCTGAAAATATTACACTAAGCTCCGAATAGTTTAAATTCCTAGACCTGCATTCTATTATTATTTTCTTTCAGTATTGCCTTAATTTAACAATACATATCTTTGATCCTCGCATCTTAACGTTTGATTGAAGTGTATTGCAGAATCATTGAACAAATTGTTCCAAATCTTCGTGAAAATATGTAATTACATTTTATATCAGATAATATTCACATTAGCTTACACTTTAAATCTTGTACTAAAACTTTTAATATAAATATTTTATATTCTTTTGAAGTTGTTTTTAATTAATTTTACATTTATATAATTGATTTCGGACATAAATTTAAAAAGACCAACAAAATTTAATTGTCTCCAAGATTTTCTTCATTAATCAATTAAGTTTTTAATTCAACAGCTAAAGATTTCTTTTCATCAACTTTAAAAATTGTTAACCATTCTTTTATTGCGAAACAAAATAAGAGAAATTATATTCAAAATAAGAATAAAATGTCCTTTGTTTATAAAATACAAATAAGAAACAGTTGTTTTTCATTTGTCCAAAATAATATTTATTCACAGTTTTTGGTTAAAACGAAAACACAAAGAGCTGCCTCTTGACAGCTGGACAAGACAAGGATCATTTCAGGATCAAGAAGTCCTTAGGCACGCACTCGGGATGCCTTCTTGCTCTTGTCAGCCTTTGGCGGCGGTGGCCCACTGCGTTCTGCCTGCATATGACGATTGTAGATGCTGTTGGACAGATTGATAGTTAAGAGAAGATCAACAATTTGTTTTCGTACTCACATTTTGTATGTTTCGGTCTTGAGGTGTTCAATGACATGGCTAATGCCCAGCAAATACTGCTCAGCAATGGGATTGACCCAGGGATTCTCCTCCATTTTCATAACTGACTTATTGCTGAATAAATCGAGCTGACCTGCAGTTGAACAGATACTTGTTTCTCATTTTCAATTAAACCATATTCTTAAAATATACCGAAATTCTAATTTAATTTTGATTCATTCAATAATATCAACCGTCATTATCATTCCTGAAAGTTTGGTTGCGATCAAATTAAAACTGTTGATGATATTAAAGGGAAACTTTTGTATAGGAAAAACGTCAACTTCAATCGGGTCTTAGCTGCTTTAGCTGACAATCTGGCACATTTTGCAATCTATATACTATATATATTTTAAATGTAGTATCCGTTTGTATTTTTAGTATTTTTGTGGTATATTAATTTGGTATTTCATAAAATTAATACATCAATATATTGCTTTTATTCAAAATGGGTAGTGGCGAGTATCTCACAGTAGAGCACTCTTGACTGTAACTATATTCAACTGTGTATGAACTGCGGAGAAATAACATAAACATTTAGCGCTTCTCAATCAATTATTAAACATGGAATAATGTATTCTAGTCATTACATTTGACTTTATTTTTAATCAACCAGCTTATTCTTTAACCGTTGCTTGAAAAAATCTTTATATTAGTTTAGTTTATATTCATCAAAAATTAAATGCTTTAGATCTATAGGTTTGTCATTAGCTTTTATATAATTGAATTCGTTTCACTTCCATTAAATTGACTTTAATATGAAAGGATAGAAAAATATAGTAATTTTTATTTTTACTTGAAGGGCTCTTTGGTCATGAGCAGTCCACGCTCCCAGAGTGCGGTGGCCAACTCAATGCGACGATCCTGAGGGCACAGCGGCAGCTCCTTGACCGACGTATACTTCGGATATGCCTTGATCAGAGCTTCCACAGCCATCGCCTCGTCGGGCTGGATTTCCATATAGCTGGCATCAAACTTGCAATACTCGAGCGCATTATCCAGATAGTAATAGATACGGAAAACCGTTCCCTCTTCAATCAGACGCAAAATGTTGGCACGCAACAGACGCACTTCGGTGCTCCCAGTTAGATTGTAATCGGGCTGACGATTGCCCTGTTTATCGATCTCGCTGACCGAACCAAAGACGGTTCGTGCCTTTTCCTCCTCCTGGACAATTGGCGGCAAGGCCTCGTGTTGAAATCGCTTGGCCAACTGATCGACAGCCGCATCGATTTGTTCGGCACTGGGCAGCAAATAAGTTTGCACCAGCTTCGTGATGTCACCGAGCAATTTGTCACGCTCCTCGGACATTTGACAACCAGCGGCATATCCCAAGTGACGCCACGTTTCGAGCGGGAGACCGCGATGCAAATTCAAATGCTGACGAATGGCACGCGCCATGACAGACGGCATCAATTTCTCGACCAGATTCGCATAGGATTGCTGATAGACGCTCAGCGTTATGTGCAGTGAATGCTGTTGTTCCTCGGTCACCGCCTGATGAACGGTGCCCCTGGGGAAGTAGAGAATATCACCGGGTTGGAGGACCACATCGAGTGTCGGTGCTCCCAAGTCCTTTTGGCTGTAATTGCCCGAGGAGACGCGTGCCAAAATATCGCTGGGACACGGTGGCATGTAGAGACGCCAACGTTTGCGTCCCTCCACCTGCAGGACGAACGTTTCGATGTCATCGTAATGCGGTGCACATCCCTGACTATTCGGTGGCGTCAAATACGCATTCGCACCCACCAGACAATAGAAGAACTCCTGGAGTCGGGTGCACAACGCACGCAACTTCTCCAGATAAGTGCTGGGATTCAAAAAGCGGACACTATAACCGTTTGAGTAATAGCTCCAAACGGTGAGCGGCATGGCGCGTCCATCAGGATTGTGGATCTTGCGTTTGTCATTCTTATAGCTGCTGATATCGATGTTTGTGGTGAACTCCAAGTGATTCTTCAGTAGCATCTCCTCGATCATGGGAAAGGACATCAAATGCGAGAAGTAATTAGCCTTGCGTCTCACCACCCGACACGGATTCTGCTCCCAATACCCTTGGAAGAACTTCTGCGGCTCGATGGGATTCATCAGCCAGCTGAGCGCACGTTTGCCTTCCTCCACGCTGTCTTGCAAATGCACCTCGTCACAGACGGGTTCATCCAGGTGTCCAACGCGACGCTGCTTGGGTTGCGAGTTTCCAGTTTCATCTGCTTTGGTGGCTTCTCCCTCATCGTGCTGGCGACGTCCGAGGAGCGTCTCCTTGGGCTTGACCACCGCAGTAATCGCGGGTTTCTCCACATTGTTGTTGGCATCCTGGGAGCGACGTCCGGCTTTTGGTGGTGCAACAGCTGGTGACTCGACTTCGTCGTCGTCGTCGTCGTCGCCGTAGTCGTCGTAGTCGTAGTCGTCGTCGTAGTCGTCGTCGACGTCATCGTCATCGTTGATTGTGTCGTTGCTATCGACATCATTGATCGTAAGATCGACAGTAATGTCGCCACAATCATTGCTATCATCGTCGGACATTTGTTTTTTCTTCCGTTGCGATTCATTCAAATTTGAATTTGCTGTTTTTTTCCCTGATCCGTTTGGCTTCAGCACTTTTTTGGGACTGGCCACCGTCATTTTCTGCACTGCTTTTGGACTTTTGGCGACGCCATTTTGTTTGGCACCGCCATTTTCCTTGATTTCACCATTATGATTTGCGGTGTGCTTTGGTGCATTTTTTGGCGACAGCGCTGCATTATTTTGCTGCTGCTTCTTGGCTGGTGATGGTTTCTCGGCATCTGGTATCTGGTATGCTGATATTTCAGCCATTGCATGCGGTGCCTGTATTAATAGAAGCTATTAATAAAAAAGTTCACTTCGTTTTACTAAACCAGCTAGTTTGTCTTACCACAAAATAAGAATACAAATTTAATTGTGTTTTGGAACCGGCAGCACGTGCTTGATTGACTAGCCGCCTGCTTCAAAATACGATTGAGCTGTCAGCGTTATCGATTTATCGATTTACCAAGCCAGTCAAAATGATGTGCGTCAAGATAGCTCCGCAACTTTAGCGTCACATATCGATAAAAAAAATATCGGCTAAAAAAACTTTTTATTTTCGTCTTTTTACGTAATATTTTGTCTTAAATTAACAAAAGTTTAAATGCAAAACTATAAAAAAACTAAATTATCTTTCTATTAAATCCATGTTCGTCAAATTGCATGTAGTATTTATCATCATATTATTCTTCATATTTACAGAACTTTTAGGCCATGTCACGCTATTTCACTCTATTCGAATCAAATAGACATAAAGCCATTTTCGAGAAAATTCAATTTTAGTGATTATTGCCAAACATGGTAATATACCATGGTGGCAACACATGTAACGGCCGAAAGTTAGGCCACGCTTTTTGAAGCTTGGTGGCAACTCTGGAACATAACGGAATAATGTTGTATGTTCTGCTAAATTGCTGCACAACAAGTGATTTATAAACCTTGTACCACTAACCATACAAATTAAATTCTATTTTCAGAATTGCCTTAAATTAACAATTCAAATCTTACATCCTTGCATCTATTGCAGCATGTTGCATGTCGCGGATGGAAACATTGAACAAATTATTTCACATTGCAACTATATTTTATATCAGATAATATTCACATGAACTTACATTTTAAATCTTAACATTGCACGAAAATATAATACAATAAATATTTTATATTCTTTTGAAGTTGTTTTTGAATTAATTTTCACATTTATATAATTGATTGCGGACATAGTTTTAACTAGACCAACTAAAATAAATTGTCTACTTCAGTAATAGATAAAGTGATTTAATTCAACAGCTAAAGATTTATCTTTATCAACTGTTTAAAAATTGTTCGCTATTCTTTTATTGCAAAATATTATTAATAATATTAATATTTAATTTTAGATCTCTTGTCTGATTCACACTTTTTTTCTCAAAAAAATAATGTTGAAAATTGCAATTATCATTTTGAATATATATATTTTTTTTGTTCGACTCATTGAAGATGAGCAGATCAGAAAGATTATAGTTGTTGATGTGAAGGATTAAAGAGGAAAGTCAAAGAAGGCATTAAATGATATTCATAATTATTTTTAAGGTATGACATCTATTTTATTTTATTCCTAGATATACTAAGACAGTAGGGGAATAAGTTTGTAATAGTTAAGTTAGCTAATAATTGAATGAATGTGATTTAAAAAGTGGAATTATAACTTCAATAAATACAATCTCAAATTACATTTAAACCAAAAAAAAAAAAACAAAAGTAATGTTCGAGAAAGTAAATATTTTAAATTGTAAATTATTTCCTCAGATATCTTTGTTATTTCTTAATGCTGATACCTTTTAATTGCAATATATTAAAAAAAGAAGTGGCTAAAAAAAGAGAAAACATATTTTTACTCGCTTGTCATATGAATAGCTGGAAAGCAACAACTTTTAAAATGTTCTGAATATCTTAAGGTAGTTTAAATTGTACTAGATGAAAGAGTATCCCATAGTCAGTCACACTGTCAACGTTAATAGCAAATCAACGAGAAAGGAAAGCAAAATAAAAACAAAACCAAATGCCATTCAACTAATATGCTGTCAAACGGGTTTTCGCGAGTCTACATTGAAAAACAAAAACAAAAACAAAAAAAAATTAAAACTTAAATAAAATAAACAAAAGCAAAAGCAAAACGAACTCGAATCAAGTTTAACGAGTGGGATGTCTCCTGGCTTTGCTTTTACACGTTTTGTTTTTTTTATGGATAGAAGACAGACGATAGCTCTCATATCCAAAGAGACAAAAAGCAGCGGCAATCGATCGATCGATCGCTGTTGGATCTCTGGCTCTATAGAGGGTGTAAAACATCTTCTCAGTTAGTCGGAGACGCGCGTGGCGAATGAAGGTGACGCATCCGCAACGGGGCTATTTTTGTGATTAATTTTTAGATGTGAGCGATTTAGAATAGGCAAATGCTTCGATTGTAACGAGCACAACACACAACTAATGCTCAGTCGACGGCTGTCTCAGTGCAAATCGTATGAACGCAACGAAAAATAAGAAAATTCTTCATTTGTAATTTCGTTTATAAAAAGAAAAACTTGTGGATTGCACCCAGAATTGGGTCAAGTGCATAGTTCGTGTGGCACAGTTGTCTCAAAGAGTGTAAAACTGAACGCAGAGTGCTGGAGGCAAGTGAAAATTGGCAGAAGAAAAACAGATGCAACAGGGGAAAAGCGGCATGTGCATCAACAGTTTTAAAAGCACTGTGAATCTCAGTGCGTACGTGCAATTCAAGTGCAATTTTCCAACTCAAACAATACCTAATGACCATACTTCAATTTAAAGGAGTGCTACTAATTAGTATATTATTATTTTTATATATTTAGTTAAAGTGTTATTAGGCATATGTAATTAAGCATATGGTCAGCAATTGTGTCTCAAAGCAAACAACAGTTTTGTAATCATTGTGCATAAGCGAGAGGTGCAAGTCTTCGCTAATACTTATTTAACAGAAAGTGGCAACGCTGTGTGCTTAACAGCATTTTATAAATATGTGCTAGGAAATAGAAAACATTCGTTCAGGAAATTAATATTTTTAAGGCTTAATAAGCAAACATCGATATTGTTAATGTTATCAATTGTTAATAATAGTTAAGAACCAGAAAACTGTGTACTTAATACGTTAAAAATCAATGTGTTTAAAATGACGCGCCTATTTCGTTTACAGCTCTTGACTTAACAGCATTTACGGTTAACAGTGCATTAACAGCGACCAAAAAGAGCCATGAATCAATGCCTGCCTGTAAACGCAAAGATGTCGAAGGCGAAGAAGGTTTTGGATGAGGCGCGTGAGACTCAAAATCGGGAACTGGACCTTGTGGACAAGGGTCTGGTGTCCTTCGAGGAGTTGCCAGGACTATGTGAGTAGTGCATGTGTAATATGCTTTAAGAAATAAGTGAAAAATGTATTTAAAATGCTAAATCCCACGCGAAATCTATGACGCCATCGTCATCATTCCGATTGATGACGCCAGCTTCCATAAACAAATCATGGCAACTATATCACTGCAATTGAATCAACGGTTTACCGTCGTAACACGAGTTATAAGGAATATGCTTTTTATGACAATTTGATATTGTTTGGCAGTGAAAATTAAAAAGAATAAACGCCCAATATTTATTTGTTTCAATTATAAATAGTAACAGAACGCAATATTGTCATCCCACTCGCACCTTTGACTGTTGCACGCACAGCGTAAAACAGCTGTTTGTAGTTTTGTGATTGCAACCCAGTAGGAAATTGGCTGCGCTTACCAAACAACGAAAAACATTGCAATAATTAAACCAAACATAACTGTAGTTGAACTAATTTTTGTCTCATACTTCGCAGTTAACATGGCCAATATCACAAGGCTGACGCTGTCCCACAACAAAATCAGCGTTATTAGTCCAGGAATTGCCAATTTGCTGAATCTGGAAATACTGAACCTCTCCAATAATCAGCTCACCGAACTGCCAGTTTCGCTATCATCGATGCCCAAGCTGCGCATTCTCAATGTGTCCATCAATCGTCTGGACAATCTTCCCCGCGGATTCGGGGCATTCCCAGTTTTGGAAGTGCTCGATCTGTCCTATAACAATCTGAATGAACACGTACTCCCCGGCAACTTCTTTGGCATGGAAACACTGCGAGCTCTCTACCTGGGCGACAACGACTTTGAGTACATCCCAAAGGAGGTGGGTCAGCTAAAGAACCTGCAAATCCTCGGACTGCGCGACAACGATCTTTTGGAGCTGCCCCGCGAAGTAGGCGACTTGCTTCGACTGCGTGAGTTGCACATACAAAACAATCGGCTGCAAGTCTTGCCACCAGAGGTGGCACAGCTCGATTTACTCAGCAATAAGTCAGTGATGAAAATGGAGGAGAATCCCTGGGTCAATCCCATTGCTGAGCAGTATTTGCTGGGCATTAGCCATGTCATTGAATACCTCAAGACCGAAACATACAAAATGTGAGTACAAAAAACAAATTGTTGATCTTCTCTTAACTGACAGTCTGTCCAACAGCATCTACAATCGTCATATGCAGGCAGGACGCAGTGGGCCACCGCCGCCAAAGGCTGACAAGAGCAAGAAGGCATCCCGAGTGCGTGCCTAAGGACTTCTTGATCCTGGAAATGATCCTTGTCTTGTCCAGCTGTCAAGAGGCAGCTCTTTGTGTTTTCGTTTTAACCAAAAAACTAGATATGTTTTGTATACTAATTTTTAAGTATTTTGTACATTAATATTTAACTGTGAAAGTGCCTTAAATTGTTTGCTAACAAATGTGAATAAATACTATTTTGGACAAATAAAAACAAACGTTTTTTTTGTATTTTATAAAACAAAGGAAATTTTATTCTTATTTTGAATATAATTTTTCTTATGTTGTTTCGCAATAAAAAAATGGTTAACAATTTTTAAAGTTGATGAAAAGAAATCTTTAGCTGTTGAATTAAATAACTTAATTGATTAATGAAGAAAATCTTGGAATAATTAAATTATGTTGGTCTAGTTAAATTTATGTAAGAAATCAATTATATAAATGTGAAAATTAATTCAAAAACAACTTCAAAAAAATAAATTAAAAGTTTTAGTGCAATGTTAAGATTTAAAATGTAAACTCATGTGAATATTATCTGATACAAAATATAGTTGCATAGTTGCAATGTGAAACAATTTGTTCAATGTTTCCATCCGCAACAGTCAAAGTTGTAAATTGTTAATTAAAGGCAATACTGAAAGCAAATAATAATAGAATTAAGGTCTAGGAATTTAAAATATTCGGAGCTTAGTGTAAAATTATCAGAATAGACATAATCATATATATACCTTTCAGATATTGGCCTTATCATCATTTGTGTAAATTTCAAAAGTTGATCCATTTTCCATTCTCTCCATTCAATTCCATCAGTTTCTCTCCAATGTCTTCTTCTACATATTGTCCATTAAGATTGCTGTATTTAAAACGTAATTTAATTAATGTTATTTACATTTTTAATTCATAAATACCAAGTGTAGCAACCGTTATCGACAAACCACCAGCCTGAACTGAAATAGGATGCACACTTTTCATAGGTAGAATCTTTATCGGCTGTTGAAAATTTATAATATTTGTGAACCTCTAATGAGTCGCCAGCATCGCCTGAATATGTTCCAAGTTCTATTATTCTATATAAATCTGTCTCGTTACCAATAACAAAGTTGTCGTATCTGGCATATCGTGTTTCATTAGAAAAGTCCTCAAGGGATATATATAATTCATGGGGCTGGGATTGTGTTAGCAAGTGAAGCTTCTCGAGTCCAATAAAGAATTCTCCACGCAGATCTCCAAAACCTTCTTTGTACTCTAACCAGGTTTTATTAAAATCCACACTACCATCCTTACGTCGCTGTATAACAGTCCATCCAGTTCCAGCTTCAGGCAAGCTCGATTCACATGAAACTGTCATTGTTATGGGAACTCGGATCGTATGAAGCGCCGTCGATTTGCCAAAACAACTGGATGACTGTTTATAAGTAGTTATGTTATTTTTAAGTGGTTCAGTTTTTGCATTTTGTGATTGCAATTCCTTAATTTCTTCATCTTTTGTGATTGCAATTCCTTAATTTCTTCATCTTTTTCGTGATTGCAATTCCTTAATTTCTTCATCTTTCAACTTGATTTCCGATTTAAGGTTAGTTATTTGCATTTCATATTGATCAAGAAGCTTCCGTTCATTTTGACTATGATTTTCAAGTAATTGATTTAACTTTGAGTGAAGCTCGTGTTGATTCAGATTATTTCGAATCTGACTTGTTAACGATTCGTTTAATTTTGACTTAAAATCTTTTTGCATTTCATATTGATTAATAAGTCTCTTTTGATAGCCATTGTTATTTTTATACGTATTAATCAATTTGTTTTTTAATCTTTGATCAATTCATTTAAGTTTTCAATTGTTTTCGCCTGCATTTTAACCGTATGCTGCAACTCGTTGTGTTCTTGTGTCATTGTTGTCACCGTGTTGACGTATTGTAGAAGCGGCTTCACAACCTGATAGCAATAGGTGCTGCATTGATCATCCAATTGACACTGAAGTGAAAATTAACTTAGAATTCTCTTTGAAATATATAATTTCACTAAGATATTTACCGAACAATTCACTTGTGATGTCATCAATAAAACTGTCAATATACACGTATACGCTGAAATATTCATTTCAATTTTGTATTCCGATTCGACTCACAACTGAAAAGCGACTGAGCGCAAAGACATCAGAGATAATTTCATGTAGGTTTAGAAAGTCTTATCATTGAATTTTTGCTGTTTTCGCAATGCAATTAAATTTGAAATGCGCAAATATATAAACCAACCAAACTAAATCTAATATTGCCAACAGAGGTCGAATTACTTGATAACAAATCTATTTTACGTATATTGAAACAGTACTACACTTATACAAGTAAGAAGACTGCAGTTGAATTATACCCGCTAAACATTTTAAATAAAAGAAAAATATTGCAGTGAACATTTTGAAATATACCGAATTAATATACCACAAAAATACTAAAACATGTCAAGCGCTATAATTGATATATTGATATAGCGCTACAGTTCAAATATACCATAGAGTGCAAAATATACCAGATTGTCAGACAAGTAGTAAAGAGGTTTTTCCATTTAAGAGAATTTCATAAATAACTTCTTCTAGTCTCTGAGATCTAGGTGTTCATACGGACGGACAGACAGTCAGACGGACATAGCTACATCGTCTCATCACCCTTATCAAGAATATATATACTTTATGATGTGGAAGATGCCCCTCTATAATGATGGAGAATCTCAGAGTTAATCTCTCAGCCTCTCAAAATTTGATAACAAATACGAACAAATAAATAACAAAACACTTTTTTGTATTTTATAAAATAGTAGTTTTGTTCTTGTTTTTATTATCATTTCTTATGTTCATTCTTTTGTTTTGTTTTTTTTTTTTTGTAGCAGTGTTTTTAGCCTTAAGTTCAATTAATTAATTCAGTATTTAGTAATTAAATTAATAGTTAAATGTTTTTTGTTTTTGTATGTTTGTCTGCAATAAACTAATAGCATAGTTTTTATCTGTTTGTTTTTCATTCAATTTAAATTTAATTTATATTTTATATTTATATATATATATATATTTTTTGTATATATATGTCAATTTTAGTAATTACTGTTAAACTTATTTTTGCTGCTTGTTTGTGTATATTCAATTAAATTTTAATATATTTCACTTAATTTATGTTTGTTTTCATTATTTCTTAGAGATTTTCTATTTACATGTTTTTTTTTAGTTAGCAAGAATTGAAAAATTGATGAAAAGAAAACAAGTTAAAAGATTAGTCAAATTGAATTACGTGAAACATTTCATTGGCCTAGATACATTTGAAGTGTATAAATGGGAAAATGAATTAAAATGTCTTTACAAAAATAATTGAGAATTGAGATATAGATACACACATAGTTCTGGGAACTGTTAAAAAGAATTCGCTACTTCCATATTGCAGTCAATTTGATGTTGAGAAGATTTAGACAAAACGAAAACACAGACAAAAACAAAAAACATAAACTAGAAAGCCTATTTAAAATACAACAAATAGATATATATATATATAGATTGTATAATTATATTTCTTTAAGACGAATCCTAAATTATCGAGGATATACATGCCATTTACGATTAACATTTAACATAATCAGTTGCTGGCTAATAAACAGCTCATTACAAAATAAAGCTTTAAACCTAATACAATAGATGACAATTGAAACTCAATACTAAAATTATATAAATTATAACTACATACATAATATGTGGATCATCTTGTGGATCAACTTCATCGACTTATTCGTATCGTATTGTTTATGAGAAATAAGAATTGTAATCATACTTTGATTATTGAATTGCTTTCATTATTCGAAACTGGTTCCGGAAAAAGTATTTAAGTTTAAGCTTTTATGGAAAAAGACTTTGGCAACAAATTTCATAAATTCTCGTATCGTAACAATCGAAAATGTGTTCATTTATTTATCATGTTTTTCTTCTCTTGCTGTTGTTGTTGTTGTTGTTGTTGCTAGTTTACAAATGCAATTTTGACGGCTTTAACTAAAGTTTTGGCCAGTATTACAGTTAAATACGATTTAAATGCTTCGCTCTTGTTGTTGTTCTTTCTGTCGATTAATTAATTTGCACCTTTTTACAGAACATAGATTTGCGCTTTTAAATTTTAATTAATTTTTTTTTCTTGCTATTGCTCTCGTTAGTTAATGTTCGACATTTATGTGTGATGTTTGTTTATTTATTCCATTTTATTTTTTTAATTTTTATTTATATATTTTTTTTTTTGTTGTATTTTGCTTCTTTTGTAATTTTGTATTTTGGTTTTTTGTTGTTGATTTCCCATTCATTAAATATTGGTTTTATTCATGTGGTTGCTGCTTTGTAAATAAGTACGCACAATCAATATATTATATATGCATGTATATATGTATGTATTGTATATATATATATATATGTATATATATTTGTGTGTGTGTGTTTGTTTATTTACTATATATTATGCAATCTGCCGTTTTAATTATTTATAATAATAATGATTTGCATTTCCATATCAATTAATTTAATCAAAAATATCTTTCCATTTTTTTTTTTTTTTTTTGTTTGTCTGTTTGTTGGTACATATGAAATTTCCTTTTCCCTCCTCACTTTTCCTCTTTCCTCTTTCTCTGCTTTTTTCTATATTTCAATTTTGCTCTTGTATTTTTGTTGTTTTTTTTGTTGATTTTTTTGTTTGCATGCTTTGTTTAAATAAAAATAATTAGCATAAAAATTACATTTACATTTAATTTGAGTTCATTTGATTTTTGTTCTTGTTGTGGCTGTGCTAGCTGTAGCTGTTGTTGTTGTTGTTGCCGTTGTTTTTGTTGCTGATGTTGTTGTTGTTGCTGCTGCTTCTTCTTTTGTCCCTTTACTTTTGGTTTTTTATGGCGCTCCGACGTCAATTTTGTCTGTCAAACTTTACTATTGTGGGGCACCCGCGTCGTTGACTCATAGAGGCCACGCCCTAACGCCGCGTAGGCGTCAGCATAGGCGTGTGGTTGCTGTTGCTGTGGCGGTGGCGGTGGCTGTTGCTGATGTTCTTGCTCCTGCTGATGCTGACGCTGTTGGTGGTGCTCCTGCTGTTCCTGCTGATGTTGTTGTAGCTGTTGGTCATGCAGCGATGTCGGTCGACTATAGCTTACTTGTAGCGGCGGAGGGGGGGCGCGACGCCTATATTCAGTATAGAGAAAAGGGGAATCACATTAGAAGTTAAATTAGTTTTCTTGCCCAGTTGCTTGCTGTGGCGCCACTAAGTTGCCCCGTGGGGAGGCCACTTAAATTTAAGCCACATCTAGCAACATATTAAATCCCATTCACACAAATACATATCAAGTTTTTAGTACTTTCTTATTTAGAGAAACAAAATATGCAAATGAAATGTCGCTCTTTAGTTTGTTATTATCTTAAATAGAGATTGTTTCATTTGCTTAGTGTTAGGAAAAGTAAATATTAATAAATTAAACAATTATATAACCAACTAGAATTGGATATTAATTTTTTTTAATTGTTAGTTTTTAGGTTTGTTTAATATTCAATTCTTTTTGTTGCAAATATAATATTAATGTTAGTTAGTTAGTTAATTTGAATTTCATTAAATCATTTTAGTTTTGTGCGCATGCAATAACAAAAACAACAACAATACAATAGGAAGGGTAAATAAAACGGATCCAGAGGCAAATCAAAATATCGAATACAAAAAAAAAAAACAATATAGTACAAGTGAAATCAATTCCAAATACAAAACTGACAAAACAAAACATGCTGCAAAAACAAGACTACAAAATACACTGGACAAATACAGTTGGTTAGTTGAATCGAGGGGAAACGAAATCGAAACGAAAGCAAAAACTTCATTTTTGTAAAAGATTCTCATACCAATTGCAGTTCGAATTCAGTGTGGTTTTTGAGTAGGGGGGGGGAGGGAAAGCGTTTCTTGGAACGATGGATGTAGGTGATGGGGTTGTTCGAGTTGTCAGTAGTTGTAGTAGTATGGCATATGTATAGGCCGTTCCAATTCCACGCGTTTCACTTAGTAGACAATATTGCGACGTGTCTTTGCGGCCGATGACGATGACGATTTGTCTTTGCTGCTGCTGCGACTGCGGTTGTTGTGTTTGTGTTGTTGTTGTTGTTGTTGGGCTGTGTCTTTGGCTTTGGCACTTTTGGCGTTTTTACTACTACTGGCCCCCGAGGGCGTGGCTGTGTTGTTGTTGGTACGTGATGAACGGGACTTATTGCGTGGTGGTAATTCTAATTTGGTTTTTTGTTTGTTTTTTGCATTTTGGGAAACACAAACGGAAGGAAAAAAGAAAAAGAAACGACAAATGTAAATTAAATGTGTGTTTTGTAACAATAATCATCAAAACATCTCCAATTCTTTCTTTCTATCTCATTTTCTAACACTACAGCTACATAGAGAAGAATCTGGCGAGGGGGGAAACGCACCTTTCGGCGCATAAAACGCTTGTGGTTGTTGTTGTAGTTGTTGTTGCTGCTGCGGTGAGAGTGCTTGTTGCTGCTGCTGCTGCTGTTGTTGCTGTGCATTGGCCTGCGGCAGCGGCAACGGCAGCTGTGCCCGAGCCACAACACCGCCGCTGCTGATGGCCGCCTGCACACCACCACCTATGGCACCCGCTCCCGAGCCCGCGCCCGTTCCCGCACCCGCGCCTTGCTCGGCTCCATACCCAGAACGTGCTCCTCCAGTTGCCTGCGGCCGTCCACTGCTGCTGGGTCGCGTGCCACGCCCATCGCTGCGTCGCGCTTGATTCGCCGCCGAGTTGCGACTCGCGTGGCTCCCGCCTGTGGGCAGTGGCACTATCGAGTGCCCCCCCTGATGACGATCCCATTCATGCGGATGCGCATTCTGATGATGATGCGCTCGTCCACCGCCGTGTCGACCAGCACCTCCACCTCCACCCCCACCGCCAGCACCGCCACCCGACGAACCTCCTCCACCACGTGGATAGTGTTGCGCCTCGTGTGCTGGCGGTGGAATGCTGCGTGGTCCAGCGCCACGCTGATGCGGATGACGTTGCTGTTGGGATATAAGATGAAAGGGCATTTGGTAAGATGAGTAGGAAAGTGTAGTGAATAGAACAAATTATTCAGAATCATTCTTAGTGATCTTCATTACTTGAAATTACTAATTCCAATACTAGCAAAGATAACTTAACAGTCGAATGTTAAGTCTATAAAGGTTTACATTAACAGAGCTGTTAAGATGAGTAGGAAAATGTAGTGAATAGAACAAATTATTCAGAATCATTCTTAGTGATCTTCATTACTTGAAATTACTAATTCCAATACATATTAACTTCCAATAATAACAGTCGAATGTTAAATCAAGAAAAGTTTACATTAACAGAGCTGTTAAGGTGCTGTAATTGAATTTATGCTTGATTTTCCATTCGTTCATAAGAAAATTATCATAGATCATTCACACTTTTATTATTCTTGCGTCTACTAAGATCTGATCTTCAATATGTCAAAGTATTTTTATATAAAAGATAACTTAACAGTCATAAGTTTACATTAATATAGCTGTTAAGGAGCTGTAATTGAACTACGGCTTAATTGACCACAAGTTAATTATTCGTTCATAAGTAAATTATCAGAGATCATTTACATCACTTTCATTTTTATAAGATCTGATCTTCAATATGTGAAACTAAACTTTAATATTACTAGCAAAGTAAAGCCTCTTAATGTTAAATTAAAGGTAACACTGTTTTTTTAGCAGTGTTCTTACATTTTAAAGGCGCACTTAGAGTACAAAAAAATGTAAATAAATATTGTCTTATACAAAAATTCATAAACAGCGCTATATATGATATATTTCTTTTCTCATTTTGCTTTCATTAATAATAATCAAAAAAAGATAACTTTTCCATTTATGTTTTTTGCTGTCCTGCCCTATTTTAGTATTTTCAAAAATCTATAGTTATGGAATAAAGTATTTGATTTTGTAATCTTAAAAGTTTGGTTAAGCCTAAAGTATCAATAAATGTTATAAACAAATTTCAAGTGCCCTCAGTAAAATAAGTAACAATTCATTTGCTAATTTGATAAGCTTTTCCAATTTGAAAGCTGCTGTAACTATCCTGAAATATGCTAAACTGACTTTTAAGTCCGTCATAGTAAAACCCACTTAAGTCAAGATCATCAAACAGACAGACTACGAAGCTTAATAGATCACAGTTACAATCTTCTGCTCTCTATCCATAATACCTTGGGGCAGCAGGGGTTATTGCAACATGTTGCAAGGACTACTTACCATGCGTCGTATCGTGTTCATTGGCGCACGCAGCGTTTCACTGATGCGTCGAGCACGTCGCTTCTTCGGATTGGAACTGGGCGTGTGCACGGCACAGCACTTGATGAAGGCGCCCATGATGACGATGAATCCGACGCCCATCAACACCACCAGATACCAGTTGCCGGTGATCCACTCGGCGACTGTGAGCAGCGTCTCCCGGTTGAGCAGCAGATTCTTTAGACGAACCAACGGACCGTCGGCGTCGACAGCCCGACACTTGAGGAACACATCGCAATAGCCCTGGAAGTTGTCGCACGGCGAACCAGGCTGCAGACTGATGCCACCTCGTTGAATGTTGTATTCGGCGGCAAATTCACTGGTGCTGCGACAGGTGGCAGTATCGTTGCCATCCTGACAGGCAAGTTCACACAGTTTGCGCTTGTTGACGTGCGGCAAAGTGGCCGAGGTGAGGAAACACTTGGTCATATTCCAGAGCAGACAAGGTGAACCGCTGCACTCGCCCCGAATGCAGAGAGCGGTGCCATTGTTGCACATTGTCTTGTCATCGCGATGTCGTGGCTCGGGACACTCGGCTGTGGTCCCATTGCAGGTGCTCGACCAGCTGCACTCCGTCTCCTCCTTGCACTTCTGATAGGCATGCGTGGGCACAAAGGTGCACGAGTTGGAGAGACAGCAGGGACCCTGCGACGGCGAGCATTGAGTCTTGGCACGTCGCTTGCAGCCCTTGGCACTCGAATTGAGCGATTGATCATACTCGCTGATCAGCCTGGGATAGCAGCACTTGTCCTTGCACTCCTCCTCGTTGAACCCACAATCGCATTCCTCGCCCGATTCCACGATCTTGTTGCCACAGAACGCTCCCTCCGATGCCTTGAAGCAATCTCGCTTTGAATTGCCCACGAGCACATCCAGCACATTGGAAATGTTGCGAATGGAGCATGGCGAGAACTTCGAATTGTTCGGACGATCTCCGGACGTGGCGCTGGCGAACATTATATAGTTGCCATTCAGTCCACCAGGTCGACATTCTTGAGGATAGTCGTGCTAAAATAAAATCACATTATTGTCAATTGTAATGCAAATACTATATGTTATTTAAAGTATGGGATGGGAGAGAAAGAGGAATGGATAAGTGTTTTAATGTTCATTTTAATTTGTAGAAGGAGTAAACAAAGTTTATAATTTTAAAATAGAATAGAGTAAACAAAGTACTCTAGTTTATAATTATAAACTCTTTTTACAAACATTATTTCTTAAATGTTCATTCAATTAAAAATTACTGATTGTAATTAAATTTGCAATATTTTGAATGAAAAGTTCCGGACTTTTCTAAACATTTATTTTTGAATTGCTATAGGAGTTTTCTTCTTTTTTTTTTACTTAATGATACATTAAGTTCATAACTTAATTTTTCATAAATTTCTTGTTACGGTTTCTTATTACACCCTTCTTACCGGTGATCCAAAATTGTGTCCAATCTCATGAGCCAACGTCAGCTGTGAGACTTTCGGAGGCACTCGACTGTTGTAGTTGACAAAGGTGATGATGCCCGTGTTCAATGAACGCTTTGTGCTCTGGTATTGTCCGCCCACAGTCTCAGTGTAGGTTTTGTACTTCTCACAAATGCCACCCGAAGCACCTGATGCACTGGCCACCCAGGCCAAGCCCAAAGTACCGCCAGTGAAATCTCTGTCAATGAAAGAGAAACAATGTCAAATCATGGACTATTGAATACATTCATTCTACTTACCTGTATGTAAACACATAGGCCAGACAAAAGTCCGAGTGATCTTCTAGGGAGTGCAGATTCAAAAAATTTGATACGTCCATATGCTCGTTGCAGAATGCATTATGTGGTCCATTGTGGGAACTCCGACAGGCAGAGTCGTCGTCAATTTTGATACGTTGCACCTGGCGAATAAAAGCAAATATTAAAAAACTTCACTTCAAAAAAAAACTTCAACTTAATAGAAAAATATATGTATAAAATAGTAGAATAAAAATTAAATTGACTTTTTTGGAAATTTAATAAATGTGTATGAGTTTTATTTTCCTATTGCATTATAATTGAAGAATCGATTTATAGTGAAAGTTAAATTGAGGTAAATGAAAAGCAGATACAAATTTTAACATTTAATATTGGGATTTAATTCAGATAGATAGATAGATAGATTTTAGATAGGCATAAAGATAGAAAAAAGGAAAATCAAAATTGTGTTTTCAATGGTAAAAATCTTAGAATATATGAATATATTATTTTCTTTTTTAGTCATTTTTATTAAACTTGATAAATTTTGTTTTTATTTCTGGACTTAATGAAGCGTGCAACAGTCGAGTTGAGGTAAATGAAAAGCAGATACAAATTTTAACATTTAATATTAGGAGTTTTCTATCAATTTAATTTAGAAGAGTTTTTGATAGATTTTAGGCATAAAGGAAAATCAAAATTGTGTTTTCAATGGAATATATTAGAATATATGAATATTATCTTTTTTTTTATTATTTTTTATTAATTATGATAAATTTTGATTTCATTTCTGGATTTAATGAAGCTCTCAACAGTCCCTTATTTAAATTGTGTTTTGCACATTGATGCATTCCTTGACCGAAACGAAAGCTTTAAGGCCGCGTTAATAAACTCAACTCCCAACAACCAGCGAATGGCTTCCAACATAATTGTTGGGTTGTCTGAGGCTCAAGCGTCCTCCTGCCTTTACCCCTTCATCGTCATCGTCATTGGGAAGAGGACAGAGGACAGGCTCTTTGTTCTTGGTCCATTGTTGGCGCAACGTTAACGCTGTTGGCAATTGCCGACCACAGGGGGCGCTGTTGTGCCAATTCAATTCACTCCGCTCCCCCGCACACACACACACACACAAACAGACACGGACACAGCACTTACCTCAAAGCGTATGTTGCGATGCTCAGTGCGTCCATCGAACTTTGTGTTGCGGTAAATGTAATTAACGGCCGTCACATGATGTGCAATCAGCGATGTGATTTCCTCGCGGGTTTTCTCATCCACCTCGTACTTGTGATCCCGCCCATGACGATCATGCTGTAAGTACAGATTGTTTCAGTCAGTGTTGTGAATTAATTAACAAAAGCAAAAAAAAAATCACGCAGTCGACTTTTAGGCGATGCGCGTAATAAAAATCTCAACCACAATGCCAATGCGCTTGACATTCGCAGCACACAGACGCCCCCGCAGGGGGTGTGGCAAACAAAGCAGCCAGACAAACAAGCGACCTCCCGAAACCCCATTTCTGAATTACCCCAATACACACACACACTCATACTGACGCACACAACAAGCACTCTTCAAATATATTTGTATAAAAATGCAAATTCAGCTAAAACCCGTCGAATATTTTTGCTGAAGTTTATTCGGTTTTATGCGCGCGTTGAGCGGGTGGCTTTGGGATTACCAACAGAGACAGAGAGAGGGAAAGATAGAAAGAGATATAAAGAGAGGGGCAGGGTGACCGGGGGTCTATCATCGTACCGCTAACGGCAGTTTTTGGTTCCAAAATCAAAACGCCGTTGGGCGCAATGACAACAAAAAGCGAGAGAATAACGCGTTGGGTCAATCGACAGTGACAAACTACCAGATACCCTCTACTCTGAATTGAATTGTGGTTCAATAGCCATTAATAATAATTATTTAATTATGATTTAATGATAATAATGGTAATTATTATAATAATAATTATTATTTAATAATTATTAAACTGATTTAAATTTAAAGTAAACAAAAGCTGTGCGCAAGTCGAATATACCCAACAGTCTTTAAATTAGGGTATTAAAACGCGGCACGAACGCAACGGCGAACGAAACAAATGCGCGAATTATGCAAAACTCATTGCAAATAAACAGACAAAAAATTGTAGAAGAGAAGCGTGGAAAGCAGAAAAAAGAGAGAAGAGGAGAGAGCAGCAGAGTGGGGAAATACATCGCGGGGCTGCAGGGCGACCCTGACGAGGATGTTGACGTCGACAACGTCGCGTACAATGCGAAAAAATGAACGTAAACATAAAGTGCGGCAAAAGAATTGCTTGCGAACGAGAAAGGATAGAACGCGAGATAGCGAGTGGGAGCGAGAGAGACAGATAGGTAGGCAGACAGTGAAGAAGAGGGAGCTGGCAGACTATAACGGTTGATTGCATGCGCTGTAAGCAGCAAAGCAGGTCAGCTGATTGGATGATTGCTTTGAAGACGCCGCAAAGCAGGCAACACTCGAGCAAATTGTTGTTAGGTAGGAAAGAAAAACGAACTTTCGAACATCTGGGATGAAAATTGTCGAGCGACCTATTTCGAGACTGAAGATGAATACGCGCTGGCAGTTCAAGAATAATTGAGAGCATCTTGAAAAATACTTTAAATGATTTCATGTATGCTAAACACTTCAGATTGGATTTCAGGATGATTTCAAAATTAATTACAGGCTCTTCAGTATGGTTGTCATAATTGTATGTGCTATCAAGATGATGTCTTAATATTTTGCGTAACAAATATATTGTTCAAAATCGTCAAGTAATTTTTTCTTTACTTCAATTTGTTTGAATTAATAATAATTGAAAGATACTCTAGCGATTTAAGTAATAATAAAATATCTTCAAGGCGAATATCATAATCAATTTGCTAATATTAAACATAGTATTAAGAAAACTTGAAGATACGAATAACTCTTTAAAAAAAACCCTTACTAGGAATGGAATTGCACAAAGTTTACATTACATAGTGAGTTTGTTGTGAAACTTTTTAAATTCCACGGAACTATTAAATTTTCAGTAGGAAAAAACGAGCGTAGCAACTCAAGAGCTAAACAACAATTTTCACTCAACGTAGCGCATCAGTCAATTTCTTTGGATGGTCGCCCTCACTCCAAAAAACGAAAACAAAATAAAGCTAAGGGAAAACATGGCGTCTGGCTGACTCCACGCGTGTCCCCCCCTCCCTCGTCTCCTCTATCGTATTCGCCTGTTGTCTGTTGCTTCCCGCTCCAACAAGACGAAAAAGAAAAAAAAAGAGCGAGCTCGGCTTTTGTTTTATGCGCAGACCCAAAGTGAAGCGTTCGCTCGTAAAAAATTGCAAAATTCATGGATTTTGTTTTGTGTTTTTTTTAAGCCAACAAACAACAGCTCCCCTCAGTGCCATGCTCCTTATGCCAGCTGCTTCAGTTTTAATTTGGCGCACGAGCTAAGAGCTCACTGGACCATCCTCCCATATCCACACACTCACAAACACACATACACAGAGTCAAACACACTAACGTTCTCTTCAGTTGGACTTACATCAGCGATGCCTTCGCGTATGTGGCGCCAAATCAATGGATCTGTTTGTATATAGAGCGAGCAGGTATTTTTGTTGTCCTCACGACCACGTCCCGAGCCAGTTGAGCCAGAGCCACCACTCGAAGAGGAGCCAGAGCCACCGCCTCCTCCATCGCGTCCACCATTGCCACCGCTGGCGCGACGCACTCGCTCATGGACATGGTCATGCCAATCGGCGACATTGGCTGCGGAGCCGAGACGTCGTCCGGTGGCTGGATCGTAGAATGCACCGTCGGCAAAGTTGGCCTCCTTCGTGTATTTTTGATGTGGAAATTTGAAATCATCATCGCCGCTGGCGTATTTCTTTGGTGGATGTTGTCGCTGATGCTGTTGCTGTGGGGCAGAGGCAACCTTTTGTGTTGTTGTTGTTGTTGTTGTTGTTGTTTCCGGTGCAGCTTTTGTACATCCTTTGACATCGGCACGGGAAGCTCCTCGACCGCTGAATTTTGTATATTCTCCATCCACTGTGAGACCTCTTCGGTAATTCCGCAGCCGCCCACGTGACCTGCAAGAACAACACAACTTGAAGTTAATATGCTGAAGTTGAAGTTGAGTGAAAATAGACATTGAAAAAAATTTGTAAGCACGCTTTCATTTTAAGCAAATTAATGCTGATGCTGCAACATTCAGATTCACCTTCTCACTGAGAGCCAAATAATTTTATGCAAGAAAAAAACGAAAGAAGAGATGAGAAAAAAAAATGCACGTTGCATGGTAAAATTATTTATGGCGCACAAAATGAAAACCACGAAAATGTAATTAAAGAGCAAAACACACAGACAGAGAATGACGGAGAAAACCGAACCGAATGGGGGGGATGGCAACAATGGGAAAGGGGTATGTGGAGTGAGGTGGAAAGTAATGGAAACGATGCAAAAATGTTAATGCAAATGCCAAAGTCAAATGTTTGAAAACGCTTGAAACGAAAACCAAAAAAATGTATATACAAAGCAAAACAAATAACATAATATAAAAAAACGAACCAAAAAGTGTTGCATACTTTTTGCGGCTACTGCACTTTAAATTTAACACCCCGAAATATATATATATAGCCTCAACAATTTTATTGTACTTTATTTTATTGCATTTTATTTTATAAACAACAGTTGCCAGCTGCCTCGGGGCAGAATGCAACCTTTTAAAAGCATTTTCTTCTTGGACAGCGGAAACCGTTAATAGCCCAGAGCCGGTAATGAAAATTTATTGTTTTATTGTTTAAGCACTGTTCAGTATTATTATATACACTTTTTTTTTGCTTCTTTTTCTCCCATTTCCCATTTCCTGTTCTCATCTTTGTTTTTATCTTGACGCGTTTTGCACACGCTGTTTTCACACAACACCACAGCAAATTGTCAACGGCGGCGGAGCCCAGGAATTTTTAAAAGCTGCCCACATTTTTATGGTCTCAGCAATTTACATTCATTTTACATATCATGTCCCGCCATATGGCCATGGATGTGGATGCTGCTGCTGCGTTGTGGGTCAGTAAGACAATGTTTGTTGGTTTACCTTAAAGCCATTTCGAATTGAAAACACGAGTTTTTCCCATGTGGAACACATCTTTTAAAGCTTGATTCAAAATTTATCATATTAGAAGACAACTATTATCGAACTAGCAATGTTTAAATTAAACTAGAATATATAGGTTTAGTTTTTCACATTCTTCGTAGTTAAAAGGAATGAATTGAAACACAATTTAAATGCTATGCGAATACTGAATTTAAATTTAAGCCATAAAGTAGTGCACTATGAAATACATTTGTTTTATGCCTTTTTAATACAGTACAAATGAAACCCTCATTTAATTCTCATTGATTGTCGAACAAAACGTAAGAGCTGCAAATAATGGAAATTTAATTTAAGAAAAAATGTCCACTACGCAAATATTTTTCCGAAGGAACGTGTTCTTTGCTGATTACAGCTGACTTTAAAGTACACATCCGAAAGTTTGTGTGACAAGCAGAAGTAGCTGATGCTGACGACGGGGCCCCATTAAGGATTCAGTGCACTTTTCATTAAAAACTTTTCGTCCTTCTTTCTTGACTCAGACTTTAATTCTTTGCCGCCGCCGCTGCGTTGTTGTCCAGCTCCGACCAACTGTTAAAACTCATAACAGGCCACCCAGTTTCCACTGGCCCACTCAGAGACTGGGTTGGATTGGACTCAAGGGAGAGGTGGGGGAACAGAGGGGTAGAGGACTCTACTCTCGACACTCGATTCGAATTCGGACTTGGACCCAGGGCCATTCTTGTGCACATAGTTACACAGTGGCAACGGCAACATTGCAGCTTTCAGCTGTGCCATAAATTTTTATTTGGCTGCCTGCTATTGTGTCAAGCTTGGACGAGGGAGTTGTTGCTGCTGTTGTTGTTGTTGTTGTTGTTAGTGGTGTTGTTGCCATTATCATTACGTTTTTGCATTGCTCCCGCTCTGCGCGCTCCTCTCTTCACCTCTTTTTCACTTCAAACAATGCACCGTTTGTCTTTATTATTTCTTTACAGCGTTGCCAAACTTCTATTCGGTTATGTGGCAACGCCGCAACGCCACGCGACCTATGCCAAAGTGCAAATTGTACGGCAGGTGTACTCACAGTGGAGGGGGGGAAAGAGGAAAGGGGAAAGTTGCAACTGAAGCAGCCACTAAATACATAACACTCGACAAGCCAAGAATCCGACAGTGCGCAGCTTCCGCATTTTCTTTTCCGCTGCATCTCTTCCTTACTCCCTCTCCCTCTCTCTCCCACTCTCTCTTTGTCTTCCTCTCTGCCCTGCCAGCCCCAAAGCCCTGCATTTCCTTGGGGTGTAATTTGCATTTCAAAGGCAGCCATCCCTACATGCCCAGGCTCTTAGCGCAAATACCCTGTAAATGGGCAAAAGGGTTAAATCGCCACTAGAACAAATTTTCAAATTCCGATAACAGTGATATCTACTAAACTAATAGATTAAGGAATGTTATCTCTCCCTATTAAATGGATTTTATTTCAAATTTGAACTATTTTATAGGGAAATGTAACCCCTTAAAATAATATGACTTAATGAAAATAAAGAAACTAATATGACTAATAAAAATGTTTGTCAAATTTTATTTTAGTTTAGTATTAAATTTAGCTAAATAGCTTTAAGCATAAATTATTCGACTTTTTTCACAGGGCATCATTTATGTGCCACACAATTTCGCTCCACTTAGCACTTGCCACTTGTGCCCTCCGTGCGGTTCTTTGTGTGCCGCGGCATTTACATTTTGTGGAAAGGGCTTTGGCTTTGGTTTTTATTTTGGGAGGGTTTGAGGAAGCTCCCTCCCTCTGTCGGCCCATCTTACTCCAATGACCCGTTTTTATTTCATTTTCAGTTTTGTTGCTGTTGTTGCAGCAGCGCCTTTACTTTCTTTTTCCTCTCGTTGGTTTTTAGGGCAGCTTTGTTGCAGTGGCAGCACCTCGCACTCTTCCCCAACTCCCTCTCTCTCTCTCTCTTCAGTCATCCCTTCTTTGGGAAGGGATTGCATTCAATCGCGCTTATCTGATGTGTTTGCCTGGACGTAGCTGCTGCCAGCCTTTGTCAAGATGTTGTCTGATTTTCGGTCTTTATGCTGCGCGCGCTTCTTCTTCTTTGAGTGCGCCACTCGAGAGGGAGCCAAACAGAATCCCTCCTCACTCCCTCCCTCTCTCGGTCTGTCACTGTCTCTCATTCTTGCTTAATGTGTGTGAGTGACATTTCTGCATTTGAAGTTATCTCTCTCGCTCTTTGTTAGCAAGTGTGTGTGTGTATGTGTGTGTGTGTGTGGGCTCAACGAAGTCGCACCATTTCAATCAACAGCTGTTGAAGGAGTCGTCGTCGTCGTTGTCGTCGTCTTCTGCACATTTCATTTTTCCAATTTCTCTCTCTGCCACTCAAGCGTTTGCTTTGTGCCTTTTCGTTGGCACTGGCTTCATTTGCCGCGACAACGTTGCCCTGTCACACATACCAACAGTCTCACTTAACTCCAACCCCCTCTCTCTCTCTCTCTAGCGATCTAAAGCTGCCCAGAGCGACACAGCGACACTTCAATCATATTTTGCTGCACAGCCACATTGAGATTTCTTCACAAAGATTAAAGTGCACTTTGGTGTTATCTTTGCCTGCAGTCAGTTCGACACCCAATTCAACCCTATACCGCAGTCTGCA
The DNA here is from genome assembly GCF_023558435.1 of Drosophila sulfurigaster albostrigata. Taxonomy (NCBI): domain Eukaryota; kingdom Metazoa; phylum Arthropoda; class Insecta; order Diptera; family Drosophilidae; genus Drosophila; species Drosophila sulfurigaster. Next base: position 7,585,163 of record NC_084881.1, read on the forward strand.
CCCATTACTCCCTCTTCGTCCCTCTAGCAACTTGCACTTGTACAAGATTCTTGCTTGTTTTTTTTATATACTTTTTTTTTACTTGCCTTTGGTATTTCGTTTTGCTTTCTTGTTGCTCCAATTGCACAAAAGCCACGCGCCCGACTTATGAATTTTACAACTTCCCGTTTGCCAGCTCAGAGGCCAGCTTAGGGTTTGTCGTCCTCCCTTTTTGCTTGGCTGCTGCCATGGGATTTCAACAACAGCAACAACAACGACAACAACAACAACAGCAAAAGCAACAGCAGCTATCAGGGCAAAGAGACAAACGGCGCTCAGACATGCAAGCGGCTTTTATGAAGGCGGAGTTAACCTACTCCTTCTCCCCCCTTCCACCTTTTCTCCCTCTCTGCCCATCCCTCCGCCTCTCGTGCCATTCAGGCCACTTGTGACCTCTGCAAGATGCGCAGCAAAAAATGAAAAATAATCCCAAATTCAATTGCAAATGAAATTGAGGGCGAAAGGCGCCCACAACAAACTACAAGAAAGAGAACAAAAAAAAAGAGCGAAAAGAAAAGAAATAAATATATATGTATGTATCCGCATTCCATACAGCGAATCCCCAAAAGACCAAACCAGACGCTTTTTCACAATTTTGACGCTTAAAAAATACAAAAAAAAGCGTTAAACAGAAATAACAAGTGCCGCAAGAAATAATTTCACAGCAACGAAGCTTAAATACGCTTTGAATTAAATGTAAGTGAAAAGATTTTTCAATAACTTTTATTCACTACTTATTTTTCAGAAGATTAATCAAAAAATTATTGAGCTACAATAAATGAAAAAACAAATGAATTCCTTCACTAAATATTTGATGTATTTTCATCATTCGGTATTAAAATTAAATTGTTTTTTAAATGCTGTCCTCTAAACGCTTTTTAAGCTTCTCTTAAAAACCAATATGCTTTAGCACAAACTTCTTATTTTTTATTTCTTCGAAATGTTGTAAGTACGAATGTAATAAAAAATTGAATAGCATACAACAGGGGGCGCCACATGTCGCAAATGCGCCAAGCAAAGTTTGAGGGCGTTTACATTAAATGGGCGTGGCATGTAAGAGCGTTTTAAGCGTATTTGCGAATGCTCTTGGCATGTTTGTATATACATGTGTGTGTGTGTATGTGTGCGTGGGTGTGTGTTTGTAAATACATTACATACAATTTTCAGTAATTTGCTTTTATTTTGCAAATGATTTGATTATTTCATTCATGTTCTGTTGCTCCTTTTGTTTCATTTCGCCTTTGTTTATTCATCGTCTTTGCCGTCATCTTCATCTCCATCTTCATCTTCATCATCGTCAAACGTCAGTGTCAACGTCATTTGCCAGCCTTAATTTGTTTACTTTTGCAACTGTTGTTGCCTTATGTTATTATTTGTTTTAATTAAAAAATGTTTTAATTTTCTCAGCCTTTGTGTGAGTTGAGCTTTCATGATTGGGTGCTGCGGGGGATTGAGCTTTAAATGCCCGACTGGATAAGCAGCTTATGATGCAAGACGCTTTATACTACAGTCTGCTATAGTACATACATACATATGGGGGCTTTGCTCAAGTAGCTTTCGAGTGCAGAAAAACTCAGCACACACACACACACATGCTCATTAACAATCAACTCAATTTCCGTGTTCTGCTCAAATTATTTACTCATTAGCTAGCCTAGTTACATAAGTCTTAAAGGCCTCTAATTGCCTTCGGATTCGCATGTTTCCTAATTCCATTTGGTATCGATAAGCAAAAATAAAGCTGAATTAAAAATATTGCAAATATTTTATAAAATACTATAAAAATATTAAAGCTTTTATTAAAGACAGAAACATATTGTCAAATTTTTTTTATATGCAGTATATCGCAAGCAAAAACATTATTTTTAGTGTTATGTAAATATTGTCAAATATACTGAATAAGTTAGTTACTTAGTTGTTTCCACTATTGTTTTCGTTCATCTTTAATTTTCGATTATAAGTATTTGTTCGTTAATTTTGAACTCTTTATCTTAACTTATAATCTATTATTTGCATAAATGTATTATCTATTTTTACATATAATACACAAAGTAAATTTGCACAATTCATTTAAACCAGATTTAACGTTAATGACACTAAAATAAGTGTTGCCACATCAGTTAAAATAGATAAATTATAATAAAAGACAGCCAAATGCAAAGGAACCACAAATCAAAATTAGAACATGTTCATAAGAACTAACTCAACATCAAAAGTAAACAAGAATGAGCTAGAAAAAGATCAAAAGAGAACAAGAACGAACTAGAGATCAAAAGGAAGCATCTGAAGATGAACGAACAAAATTGAAGAACTGAACAAAAATAACATTAAGGGTGAACTGATTCAGTTTGTTCATTTTACTGTTCGCTTTATAATTTCGTTCAATAAATAAATCTCAAAGATTTAATGGCCTGAATAATTAAAATAACCAAATCTCCGCCAGCTGATGACTAGATTCTCATATACACACATATGTTATCGGATTCAGTGGCTTTCTACGATTATTATATTCATATTTTGTGGGCATGTTCTATGAGTGTTTGCCAGAAGAGACGTGAAGAGAACATGAGGACGAAGGTGCCGGCAGCTATAGCTCTTCCTGTCGTCGTCACCTGCGCTTCAACACTTGCACATAAAGCCAGCCAGCTAGCCAACCAGCCAAGCGACGCAACACACTCCTCACAATCCTCTCCACTTCAGTCAACTCACAAAAGCCACTTGGCCAAGTCCCAAAGTATGAAAATTACGCATTTTGGCAGCGTCCGACGCGGGTGTAGACCAACAACAACGACACCAACAACAACAGCAACAAATACGTCGGACACGTGGTCAGACAGTCGTTTCTGGCGACAGCTTCGCTTTCCGCATACAAATTAGTTTTTGCGGCTCAGTCTCTGGACTGGCTGCCTTCCGGACTTCTCTTTGCTTCTCTTCTCTCCTCTTCTTTTTTCAGTGCGATACTTTACGCGCCGGCATCTGTTTTGTTTTTATTATTTTTATACATTCCTTTTCTCTCTTTTTTGTGTGCCCTTGCCTTTGCAGCTTGAAAGACATTAATATTAAATACATAGAGATACAAACTCGTACATATGCATTAGTTCTTATGTAAATGTGGTAAACACAAGTCCGACAGACACACTTTGGAATATATCTATCATATGCTCTCAGGAAAAGCTGGAGATGAGCTGTTTACAATTACAGATTACGTGGGATTATAACATTTAAATTGAGAAAAAGATTGCGGCGATAATATTCTAGAATTTAGTCTAACAATTTCGACATTTAAATGATTTAAAATCAGAAAAAAATTAAATGTACAACTACATTCAATAATAATGAAATATAAAATGATGCTTGACTTAGAAGATTCGCATTTAAAAATTATATTTTATCAGTATATCATAAAAAGAAGTGAAGTTAAAATTCGAATGAATTGAAATACGAAATATTGAATTGACTAACGCAATAATGTAATCCTATAAATAAATTAAATAATAAATAATAAATATGTATACTCCTCTATATAAAAACCTTTTCTCATGAAAAAGAAACTCAGGATTGTTTTCACTATTTCCCAGAACATGGTTAAAATTAGAACCACTTCACCAAAGTACTCAAAACTTATAAAACAAATAAATTGTACCCGAAACGGGGGAAAATATAATTAACAAAGTGCTCCATCATAATAAAATGTATAGTGTGACGCTGGTAAATTAAGTAAAAAGTTTTTCCTCTGCGTTTCGTTGAAGCTCTGCCTAATTGTTGTAGCTGTTAAGTACTCGCACCTGGTCCCTTGTTCTACTTTGGCTTTGGGATGTGGAATGTGGGATGCGGATACGGATGTGGATGTGGATGGCCTGACGGACTGTCTGTCACTCAATTCGAGTGCTGGCCAAAGATAAACAAGAATTTTGTGTGGAGAAAACGAGAAAATGCTTAGTTAGGGGGCTAAAAGCAAATGAAAATGGTAGTCAAGCAATTTGTGGTCAACGCAAGACTTAAAGGCAAACGACGATGACGACAAGTTCACACACACACACACACACACACACACACACACACCACACATCGGAATGACAGGACATCAACATCAGGAGACGATTTCAAAATATAGACTCGACTAGGCTCATATAGAGAGAGGTAAACTGAGAGTGAGAGAGACTGAGAAGAAAGTTGCCCAACTTTGAGTGCGTGCAAATGACGTAGAAATAAGCCAAATCTTTTGACGATACAAAGTTCGTATGTGCGTGTTGATGTGTGTGTGTGTGTTGGTGCTTGCATGTGTGTGTGCGTGTGTCTATCGTTCACTAATTAACGACAGAATAATTTGGTATGCTATGAATGAATACGAGCCTCCACAACTCACCGAATCAAAGAGTCTTCCAACAAGTCTAAAGGAGAGAAGAGAGGTTTGGGGTCATATGGAATTAGAAAAGTTCATTTGGCAGAGCAACTGTTTGGCTTTTAGCCCCTTAACTCGACCCGGTCCTCCCCTCAAAAGCTTTGCCTGCCAAATTTTGCATGCAAGGCAAAGTGCAATATCAACAAGCGGCCAAAAGACTACGAGCAGGATTCCACAACTGCATACAGAGAGAGAGAGAGAGAGAGAGCGAGAGAGAAGAGAGAGCGAGACAGAAGAGATATGTCGAGTTGTCACACAAAGCAGAAAGTTTCAATGGGACAAGTGCCTTGGACACATGGACACATCCACTCCATAGAACAGAGACAAGAACCAGAATTTTCGACTATGCAGAATGCAGGCGCAGCTAATGCGCAGAAGATAAGAAAGAAAAATACGAGAATGTGGCACAAACGTATGTGGGTCTATATCCAAAGAAATGAAATGTGCCCAGGAGAGTTGGCTACACACACTCACACATACATCTAGACATATACATGTATACACACATAGTACATATATGTATATAAAACATTCGTCCTTATGCGAAGGCAGCTCGAATTTTCATTGCATGCAATTTGACCATAAAACAAATGAAACATTGCGGTCTTATTTTTGGGTGCCTACGCACACAAAGACATCCATCTATCTGCTACCAAATGAATGCATACTGAATGAGGCAACAGAGTCTTGAATATGTACTGAATAATAGTTCATCCTCATGGAGCCAAGAGTCGCAATACTCAGCTGGTGGTGGAATGGAATGGCATTCAAATTGATGTATACGTAGATTACTCGCACAGATTGACAACAAATACAATGGCAACAGGAAATTTGTTGTAAATGGGCCTATACACTGAGCGAAAAAAAATGTATATAGTACATAGAAATTCTAGCATGCGATTTGAAGTTTATGAATATCATTATAAAATCATTTTAAACTCAAATTTATTTAGATTCAAAATACTAAAAAAAATAATAAAATAGAATAATGTAATAAAAATAATAATAAAAATTCAATTTCATGAATAAATTTTATATATACACGAGATAAATATTGTGAGATTATGAATGTGAAATATTTATGAATATCATTAAAAAATCATTTTTAATCATCATAATTTTTTTAAATTATTTATTTAGATTCAAAATACTAAAAATTGTATCCAATTTCATGAATAAATTTTATATATACATGACAGAAATATTGTGAGTATATTTTAAAGGAAAATAGATACTAACTAATAAATCTGCATTGGAAATTAATCATTGGGGACAATTATTCTTTTTGATCCTAAAGAAATGAATATAAAATAAACTTACTTTTCAAGTAAATATATTTATATGAAATTGTTTTCAAATTATTCTTAGAATACTAGTACAAAATGTACTCAGTTTATATAGTTTTGTTTTTGCAGTGTATTAACACAAGAATGGAGAAAAACAGTACAAGCTTCATTTCCTTTGGTTGCAAACCAAAACGGAAGTTACAAATATCATCAAGCCCAATTGCATTTTGTGGTCGAAAAGTGGAAATATTTACTCTCTCGTACCCCCCACTGCCCTCGAACTCGAACGAATTGGAGATACGAGATGGCGACAGACGAACGCTTTTCGGGTGCAGGTTTGCTTTGATGAAGTACACTTAGTTAGTTGACTGCCTTCTGGGCAGTAGAAAGGAAGTACCAGCAGACAAGTACATTAGATAACAGGACAGGCTGGTTGGTTGGCTGCCTGGCTAGATGGCAGACAGATGGGGCACAAGGGCTTCCAAATTAAGTGAGTACTGGGGGAGTCTCTCTCTCACTCTCCCTCTCTCTCTCTCTTCGTGCTTAGGAATGATAAAAGTGGTTTATGACTGGCTTACGTTTCGGTTATGTCTGCCAGGGCTCAAAGCATAATCCGCAGCTGTTAACGAGCAAGTTGCAAGTTGTTATTCCATTTCTTTAAAACAGCTCAACAGCTAGGGCCAAGACACAATTGAATTGCGCTTTGAGAAATGTTGCTTGAAAACACACACACAACACTTAACATTTGCATAACGAAGCAACTATTTGAAATTTCTTCTTTAAATAATTTTATTGTAGATGTTTATAACCGCTACCCATAGGGTAGAAGGGTATTATAACTTTGTGCCGACAGGAAATGTATGTAACAGGTAGAAGGAGGCATCTCCGACCCTATAAAGTATATATATTCTTGATCAGCATCAACAGCCCAGACGATCTAGCCATGTCCGTCTGTCCGTCTGACCGAGTGAAACACTGGATCTCAGAGACTATAAGAGATAGAGCTATAATTTTTTCGACAGAATTTTTAAGTTTGCACGCAGATCAAGTTTGTTTCAAATTGTTGCCACGCCCACTTCCGCCCCCGCAAATCAAAAATCGAATAACAAGCGTAATTTTAAAGCTAGACTTGCAAATTTTGAATGTCAATATACCAAACATACCATTTGGTATATTGTTTAGCATTTTAGTATTTTCGGTATATTTGGAAAATAATACCGCAAAAATGGGTAGCAGGTATCTCACAGTCGAGCACACTCGACTGTAACTTTCTTACTTGTTTTATTTTGAAATTTTATACTTTGATTTATTCCATCATTAAATATTTGTACTTGCACAAATTTCATAATTGTTCACTTTAAAGTGCAACACAAATTACAACTTATACTTTCATTTATTTATTCAACAAGTGTTCTTCTAGCAGAACATGTATTTTTAAGCAATAAATTGCATAGTTAAGATAAAAAGAAAAGTACAATCGTGTGAACTACATTTTGGTAAAAAAGAAATGTAAAAGCGTTATTATCGTTGAAATATATCAAACTATGTAGTAGATTGAAAAATTATATACCAAAAGCTATATTTAGTTTAACGAAATACTTTAACATTCAGGATATATCGTAGGTTGAAATATACAAAAGCAAACTTAAGGCAAAAGTAAAACTCAGTTTGTTATGTATGATTATTTCTTGAGTAACTTTTACAAAGTTTATCTGATCGCAACTAAATTTACAAGAATCATAAAGACTAGTTATTCATTATAAAATTAAACACAGTAAAATCCGGTTATACCGACTTTCAATCGTTATATCCGGAAGACCAAAAGTAGAAAAATCAAATTTTGTTTATTTTATGCAATAGGTTTTAAAACTATACTGTATGTACATACATATATACACTGTATCCTGTAACAATGTTATGCTTGAGTAAAATAAAATCAACTTTCATCTTGTGTTCAATGAAATTGGTACAGTCAAGTGTCTGCGGTAGTCGCTGTTGTAGTTGTAGTTGTTGTTGTTTGTGTTCCTATTGCTATGTTGATTATTGCTTTTGCTGTTGTTGTAGTTGTTGTTGATGCAACAGCAGCAGCACCAGCTACAATTGAGTTGAGTCGTTGTTTGTCCTTGTTACGCCAATGACAACAGCGGCGCCATCGTGTTGTCGATTCTGTTGTCATCGTAGTCATTATCAAGTGCCTGACACCCAGCACCCAAATGCTGAACATTCAACTGCGCTCTACTCTGCTCTGCTCTGCACTGCACTGCATTGGTCTGCACTTCCACATCCACATTCACCTCCTTCAATAGTCGAAAATAACCGGCGGAGCACTTAAAACAGACCACATGACAGACGCCCAATAGACTCCATCGTTGTCCCTTGCAACCAACTCTTATCCTGCCATAATCGATAGCTGGCATTCTGTTTGTGTGTGTCTGGCTGTGTGTGTGTGTATGTGTGTGTGTTGCTGACTATGTCTGAGTATCTTTTATCTTTAGGTTGCAAGTCCCCCTGCAAACCGCAATTTAAATTTGCTGAATGGAGTGTTCATTGTCGATTGTTTTTCGTGTACTAGAAGTGCTCTTTGAGTCTGCTGCAGCGCTATCTCAGCCGACATATCTGATAATAGAGCATGTCTTATTTTTATTGGGCACAGCTGCTTGTGAAAATGAATCTTATTGATCTTTGCTTTTGATAAAGTTTTGTATTTAACATTAAAATTTGTGTAAAGATTTATGTAACTACTTTTTTTAAAAATAATATTCAAGCTCTGTTTCTTTTAGTAAATAATTCTTTAATAAGATTCATTTATGGAACTACCTTTTTTTAAAATTAATATTTGAGCTCTATCTTTAATTCTTTAATAAAATTATTTTCTTAATTTTTAATCAATAGGTTAAAATGGTATTCTAGGCCGTGTCCGTCTATCCGTCCGTCCGTATGAACACTTAGATCTCAGAGCACTTAAAATATAGAGATATCATTTTTTGCGATGCCTACTTGTGCTACTTATTAATAACTACAGTATTTATGATTCCAGAGAATTTGGATGCGATCAGAATAAATTTGATAGGTTATTTAAGAAATACATTTGTATTCTTTTTAGGTTATATGGCTGACAATCTGGAATGTTTAGTACTCTATGGTATATTTTGTATGTAGTATCTAGTATCAAATAAAGTCTTCGGTGTATATTAGTATTATTGTGATATTTTTTTCGTATATTTGTAGATTATGAATACTTTTCTTACTTTGTTGTTATTCAATTAAATTATGGATTTATTTTTTAAAGAAACTTTATTTTAAAAGATGATATTTGACATCACGTCCGATGTTGTATGTTATATCTCTAAATAAAATGTATTTTCATAATTTCTATATCTTATATACAAATATATTTTAAATACCAAATATACTCTATGTTAAATTTGTATTGTACATTCTGTACCCAATTTTTGGTTTCTCAATTTTATTTCTGAATAGTTTTAAAATCATTTTAATTAGTTTTTATGAGTCGTAATAACATGAGTTTGTTGCAAAATCCTAAGTAAACGAATACACCTGCGCAATTGTATGAGCTAACTCCCCGAAGCCAAAAAAAAAAGAAACAAAAAAAAAAGAACTTGCAGCATACATCATTTAGCAATGCGAGTGGATGAATATGGGCACGTAGTCCAATGTGGAGAGTACGAGTTCTATGTGGGAACTTTTCTATCCTAATGCCCCTTTTTAATTAAACTCAAACACATGACCCGTAGATTCCCCAAGCACACATTCAAGTTGCCACAGTGCCACATATGGTCGGCACTACAGACAAATACATAACCGTATGTGTGTGTGTGTGTGTGTGTGTACATAAAGACTCAAACTCGCATTGAGGGGCAGTTAGGAGGAGTTAGGTGGCCAAATTTATGGCCATTGCCAGTGGCTACACATTTACACGCCGCACACAAACACAGTCAGAACTACACAAGCCGACGGACACACCGACGACAATTCAAACAGAAATTTAATATTTTAGTAGTTAAATTATTTGGCACTTGCAATAAAACAAACAACTTGCAGCTGCAGCTGTAGCTCCCGTTGGGAGCATGCAGCAAACTGCAAGGAACAAGTGAAAAGTGGTAAAATGCAAAACTTTCGAAACCGTTGCGCAAACCACAAAATGGGCGACGGCAGCAGCGGGAGGCTAGAAACCTCAAAATTTCAACTGCCGCCGCCGTCGCTCTTAAGGATCTGCCTTCTCCTCCTCCTCGCCACTTGCCATTGACCAAATGTTGTTAAATAGCGCAAGAGCAAAATGTAAATATAAATTTTCAGCACAAGATTTATGCATATTTTGAAGCTCGTAAAACCAAGCCAAGACATGCGGGGTGTTGTTAGAAGGAGGAGAGGAAGGAGGAGGAGGAGGAGGAGGAGCCTCAGCTCGTCTGGTCAAGTGGCATGTGTGCTCTAAATTTTAAAATTGTTTGAAATTGTCCTTGGTCCGCTGCTGCAGCTGTCACAAGGACATGAACTGCAGCCGTCTGAATTATGGTGCAAGACATTGGCTAAAATCTTCGTTTCAACTTGTGTTCACTGTGTTTGCATTTATGTGAGTGTGTGTGTAAGCCGAGAGCAGAGCAGAGCAGAGTAAATCCAATTGGTCACATTACGCATACGCCATGTGGTACACAGAGCATGTGACTTGACTGCCGGATGCCTGCTTGTTTATTCTCACTCACTGTGTGTGCAATGGGAATATTACATGCCAAACATCGCCTGACAATGTCACACTATACCAAACTATTATTATTTTAAATTAGGACAAAGCTTTAGGTCAGTCATAAAATGAGAGAAATTAAACACCAAATAAATATGTATGGTTGTTTATCCATTTATACCACTTACACTTTGAGTACAACCATAAACTCGAAACTAGGAACTGACCTCAAAATGTGTGCTACACTCTTTGGCCATAAACAAATAACAAGCGCGCTTGACGGAATTGAAATTGATGGCCGTCATAATTTCTTGTCCATGCAGCAGTTTTGTCGATGCGCGCATGTGCAGCCGTAGAATTGGACAAAGTTGGAGCTATGGCAATGCCAACACATCAATAAATATTTCAGGCCCAAATAGAAGACTACGATGGGGGCGAAATTTCGCCTGGCAAAAGGTCGTTCGGTTTTTTTCTAGACGGGTCCCAAACAAAAACCTCAGCCTCGACCGCAGCGAGAAGCGAACGAAACGAAACGAACGAAACGAAACGATTTTAGTGTTTGGAATGTTCAACAATTCAATTTACCGCAAAACTCGTTATTACGGGAGCCTGCATTCTGCCCCCAAAAAATTGTTTGCAACGGTGTTGAAACCATCGCCGTATGTTGCCGTTGTCCATTGGCATTGGCATCGCTGGAAAGTGCAAAATGTATTTAAACCTGTCGCCATCATCCTGCAAATGACGACACGTTCTTGCCTCCCACCAGCAGCCATCCCCCAGCCCCCAAAGCCTGTTCAGCATTTGTTGTGGCTCTCATATGTAGCAGTAAGTGCGGGTGTGTGTGTGTGTGGACATTAAAATTTATGCAAATGTTAAAGTGTGTGAAATGGCCTCAACGATTTTTCGTTCAGGTGAAAAACAATGCAAATTGCCAAACCGAATGCTTAGATGTGTGTGTGTGTGTTGCAAATTTGTGCGTGATTCTCTCTGCTCGGAATATTTTAAAATGACCGAATGTGGTTACAGGGCTCGAGGCGAGCTTTGGGGCATGAATTAGCAATTATACAGTTGACAGAATTAATCATTTCGATTGAAACAAACAATGTTCCAATACAAAACATATTAAAGTGGCAAATTCATATTATTTTTATAAATTTATTTTTGGTTTTGAATTTTTAAAAATGTTTCAAATGTGAAGCAAAAAAACTTGTTACCCATTTTTTAATCTCACAATGCGGTACAAATTTTGAAATATACCAAATTAACATACTACAAAAATACTGGCAATACACCAAAGGTTACATTTAGTATATTGTTATACCTTACAGATTTAACTGCCTTTAATATATTTACTCTAAAACTTATTTAACTTTATACTTCAACACTCGTTACCTATTTTTAATGAAACAGTGCGGTATTAATTTTAAAATATACCTAATTAATATACAACTATATTTTTATAGTGCATACATTCATTCAAACTTGTTTACAAACTCGTATACTATATCTAAAATTATACTTTTTTTTTTATTTTGATTTACCTAACATTTCTCCTTTGTTTTGACTCTATTGAATAGTAAGCAAAAGCAAACGCTAATTTCCAGATATGATTGTAGACAACAACACACAGCTGTTTGTTTATTACTCATTCCTTAATCAGTTTCTCGACACCTATATTCAATGGAATTTCTGTTTTTTTCTATGGATTTCTTTGTTTAAGTTTAGCGTTTTTCAGTTGTATTACGATCGTCAAAGCCTAAACAACCCAGAGTGTTTCAATAAAAACGCCAATAAATTGATTAGTTTTTAAATTGTCCACCCAAAATAATATTCACAAATTTAATGTATCAAAAATGCATATTTATAGCAAGCTTCTCTCAATTATAATGCTGTGTACATTCATGGAAAATAGTTTTAAATCAATTGCAACTGCTGGATTAAGCAGTCCGGTGAGTGAACCAAATTTGAATGTGTGATATAAAATTTGAATATATAATTTTCTTCAACGTTAGTCAATAACAATGTTCAAGGATATGGAAAGCGAGTGCAATTCATATTGCATTGGAATCGTTAAGCCAATTCTACAGCAAACAAAGCAGACTCAATTCACAGAGTTGCAGGATCAAATTCGAAATTTAAATGAGATCATTAAAGATACAGAGAAGAAGCTTTCAGAAGCGGAAATAAAGCTGGGTGTCTGCGAGGATGCAACTCGGAATAGGGAAACTCTAGCAAACGAACAACTGAATCGCAAGACAATGCAATTGACAGAGTTGCAGCACAAAGTCAAGGAACAAGACGCTGGCTTTAAGAAACTGGAAGCAGAGTGCAGCAACCTCAGAAGCAGCCTGGGTATCTGTGAAGAAAACATTAAGAACCGAGAGGTGCAATATGCCCAGTTGCTCGATCTGAATATATCCTGCAACAACAGCAGCAAGATCAAAGATGAACTGCTGGCCACGAGTAAAGCACTGGTTGAGAGGCACAAGTCTGCGGCTAGCTCCGATATCATCAAAGTTGAGCTAAAGGAGCAAAAAATTAATGAAATGGAAGCAGCGATCAAGGAGAAGGATACTATTATAATGACACACAATTTGAAAATCGAAAATCAGACTTCAACGATGATGAAACAGACCGAAGAAATTGCAGAGCTTAAAGCGCAGCTCAGCGATTATGAATCACCAAGTTGTTATGGCAAATCAACCGATGTCCATGTCATTCGAGTACCCGGATCGGAACCCTTTCCCGTATTCTGTGACTCGGTTTTAACCGATTCGGGCTGGACTGTTATTCAGCGACGTCGCGATGGTTCGATAACATTCAATCGCAATTGGACTGATTATACGATTGGCTTTGGCGATTTACGTAGCGAATTCTTCATCGGATTGCAGAAGTTGCATTTGATAACCCAATCGCAACATCACGAACTCTACATATTTCTACAGGGATTTGATGAGGAAAATCGATATGCGTACTACGATCATTTTCTAATTGGAAACGAGACAGACGACTTTAAAATTGTATCATTGGGACTCTACAAGGGTACGGCTGGTGATGCACTTTCCTCCCAAAAGGATATGAAATTCTCGACACCTGATCGCGACAACGATCGGAGCACGGGAAATTGTGCAAAGGAATTTCGATCTGGTTGGTGGTACAGAAAGTGCTACTATTGGTAAGTCTTTTGATTAAATATTATTTAATGAAATGTAATTAATTACTTTGCCTTTGTAGTAATCTGAATGGCGAGTACTTGAATGGCAAAACAACCAATCAATATGGCATCAATTGGTTCTCGTGGCACAAAAATTCTCTACAATTTGTACAAATGATGATAAGGCCCAAGCCTCACTAATCAATTGTCATTAAAAGAAACATCTGTGTTTTGTTTTTACCCCTCACACTTGTGTTCTCAAGTTTGTTTTACTCAAAAACAGCACAGTTTGTTAGTACAATGCAAAAGTAATTTTTGCAAGACAAGGGAAACAGTGTGTGGACATTTTGGCTAGACAAAAAACCCATTAAATGTAACTCTGTTTGGAGTTTGGGGGCGTTGGGGCAGCTGATGCTTTTGCCACGCTTTAATTTGCACAAACATTTATTAAATTTTAAAATCTAATTTGAATTTTCACGCCACACAGCGGCAGAGTCTCTATCTCAGCGCGACGGCAACAAAAGGGTTACACAGCATACTAAACCAAGTGTGCAAAACAGAGGAATACACAGAGCGCTGACTGACTGAGAAATACCCTGTACAAAGTTGGAAAAAATGGGAAACTTTGTTGATTTATTTATTATTCAATTTAAGTTGAGCAAGTTGAACGAGGGCTTTGTAATATATATAAAATGTTGCTTGGGAAGATCACCAAGTGTATATACCCTTTGGCATTCAACGTCAACGAGTGCAGTGTCTAAAAAGACGACAACCAAGCGTAGTGTGAACGACAACAACATCGACAACGACGACGACGACGACGATGTGGAGGAGTGAACGCCAACAGGATGGAACCAAAAGCAACAGCATGGAATTGATTATTGAGCGAGTGTTTGGGGAGTGGGAGTTGGTTGCTCTTGTTGAGACCAATGAACGGAGTAAGCGCGTGGAAACGGCAAATGGGAACACTCCACTCGAGGCTTAGATACATGCATGCATACATATATGTATTTGTGTTAAGGTGTGCGTGTGTGTGTGTGTGTGTGGGTGCATATGTGGCACGTTCAGTGTTGCGGGTCTAGGCTGACACAAAAGTTATGGCACATTGGTATGCAGTTAATATTCAAGGCCTCGCCCAACGGTAGCTAGTCGAGAGCAAATGCATTTTCTATTTTGCATTGCTGTTGACAGCAGCACACACATAGTGAAAATTGCAACTGCAAGCTGCATGCATAAATAGGCAAATGCCATTGAACACGCTGCTCCCATGGCCAAATTGCTGTTTCTTTTCTGTGCTGTGCTGCTCAATACACATTTTAAATGCCGAATATCATCAGCCTGTTATCAAACAGGAATTGTTTTAGCCATTTTATTTTTTTTCCATTCTTTTCATCTTTTGTTGCATACTTTGGGGCGTCGACAATTGGCATCTGAACTATTTGCAATAACAAATCTTTGTGTGTCGAGTATTTTGCGTTTGGTGTGCTCAAAATTTCTATTGTGAACACAAAAACGGAAAATGGAAGTGTGGGAGAATGCAATCTTAGAAATAACTATTATATTCTTTCATCAGGTCGCACGATAACGAAAATAAAATATATATTTAAAAATGTAAATAAAAAGCTTTCAAATATTAGTAGGGAAATATGGAAGAATTTAATATTCTCTCATACGAATAACGAAATATTCCTCGAACACGTAAAAGTAAACCAAAGGAAATTTATAATATCCCTAGATTAAAGTTGAACAAGTAAGAAAGTTTCAGCCGAGTGTGCTATCATAAAAATCTACCGAAAACTACATTTGGTATATTAATATAGTACTGTATTTTAAAATATACCATAGAATACAAAATATAACGATTGCCAGCCAAAGTAAATAAGACGCTGATTAAGAATTTATACTTATGTATATATCTTCTTCCTGTTTCGAACATTTCCTAGCGGCACAAAGTTATAATAGCCTTCTACCCCAAGGGTAGCGGATATAAAAATTCTCCTACTGTTTCAAGATGTGTCTCGCAAGTTGATACATTGTAACGCATCATTATCTTTCTATCAATTGCTCAGTGTGCGTTCCATTGCCAATGGCAGTGAGAAAGATAGAGCAATGTCATTTGATGCACTCGCATTACTGTAACTGACTTTTATTGATGCTGTCGTTTTATGAGGAGCTAAAACATAAAATTACAGTACAACTGTAGAGCGCAGCTGCAACATGACGCCGCCGCGCATAGAAGTGGAACATGCAACACGCAACAACTACAACTACAACGACAATCAACTTTTGCAGCTGACAATGAACATGAAAGCCATTGGGCATGACGAGCAAAAGGAATTGTCATTTTGGCATGTGACACACACTGCAACACACACACACACACACACTCACACACGCTAACAAAAATGCTCATATCAGCATTTTACTATCTTTGTACAGCTGTCAATTAAAAGTGAACCATAGAAAACTGCTCAACACTAAAAAATTTCAACTCTTTGTTTTTTCCTTTTTATGTTTTTTTTTTGTCCAGTGTAACATGAAAAATTAGTCATGCGCGATTTTGCTACTCGGGTATGTCGACCCCTTGTTTTGGCCCTTCAATTAATTCTTGCACACATACACACACACAGAGACAACAACATGAAGCAGCTAACTGTGTTCAGTGAATTCAATTAACCGCAATTTTGCATAGTGCTGGGAACAATCGACACGCGCTGTGCCAACTCTGGCACTCTGGAATGCCTTTGAGTTTTATCTCCTGGACAGCAAATGCAATTATACTGCTAAAAAAAAATAATATGAGTATGGTTTATGACAAACAAATGGCCAAAAAACACACCCACAATAAAAATAAAACAAAAACTAAAGTATACAAATAATTAAAACTGAATTGTTTTTGTGCAGCCGCAACTAACTGTGAGTGAGTATTTATAATTTGCTGCACTTTTGTTGATCTCTGTAATTTGTCACGTGTAATTGCATTTCAGTCTCGACACTGGCCCCTGATTTTGTTGACTTTTGTAATAATAATTGGGTAAAGCAATTATGCATTGTTCGACACAAAAGCACAGCAGCTCGATGACCTCAATTGGATTTCATTCATAATTTACCGACAAATGAAATCTGGTCAGCAGAATGCACATTTATTTTCGAGTTTTTCAGTATTGATTAACATTCAGAATACATACGATTTCATTTCATAATTATTAAATAATTGCAATCAAATGCAATTAGAATTTGTTGCTAAGAATAAGTTGAAATATTGATGAAATAGAAATTATAAAATTAGTCTTTTTGCTAGCTTTTCTCAAGTTGAATATATTTCTTTTGCTACTTTTATTCAACTTCTACATTCTATAGTACAAAATTAAATTAGATTTGACAAGAAAAATGCGCTTTGTGGGGCTTCCTTCGCCATCAAGCCAGCAGCTAAAGTGCATTAATCTAAAAAAAAAATAAAGCAGATTTTCTAAATCGTCTGACAAGTTTGCAGTGCACATTGTGGCTGCGTTTTTTCCATCGCTTAACTCGAGAAATGTCCCTCGTAACAGCCCCGTGACAGGTCGCACTTTTAACATCGCCCGCATCAGAGTTGGCAACAGCAAACTGCTGACCACATGCCTCTCACATGTCGTATAGTGAGCGAATTGTTCCCGACACACTGCGGGTTGAATGACCAACGTTAACTTAATAGAAGTTGACACATGTCGCCACGCATGCAAAATGTATTCAACCAACCGCAGCACAGAGAGTAGCGCAGCGTCGTTGACCGCTCTCCACCCACACACACACACACACACACACACTTATCAAGAGTTGCACACACGTACACATATGCTGCTTTTACACATACATATTTGAAGTTATATGTGCAGGTGTGACTATACAAATAGTACAATTGAATTACACATTAACTTTATTGTCTCGACAATGATTCCCACAAAGACTGCTAAGTAAACTAAATCATTGTCAGTACTTTAAATTTATACGTTGATCGCGATAGATATAATAAAAGAATGTAAATTTAAAATATAATAATAGTATACATTGAATCAAATTCTAATTTGAAAGAATTTTCAATTTTGTTTGATTTGTTATTACTTATTTTTATTATTGATTGTATTACTACTTTTATTATTTGCAAATATTTGCACTAATCAAACGACCATGTCTGTCAATAGACTATAGGCAAACAAGCTTAATTTCAATAAGCATGAGGTGCGTGCATGATCAGGCCAAAAGAGTGAGCGACCCCATGCCTGCCAATTAACGTGGCCATTGGATGCCTCACTTCAATACGTTTTAATAACGCAGAAAATGGAAATAAATAAACAACATAACGTGAAAAAAACGAATGAATGCATAAAAGCATACAGTATATTTCCGGCCATGACTGCCGCGACTTCGCTTGTCAATTTGCTATTCGGAATTTCTTTCTTTCGAACGTCGCGTCACCCCTCGAAATGGCTTTGAACTTTCCGGTGAAACGTAGCATGAAATTTGTTTGTTTACAATCGCCAAACTCCCCCCCCAAGCGCTGCCCGAAAAACAGTTCTTGTTGTCGTTATTGTTGTCGTTATCAAATGCCGGAAATTATTGTACGCTTTTTGGTATCGTCGTCCTCATCGACAACATCGCAATCGCAGCGCAGCTTGTGTGTAAATCCTGTCTACACGCATACATATTCTATATGTATTCGTAACGTGCAACGTGTTTTCAGAGGACGCCGATTTCATGCATCGTTGACGAATATCCAGCTCAGTTCGCAAACAACAACATTTCGCTGAATAGCTAAAACAATCATTGTTTACCAAAGTTGTCTTAAATCAGGCGAGATTCGTAAGCTTTAATAAATTTAAAATATAATTTTCTTTAAATAACTTTAAAGTAAGTTAAACAACCTTAGGGTTGAAATATTTATTCAGGCTTGTAATAATATAGTTATTGCCTGAAAAACTAATAGAGCACATTAAATATGAAAATATGACTTAATTTATATTTAAATGGCTATTAAATCGCTAGTTATATTAGACTATTGTGAGCGTAGCTACTAAAAATAATAAATAAATAATCACATTAGCCGGGCAGAAGAAAAAACAAAACGCGGGGCTATTTGCACGATTTCCACAATGTTAAAGAAGTGCAATAAAAAAACACTCATAAATAAAATGAGCCGCATTGCATTAATGGCTGTTGCAGTTGTACTTGCTGCATAAAGCTGCCACGGCCAATGCACTCGAGAAATATCAACGAGCGACATAGAGGGAGAGAGCGCGAGAGAGAGAAAGGAAGAGATGGTGGTCGCGAGGGGGGACTCCCCTTCAAGGGGTTTTGGGAACTGCAATGGCACGGCCAAACAATGTGGCTGAACAAAGCAAAGAATGGAAGAAAGAACGAAGGGGGCAAGGCAACAAAAAAAAGAGAAAAAGTAAAATAAATGCCACTTCAGTTGCATTCTGTTTGGCTGGGCAAAAATTATATTACAACAATGTGTATAAATTGTGATTTCCATGCCGCATACAGCATTCAAGTGGCAGACTGTAGTCGTCCCTTAATGGAGTCACTGTGTGAAGAGACTGCTGCTGCTGCTACTGCTGCGTATCCCCAGTGTGTTTGCGTGGTGTATTAACGCCCCTCTCAATCTGTTCCAAGAGTTCGAGTTCCGACGTCTTACGTACGCTCTGCTACTTGCTGACTGACTAACTGGCTGCCTGACAGACACGGCAGTGTGTCAAAGCAATGATGGGTACAACAAAAACAGAAAAAAAAAAGGAGGGAAATATGCGTGTCCTCGCTTGGTTGATTTTAACACGCAGCTGTATGCATACAGTCAGCCAGCCAGTCAGCCAGCCAGCCAACAAAGTAATCAAAGCAGGGGCCAGCGCCCTTCTCGTGCAACACATTTGCTCATTTCTAGCACAAAACTTAATATACTGCTAAATGGCATTAAATGTGTGTGGGGGCTGGGTTGCGTTGGGGGCGAGACCAAAGGGTGATACATATACACAGAGGATTGCACAACATTTTTGATAAGCTCGAGGAGCGTAAACACCTCGACATACTTTCCTCATACTTTGTTGCGTGCGTGCCTTGGAGTAGCTAATAAAGTTGGACAGTTTAAGGCGCTGCTGGATGGTTAGCTAGCAATTAAGCCATAAAAGGCACTACAAAAAAAAAAAGCGTGAAGAGTTCCAACTGGAAAAGTTCAGCTTACAGTTGCTGTGTCAACAAGAGAAGCATGGCAACAGCGCACTTTGCACTAATCGAACTTTATGTGCTGCTCTTTGGCCATGAGTTCTATGAACTTTTTTCACATACTTTCGCTTTGCTTTACTTCACTTCACTACAGTTGACTTTGTTGTTCACACAAGTTTGGCAATAAATTCGAAACCTTTAAAGTGTAACCTAATATGGTCCAAGTTTTGTATCGTATCGTAATTATTTATTCGAATACTTGTTAGTTGTTCGCACTTGAAAGAAATAAATATTCATTACCAATAAAATAAAGAATAACACACATTAATTGTCTTTGTTGTTCGACTTCAATTGACACTACGGCATCACTGAGGTCGCTGTTAATTGAAAATTACTACAGAAGCATGGCAAATGCACTGTTGCCACACTTCATTTGACACTATGCACATGCTTCAGCACTTGTCAATTAAGCGCAAGAGCTTATTAGGTGCAGCCTGGTGGGGAATTGCCACTCATTCAATTTCTCAATTCAGCTGTCAGATGGTATATAGAACAATGCTTTTAATTAGCATGATTTATGTATGCATTTCAATTGTTCCGACATGTTATTTCAAGCTGTTGTCTAAACACAAAATATGCTAAACTAGCCCAAAAACGAGCCTAATTAAATGTAACACATTTCTCCCACGCCAAAATGCCACACACACACCACACACAACACGCCACACTCAAACATATGCATGTACTTATGGATAAATATATGGTAAGCTGAACAATCAGTTGGAATCAGTGTGAAGTGCATCAATCAAATGCAACAAAACGGCAACAAATGTCGCTTAACTAACAACAATTGGAGTCTGACTAAAATGTAAGTGGCTTTTGTGTAAGCTCATTAAACTGATTACACCCAAATGCGCCGAACCACGCCCCCAAAATTAGACACACCCCCCAACACAAACCCACACACAGATGCACATATATATTTTACTAACTGCGCCCGTGACAATAGTTTTATTTGCCATTGTTGTTTTTTTGCTGTTGTGTGTGTGTGTGTGTGTCTGTCAAATTGCATGCAATTTTTGCAACAAATCCCCGGGAGGAAATAGGGGAAGCCCCCGATTCTGCCCCGTTTCAGTCAGCCCCTTGCTACAAATTATTGTTGCAGTTGTTTAGCTATGCATTAGATTTGTTTTTCTATTTTTTTTTTATTCTAGTTTTCTATTTTCCTTGTCGTTGCTGCTGGCAGTTCTTTTGTTGACTGTCTTGCAACAGCTACAATAGCAACCCTTTTTTTTTATGCCAAGGCAGGCCACGCCTCTGTCCAGAAGCGTTGCACGTTGCACGTGGATGCTGATTTCATCATTGTTGCGACTGGCACAATAACATCAACCAAGTTGCATTCACAATGGGCACATGTTGCTGCAACTTTCATTGTCAGTGTCATTGTAGCCGTAATGCAGTGTGTGTGTGTGTGTGTGTGATGGTGAATCATCTGTGGCTCAGTTTATTGCCGTGTTGCATAAAAAAATATTGACCATTGAACTGGTAAGAGAATTTTCTGTGCATGACTGCTTGGCTGTAGCGTTCCCCAGCAGCAGACGGGGGCAGCATTTTCACTGCATGCGTATGCAAATTGCGAAGTTGCCAATTTTCATGCATGGCATAACCTCACTTTGTTGCTATCTCATAAAGTAAAAGCAATTCCCAATAACAAGAATAAAACTCTTCAAGCAAATTAATGATGCTTCCACATTTATTCAACAACATTTTCACACTGTTCGTAGTTATTTCTTATAATACAGAATCTTTCGTTGTATTGCGAACAGCATTGCAAACTTCACACGATGAACAATTTTTTAAGTCATACAACTGTAAAGTAAGCCACAAACTGTCACTTGGAGACCCCATGACAATTTGACAAGCTAAGGCTACTTGGAACATGACGAAGAACTCGTATTATTAGCGCACACTCAGAGACAGCCATAACTCAAGTGTCAAAACAGAAGCGAAATGTTATCAAACAATTTCAAGGTTGACTTGAAACTTTGGTCTGGGTAGCACAATGAAGCCTTCAACTTCAGCCAATGCACGCCATATAAATCATAAGCCAAATTTTCTTTTTATTTTTTCACATTTCGAGGGCGAATCTTCAGTGCTTTCACAATAAACGCGCAAATTTTTCATTTCTGAGAAAGTTGAGGGCAGGAATATATTTTTGTTGACTTACCTTCGCGCACATTCTCGTAGGCATCCTCAACATGTGACTCCTTATAGATAATGGAGTGAAAATCAAGTTCGTCCTGTGCGGTGGCATTCTCATCCACCTGGTCGATGATGGCGTCCTCCGCTGTTGTTGTTGTTCTTGTTGTTGTGAACATTGTCGTAGAGTCGGGGAATGTTGTTTGTGTCGTCGACGTCGTCGTTGTGGTGGTATCAGCATTTTTATTTATGAAGTTTTCTGTCTTATTATCAATGGCAGTTTTGTTGTTAATGCTGTTGAGACTGCTGTTTGTGGAGCTCCTTCTTTGAGTTGTCGACCCCGTTGTCGTCGAGGACGATGTTGTTGCGGTTGCGGTTGCGCTTGCGGTGGTCGTCGTGCGATTTGTGGGAAAATAATGTTTGGCATGTTCAACATAATAGGCATCACGTTCCGTTATAATTTTACCCTCGAATACCCCATTGTGTATGGAACCAAATACATAACTATTACGATCCCCTATCACATCGCCCTCATAGATGTGATCAGTGGACACATCAATAGGGCCGTTGCTATCATAAAACTGCAAAGGCAAAACGCAAAATAGAAAATGTTTATATGATGTAGATAGTATATCAAATTTAGTTAATACTCACGTCTAACTTATCACTAAATGTATTTAAATCACGTTTTAATCTAAGATGGAAGTCTCTTCCATGTGCTGCAAACTTTAAATGTACAAAATGATCTTTGGTCACCGATCGTCGCGCTCTATTGTGACTAGCTCTAACGTGCTCATGATCATAGTTGAGTGTTTCATAGTGGGATATGTATTCGTTGAGTCGCTCACGGCCTGCAAAAGATAGAAGCAATATTAAAGTCGTTAGTAAGATACGATTGAAAAATATATAACTGAGATAAATAGATGAAATATACTATCAAAATATTGTATGTAGAGCTAGAAACTAACTTTGATTTATATTTATATTCTATTTGAAATTATATTTGTATTCCAATTTTATTTCACACTATAAATTCTCTGGTTTTTAATTTCTTTCTACAATTTGCTCGCTTTAATTGTTGTTATTAGAGTAAATAATGCTGTTAACGAACATGAACAACATAATTACTGTTGATATGCATTTTCACTAATTAATCGAATGCCTGCCATCACGTTATTTCAAAAGCAGCCCAAATTAAGTCATCGTTATTAATACGCATAATTCTGATTTTAAGTATGCCAGACGAGATCTTAGATAATCAAATAATGTCTGCCTTGATTTGTCATGCACCATATTGCTTGAGCTGCTGTTAGATGATGTTGTGGTTGCTGTTGCCTGAGAGTCTCTTATTGCTTGCACAGAACACTCCATTAGGCAATCGGGGGCACGCCCACACTTAAGCCAAGAAAGGCAACAGCAACAACCCAGAGGGAGAACCAAAATTCACACAAGTAATGCATTTATGCATTTATCTGTGTGCGTGTCTCTCTGTGTGTGTGTGGTGGGGGAGGAGGGAGGTAAATGCATTAAAAATGTTGCACAAGTTGCTGGCAAAGCAGAAATGTTCTGTGCAAGTTGATCGCTCGTGTTGCCATTTCTCGTTTCTGGTTTCCAGTCCATCTGCCAAAATAAATATGTTTGTGCCAGGGAAAACTCCTCCAACTTTGCCACTTTTACACTTTTTACACACTTGCACTTGAAGTTCGACAGGGCACGCCCACACACGAAGAGTGCTTGCTTGCCTGCTTACTTGATGCTGGGCGACACTGAGCACAACTGCAAAAGTAAATGCATTACAAGGAAATGCATTGCAGGCACCTCGCCCAGGGCCGCAGCGAGGGTCACTTCAAGATTGGGCCCACTTTTGTGGCCATTAAATCCCAGTATGAAACGTTAAAAGTTTCATTCGTAAATGCAACAACTCAAATGGCAATGAAATGCAGCAACGTTGTTCTAGATGTTGCTGTTTACTGTTTGTGATCCGGTCAATGTTGGGCCTGCCTGCAGTTTCCTCTGCGTTCCCCTTGCGTTTGTCGTGTATTTTTAATTTGAGAAACCATGACAAAAGGAGCGGTGGGGAGGGGATGGGAGTCAGTTCTGCAGCGAGGGCACGAAGTGGAGCATCCGTCCGTTGACGTTGCGTTTCAATTTCCGGCCTTCAATTAATTTGAAATTGCGGCTAGCCGATTTGAGTTGGATTGTGGAATTGGTTTTCGAAGATTTATCGTTCAGTACGGATGTTTGTTTTGTGGTTTTTATGGACCAATCGGATATCCTATAGCCCGATGATATACTATTGCATTGTGCATATACATAAGTACAATGAACAAAACATTTGAAAATGTCTGGCAAATTAGCTTTGGCTTTCAATGCATCAAAACATATTGAAAAATATTTCTTATTTATTAATATAATTTAATTTGTATAATTGATGTGCTTCGCTTTGCTCGAAAGTTATGCATTTAATTGATAAATATTGACTTGGAATAAGCAAACAAGCAAATTGAGTTTAATTTAAGACAAACCTACATTTAGTTTCGCACAAATCTACTGACTTAATTCCATTTGAAAGTGTGTCCATTGCAAATTAATGGCAAATCAATTAAATGAGAAATGATTTCTATTTAATGAAATGCCGTCGACTTTATGTTGCCACAAATGTACTGTAAAATAGCAAGTAAAACGAACTCCACAAAAGTAATCCTAATGCCACAAATATTTACAAATTCCCAACAATACAAGCATGGCTCGACCAGACACAACCACATCAAATTATCGGCAAGGATTAGCAAAGTAAATACAGATGAAAAATTGACACAAAACCAGCTGCTGGCGAAACTTAGCGACGACAGCAGGAGCAGAGCGAGCAAAAACCAGAAAAGACCTATAGGAAAACTCATCAAAGGAAAAAGCAGCATCAACAGCAGCAACAGCAACTACAAATGGCTCATCAAGCCAAAAAGTTTCGGAATATTCAAACTGAAATGAAAACTAAGAGCAAAAGGAAGAGCTGAAGGTTAATTGCGTTCAAAAAAAACCACAAAAATCGATAGTTAAATGAAAATAAAGTCAGAATGGTTGCGGTCTACACAGATACACACAGATAAAATTCAGCCGCAGATACAGATACAACTACAACTACAACTACAGCTGCAGATACAGAAACACTCGCAATTATAGATACACAGCCTGTCTGCGAAACAAAAAAAAAATAAAAAAAAAAAAAAGAAAAACCAAGAGAATTCTGTGGAAAGGAGACATGTATTTGCCATGAGTGAGGAATTTTAATTACTTAAAATGCGCCAAAATAATGAAAAATACGCAAAAAGCGTGAGAAATGAGGGCTCCACACTCTGCGTGAAGAAATGGTGGAAAATTGTACTGGAGGAAAAACGTGAAATGTGCAAAATGTTAAAACAAACTGCAAAAGGTTCTAAAAGGGGTAATTAAACTGAATGCTCAAGCAAACATTACAAAGTTTTTTGTATTTTTGTTCGCTTTTTCGTTTTTACTATGCACTACCAGGACTCTAGTTCACAGGATGATTGGTGCGGGTCACTCCGCTGGGGAGCAAAGCAAACCGAGGTCACTTTAGCAGTTGACCTAGAAAGTGGACAAAAAGTAACCAAAAAAAAAAGAAGGCAAATACTAGGAGCGCGTCAGCCCTTCTATATAGTATACATAGTTTTAGATATGCACATATATATCCGCATTAGTATATGTCTATATGTATATGTATATTACCTTGCCCAAGTATGAATAGATACACTCGTAGGGACGGATTAAACAAAGACTAAAAGCCCATGGAGAGATTGCACAGAATAAGTTAAAAAGGTGAACAAGCTTCAGCTCAGTTGAGTGGTTAAAGCAAACTCAGCCGCAGGAAATAAAAGACAACGAAAGGCTAAAATAAAAGCATAATAAAGGGATAAAGTCTCGAATGAAAGGATGCTAAGAATAATAGGCAATAATAACAGACGTTTTAAGAGACACAATGAGCAGAATAAGGCAAAAAAAGGACTGTAAAGTAATATATTATGCATATGAAACGATGTTTAAATATATATTTCGTGCACTTTATACTGCACTTTAACCGAAATAAAATAGAATTGATAGCAAAAATGGTTGACCCAAAGCAAGTGCCAAAAATCGAACCATTTCTCAATACTGTTGTTTTATTGCGACAACTGGAAACAAATATCTTATCACAGCTGTGGGCCTGTTGCTTATTTCCTCAGCGAATCGGCCTGGCCCAGCTGCACATTTGGCCCACATAAGAAACGAGCTGAAAACGACTTTCGCTATTTACTGTTGCAAGCTGGCAAAGTGCAAGGAAAAAAAAAAGAAATAAGAATTGAATATGGCAAAGCGTTTGACCAACATTGGGCCAAGAAAATGAAAAACAACTGCAATAGCCCCCGACAATTGCCCGACTTTTACAGCAAACAACTTTTCTTTTTGCTACATGTGCCGCAGCGACGCTCTCTCTCACTCTCTCACTTTGATGTCTCTCATTTTCATTTTTGTTTGCCGTTTCGCCTGGTTTTTCCTCATCGATAGCAATAGAGAGAAAATGTTATAAAGAAACCAGTTTGTCTTCTTGTAGCGCATTGCGAATACTTCTAGAAATGGAAAATAAAAACTAGTCGCACATTGCACTCCCGTCTTTCTCAGTTAAAATTAGTCGCTTTGGGCACCGACTGCTGAACACTTGATTGAAAAATGTTCAATCAGTTGCGGCCATCCCCAAAAAAAAAAAAACAAAATAACACGAGGGGGAAAAACACAATTTCAGTTGTGTGTGTGTGTCCAACCTCACTTAAATTCCATTAACCCAAAAATTGTCAGTGTCTTTGCTCGCATCGCATCGATCCACGTCGTTTTGTGTCAGCCAAACGAGCGTTTAATGCCATCAACCGAGGAAGAACCCAGCAACGCATTGCGAAACCTTCTTCCCCCCCCACGTTTTGGCGTTTATTCATTTTTAACTGCATGTGTCATACACTCGAAAGTCTCCTCTCTTTTTCTCTATCTCTCTCTTCCCCCTACACACACTCAATGATGATTCAATTTGGTTGCAGTAGCTCGCACAAAATGGGCTTAAATGCGCTCAAGTTGAATATTTTAAGCTTTTGGTCAGCGTTTTGGGTGGTTATATGCTCATTTTGATTGATAGGCTTAAGTCTGTCAGTTGCTCCGTCTTTCTCTCTCTTTCTCTCTCTCTCTCTCTCTCGCTCCTTGGATGTCTGATTTCTCTTTGAGATTGCTGCTGCCTCTTATGGCACTGCAGTTTTCCACAGCGCCACGTTTTAGATAAGACTTTCCGAACCCTCCGTCCTCCGGTCGACTGCATTGAGACTCGCTTTTTCTGGTTAAGCTTGACGTTGATAGATGATGCGGGCGGGCATTGGAATTGAGATTCTTTGGGATTTTATGTTAGGTTATTGCCTTCTCTTTGCCAATATATGTATAAACTGTTTGCTGTCGTTCAACTTTTGATGTGTTTCTAATACGCTTATAATTCCTACAGCAGTTTATTCTCTGGATCTAGAATCCGAGCAATAAATGGTTGTAGAGTAGAGCGAATTCCAATTTGCACTAGTTTAATTTTCGTTGGCATAAATA
This sequence comes from Drosophila sulfurigaster albostrigata, assembly GCF_023558435.1. NCBI lineage: Eukaryota > Metazoa > Arthropoda > Insecta > Diptera > Drosophilidae > Drosophila > Drosophila sulfurigaster. Next base: position 7,612,762 of record NC_084881.1, read on the forward strand.
AATAGTTCTCGAAAATAGGCTTTACTTTGAGTCATTAATTTTGTTGTGTGCCTCTTAAGCAAGAAAAATATGCAACTAAGTAAATTTTGCAACAAGAAAGTTAGAAAGACAAGTCTACTCGACTGCGAGATACCCGCTCTCAAAAAGCAAAACAACGCGGTATTAATTTTAAAATATGATCAATTTATATATCACACAAATACTTAAAATATACCAAATCAACCCTAATACCAAGAATATACTAAAGGTTGCATATGGTATATTGATATATTACTAAAATTAAAATACACCAGCTAGGATTCGTAGTGTGCTTGCCCATTCAAAATAAGTTATTAATTACTGTATGTATTGCAAAATTATCCTTGAGGCACACAGCTATAATACCCTTCTACTCTATTGGCAAGGTATAAAAATACCATATGAAATACATTGCACCAGCAAGCTAAATGGCAGTTCAGTTTTATGTCGGTAACTGTAACTAACAAATGCTTTTTTGAACTACATAAATCCCAGACCCAAGCCAATCTGCAATGCAGATTTCAAAGAAAATACCAACGCACAATATGCTTTAAGGTCATTCAGTACATTTGCGTGCAATGTTTAAGTTTCTGAAAAGTTTCCATGAAAAAATGGATTTTTCTTCATTTTTCGTAGAACCATATAAGATGTTTGCTAGGGCAGCTGACAGGCCCCAGAAAACGTAAACACAGGACATCTCTGGTCCGTAACTTAAACTACCAACAAAATGGTCGAGGAACTGAAGTCAGCAGCATCGCGGAGCAGCTGTGCAGGAAACCGCACGAAAGGTTGTCAAATAAAATCCAAGAAAAGTGCAATAAATCACGTAGCACTGCAATCATTTTATCAGCGTAAAGTAAAAGTTTAAGCACTTCCAAAAAGTAAAACAAAAAATAAACCACACGAACCCTCCGCCAACAAAATAGCAGCAGAAATAACCAAAAAAAAAATAAAAATAAAATAGATAAGTAAAAAAAAAATAACACCAGCAAATTGAATATAAATATTGCTTTCCAAATGCATAAATGCTGTGGAATGATTGCAGAAACGCAATTGCCAGAATTTTTTTTGAGAATTTCTTCTTTTTTGCCTTTCATTAAAAATCATTTCAGCTTTGGCATTGGCTTATAATTTACTTTCCCTTCCCTTCCTTTTCATTTTATTCTTCATTCATTTGAATTGCGGTTTATTTTCGATTTCGCTTTCCTGCTGCTTCAACTCGGCATCGTCTTAACTTTTCCTTGTTGTATTTTTTATGTATTCTTTGAATATTTCGACTATGGAAAACACCCAATCAGTTGAAAAATTTCCCCCAAAGTTTAGTGTTTCTGCGTTCTGGGGGCGCTTCGTTCAATGGAAATGAATGAATTGATTGCTGCGCTCTCGTTCTCGTTCTCGCTCTGCAATCTTATATTATTTTCATGTTTTTTATTTCTCCTCAACTTGAGGCGATTTACATGTAAATTGATGGGACTGCCGACCTTACGCACGTGCCCAATAATTGGAGTACTTTTTTTGTGGAACGATTGAGGTGCGGCATTAAAGCAAAGTGAAAACTTTTAAATAAATACAGAGCACGGACAATCTGTGATTTATTACAAACTTTTTGGAAAAACAATTTCTTCTTGATTTTCTTCAAATATTTAAATTGATGAAAAAAAATAAAAACAAGATAAATATCAAAATCTTAAAGATTAGAAATTATAAATATTAAATATATACAAAGTTTACGAAATGCAATTTTAATTGTTACTAGCTGCTGAATTCAAAACACATTTCAAAGAAAATACTGCAATTCAAATATTGAATATATTTAACAAGAATAGTTTAAACTTAAAATTAAAAAAAAGAGCAACAGCATGATGATTTTTGAGAGAAAAAACTCGCTTTTAGTCAAATTTTGTTAGAGGATTTTCAATTTTTAATATGTCCTTGCACTAAACTAGAAAATTGTGTGCGACAAAATTACATGTTGACATTGTTTGCACTTCAGAGTGCTGCATGAAAAGTTCACAGTCACAATAAAAACACACACACAGAGTATACTTTCACAGTACAAGGTAACAAGAGGATATGGCTGCATGTGTGTGTGGGTGTGTGTGTGTAAGTGGAGTGCATAATTTGAAAAACCTCTTGAAAAGCGAAAAGCAAGCAAATTGCAAAGTCACCAAGGACCAAAGAAGTAAAGCGACTGACAAAGACTTTATACACACGTACATAAATATATGTATATATATATATATGTATGTATGTATGGGAGCATATGTAGAAGTGTTTATATTTGTGTGGGTGTTGTGTGCTTTTTTGTACACATTCTTCCACTTTCGCAGGCATCCTTTCAACCTCATCATATACTTGCACTGATTTAACTTTTATTTTCGCTTTTTGTGCATAATTTTTGTTGAGCGGATGATGATGATGATGGTACGTTGCTCTCCACAGCCAAATGCAGTCAGCTCTCTCACTCTTTCTCTCGCTCTTTTGGCCAGCCAAAGCGCATTAAGTCTTTAGCTTAAAGGCAACAGCAACAGAAGCAGCAGCAGCAGAAGCAACAATACAAGCAAACAAACAAACAAACAGGCAGCTGTAATAGCAGCAATTACAACAGCAAAAGCATTGCATATACAGGGGCGCACATACATTTGGCACACACACACACACACACACACTTAAACACTTGCAGTCTTCCTATTCTTAACACAAAGCCAAAGACAAAGGCACATTAGCAGCTGCTGCTGCCGCTGCCACTGCTGCTGATATTGCTGTTGTTGTCCGCCTGTTTGTTGTGGGCGTGGCCCCAACTCGTTTTTGATAGTCCGACAGGGCCAACAGACTTGAATGGCGAACGGAAGACAGAGATTACCTCCCTTTTCCCTTCCCTACACTCCATCCAACGCCATTCCCCCTAGCCACTCAACTAATGCAACATCAAATAGCCCCACATGCGATGTGCTTCTCTCTGAGCCAATCTCTTCTCCATGTATGGAATGTTTAGGTCGCTTTTAGCCACCCAATTTGTACGCAGCTTAAACATACATAACCCCACAGAAAAACGCCTAAGCTGCTCTGCCAAGTGACAGTAGCTGCTCGGCAGCACAATTTAAAACCTTGAGGCTTAGCGTTAGTAGTTACGCTCAGCTAAACCTTTAAATTAATTAATTAGAGCGTTATTTTTAAATGTATACAAATAATTAGAACAAGCTGAAGCGATATAACTAACGGATTATGTTTTGAAAGCGCTTTCATCATCGAGATCTTAAAAGATTTTTTTTAAAAGGAGTTCTAAACTTTGGTTGCCTTCGATATTAATATGGTTATCAATTTCAATCCATAGCTATAGATTCTAAACAGAGAATAATTTAACCAATATTATTCACTATAATATAATACAATGAGATTGTTTTGTATTTAAATTTTATAGAATAAATGAATGAAAAGCTCTCTGCATTGACATACTACTAGTTAATTAACAGTTCAAATAGAAGTAGAAATTTAATTAAGACAATATTCAAATTCCATTTAATTTTAATTTCTGAAAATTATGAGATCAAGTCAAAACTATTCTGAATACAATGCCATATTTTTGTGTTTTAATCAAGCTATTTTGTAATTGGTATTTTTGCAAATTTATGGAAGGAAAACTTTAATTTTTTATATTGATTGGCCACGTTATTAATATGTTTGCCAATTTCAATGCCTTGCTATAATTACTCATGTTCCGTATATACATAAATAATGAATGGTTCAATCATGATACATAAATAGCATTCAGACATTCATGAATACACTCCGAGTGAAAACAAACAAATGCATAAACATGCAATTACCGTGAAAAGTAAATCAGCTTAAATGAAAAAATAAAAACAATAAAGGCTTTAAAGCCGCATGTGTGGATGCAGTTTGTTGGCTGGCGAAACAAAATAAAATATGGAAAACTGTTGTTAAATGAATTAAAGTTTTTTTTTTTTTGGTTTTTTTGTTGACCACATTGGAATTAAAGCCGGAATTTACGAGGACTATGTGTAATCCTTTGCTGGGTCTACTACAAATCGACTTATGCTCATGCACATCGCTAGTCACTGTCCATCTCCATCTCCGTCCTGTCCTGCCCAGTGCCTGTGGCTGTGCACTTGTCAGCCAACATATTTCTGCTCTGTTGGTCGCATTTGGTTACTATTTATGGCAAGTGGTGCGAGGGACCCCTTCGAGTGGCACCCCGACAGTGTTTGAGATTTGTTTATGCTTGTTATTCTGACTGCTGTTTCAGCCAAAAACTCATTTCGATAATGTGCTCCACATAGCTCCTAGAACTGAAAGTCATGCAGTTAGCGCAATGTTTTTTTGCCGGTTACCACATCAAATTTTGTGATAACAAAATTATATATCAGCCCATCGTGTGTGAGGGTATTCGGGAAACTTTGCCAAAGTGCATAAAAAAATGAGCACAGCAATCAGCGGATTATGCGACGTATGAGTAATGAGACGCAACTCACGCTCACCGCACGGGGCGTATGCGTAATATTTTGCGATGCTCTCCACAGCACATTGCCCATCGCACATCGCACATCACGTATGCCTCAACATTTAAAAGCATTTTTCGGTTAGCCTTTGCTTTAGTTAATAAGCTGCTCAAGTGTTGCGTGCGTGGGGGGCGTTGAGTGTGTGAAATTGGAAATTGGGTTTGGCCTGATGGAAAAGCAGCGTGTAGGTATTTGTGTGTGTACATGTGTGAGTGTGTGGCACGATGTGCCAGCATCCGAATTAGACACGGCTGTCTGTAAATTTCCTGTGCAACAGACTGTGCGCGATTGGTGGGCGGCTGGTTAAGAGCATTTTGCCATTAGGCGTTTGCCTGTCAATTTGCATAAACATAGCTGAAGCAAACTCCATCTCTAAGCGCCAAGCTGCCTCAATTTATTAACAACTGACACGAGTCACAGCAGCAGTTCACACAACTTTTCCTAAATTAAGAGGAAATTGTAGATCTAAAAAAAAAATAGGAGGAAAACAGCAGCAGCCCTAATGAGGCAAACTGGTAATTTGAGTGTAACAGATGTGTTAATGAAAAACTTATCGATAAAGAAAAATATACTGAATGTTATTTAAAAACGAGTTGAAGCACTCGGAACTTCAAAGTTGTTGCTATTTTTTTGTAAAGTTTCAAGAAATACAGCTTCAAATGTTTTGTGATAAAATAAATTTAAAAAAACGAAATGTTAATGAAATATTATTTTCACTGGTTTTGAAGCCTTTTTAACTCATTTGTATTAATTGATATGTATTTTATTTTGCCCTTGCGACTTAAAGAAACATTCATTTTATATATTACTACCCTTTTTCAGCTTTAATTGTAATTTTTACAGCTCACTTGTAATTGAAAGCTAGAGTAACGATTTTGTTTCTACATACAATCATAACTACAGTCTTTAGAATTTCTGAAAACGTTGTTGCGATAAGATAAAACTGTAGAAGATATTTACATATGTAGGTAATAATTTTATATGGCAAATACATAGTTATCGGCAGTCCCGATATTGATTAAATAAAAAAAGTAGTTTCGTAAAAATTCTTTCAAAATCACTGGCTTTCTTAGTTGATCCTTTAATTTTCAGAGTCTTAAACGCTATCAGCATTATTATCATTTGGGCAGCTTAAGTATAGAGATAAGAACCGTTTACCTTTGATATAAAAATGAGATATGTATATGGAAATTAGTTCAGTTTTGTGCTGGTTTTAGTAGAGTTACTGTCACCAAAATGTTGTTAAAAATAATACAAATTATATTTGTTCTACATATTTCTGCGCTTTTTTGTGATGCCACCAAGCGGAGGACAGAGTTCTATGAAGCTAATGCATTTCCTTCGCCGTTAGACGACATAAAGTAAATTATAAGACTATAAAAAAATGCATTTAATTTGACACATCTTCTTCCCAGAACGGAACCGTATCGAAAGCTCGTATCACACTCGCACCCTCGCAGTTGTGCCGAAGCAACTGCATATTCATTAAATAGTGGAATCTACGAGATTCATATTCCCAATCACATTCAACAACCTTTTAAAGTGTTCTGTGATGCATCCGTTCAGGGAGGTAATTGGACTGTAATTTTGAAACGAACGGATGGAAGTGTGGACTTTTATCGAAAGTGGAATACCTACAAAAAGGGATTCGGCGACCTAGATGGCGAGTTCTTTTTTGGGATTGGATAAAATACACGCACTGACAGCGGAGTTCAGTCAGGAGTTGATAGTGATTCTAGAAGATTTTGAGGGAAACAAAGCTTACGAGACTTTTGCGAAATTTGCCATTGGCGACGAAGATGAAGAGTACGCAATTCACACGCTAGGCGAAGCCCACGGCACTGCGGGTGACTCGCTCATTGATAATTTTCGCCAGAAATTTACAACCTTTGATCGGGATCATGATACATGGAGCAAGGGCAATTGTGCTGAGAGTCAAAAAGCCGCCTGGTGGTATCATAGTTGTTCGAAATCGTAAGAAAATTACGTGTTCCTTTTCTTGAAACTGTTGCTGAAATCAAATTTTTTTATAGACATTTGACTGGTAAATACAATGGGTTAAACTTCTCAGGCATATACTACGAGAAGTTCAACGGCTTTGAGTCCCTTAAAAGAGCTACTATGATGTTACGTCCAAGGACGACTTTCTAGATTGTGTCAAAGCATGTAAGAAAGTGTGCTCGACTGTAAGATATCCGCTACCCATTTTCAATAAAACCATATTCTAAAAATATACCAAATTAATATACCATAATAATACTAAAAACTCCCAAAGGTTATATTTGGTATATCGATGTAGAACTGCATTCCAAGCCAACTAAATTTTCAGGACTCATAAATACTGTTGTTAAAAGAGTCTACCTTGCTTTTCGATTTGCGGAAGAGACCGTAGTAAGTTTCAAATTAAATTATTGCTGAAGGCAATTAAAAAAGAACAACTTCGTTTTAAAACTATCTTTTGAAAACTACAAATGTTGTATTTGATCTTTTGTTCGCAAAAACAATACGCAGTTTAAAAAGACGAGTAAGATTTGAAAATGTGACCAAATTATAAAAAATCCAGAAATACTTTTCATAGTATTCTATACTGTTAATACACTATATGTTATTTATATACTATCCCTTAGTTGAGTACCAGTATTGAAAGCGACTATTTTAAAAATTGTAGCCCAATATTATTAATTACACTTATGTTTGTGCCATTTTACAAACATTTGTTGATAAGTAATTAGGTGGAACCTCGGGTGTTCTTGCTTAAAAATAGTTGGCATTTTTGTGTAAATATATGCATGTGTGTTGACTGTTTGTGCAAACAAATTAAAGAAGAAATGCAAGTGCAATCGACTGACTCTAAAAATAATTAACATATTAAGTAATCGAAAGTTGCAAAAACTTTGTCCAGTTGCCCACAAATAATCAAGACAAAGTTGACCATTTGCCCCAAACAGGCTGTATATCGAGAGATAACGCCAAAAGGCACAAAGCCATCAGACATCACACACAGACATAGAGATAGAGAGAGAGAGGAGAAACGTGGAGGAGCTGGGCAAGCTGTGTTGCATAAACTAGCCAATAATCCGACACGAGGGGAGAAGTGCAGGCAACTGGGCGACGACGCTGTTGGTGAGTTCAAAGCCGGAGCAAAGTAAGTAAAGCGACACAAGACAGACAGTTCAGCCAAGGGCCGAAGTCTGGGAACAAGCAGCTAACAGCTAGCAGCAGACTAAGGCGCCCCAAAGCATGCAACACAGCACAGAGAAAGAGGAAAGTTTTGCCTTGTAATGCATTACAAGCAATTTCACTTGGCAGTGCGACAACAACAACAACAAGAACAAGAACAACCGCTCGACTTGAGTAGAGTAAAGTTTAAAGCAAAAGCAGAAGTAGAAGCAAAAGCGAGTCAACGAAAATGGCCAAATGCCACATCCATCAGAATATCCGCCAACTTACAATGAGCTAAATAACCCAAGAAAATGTTGCCACCCCCACCTACAACATGTAGCAAGCATTTTGTGTATAGTGGGCGTTTCTTAACTGGGTCATCATGGGTGGGCATGGCAGACTGGAAGGCAGAAAGGCTTTTCCACGTTATTGTTTAGCCAATTGCAATTGTTAAAGGTCCTGCGAGAAGGAGAGACACAGAGAAACGCGAGGGAGGGCTTCAGTCTCCACATGTTTATTATATTGAATTTATGTTGTGCTTTGTATGCAAGCGACGTTTTGGCAAACCAAACGACATCAACAGCAAACAGCCGCGCGACCCTTTTCCCCGTACAGAGCCCAAAACCCCAATCTCGACCAAATAGCACAGCGAATGAAATGGAAATGGAAATGGCAGGCAGCGGTTGTTGCAACTTGCTTCGCCGCGATTCCTTCTACTAGTGTGTGTGTGTGTGTGGTTTTCATTGTGTGTGTGTGTGTGTGTGTGTGCTTTCGCTTTGTCAACGCTTTTTTGGGGTCTCGCTAGTTGGGAAATGGCGAACTCGCATTATGTTTATTGACCGAGATTTTTCAATTTGCATGACTATGCACAGAAGTTATTAACAATACAAATGTTCAACAAACGAACGTCTGAAATAATAATTTTGCAAATTTCAACATTTTATTCTGCGTGTAATTCATCAAGCAGCCACCCCGAGCAGCAATTAGAAATTCAATGAATAACGAATCGCATCAAATATGTTACTTTGAAATGGTTATCAGCAGATGGAAGCTGAAGCATTTGGTTAAGCCAGAATAGACCAGATCAAATGCTAAATGCAAAATTCCACTGCCGAGCAATGTTTATGCATTTGGTAAATGATAAATCCAAAGCAAATAACAGCATTTCATTTCATTTAGCAGGAATTTATGGAATTTATCTAGCAAATAATTGACACGCTCGCAGACTGTGCAAAAGCCCGAAAGTGGTGTGCAGCAAAGACAATATGTAACTGCAGCAGCTGTGTGAAAACTGCAAAAACAAATATGCCAAGGATAGCCAAGGATAACAAACGAAGGATGTGCCAACATGGATGCAAAATTTTAGATATGCCAAAGCTTAAATTGCAATTAACAGGAAGCGTTCGAAATTGATACCGAGGATATGGACTAACTCCTCTTCCACTCTGTCATTTCCACCTCGAGGGGTTTATGTTATGTGTTTATATAATCGGCCTAACTACAATTGTTGTATAGAAACATTTGATCTTTTGTTCGCAAGACCAATACGCAGTTTAAAAAGACGAGTAAGATTTGAAAATGTGACCAAATTATAAAAATCCAGAAATACTTTTCATAAGTAAGTACTTTAATAAGTAATTAGGTTAAACCTATTTTAAAAATTGTAGCCCAATATTATTAATTACTTATGTTCTTTCTTAAAATAGTTGGAATTTTCTTGAGTAAATAAATACATGCATGTTTTGACTGTTTGTGCAAACAAATTAAAGAAGAAATGCAAGTGCAATCGACTGACTCTAAAAATAATTAACATATTAAGTAATCGAAAGTTGCAAAAACTTTGTCCAGTTGCCCACAAATAATCAAGACAAAGTTGACCATTTGCCCCAAACAGGCTGTATATCGAGAGATAACGCCAAAAGGCACAAAGCCATCAGACATCACACACAGACATAGAGATAGAGAGAGAGAGGAGAAACGTGGAGGAGCTGGGCAAGCTGTGTTGCATAAACTAGCCAATAATCCGACACGAGGGGAGAAGTGCAGGCAACTGGGCGACGACGCTGTTGGTGAGTTCAAAGCCGGAGCAAAGTAAGTAAAGCGACACAAGACAGACAGTTCAGCCAAGGGCCGAAGTCTGGGAACAAGCAGCTAACAGCTAGCAGCAGACTAAGGCGCCCCAAAGCATGCAACACAGCACAGAGAAAGAGGAAAGTTTTGCCTTGTAATGCATTACAAGCAATTTCACTTGGGCAGTGCGACAACAACAACAACAAGAACAAGAACAACCGCTCGACTTGAGTAGAGTAAAGTTTAAAGCAAAAGCAGAAGTAGAAGCAAAAGCGAGTCAACGAAAATGGCCAAATGCCACATCCATCAGAATATCCGCCAACTTACAATGAGCTAAATAACCCAAGAAAATGTTGCCACCCCCACCTACAACATGTAGCAAGCATTTTGTGTATAGTGGGCGTTTCTTAACTGGGTCATCATGGGTGGGCATGGCAGACTGGAAGGCAGAAAGGCTTTTCCACGTTATTGTTTAGCCAATTGCAATTGTTAAAGGTCCTGCGAGAAGGAGAGACAGAGAAACGCGAGGGAGGGCTTCAGTCTCCACATGTTTATTATATTGAATTTATGTTGTGCTTTGTATGCAAGCGACGTTTTGGCAAACCAAACGACATCAACAGCAAACAGCCGCGCGACCCTTTTCCCCGTACAGAGCCCAAAACCCCAATCTCGACCAAATAGCACAGCGAATGAAATGGAAATGGAAATGGCAGGCAGCGGTTGTTGCAACTTGCTTCGCCGCGATTCCTTCTACTAGTGTGTGTGTGTGTGTGGTTTTCATTGTGTGTGTGTGTGTGTGTGTGTGCTTTCGCTTTGTCAACGCTTTTTTGGGGTCTCGCTAGTTGGGAAATGGCGAACTCGCATTATGTTTATTGACCGAGATTTTTCAATTTGCATGACTATGCACAGAAGTTATTAACAATACAAATGTTCAACAAACGAACGTCTGAAATAATAATTTTGCAAATTTCAACATTTTATTCTGCGTGTAATTCATCAAGCAGCCACCCCGAGCAGCAATTAGAAATTCAATGAATAACGAATCGCATCAAATATGTTACTTTGAAATGGTTATCAGCAGATGGAAGCTGAAGCATTTGGTTAAGCCAGAATAGACCAGATCAAATGCTAAATGCAAAATTCCACTGCCGAGCAATGTTTATGCATTTGGTAAATGATAAATCCAAAGCAAATAACAGCATTTCATTTCATTTAGCAGGAATTTATGGAATTTATCTAGCAAATAATTGACACGCTCGCAGACTGTGCAAAAGCCCGAAAGTGGTGTGCAGCAAAGACAATATGTAACTGCAGCAGCTGTGTGAAAACTGCAAAAACAAATATGCCAAGGATAGCCAAGGATAACAAACGAAGGATGTGCCAACATGGATGCAAAATTTTAGATATGCCAAAGCTTAAATTGCAATTAACAGGAAGCGTTCGAAATTGATACCGAGGATATGGACTAACTCCTCTTCCACTCTGTCATTTCCACCTCGAGGGGTTTATGTTATGTGTTTATATAATCGGCCTAACTGGGACCGTGTGTGTATTTGTGTGTATGGCATATCTGTAATCAATATTTAATGAATTTCTCTCCTACCATCCAAATGGCTGGACAGCAATCAAAAATTATTAGACATAATCAACAGCCAAGCCATGGCAATGGACCGAAGAGAGCAGAAGAGGACACGAGTCAAATTAGTGCTGAAATTTGTCTTCGTCTAAAGGACAAATTAATTAAATTTTTGTGTCATGCCTTGATGTGATGTTGCAAATTTGAAATTTATATAAATTTCATATCTAAGTCAATTATTTTCTCAACTTGTTATTACATTTCACCAAACGACGAGGACTTATGCAAAACGATTTCGAATCACAAACAGCTGGCGGGCAGTTTGGAGTTGACACAGCAGATGCAAAAATATTTCCTTTTTTGAGGCACACACAAAGTAAAATAATTGTAAATCAATTCCACTTGGAATAAGGACAGATATTTACTTTGAATTAGAAAACATTTAGATTACATTTGGTTAGTAATTAAACAAAACACTCTCCTCTAACTTTTAACTTGCTTCTTGATTTTCTTTCAGACTTTCCTAAATGCCGAAAATAAAATACTTGTAGTATAAGAATAGATATGTAATTTGAAGAAGAAGAAATTATAATTGCGTAATAATTATGTATTTCGCCAGTACCTTCGATTCTTGTTATTCCTTTTTTATTTCATTTCATATTCAACCACATTGTTTTCTACGCACCTCAAACAATCGTAAAATGTTGCAAACAGAGTCATCATAAACAAGTAAGAAAGTTACAGTCGAAATGATGCTCGACTGTGAGATACCCGCACCCATTTTTACTGAAGGCAAAATATTGCGGTATCATTTGTCAAAATATACCGAAAATACTAAAAAATACTAAAAATATACCAAATGAGTATATTTGGTATGCGTCAGGATATAGTACACCATTCAAAGTATACCATAGACGGCACAATGGAGATTGTCGGCACAACTCAGAAATTCTAGTAATGCAAAATATTGTTCCCATACAAAAGTATTTCATTAATAACTTCCACAATTTTTATCTGATCGCAACCAAATTTTCAGGAATCATAACCTATTACAGTAGTTATTGTATATACCAAAATTCGTAGCTCTAGCTTTAAGCATTACACTTGTTATTCGATTTTTTGATTTGCGGGGGCGGAAGTGGGCGTGGCAAAACATTTGAAACAAACTTGATCTGACGTGCAAACATAACAAAAAATAATCGAAAAAATTATAGCTCTATCTCTTATAGTCTCTGAGATCTAGGTGTTCATACGGATGGACGGACGGACAGGGACAGTCGGACAGGACAGACGGACATGGCAATATCGTCTCGGCTGTTGTGACCAAGAATAGCTATACTTTATAGTCGGAGATGCCTGACCTGTTACATACATTTCCTGCCGGCACAAAGTTATAATACCCTTCTACCCTGATGGGTAGCGGGTATAATTTACATTCCATCGAAATGATTATCGGTTTTGCGGCGCTCGGTAGTTGGTAGTTCTCTTCAGCTCTTCACTGTCTGTCTCGTGGGCAAGTTTGTGACCATGACCAACGTAGCGTATGAGCAATTTTGTTGCGTCAGGATTAGCACATCATCAGTAGCCGACAAACGGCGTCTGGAGAATGCGACACACCAAAAATTCTATTTATGCAAAATATTGTATATATATTTATGCATGTATATGAGTAGAGTCCTTGCCCAGTCCCTCGTCCAAGCTACGAGTTTAACCTTTTGGTATTATGCCATTGTACGTTGTGAATGCGGGTCAGCATTAGTGTGTTAGCAACGAAAATGGGAAAGGAAGAACAGAGAAAAATACAAATACACAAAAAATAAAAGACGCACAAAATAAGTAAAAATAATCATAAATTGTTAACAAAGTACACGCCTCCAATGACATCGCAGGAGTCGCAGGACAGCTACCAATAATTTGTTGTACCATCCCAGCTGCTTTCCAGTGCTGAGCAGCATTTAAAGCCACTTTAACCCTTTAGTCTGAAGCGTGTGATTTGGGTTTTCTGGTTCGGTTTTTCGGTTTTGGGTTCTCGGTAGTTGGTAGTTCCCTTCAGCCGAGCACTTTGTTTATTTGTCGGGCTGCGCAAACCACAGAGAGGAGTGCCGCCTTTAGCTGCTCAAACAGCCAGTTAGCTATGGCTTTAAATACAGTCACACACACACCGACACACGTCCAAGCTACGAGTTTAACTTATGGATTATGGGCGTGACCCATGCAAAATGTCCGTGTGAGATACGGAATAACAAAAAATGTTGCCTACATTTGGGCGTTCGAGACAACGTCAAACAGAAAAACCCCGCTAGCCATCAATAATAATTATTATTTCAACAGTTTTTAATAATACGCATCGAAGATCTAAATAATTTGAATTTCACAAAATCAAACTATTTCATAACAAATATTTAAAAAAAAAATACCGATTATGTAAGCCAAAAAATCAAACAATAATTTGCAGTTTACTATTATTAAATCAACTAACGAAATTTTATAGAAGACAAGTATTAAATAACAGTAGTCGCAGAATAGAAGATTAATTTCACACTTAAATGGCAAAAGACTTGCGGAAAACCGCAAGAGAAATAAGAATAAGAACTTACTAATCAAGACGAGGTATAATTAACGCCGCAGCAAGTTCAAAATGCAACAAATTAAAAGTAACAAGAAAATGTTAAGACTACTTAAAAAAAAAAAAAACATGAAAATGGTCAAAAGATAAAATAGAAGAACTTGGTTTGCAAAAGCACAGCAGAAAGCGGAGAAGTGAAGTGACCAAGTAAATCTATGTATTATAAACTAAATGAAGGCAGCTATAAAGTAATTTAAATGTCGACCAGTCGAGGACGAAGCCCGTCATCAGCTTCAAATGACGGTTTACACACATTTAATGAGCGTCAGGCTCCGGGAAAAACTCGTTAACAGCCAGTGGACACAAAGGAACTCAACGGCAATGGCGCCTGAATAGCAAAGCATAAAAGAAAAGGTAGCAAAAGTTTCATGGCAACTCTGAGAGCGCTCACGCACACACTGCCGCACACACACACACACACTGCCATACACAAACACACAGAAAAAGGGACAATTTTCATTTGCGAGGAGTTGACAGAAATGTGGGAGAGAGGGGGAGTCTGAAGTGAAAATGGAATGAGACGATCGATGTGGCCATTGTCCGCGCTGTCAACGCAGCTAACGTTGCTAACGTCGCTGGGCCAACGCCAATCATTCAACTGATTAGTTTGATTTTAGCGTTTCGCTATTTCCGTAATCAATGGAGCTGCAATGGAAGAAGAGCAATAGAATGGACACAGCACAGTGCAAAAAAAGAGAGATGGTTGGAGTTTGGGATGGACGAGGAGAACACAAAATACTTCGAGACAATGGACCAAGAGTAGCGCAAAAGACAAAAACAACTGGTGTGGCAGTAATTGGGCAGTGAGAGCGCATAGAGAACATAGTAAATGGTCGAAGGGAGCGGGAACGGAGGTGTGAGTGGGCGTCCATTCGCCCCCGGATGTGGGCGAGCGTAACAATTATGGACACGGATCCCCAAACCAAACGTAACCAGCACTAATTGCTTGACTAGTTAGCATTTGGCTGAATATCTTCCCACTTCCTACTTTTCCGCTGGTGCCAAAGTGAAATATTGATTGAGTTATTTTTTGGGGGAACTGGGGAAAAAGGGCACGTCAACAAATTGAAAATAGCCATAACAAACAAATTTATAAGGAATTTGTGGTGAAACTAAATCAAATCACATCATAATAAAATAAAAATCGATTTTTGAAATTGAATTCAAATTGACCAAGTCAGAAAGCTGAGATACACGTTATTCATTTTGAATAAAAGCTAAACAGTGTGGTATTATTCCTAAAATATACCAAATGAATATATCTCAAATACTAATTTATGTTTATGATATATTGATATAGTACTACATTCAAAATATGCGGCTATAAAAATGGTGCAAAGTTGTTTTAGATTTACTTTTAGAACATGTATCGATTCTATGCAATGTTAAAGGCTCTTGAATATCCAGACACAATTTGAATGAGTTGCAAAATGCGAACACAATCGACAGCATATCTAATCAGTGCAATGGTAGACAACAAAATTTACTTGAGACCTGTGCAAACAAGCATTGAATGCAGAAACAATTATGTTGTTTGTTAATTTGAGTGAGTGAATTGTACAATGGATGGTTGGATGACAACATTCACAGGTTTCGAGGCATTCATCAGCAGATCATCGATCAAAGGCAACGGAGCGGATACTTGATGCAAACATGCTGGCTGCATGTTTACCTTGTTTATTATTTATTAATGACGAAGAGATACCCGTGATGGGCTTAGGCATCGCTCTGCTTTGCAAATAATACACATTTGATTGGTTTTCCCTGCTCAAACCAGCTGAGGGACAAAACAAAGCTCCAATGAGAGACAGTTGGCATTCGGTTAGTCAAATTAATAAGCAATAAATGCGTGCCATTGTAATCCCCAAATGGGAAACCTCTTATTCTCTGTCTCTCTGTGCGTTCCAATTAATTAATAAAGCGAGGAGATTGTATTGAATAGTAGGTATTAGTTTAACTCAATTGCAAATAGTAGAAAAATGTATTGTAAGCCATCAACTAAACAAAAGTCTTCAAACTTGTTTAGATTGTAGAGACAACGACGAAAATATTGCCAAAGATTAAGGGAATTCAAACGAAAAATCTTTAGAATACTTTTCATGATTTTCGGTTACAGGCAATGTGAACAACAATTGACTTTTGTGTTAACGCTCAAAGATATGGCAAAGTTTTGTTTGGTCTCTGACAAAATTTGTAGGTTACATTTAAGTGGCACAAAGCACAAAGTTTTTGTGGCAGCCTCAGCCACTTGAAAGTGGCAGCTGCTGCAAAACTATTTAATAGTTGCACGTTGCAACATTTGTAAGCCGAGTCAAACAAAAAGCATCAGAGCAAGTACAACAACTATGTTGCAGCCGACACCAAGTTGCTGATGTAATAGTACTAAGAGCACCCCAGAAGAGCGGCAACAATGTGACATGCAACAAATGCTCAGACCGAAAATCACATCACTCCTCCCACTTGCAAAACAAAAAACAAGAAACAGAAAACAAAAAGCAAAAAAGGAGCACGAAATGCCTTTCAATCACAGACTCTGATGGCATGCAAACTATGCTAAAAAGAAGTTGCAGCTTTTCTCCCGTCAAGAAATAGCAAATTCTTGCAATTGAACAAGCAACATAAAAATGCTGCAGACTGGGGGAAATTCGAGACTGAACAAGAGGAAAAATATTAAAAATGACTAAAATATTCACTCAGCAGTAAACATGGAGCCCACAAACAAGAAACAACTAAAACACAACACAAAAAAAAAACAGAAACTTTGTTTTTTGTAGAAATAAACAACAAAATGACAGAGCGCCAAGAACGAAGCACATGAATAAAGTTTCAAATATGCCCAGGCAGGCAGAAAGTTTTGTTTATTTTACCAACTATTGCGCGCAATGTTGCATTTTTTATAATGCTCCTCTCACTCTCTTCGCCTTACTGTAAAACAGTGTTGAACAACGCGTAGTTATGCACAATAACTGGGTCGATGAGTAACACATAAAAGTATGCCATGAAATTGTTGCACAAGTATGGAAAGTAATTAAAATTGAGTACTTTTATTATGTCAGACTCAGATACCCAGAAAGAAGGAGATAAAGAGAGTGAACTTATTTCTATGGAAAACAATGTATTACATAGTAATCTCTCAATTTACCAATACTTATGACAGCAGTAAAATAATAACTGCAGTCACACTTTTGTTACATTGCATCATTTTCTGAACTGATATCAGTATCAACCTTTAAATTGTGCGCAAATAAAGTAACTTGTTGACGAATAAAACCTACTCAAAATGCAGTTTACAGCGAAATTCAACCCCAGACAGAATAACAGACAGACTGCAAATTAGAAAAGTTGTCATCCCCATTGGGTACATTGTTGTGTGTGCTGCTGTCGTCATCGTTTTCGTTGTTGTTGTTGTTGTCGTCCACATGGAGTTGTCAACTGCATACGAAATGTAGAAACATATAAATTTCTCTCCGCTGTTTTCCATTCTCTAAGCCCCTTCCTCCCTTCCCTTTTCTATGCAGTGATAGCAATCGAAAAGTATCAACAGCTGCATAGCAAAAGTTAATTTATTCGTTTATGCAACTATTTCAGTTATTAGTTTTGCGTTACACACTGTCTAAAGAGCACAATCGATTTACAAAACTTTGCTAATTTGATACTTGGTTCTTGTGGCGGACCAAAGTTAAATAAATTAAAAAACTATATACATTAAAAGAAAAATGGTGCGTCTGTCAGTCAATGCGCTCTATCACTCATTTCTGATGGACATATATTTTTTTAATGAACTTGGACATTTCAAACAAATAGTTTTTATGCTCTTTTTTTCAACCTCGCGCAACGTCAATCCACTCATACATATTTTTTACCTCGTCAAGGATGTATTTACAAAATAAAAAAATAGCAAAAATCCCAGCCCTGGGGTTGGTTCAAAATAATTGAAGGACATACACACATTTTGCTCGGTTGGGATATTTACAATTTGATGTTCAATGTGGGTCATAGCGCGACATTAAAAATAAAATCATATTTTCCACACATGAGATGCAAATAACATTTGCCTAAAGAGTTTGAACAATAAACATGATAAATAATTTGAAAAAATTCATATAATCTGGAAATACTCGAATATATATTTATGTTTACAGGACATTTTTTAATCTCTACTCAATCTTCTGTATTTTAGTTTGGCTGCAACTTTGTTATGTCTTGGATAACCATGATAGTGCCTGTTATGCAAGAGTAATGAAAGCCACAAACAGAGTTGCTAAAGCCAAGTTGAAAAACTGTTTGCATAATGAAACAATAAGGCATAAGAGTAGCAGCTACCTGCCAAGAATACCAAAGCCAGGATTGCTGCTGAATTTAATACAACGACTACAACCAACACAAAAAGAAACGCACATACAACAATTGTTGTTTAATTTGTGAAAGAACTCGAGCACAGGCGGTTAAACCCAAAGAAAGGCAAGGCAAGGAAAACCGACAGCTACAAAATTAATATAAAACTGCACAGCACTGACCTGCATTCCAGCTAAATGTGTAAAGTAAGTCGAAGTTCCAATGGAGTCGCAACGGAAATGAACAAAATTGGTAACCGAGAAGGGGATAAAAGAATAAGAAACTATGGGGATGGGAGAGTGGGGGGCAGTGATTGAAGGCAGCCATAAGCTAGAGCCAAAGCCAAAGCCAAAGCGGATAGCTAAAAACCAAAAAAGTAAGCCAACTAAGACATGAAAATAAACAGAAAAGCAAGGAAAAACTTTTGGCCACTTCGTATACCGAACTACTCATAGGTAAACAAAAGCCAAGTGCAAAAGTAGTTGGCAACGCACGAACAGCGCCCACATGAAGACGTGACAACAACAAAAACAAGAACAACAAGAGATTAAAATGTCGATATCTAAGTCGAATTTCAAATACACTAGCGATCACTATTTATATGAGTAAGTAATGCTTGCATTACAAATTTAAATATTATGATAAATAAATAAAAAAAATATAAATATCAATTTATACAACTGCCAAAATGCTCAAACATTTCATGAGTTAGAGTATGAAACCTGCTTGCAATTCAAAAATGAAAGACAACTTGACGTCGACTTCATTTCATGATTAAGTTACCCATATCGATTTCCTTTCACCAGACTTTATGATGATGAAAATGGAAGCCACAGGAGCTGAGCCTGTGGTTGTCAAGCCAAACCGAAGCAGCCCCAACACATGTGCGATATTCTGACTCTGACTCACCAACCCAACTCAAAGTTGGCGCCATCGTCGCCCTATTCAAAACAATAGCTTCCGTCTTCGTCTGCGTCTTCATCATCATCATCATTGCCATTGCTCTGTCTACTGTCTAATGCCCAAAAAGAAAGGTTGCAAAACATGAATAAATTGTGCACAAAATGTAATTGTTGGGTAGCATCTTGGCTTTAGTCTCGACACATGAGACGAGTAAGCAAATAAAGAAAGTCACATGGCGTTCAGTACAGTGGCTCAAAACTAAATGCCAGAAGTAACATGAATTGGAAGCATAAATTGTAATAATTCTAAATAAAACTTTAAATAATAGTATACCAATTCCATTCTGTGCTTTTTACTTATATGTGATAAGCATATGACTCAAGCTGTTAATTCAACGAAAGAGTTTCAGTATATGACTTTTGTTGTAGTTTATTATCTCATCGCCACCAAATTTGTAGCAATGTGAGCTATGGCTAGAATTCTTTTGATACACTGCTACCAAGCTTAGCTTTCATACATTTGAACAATATATATATGTACATATACATACTAAAAAATAAGAAAGCTATGTTACAGTCGAGAGTGCTTGAGACTGAGATTATCGAAACGCTAAAATATACTAAATTAATTTACCATACAAATACTAAAATTATACCAAATGCTATATAATAATATATAGCATATAATATACCATTACTGCAGAACTATATTCAAAATATACCATATAGTGCAAAACATACCAGATTGTCAACCAAACAAAGTAAGACTCCTAGTAAGTAGGCTCTTCTTACCATACAGAAGTATTTCTTCTGGTAAATTTATATCTTATCGCAACCAAATTTTTCTGGAATCATAGCGACTATAGTTATTATTGTATACACCAAAAGTCAGACTACCTTCAAAATTACGATTGTTATTTGCTTTTTATCCTACCCTATGGGTAGAGAGTATAAAAGCTGATAAAAACTAAGTATTTTGAAAGGAGTTACATGTTTATATACAATTAAAAATGAGTTAGGACTTTAATAATATACCCGATATAATAAGACGAGTTTTATAAAATTAAATCCATTAACAGTTATTCCTATAATGATGGAAATGCCATGAATAAATACTAAACAGCACAAAAACACTGATAAAAATATAATTATTCTCATATGTATGTGCTATGTATGCTGACTCAAGCTTTAGGAAATATTAAGAGTGTCGACGATTCTCGAACATTTGGTTCTTTCGCATGCTGATAAAAATTCTTCAAAGGCGTTCGAGCGTAGACAGTAAAATTTGAGCTTGACAGCATTCAGTTTCAAATTGTGTCTGAGCGTTAAAAGTTTGCAACTTTATAATTCAAAATGAAAATATTTTTAACAGTTTTAATTATTATATTTAATTCGGGATATATACATTCAAATAACGAATACGATCTCACTACGAAAAGCAACGAAGTAAAAAACACTGTGAGTTCACATTTGAAGTGTGTTTGTATTTTATCGTTTAACAGTCATTCAAATTTATATATACTTAGACTTGGGCAATTATCGCAGACAATGAAGAAAAATGCTACGCATATTGTTTTAATATAATACAACCAGTCTTAGAACATACAGTTCATATACAAGTGAAGGACCAGCAAATTCAGGATCAAGCTGTTGGCTTATCAGAATATGAAAACAAATAGCAAATCTCAAAATTAAACTGGCAATATACGAAGAGACTATTAGAAATAAAGACCTTCAGCTAAACCAACAGCTTCTGTTTTCTCAAAAGTTTCAAAACGAAACTATAGATTTGAAATCAAGACTGGGAATCTTCGAAGAGAGCATACGAATTAAAGACATTCAGTTGGACCAACAGATTCTATTTTCAGATAAGTGTAAAAATGAAACTCTTGACAAAAGTAACATTATTGCATCCAAGGATGAACTGCTCTCCAAATCGAATGAAAAACTTACTGAATACAAAATAAAACTTGAGAATTGTGGAAGCACAAGTTGTATTAATAAATTGACTGATATTTATGAGATAAAAGTGCCTGGAATCGATGCGTTTTCTGTGCCATGTGATTCGCGTTTGGCTGGCTCTGGATGGACTGTGATTCAAAGACGTATGGATGGATCTGTTGATTTTAATCGCAATTGGACAGATTATCGCCAAGGATTTGGTGATCTGCGTGGAGAATTTTTCATTGGACTCGATAAACTGCATCTAATAACTAAATCGCAAACGCACGAGTTGTACATTTACCTTAAAGACTTTGACGACGAGGAGCGATATGCCCGATATGATAATTTTTATATAGGAGATGAGGACGAGTTTTATAAAATTAAATCCATTGGCAGTTACTCTGGTGATGCTGGCAATGCCTTGGAACATCATAAGAACTCGAAATTTTCGACTTCAGATCGGGATAATGATGGCGCTAAAGGACATTGTGGACAAACCTACAAATCCGGTTGGTGCTTTGAAAGTTGTTATATGTGGTAATTATATAATACTGATGATAAAAATAATTATTCTCATATGTATGTGCTATGTATGCTGACTCAAGCTTTAGGAAATATTAAGAGTGTCGACGATTCTCGAACATTTGGTTCTTTCGCATGCTGATAAAAATTCTTCAAAGGCGTTCGAGCGTAGACAGTAAAATTTGAGCTTGACAGCATTCAGTTTCAAATTGAATCTGAGCGTTTCAAGTTTTCAACTTTGTAAATCAAAATGAAAATATTTTTAACAGTTTTAATTATTATATTTAATTCGGGATATATACATTCAAATAACGAATACGATCTCACTACGAAAAGCAACGAAGTAAAAAACACTGTGAGTTCACATTTGAAGTGTGTTTGTATTTTATCGTTTAGCAGTCATTAAAATTTATATATACTTAGACCTAGACAATTATCACAGACAACGAAGAAAAATGCTACGCATATTGTTTTAATATAATACAACCAGTCTTAGAACATACAGTTCATATACAAGTGAAGGACCAGCAAATTCAGGATCAAGCTGTTAACTTATCAGAATATGAAAAACAAATAGCAAATCTCAAAATTAAACTGGCAATATACGAAGAGACTATTAGAAATAAAGACCTTCAGCTAAACCAACAGCTTCTGGTTTCTCAAAAGTTTCAAAACGAAACTATTGATCTAAAAACAAAGCTGGGAATCTTCGAAGAGAGCATACGAATTAAAGACATTCAGTTGGACCAACAGATTCTATTTTCAGATAAGTGTAAAAATGAAACTCTTGACAAAAGTAACATTATTGCATCCAAGGATGAACTGCTCTCCAAATCGAATGAAAAACTTACTGAATACAAAATAAAACTTGAGAATTGTGGAGCCGCAAGTTGTATTAATAAATTGACTGATATTTATGAGATAAAAGTGCCTGGAATCGATGCGTTTTCTGTGCCATGTGACTCGCGTTTAGCTGGCTCTGGATGGACTGTGATTCAAAGACGTATGGATGGATCTGTTGATTTTAATCGCAATTGGACAGATTATCGCCAAGGATTTGGTGATCTGCGTGGAGAATTTTTCATTGGACTCGATAAACTGCATCTAATAACTAAATCGCAAACGCACGAGTTGTACATTTACCTTAAAGACTTTACCGACGAGGAGCGATATGCCCGATATGATAATTTTTATATAGGAGATGAGGACGAGTTTATATTAAAATTAACAGTCCTATAATGATGGAAATGCCATGAATTACTCAGCACAAAAACACTGATAAAAATATAATTATTCTCATATGTATGTGCAATGCTGACTCAAGCTTTAGGAAATATTAAGAGTGTCGACGATTCTCGAACATTTGGTTCTTTCGCATGCTGATAAAAATTCTTCAAAGGCGTTCGAGCGTAGACAGTAAAATTTGAGCTTGACAGCATTCAGTTTCAAATTGTGTCTGAGCGTTAAAAGTTTGCAACTTTATAATTCAAAATGAAAATATTTTTAACAGTTTTAATTATTATATTTTATTCGGGATATATACATTCAAATAACGAATACGATCTCACTACGAAAAGCAACGAAGTAAAAAACACTGTGAGTTCACATTTTAAGTGCGCTTATTTTAAAATGTGATTTTTTTATCGTTTAACAGTCATTCAAATTTATATATACTTAGACTTGGGCAATTATCGCAGACAATGAAGAAAAATGCTACGCATATTGTTTTAATATGATACAACCTTTCTTAGAACATACAGTACATATACAAGTGAAGGACCAACAAATTCAGGATCAAGCTGTTAACTTATCAGAATATGAAAAACAAATAGCAAATCTCAAAATTAAACTGGCAATATACGAAGAGACTATTAGAAATAAAGACCTTCAGCTAAACCAACAGCTTCTGTTTTCTCAAAAGTTTCAAAACGAAACTATAGATTTGAAATCAAGACTAAAATCTTGGAAGAGTATATACGAATTAAAGTCAACAGTTGGACCAACAGATTCATTTTCAGGAATGTAAAAATGAAACTCTTGACAAAAGTAACATTATTGCATCCAAGGATGAACTTTATTATAAATCGAATGAAAAACTTACTGAATACA
Organism: Drosophila sulfurigaster albostrigata; assembly: GCF_023558435.1. NCBI lineage: Eukaryota > Metazoa > Arthropoda > Insecta > Diptera > Drosophilidae > Drosophila > Drosophila sulfurigaster. The sequence goes on from NC_084881.1 coordinate 7,636,546, forward strand.
AAATAAAACTTGAGAATTGTGGAAGCACAAGTTGTATTAATAAATTGACTGATATTTATGCAATAAAAGTGCCTGGAATCGATGCGTTTTCTGTGCCATGTGATTCGCGTTTGGCTGGCTCTGGATGGACTGTGATTCAAAGACGTATGGATGGATCTGTTGATTTTAATCGCAATTGGACAGATTATCGCCAAGGATTTGGTGATCTGCGTGGAGAATTTTTCATTGGACTCGATAAACTGCATCTAATAACTAAATCGCAAACGCACGAGTTATACATTTACCTTAAAGACTTTGACGATGAGGAGCGATATGCCCGATATGATAATTTTTATATAGGAGATGAGGACGAGTTTTATAAAATTAAATCCATTGGCAGTTACTCTGGTGATGCTGGCAATGCCTTGGAACATCATAAGAACTCGAAATTTTCGACTTCAGATCGGGATAATGATGGCGCTAAAGGACATTGTGGACAAACCTACAAATCCGGTTGGTGGTTTGAAAGTTGTTATATGTGGTAATTATATAATATTAGAGATAATGTTAAATATTTGAATCAATTCACCATTTATATTTATATTATTCGCAGTAATTTAAATGGAATATATAAAGATGAACTTGATGCTATTGTCGAATGGAGAACATGGCACACAAAAAGTCTCAAATTTGTTCAAATGATGATTAGACCGATATCGAAATAAGAAAATTTTAACATACAACAAAATTTAACCACAATTCTGACTAAGCAATACAAAAATATACAACAAATAATATTTAGAAATTTGAGATATTCTTTCAGAAAAATACACAACACGGGTTATTAACAGAGTGAAAAATGTTTGTCCACTAAAATATACGGAATATGTTAGTAATTGTTGTATACATAAAATACACATAAAAATCAATAAAAATTATGAACATCTATGTCCAATTTTTGGAACTATGGTCTTTGTTCTTTAAATATATTAAGCAATAATACTTGAGGCCAATCTCTAAAATAATGGTTTTGTATATACGATTGTTGTCAACAAGAGGAGCTTTCATACATCTTTTGGAATGTACAGCACAAAAAGCACTGGTTCTTTCGCATGCTGATAAAAACTCTTCAAAGGCGTTCGAGCTTAAAGAGTAAAAATTGAGATTGAGGGCATTCAGTTTTAAATTGAATTTGAGTGCTTAAAGATTGCAAAATATTAATTCAAAATGAAAATATTTGCAACAGTTCTACTTATTATATGTTATTCGGTGACTATACAAGTGGAACATAGACTACATATACAAGAGAAGGACAAACAAATTCAGGAACAAGCTATTAATTTAAAAGAGTATGAGAAACAGATAGCGGATCTCAAAATAAAGGTGGCAATATTCGAAGAGGCCATCAAAAATAAAGATCAACAGATTCTTGATAAAAATGACATTATTGTGGCAAAGAACAAACTTCTCGACTTCAGATCGTGATAATGATGGCGGACATTGCGGACACATCTACAAATCCGGTTGGTGGTTTGAAAGTTGTTATATGTGGTAATTATATAATATTAAAGATAATGTTAAATATTTGAATCAATTCACCTTTTCTATTTCTATTATTCGCAGTAATTTAAATGGAATATATAAGGATGAACCCGATGCTATTGTCGAATGGAGAACATGGCACACTAAACCTATCAAATTCGTTCAAATGATGATTAGACCGAAATCGAAATAAGAAAATTTTAACATACAACAAAATTTAAGCACAATTCTGACTAAGCAATACAAAAATATACAACAAATAATATTTAGAAATTTGAGATATCCTTTCAGAAAAATACAAAACACTTGGGTTATTAACAGAGTGAAAAGTGTTTGTCCACTAAAATATACGGAATATGTTAGTAATTGTTGTTTACATAAAATACACATAAAAATCAATAAAAAATATGAACATCTATGTCCAATTTTTGGAACTATGGTCATTTTCTTTTGCGGTATATATTAAAAAATACTAACAATACTTGAGGCCAATCTCTAAAATAATGGTTTTGTATATACGATTGTTGTCAACAAGCGGAATGTACAGTACAAAAAACACTGATTTTGATGTGTTTGTACTTTATTATAATTATTCCAATAAATGACTGAAGCTTTCAGCAAATATTAAGAATGTCGACGATTCTCCAACATCTGGTTCTATTCGTATACTGATAAGAATTCTTCAAAGGCGTTCGAGCTTAGACAGTAAAAGTTGAGACTGAATGTATTCAGCCTTAAATGGAATTTGAGTGCTTAAAGATTGCAACATTGTAATTCAAAATGAAAATATTTGCAGCAGTTTTGCTTATTATATTTAATTCGGAGACCATACATATTGTTTTTATTATAATACAACAAGTCTTATAACTTACAGTCATAATAGAGAAAGATCAGCAAATTCAGAAACTAGACATTTAGCTTAAAGAATATGAGAAACAGATAGCAGATCTTGAAATTAATGTCACAATATTCGAAGAGGACATTCGGGACATTGTGCTCAAAGCTTCGAGTCTGGTTGGTGGTTCAAGGATTGTTTAATGTGGTAAATACTTGGTTATATCCGTTTTATAATGCAACTAATATTTGTTCTTCTCTTCTCAATTACAGTAATTTGAATGGTTTATATGATAGGAATGCAATAAATAAATCGGCAACATCTGGTGTAAAATGGAATCACTGGACTTATAGCTCACTTAAATTTATTCAAATGATGATTAGACCAAAATAGAAGCAGAAATCTCAAATCAAGAAAATAATTTTAAAGCGCAGTTGCGAGTAAATAAATACATTCCATTTAATCTGAGTTAATTTCAAAACAGGAAAAGCCCACTGTATCAGCGATACCATTTGAATTCGCTTGTGAGCAGACGCATTGTCAAATTGTGTATGTGTGTCAGTCAAGCAAACAATAGCGGGGAGTCCATGTTTCATATGCTCTGCCATTCCATCGCTCCGCCCCTTCCAGCAAAAGCTAAATGAAGAGAACGAGCCATCATCTGACAGACCGCAGAGACCCATGCGAAGCCGACGCTGGAGTGACGCACTGTCAGATACAACAACCCAGCGACAGACGGAGCAACTGTCAGGCTGTAGAACGTATAAAGTACGAGAGTATATATCACATTGGATCACATGAAGTTTACTCTCGCATCCCATACTCAAAATCACTCTTCAGTCACAGGCTGTGTTGTTGGTTTGTAAGTTCGCTGTTTTGTGGGCATAACTGAAAATATGCCATGCACATATAGAGACATATTTATGTTCGTTTACACCAAGACACATATACATATATATTTGCATATGCGTACACAATGTTTATACCCCTATCAATATCGTAGAAGGGTATTATAACTTTTTGCCTGTAGTAAATGTATGTAACTAGCAGAAGAACACATCAACGACACCATAAAGTAAATATATTCTTGATCAGCGTGAAATTTGAAATTTGCTTAAGCTTAGAAAATTGTAGAAGTTATTTTAGATATATTTTTGTATGCCAAAAAACGTCTCTTTCAATCGGATCTTAGCTGCTTTGGCTCACAATCTGGTATATTTAATGTACTACGAAACCAATATACCAAAATACAGCCTTTGATGTATAATTTAGTATTTTTGTGGTATATTAATTTGGTATATTTATAGTTTTACTTTATATATATGTCCAAATGAAACATTTGGTGTATATTTTAGTATTTTTGTGGTATATTAACTGGGTGTATTTTACGAATACTACCGCACTGTTTTGATCGGGGTATTTCACAGTCCAGCACACTCGACCGTAGCTTTCATACATGTTTTATTTTTATGCCAGATAGCGCATAAATTCATAATGTCAAAATGGATGCCACTGGCAGAGCGACAAAGGCGCGACGAAATTTAACACATAAATTTATAATTTATATTCGCAGTTTTCTACTGAATACATTGGGTTAAAATGAGTGACAGACAACGGACGAAACAAGTTTTACTCTAAGATTTTCCAGTTGATTTCTTGCTAAGTAGAGTTGACAACTAAACACAGCTCAATTATTATAATCAATTTCGGAAATTACAGCTACATTTATGACATATTCATATGTATATATACATATGTATGTATATATGTTTATCGTACAAGCGACGCAGACTCGTTGTGTGTCAATTGTGGGCACTTGAAACACATTTTGCAACAGACGCTTGGAGCATTTTTATGGCAGGCAAAACATGTATTTTAGAGTGCTGTGTACATGTTGAAAATTAAACACATTTTTTGCATATACAGCATATAAATAAATAACATACTATTGAACCCCCAAGCCCCCAACCCTGAGCCATAACTTTTACCCTCCCAGTTTGTGGTGGAACATGGAAATTAAATCAATTATTTATGCATTCATTTTGTAGCTCTTTATATTGATTTAATTGCCACAGCACAGCACAGCACAGCACAGCACAGCATCTGCATTCTCTGTGCTGGGTGTGAGTAATTAATAAATAATTTTTACTTGTTGTATTCCCTGACAGATTGCTGTTTGCCCACCAGTTTGTCTTTTGGGACTTGATTATGATGTCCTTTAAATGAATGGCTTTTGGGCATCGATCAGACGTCCTCACCCTTTTCTCTTCTACATGACAACTTTAGCTTCAATGGAGTCTTTAAATATTATGTTCAGAATATTGTTTGGACACATTAAATAATTCGTGTTGCGGCACTACATTTATGAATAATTGTTTTATTAACATGAAAGATGATTTATATTTACAGTAAAACTATAGTAAAGGTTTAAATTCAATAATAATGCACAGAGAAATTTTATTTCAACTCAGTCTTATATTCACCAAAAGTCACTTGGTTACGTTGTGAATTCCACTTTGAATAGAACATTTACCTGCAAAGAAAAAAAGCATAATTTTAATACTTGAGTATCATTTAATATTTCAATTAAAATTGTAATTGTTGGTTCTGACTGTAATATTCCTTTTTCTAGTTGTGCTTCAAGAATCATGCGAATTGTTTATAAACATCACGTTCTATGCAAAGTGTCAACTCATATTGGGCCAATCATAGAACACACAATGCCAGACCCAAATAAAGTCTCATGTGTTACATTGCATAAGGCTTAAAAGCGTATCGTTCATTTTCAAATATTCATTTGTTGCGCCAAAGCAAAAAAAAACAGAAAAAAAACGTAAGTGAAAAAGGCAAAATACGAAAACAGAAGTTTAAAAGCGAAACGACGACACAGCTGCCAGAAAAACAAAGATGGCAAAGCCAATGGACTAAAGGGGAATGGTGGGAGAGGGTGTGGGAAAAGTCGTGCACAGAGAAGGCCATAAATAAACAACAGGTATAAAACGGACTTAAGAACGTAAAAGCAGCGCGCGACTATAAAAGTGCAATTTTCCCTGCCCTCTCATTGCCCTTTGCCAAAGGTAGTGAAGTGTGTGTATGTGTGTGTGTGTTGGTGTATCAAATAAATATATGTACAACAGCATAAAAGCTGCTTTAGCCAGGTAACAAATGTTTATGCAATTTGTTTAAAGGCCAGGCGAGAAAATAGTAATATATGACCATGGACCGAGAGTGAAAATTTGCACTAAACGCGCTACAAAGCGCAGCCCATCCCACCTATAGGTGTGTTTTCTGCAATTTTCTTGTGAGTGTGTGTGTGTGTACTTTGACCTTTTTCTGCCACCTTTTTGCAGTTTTTTGGACAAAGGCTGGGCGCGCAAATTGCAGCAGTTTGCCTCCTTCCCAAGGCACAAAAGAGCAAACCAACAAAATAAAGAATGAAAGAAGCAAAAAAGACAGAGAGCGAGCGAGTGAGAAAAAGAATGAAAATATAGAGCAAGTGCAAACAATTGCCGACTGTCGTCGTTGCAGTCGTCCTTCTGCTCCGCTCCGCTCCTTGTGCTTTCATGCCATGCCATTTCAATTCTTATTGCCATCTCAGAGCGAGCAATGCAAAAATGTGTACCAAACTGAAATTGAAAGGCAACTCGTGTGGGCGTGGCCCGCATGGCTCTTTGCCACTGCCATTTTATTGCCGACTTTTGGGCGTGAATGAGTGAGAGCATTGAGAAACTGCCAGCTGCCTGCTGCCATTTTGCCATTTACCAGCAAACCAGGCTACTTCAACTCTTACAGAAGAATTATGCGTGCCACCAAAGAGGAGGCCAGTTCACCCACCAATTCTGACAACAAACATCTTAGAGCTTCTAACAAGTCACTGAAGAGCAATGTATCAAGTCCCAAAAGCTAAACACTCACATATTTGTTGAATCCCGAGTCCAGCATACTTTTATGTTAATTTAAAACCGAAACTTGAACTATCGAATAAATTACAATTTAGTACTTGAGCAACAACAAACTTTCAAACTATTAACAGCAGGCAGAGCCCAAAAGCTGATTGTTGTTCAAAAGTTAATATTTGATTTGTGTAATCAGTATTTATTTAAATGATTCATTGAAATTTCGTCTCAAATTGTAAAAATATAAAATAATAAATACCTGAAAAAATGGTATATATAATGGTCATACTTTATAGAATATTAATCATTATATTTTAAAATAAAATTAATTTAAATGGTTTTCAAAATAACAATGAAAGCATCCGTCTATATTTTTAAAAGCATATTGGACCCGAAAAATTTTAAAATGTAATAAAAATTTAAATTATATTTCAATTGAAGTTAGATTTACATTACTTGAAATATAATTCTAAACATGAACATTCTAATTGCAGTCAATTTTATTGATAAAGATTTTCACATGAGCCATTTATGTTAAAAAAAGTGCACAATTTTATTTAGAGCATTTAATTAACTACATCTAATTAACTACATCACAAGTTGAAAAGATCAGAAATCATTTGTGTTTATTCGTCAGTTCACAGGAAATTGCATAAACTGGAATCTAAGAATGGGGCTTCCCCTTAATTTTTTAACAAATTAATCTCTGACTTGTTCATTACAAACGAAAAGTGACTTTTTTTTTATATAAACGAATACGAAAATATTTGCCACGACTGCATGCGACCTGTTCACATCTATGTTCAAGTAATAACAATAACGAATATTTTACATAAATTCATTCATTTATATGCTCTTTTAACAATTAGAGGTTTCTAATTCTAATTTAATGATTTTAATAAGATGATGATTCAGAACTTTTACTATATAGATGAAGACTTCTTTCTTTTATATATGTTATACATAATTCGTCACTGAGCAACTTAATAGACTTCATTTCTTTCAAAGTGAACTGGTCCAAATATACTGATATAAAAATTCCGTTGTGCATATATAGAAATAAATAACTGATTCCAGTATCACGCTCGGAAACTCGGAAATTATTCGACGAATATGAAGGGCCTCGAGCGTTAGTTAAGATCGGCATTGGAGCTCGCACAGAAAACCCAATATAAGCTGGGTTCAGTTTTAAATAAAAGCTGAGTGTTTAAAGTTCGCAAAATTGTGCTCCAAAATGAAAATATTTGCAACAGTTTTACTTATTATATTGAATTCGGGGATTATACATTCAAATAACGAATATGATTTCACTACGGATAGCAGCCAAATAAAAAAACTTTGTGAGTTGACATATTAAGTGCCTTTGTATTTTATCAAGTGTCACTCCAATTTATTTTTCTTTAGACCTATCCAATCATCAAGGACAACGAAGAAAAGTGCTACGCATATTGTTTTAACATTGTACAACCTGTTTTGGAACATACAGTACATATACATGTGAAGGACAAACAAATTCAGGAACAAGCTATTACTTTAAAAGAGTATGAGAAACAGATAGCGGATCTCAAAATGAAGGTGGCAATATACGAAGAGACTATCAAAAATAAAGATCAACAGATTCTAAGTTGTGATAAATCTAAAAAATGAAAGTCTTGAGAAAAGTAACATTATTGCAGCCAAGGATGAACTGCTTTCCAAATCGAATGAAAAACTTACTGAATACAAAATAAAATTGGGGAGCATTGTCCAGCACCAAATTGTCTTGGTAAATTAACTGATATTTATGAGATAAAAGTTCCTGGCATGGTTACATTTTCGGTGCCATGTGATTCGCGTTTAGCTGGCTCTGGATGGACTGTGATTCAAAGACGTATGGATGGATCTGTTGATTTTAATCGCAATTGGACAGATTATCGCCAAGGATTTGGTGATCTGAGTGGAGAATTTTTCATTGGACTTGATAAACTGCATCTAATAACTAAATCGCAAACGCACGAGTTGTACATTTACCTTAAAGACTTTGACGACAAGGAGCGATATGCCCGATATGATAATTTTTATATAGGAGATGAGGACGAGTTTTATAAAATTAAATCCATTGGCAGTTACTCTGGTAATGCTGGCAATGCCTTGGAACATCATAAGAACTCGAAATTTTCGACTTCAGATCGGGATAATGATGGCGCTAAAGGACATTGTGGACAAACCTACAAATCCGGTTGGTGGTTTGACGATTGTTATATATGGTAAATACTTTATCCGTTTTAAACTGAAGGCTATTGATTATTATTAATCTTCTTAATAACTTTACAGTAATGTAAATGGAATTTATGATAAGAATGCGAAAGCATTAAGCGATCCAGGCGTGAAATGGAATTCGTGGAGTAATAACCCACTTAAATTTGTTCAAATGATGATTAGACCAAAATAAAGAAAATGAATAAACCCAAGCAAAAATTGCTAAGCGGAAATGTAATAAAAGTAAAAATCAATAAAAACTTCTCAAAGTATTCTCAAAATATTAACATTAAAAGTAGTAAAACATTAAATCGATGACCAAAGGAAATATCAGGCAACAGAAGCTGTGGTGAGTCAAAAAATTAATTTATCGGCAGTTACACTGGTCTTAAACTATTGTTGGCTTTAAGACAACTTTGGAGCGTGCCTCTTGCTATCTAGGAAACCGTTCTCTGCCTCTGCCTTTCTTTTTCCCAATCATGTAGGTAGGCAGTCTGTTTGGCTTTTGGCCAGGCGTTGAATACGCGTTGCCCTTTATCTGCCTTGCATATCAAATAGCTTGCTGACGACAGGCGTGCACAACAGCAACAAAAAGTAGAAGAAGAAGTGGAAGGAGGTGAAGATGGAGGTGGACACTTTATGGCATTTCTTTTGCAACATCTTGATAATGACCAGTGACCTCAATACGAGGAGCAACACATGCGCGTCGTCTAACACACTTTCACTTCCTGCCTGCGTGCCTGCCTGCTGGCCTGGCGAGACTTCTTTAGTTACAGCTCCTGCCACCTCCTGTGGCACCTTTACCAGCTCCTTCTCCACTGTAAAACATTCTCTTGGCAACACTTTCGCTCATGTCGCTTCTCTCTCTCTCTCTCTGCCCAGTTTGGTGAGTTTTGCTTTTAATGCACATTTTTCACACTAAACACGTGCATAAATCATGAGCCATGCGCTCAACTTTTGCTCAAGGCTAAGTCCCAACGCCTGCAGATTTCCTGGCATCCGTCTCAACAACATTCTCATCGCCATCGCCATCGTCATCTCTTTCTCTGTCTCTTTGGTTCCACTGACTGCCCGTAATGTCACCTGCACATTGAGGACATGGCAGGCCGACTTTGCGTTTTATGCAAAATGCAACAAATAATAATACATAATGCAGCTTCGTGCACATGCGACTACGACTGCGACTGCAGATGCTGCAGCAGGACACTTGTCCTGATTATGGCTTTCCCACTGTGTAAAGTGTCGACCAAAGCAGCAACCACCACCAGCAACAGCAACAACAACGCCAGGATACACAGCCGTTGGTCCTTGGTGGTGGCTCTGACAGCCACAACACAACGAAGCAGAGCACAGCAGCTGTTGCAACGCTGCAACGTTTGCTGCAGTTGCAGATGCATTGCATTTGCTTTCCTTCCTTCTCTCTTTCTCTCTCTCTCTCTCTCTCTCTTAGTACCACTTTACTTGTCTGAACCTCTATGCCAGCCTCCATCTCTTTTCATTTTCCACTGTCAGACTGTCTGTTTATGCTGGCAAACATTTGTTTAGACTGTGAGAAAAGGGGGTAAAATGCCGCTTGGCATTAAAATTCATGTCGAGGCTGAGACATTAAATTTGGTCATGGATTTTGTCATCATCATCTCTCGGCTTTTGGCTTTCGTCTTTCAGTTGTTTCTCCCCTAATGACTGTTGATAAACTCGATGTGTTTATCATTATATTTATGCGAACATTTTGTTGTTAATTAACTCACAATTTATGCGACTGCATCAACTTTATGGTTTAAATCTGTACGTACATAGATATCGCATTATATTCCAGCAATGGGCTCTTTAAATGTCTGATATATACGTTAGTCTAAAGCCTGCCTACTCTTGAAAATGAATATATTGATTAAAAGTTTATTTTCTGAATAATTCATAATAAAAAAAAAGCATTTCTCCTTTTGTAAATTTTGAATATATATAAAGATATTTCCTTTCAATTTTTTCCTATAATATTATAATAATTATTGTATGATATATATTCTATAATAATTTATTTATTTACTTAAGTAATCCTATTGCTATATATATAAATATTTTAAATAATTAAGACTTCTTATTAGCATTAATTTAAATAATCTCATAATAATCATATAAACTTGACGACATTAAATTATGTTTTAATATTGGTAAATAATCATTTATTTAATACATATATTAAATCTTAGTAATCAATATATCGACAGTATCAAAACGTATATTTTTCGTATTTTCGCTAATCGATAGCTGTTAAAGTTTGTGCTTAAATAGAATTTAATATGGAACTATCATCATCGCATGTTGACAGCCCCTAAGAGAGACTTAAGCCTTCACGAAAAGAAAATCTAATTAGTTGGAATGTTAGGCAAACACATTCTGTGCTTTGCCTGAGCCGAGTTTTTGTGCTTGAACAGTAAAAATAATGGCCAAACAGCTGGCAGCTGTCGTGTTAGCTCCTGACTCTCTCTCTCTCTCTCTCTCTCTCTCTCCTCTCTCCCCGTTGTTTCGGGTAAGCACTTAAAACTTTAATTAGCCACCCTCGGGCAAGCAACAAAAAAAATACCACCAATGTTTAACAACAGAGTCAGGTCTTGTGTCGAGCCTTTGTACATACTGTGAAGTACTTTCATACGATTATAAGGAAGCTTCTTCGCCGATGGAGGCCAGAACCGAGGTGAGTTGGATACACACTGATATAATTAGCGGCATTAGCCATTAAGTAATTTTAAAAAATTAATCACCAGCCAGACTGGCAGCTATTCACATTGTATTGTAGTGCCAATTATTGGCCAAATCAACAGTAGACAAGGAGGCAGCAAAAAGATAGAGAAGTAGCCGAAGTAGAGAGGAGAGCAAGAGAGGAAGAAAGGAAGAGGAAGCGTACTGCTAACCCAATTAGCACTTAACACATGGCAGCGGCAGTCTAGGTAAATAAATGGCAAACAACGGCTCAATTGATGGTTGGAGCACGTGTCTCGTAGCTACGATGTTACGTTAAATGTTTTTTCTTCTTTTTTTTTGTTTTTGTTTTTTTGTTTCTGACAAAGCCAACCCCACAGCCCCAAATCTTTCTCTCTCTCTCTCTCAGTTCGTTTGAGGCAGAGCGACTTTCAATTTCCAGGCAAGCAGCCAGCCAAAAAAGGCAATCGTCAGCGAAAAGGCAACCAGAGGCACCAGGCAACTTGGAAACTAGCACAAGGACGTGTGCCACACGACACACACACACATACACATACACTTACACACTCACACACATGAGGAAGCACAGCGACGATACTGACTTCGATTCTTTGAGGCCAGTGCGAAAATCTTAGCGCTCAAGTAGCGTACGTGATATGCGCGTAATCAATATTTACACACAACTTTTCGAGGATGTTGTGTATGTGCTAAAAAATAAGAACGAAAGACAAAAGTAAAGCAATTGGCAGGCATATATATATACATATGTATATCTGTATCTATATACGTCAGTATTTTTGGGATGCCACATGGGTAATATCGTGCATATGGCGCGCTTTAAGAAGCATATTTCATTACAATGAAATTGAATTACGATAAGATAACATAACTGATAGTTGTGTACAAATAGAAATGAGTCAATAATATCAAAACATGTTTATTTGGTTAGTTAGTTTATTAAAGTAAAGGTAAATATTTACAACAACAATTATTAAGATGTATAACACTAACTCTCATCACAAGGATTAAAAGCTTATATTTTTTAATAGACTAATGTGTTTAATAAAGTTTTCTATATAAAACCAGCAACTTTAATAAAAGTTATAATTTTTAACCCTTTAAAAAATTCCCAATTGGCTTCTCAAACGCAAACTTCTAATACGACTTAAAATTCGAGCATTTCAACTATGTTGTTAGCTGCAATTTCGAAATTCTCGACACAATCGGCAAATAGCGAGCACTAAATAGCTGCCAAAAGTTTAAACGTCTGTGAACTTATACTATGAATGATATAATTGCCTTAACGGTTGCACTGACTTCCTTGCCAAGGATACGCCATCAAGCAAATGCAGTTACTTTGGCACACATTAAATTTGGTTTGATTTTTGGCGCAGCAAAGCAGACAAGCAGCAGCCAAGGAGACAAGGAACGGACTCAACCGAAATTCAGACAGAATTTGGTGGAATATTTTTTTTTAGGAGGGGAGGGGAGAGAGAAGAAGTAATGCTGGAAGGCAGAAGAGTTTTTCCTTAGAAAAGGAAGCGACGCCAGTTTGGTGAGTTCCGAGCAAAACTTGAGCCAACCAAGGGGAAAATCAAGTGGAAAACGTATATTGTGAAAATCAACTATTGGCAGGCAGCTGTCAGCTGCAAGGAGAGCAAACGCTTCTCAAACAACGAAAACAATGGCCAAAGAGACCTCGACACCACCAACTTCCACTTCTACTTCTTCTTTTTGAGCGCTGCCAAAGTTGGTAGCATAAATATGAAAGCAGCAGTTACCAGACCAGACTCCCAGAAGAGGACAACGTCGAGCAGCTTATGAAAACATTACATCATAAGCAGTCACTGCTCAAGATCTACTAGAAGCGCATACAGCAAAATTCTCTCTTGCCTGTCTGAACTCTAGAAAGACGCCAGTTTCTGACAGTGAAATGCTGCTGGCAAAATATTTGCCAAAATCTAATAAATTACACAAAAGCCACACAAATCATTCAGCCAAACCACGCACACATTAGATAAATAAAACAAAAAATAACAGAGATGAGAGTGAAGAAGGTGCGAAATATAATAACTGGTCGCAGATTTTAAATGATTAAAGCGCAAATCACTTGAATTATATGGAAATTCAGTTAATGCCGCCATCGATGGACGTGCTTTTGTGGTTAAGTTTCGATTACGGGCAGTTTGAGGGAACATATTAAATTCCATTCCCTTGGTGTGTGGCACAGTTTAGGGGTAGGCAATCCGGTATAAATTATGCAATAAGCAAACTCCTACAATATCTTTATGTATAATATATAAGGAGCTGTTCGAAGGGAGAGAACGACGCAGAAACCTTTTAATATAATTTAATTTTATAAAAATTGCGTTAAGCTGAATTTAGAAATCCAATCAAGACGATTTTTAAGTGGAATTACTTCAATGGCAACTTACAATGGAGACTATGCAATAAAAAATTCACAATTTTTAGGGTCGAAGAAGGATATTATAAAAAAACGCTTACTTACTACGGGTCTTAGCTGCTTTGACTGACAATTTGGTATATTTTGCACTCTATATATATATATATATAATATATACCGATATATATATATATATATAATATATACCGATATACCAAATGCTATTTTTTTCGATATATTAAAATTATACCGCCCTATTTTGCTTTTATTAAAAATTGTTAGTGAGCCGAGCACACTCTACTAAAGCTTTCTTACTTGTTTAAGTTAAAAATATTTGGTTTATTCAACTTATTATATAGTTTCTCTAATAAATAAAATACAAATCAAATGTATTAACTCCGACGTTTAATGATTTTTTCCAAATTTATAAAAACTCATTTAATAATGAATAAAATATTTCTATATATTCATACATCTGTGCACATAAATCATGTTCAACAATGTTTGAAATCAAATATTTTTTCACATACACATCCACACACACATATCTCGAACTCTTTTTGACATTACAAAAGTCACCCACAAAAATGTCTAATTAGAAGTTTCAAACATTTGGCTTAAATAGAAAGGCAAGGCAATCGGCACAAAAGGTGCCAAGCTGTCAAAGTTTTTTAATTGAAAAATACTTTGTGTGAAAGGGAGGTTCGTTGTGATATCAGCCTGTCATATGCACTTAGTCAATGCAATGCAAGCAGCACTTGCAACCGACTTTTCTCAATTAAAAAACTTTGTGATTCAAGTTTCAATCAACTTCATTTAATTTGCACCCATTTTGTGCTCATTCGCCATGTTCGTTGCTAGTTGTTAATACAACATTTGTGCGATTCACAGCAAATATTATTATCATATTAGTAACTCATCTACGAACTTTGGGGCCATGAGCTCGATTCATTTCAGGCGAAACTTCATCAACATCAACTTCAAACGGCGAAACTAACAAAACACGGCGGGGAAAACTATTGTGTTAGTTTTTTTGTTTGTGTTCTTTTTTTTTGGTGCCAGCGGGTGGAGGAGCTTTGAGGTTGAATGAATGTTGATAAAAACTTTTCGGCTGTGCTGAGTTTCAACATATTGCCAAAGCTGAAGTCAAAGCCATCACCGCTGCCACCGCTACCGCCACCTTTTAAGTCAACAAACAACAAAAACACGGGCACATCCCACGAAATACTAAACAATTTGAATGTGTATAGACCGACAGGCAGGGAGGAGTCAAAACTTTGTCCTTGCCACAACTGAGACAGCGACTGATGACGAGACAACAATGATGATTACTGACTCCTCAATGACTGTCGGTCATACAAACTTACATACATACACATAGAATGGAGCAGTCCAACGATAGTGTCAGCTAAGCAATAGAAAACAAAACTTTTGTCAAAACTAATAAGCTTTCGAAATATCCTAAAGATGTGCAGAGTGCCAAAAGAAAATAACAAGGCTAATGGCTTCAACTTCTTACAATGACATCAGCAACAAAACAGAGTTTCAATTTATACTACAAACATTTATTGAAATAAACTTAATCAGGCGTTTCAACAAAGTTATCAGCTGAGTTCAAATTCAGAAAATATACGGCCAATTAATGCCAGCAGGCTGATGTTTGTAATTAATAGAGCAAAAGGTGAATAATTGAATTATTGAATTGAGAAAATTCAAATAATTTACTTAAAATAGTACAATGTAAAATTGAAAATGAAAGCAAATAAATTGAATAGATAAAACATTTTGCAAGCTTCAGCATTTAATCAAAATTATGCAATACAAATATTACAAAGCGAAACAAATTAATATACATATTATTGAAGTTAACAACAATTCTGATAAGAAGTTACATTTTAATCCATTTCAGGCACTTGAATTCCTCTTGAATGAAACCTTTAATCAAAAGATTGAACCGCAAAACGAATTTTTAATTAATCTCAACAAAGTTTGGCCCAAGATAGTTCTGCAACTTCGTTAAGTCTTTTACAACCTGAGCTACAGTTAACTTAATCTTTTGCTCAACGTTACCTATGCCAACACATGAGGCGAACCAGCACCACAAACATCTTGCCCCACACCTCCCGCTACTGTGAAAAACCACAGCATACTTGACCCCATCAACGGGCCAGATGAAGCCAAGTGCAAAATTGCCTTCACCACTTGAAAGTTTATGCACTGCTCAAGTGCAACATAAATTGCTGGCAGTTAAGGCGGCCACTTGCAAAAGAGAGAAAGAGATTTGTAATTAAAAGTCGGTCCGCCCCGAAAAATCATTATAAAGTTCTGTGTTCCACAGTTTGTCTGATTTAATACCAATTGCAGTTGAGCTGTAAGGCCACTTCAGCTAATCACACAAAATTTTGTAAGCAAAAAACTTTTGTTGCTGACTCTGTGTTGATGGGCACAAAAAGTGGCAACAAGCTCTCTAAGTTGCAACTTACAAACTGCAAGCCGGTTTGCTCCAAATGCAATCTACTACAAGCTGCTTCCTTCGTCTCTATCAGAGACAAGCCAGCGACATCTGCCACAGTCGCAAATCAGGGCAACTACTTTAACAACTGAAAGTAGTTATGGAGCAGCCGCCAAAGGCAAACTGACACCGTCACCATAATATGCAAATTAGTTTTTAATTAATTTTTAAGCAAAACCTCTTTGTCCAACCAGATACTTGAGTGACGAGAGTCACTAGAGACAAGATTAGCTTAAAGCAAAAGTCGAAAGTGTGTCAATATGCAGCTTTTAATATCTATTTTCGAAGGAGACATTTAAGAGTGTTTGATAAAAATAATGTTGGCAGATACTAAGTATTGGCACATTGGTAAAATTTTAATTAAAATTGGTAATTGCATCAATGATAATGAAAAACTTCTCTGACTATCTTTAGTTTAATGCAATTTTGAAAATAAAAGAATTTGCTTAAAGAAATGCAGAAAAATTCCCAGCTAATATGTTGAACATGCCAATAAAATATCGTGCTCATCATGTCATTTGAAAATATATTATCCAGAGCGTAGAAGGGTATCAAAACATACAATAACTACAGGTAAGATAAATATGTTATAAATTATTTAATAAATAAATTTATATAACAAAAAATGGATGCTGGTGTTCGGTTTTAGTTGTGTTGGTTGACAATCTGGTATTTTTTGATTCTATATCGATATATCAAATATAGCCCTCGGAATATTTTTATATTTTTCCGGTATATTAATTTGGTATTATACGAGTCGAGCACAATCGACTGTTGATTTCTTACTTATTTTTGTTGATTAGCATCCTCCCATAATATAATGGATCTTACCTGTAATGAAACAAATGCAAAAAAAAACGTTAGTTGGAAATTATACATTTTATATATTTATTATTTATTAATGCATTCATTATATAATTAGCTTTAACAAAAAAAGGAGAGGCTTGTAAAGCATTTGAATTGTATTCGTCAAATGGCAATATACAATCATATTTTATATTTAATTATTACCAATTGTGCGTTTCTAAAGTGTTACTTCATTTTAATAGAAAATTGCTGTGAATTTGAAATTATCTTTAACCCATTCTAGAGAGTGTCGATGTTTTCTCCGTCTGAGTTGTTGTCTCATATCTAGTTCTGCAATATAGGTATATATATTATTTTGGATTGTGCTGATTCAACTCGTTCCCGTATATATAGGTACATATTTTATGGGGACAAGCCAACGTAACCAAGAGCATCGCATCGCTTTGCAACTTATAATTGGATTTATGGGCAGACGAGCAAAGACAACGAGAATTGCGGACTGAGGAGTGAACCGAAGCAAACTAACAGACCGACCATCCATCTACATAAGCCATCTCTGGCATAGTAACTATCGTAAGTAGCCGTAGACGATACTTGGAGCTGGTTTAATGGTCGCCGAAGCAGCAGAAAAATTGTCGACGTCGTCGTTGTCATCAATGCAACGGAAGCGGAAATGCCGCAGAGCAAAGGTAAAAACTGCATGCTATAGAGAAGACAGAGAGCGAGTGACAGAGAGAGAGAAAGAACGAGAAAATATGGCCAAGTTAAAAGGAAAAGGAAAGGCAGAAGAGACTCTGTGGTCATTTTGCTCAGCACGGTCGCAAATTAATCACTGGGGTATTTACTTTATTTATTTAATAAAGCTTCGACATTGTTCGACTAATGGCAAGGGATCTAATGAAAATAGACTTATGTACTTGCAACTGGTGCCAGTATCGGCAAAAGGCTAATTGTCTTTATAAGAGCAGAGCAGTAAATAGAACCATTTATAAACGCAAGTGGATCTAAAAATATGCTAAATAAATAACACAATTTATAAAGATATGGTACAAGGAATAGAAAAAAGAAGTGATACCTTAAAGCTGCAGAAGACAAAAATGATGAAAATATTTTAAGATATAAGATAAACAAAGTTTTACCTAGCAATGGGAATAATAAAAAAAAAACTTATTTTCAGCACACAGACAAAGTAAACAAAAGTTGCGTGTACACTAATTTGATAAGAGGTAGCTTAAGCTTAAAGTTTACTCTGTGTAGCTCAATATTAAATTTCGTTTAACCTAATTCTTTGTTTTGAGCCATGGCAACAAAAAAGCAGCTGCCCTTTTGGCGCAGCTCGTGCTCAGCTCATTTTACGCACGGTTCGTACTTTTATCGGAGGAAAAAAGCAAACTACAAATTCTCTAATGTATAAACAATGCGTAAAATGAAGCGAACTTTGCGCTCAGAGTTCTTCTCTGCAATGGGTGGGGGGATAGTACGAGTACTGAGATAAATGTAAATAAATACTTGTGAGAGATATTTTTTCGCATTCGACGACTCGACTCGACTCGACAACGACGACGTCAGCTGCGTCAAAGAAGCGTCAGGGCTTAGTATACTGCAGAGATTTTGTTTTTATTCTTTTATATATTTTTTTCATTCTTTCGTGCATTTTATTTTATTTTTATTTTTAGTTTCTTCATTTTTTTTTTTTGTTTGATAATAATGTTTACTACAACGCAAGGCGTTGACTGTTGAAGTGCTTTTCAAGCAGCATTCTGGCAAGTTGAGGGGTGTTTTCTACTTAGGTGGGTGTTGTTTGGTTGCTTAACTGTGCGCTGTTGTTGCTGCTCCTCTTGTTCCCCTCTTTCTCTCGTTCACTCCATTTTGTTGTTGCCAACTTAACACCAACGACAGCAGCAACAACAACACCAGTAAGAACAACTAACTACACCAGCAGCAGAGGCAGCAGCAGCAGCAACAGCATAATAAGAAGCATGTGAAGCGAAAAACAAACAACTAAAGATCACACAAGTAACTCACATTGCCTGCTATTGTTACATATACCCTTTCCTTAAAAGTACATACTTAAGCAGGTATCTGACATTATGAATAAAACTTGGCGGCACATTGCCAACTTTGAGAAAAGTTCTTTGCTCTGATTTTAATGTTATCAACTTTAACGACATTAGTAAACTTCGTTAATCATCATTATTTTAATTATACAATTCGTTGCCTTTTTTTTTGCAGATAAGCATTGACAACAGCAACATTTTTCATTTTTACATTTCTAACAAATATCGTGAATACTATTGCTGTTGGAAGGCTGAACGATTTTTTAGAGCACTATAACACAAACTCCTCTTTTATTTTTAAATTAAGTTCATTAGTTGCCTTTATTTATTATAAATATGAGCAAAATCTTAAAAAACTTCATGATCTTTTCTTGTTTTTTCCTTTGCAGTGACGCTTTAAAAATCGAATAGATCTTTCGATAAAGTTTCCCATAATGTTTGTTAACATAAAATAGAGGAGTACTGATTACATATGCTAACGATTGTATTCCCCACTTAACATATTAAGCATTAATTAAGTATTTTTAAAATAATAAAATAATTTTGGAGGGAAATGAAATAGTAACTAAATTTAGTTGTCAGTTCTTTAAGAAATGGGTTGACAGCACAAAAAAGCTTATTAAATGTATTGAAATGAATAACAATATTTGTATTCCCCCTGAAGTAAGAGTATTTGCAGTACTTTGTTGTAGTGTTACTCCAATTTTCAACGTGGGTGTCGAAGCGCAAGAAACTTGTAAAAACGCACGGCAGGGCGATGGTAATGTGGGGTTTGTGTGGTTGTTTAAAGCGGTGGAAACTGGGTTAATAATGTCATTTACTGCACCGGAGGGCAACCAGAATCAGGCAGAGGCAGTCGACAAGTTGGCAACATGAGCCGAGAGCCGAGAGCCCAGTGTTGGGCATTAGAATTTAAAAGTGTGTGTATTTCACAGAATGTCGTTGAAATAAATGCTAAAATTCTAATTGCAGGAAGTTACCAGTTGCAGTAGATGTTGTTTTTGATCTCATTGCTGTTGTTGTTATTGTTATTGTTGTTACTATTACTGTGGCTTATGCTGTTACCAATGCAATGCGGAATGTTCGTTGTCGACGCTTTTAAGTGCTGTTGACAAAAGGCTAATGCGATTGACATTTGCAGACTCTGTTTTCTCCTTGTACTCTCTGCTTATGTGTCGAGTGTGTGTGTGTGCGGGTTTTGTTGCATCATTAGACACGCAGCATTGCCTCTTGTTATTTGACTATTCTGTGCAATGCCCCGCAGTAACTCTGGCAAATTGTGTTGTCTTATCGCAGCCAAAAATTAAGCAAAGTGAATCTGGCTATCACGAAGATCTTGTCAACAATGAGCGCAGATCTACAAGTCAGACAACTAAAGCCAATGCATGCTCTAACTTAAAGGTTAAAGTGAACTTTGATTTAAGCGAAGAAAAAAAAAACCTAAAGAAAAAAACTGAATTAGTGTATACTATTCTGTAATTAAGACTCGATATTAATTTATATTTAAGATATATGATACAGTGCTATAAACAGAAAACTAGAATTCTGCATAATTTTATATGGAGTTGATTTCAATAAATCTTTTTAGTTGATTCCCAGTTCCCAGTTAATATATAATATGCAATATAATTTGATTGGGATATTGTCCCCATAGAAGTTCTTCTGTTAATAGACGAAAGTTTCAATGGTGTGCTAAAATTAGGCATAAAAAGATTATCCTCGACGGTCACACTGAAATATGTGGAACATGCCAAATATATAAGAGTTAGTTGTTAAGCATGTAATTTATTTTATTTGCTGGAAAGAGCTCTTAAGTTTCTAAATACTGCAAAGCTTCTACTCTAAAGCTCTCTGTACTCTGTTTTTAACTAATCAAGTCGCAATTTATGGACATTTATCATACTTCTCTTAGGAATCATATATTTGCTTTCATTTCATAAGACTAAAAAGAGCAGATACATATTAAGCTCTGACATATGCAGACAAGCTTTTCAACTTTTTGTTAGTCAAAAATACTTTTGTGTTTGTTGCTGTAGTTTTAGTTTGTTGCTGTTAGACATTTTCAGACTATTGCACAATGTAATTGCCATTCACACGAACGCACCATAAAGGATTGAGTTATATTTGGATAGGGATTTGAATTGCGATTTGGTCTATGTTTTTTGTGCACATCGCGCAAATAATTCACAACCAAAAATTGCAAATTTCTAATGCTCGAAAGTGATATATGTACATGCATGCATATAGAGGTTACATTCATGTGGAGGCACAATTCGTTTTTTTT
Source organism: Drosophila sulfurigaster albostrigata (assembly GCF_023558435.1). NCBI lineage: Eukaryota > Metazoa > Arthropoda > Insecta > Diptera > Drosophilidae > Drosophila > Drosophila sulfurigaster. The sequence continues at coordinate 7,657,797 of NC_084881.1, forward strand.
ATTACATTTCCATCAGCCATGAAATGAAACAGAATGTGAACAACAATAACGCAGTTATGCCAACACTCATAGAATATATTGTGGCTCTCCTTTTAGGGATTTGAGAATAGAATTTTAAGTATCTATATCTGTATATCAATATCAATATTTTATTATTAAGTGAAATTGGACTATAATTATCACTTTGTTAAGTACATGTATTAAATTTCCATTTACACATCTAATCAATTAATCTTTGAAGCATGCCCAACTCATGATAAATGAATGATTCATGTAACAAGCACTCAAGTATGTGAGTACACAGAAAAACTTGATAATTTTCATGTTCCAGCTACCGCCACAGTAACAACAAAATGGTTGTTGTTTTCAATTTTTTTATTTTCTTCTTCCCCCCCCACGCTGTAGAAATTCACTTTAAATTGTTAATGAGGCTGAGCGTTTAGCACGTTTCCAGCGCTTGGCTGAACGCATTAACTGTTCCATGCTTTCTCACGTAGCTTTCAGTCTGGTCTCAATGACTGTCTCTGTCTGTCTTTGTCTCTGTATCAGTTTCAGTCGCTGTCTCAGTTCCAAGTTCTGGGTAGAGAGCTTACTCATACATTAATAAGGATCCCATTATCAAATGGCGGTGTTAATATATCCAAACAACAGCATCTGGCGAACATTGTACATTCATGTCTACGCTAAGGTTGTCTAACAAATCCAAAGCATATCCGAAGCAGAAACAAAACTGAAAAGCACAAACAAATAGACAATTCGTGCAATGAAAATATTTAAAAAAAAAAAAAAAAAAAATTATACGAAAATAATAAGAAAAGTTTTGCGTTCTTTTTGCGAGCGACTGACTTTGGAGAAATGCTTTACAGATTGAAGTAAAGTTATTGCACGGAGCAGTTGACTACACACAGTGCACATTTTTAATGAGCATATTGCGAAAAGAAAATGAAAAGCGAACCAAAACAAAAGTGTAAAACAGTGGAGTAAATCAATTAACAAACTAGACAATATTAATTAAAAAAGAATTTAATTAATTGGTAGACGAATGGAAGAATACACTAATAAATAAAATTCATTTCTCCATTTTAATCAGCTGTAAAGCTAATGGGATTCATTGTTTCAATATAAACACAAAAATTTAATAGAAATGAAACATTTGAGAGCAACATCTTGTTTGCGGCCCATTGTGGTTGAAACAGTTGAAAAGTTTTCATTATGCTGATGGGTCTGCCACCCTCAGTCCGCTCCCCAGCTATGCAACAGCTCTACAGGTATCTCACAGCTTCATGAGTCGCTATCCAAGAGTTGAAAACTATGAGACGCAGATGTAACTGTCGTCAAAGTCGACGGCGACAATGCTCTGGCAATGACGACACGACACAAGCAATTAAAAATTTGTTCATTATGCCGTCGGTGAAAATACGATAGGGAGAAGCAGAGAGTGAGAGATAGGGCCACTTTTGGCAGTCAGTCGTCAGTTGGCGGGGGCGGTAGACCACAAAACTTATTAATTTTACAATTACAAAATAAATTGTGAGTGTGCCAATTAATTTGCGGTTAGCAAAGATACAAACACACACACACACAAAAGGCACAGGAGTGAGACCAAGAGTCCAAAACCAGTCAGCATCATTAAGAGACGCTTGTGTTACTTTTCTTTAGCGTTAATTGGAAACAAACTGAGGCAGAAATTCAGGAGACTGCCGCCTGCCCACAGCACATGCCATAATTGCTGCTGATTGTTTGCCAAAAGTAAAAAATGTTAGCCAAGAACCGAAATGGAGGCAACGAAAAAAGCACAAAATAAAAAAAAATAAAAAATGTGAAAACAAGTCTAGTCAAAGTTCTATTTTGGGTCTCCACAGGACTCGTTTCAGACAGGATTGCTTTCTAGGGTCTGTTACGTGTCGAAAAGTTCTGTGTTTTGCGGTGTTTTTTTCTCTCTCGTTTTTCGTTTGTCCAAAAATTTTCTTAATTTAAAATTGAAATTGAGCTGCATGATATTATTTATAATGCTTATGAAACTCGTCGAGAGTGGGAAGAAACGTTTGTATTTCTTGGAAATGGCTTCAAGCAACTTTTGCACTTCTCAGGAAAAATTGTGCTTTTTGAAAGGAAAACAATGAAAGCTCAAAGCTTAAGAACAAACGAAATATAAATAGTAAATCCTGCAAACTTCGCATTGGCTTATGCGAATTCTTAGAATGAAATTTAAATTTAAGAATAATTTATATTTTAAGCATTAGGAAGCTTTTAGTATTTAAAAATTAGTTGCAAGTTAATTTGTTATACAATTCATTTGTGCTCAAGACATATCTTCAATTATATCAAAGAAGTTTAAATACTAAGAAAGTTACTAAGAGAGAATCTTCTTCCATCGGGAAGACGAATTCTTAAATCAAGATCAAAATTCTACAACAACCCAAGAGTGCACATTACTGAAATTCACAAATATATTCATATTTTAAGAATGCTATATGTCAAATTGAACCTAGAACGACAAGTTTCAGAACATCTTTAAGAGTTTAGTTTTTAAAAATCATTCTTCTTTTTGAAACTCAATTTCTCTTTATTTTCTGTCTGTAGAAAGAAACTTACATTTGAAATTATATTTGTGAATTTAAAATGTTTTAATGCAAAAGCTTTTCAGTATTACTTTTATAAAATACTACTCAGTTTATACTTTTCTTTTGAGTTCCTCTCGCAGTGAGAATTTCTCGCGAAACTGTGCACTTCCATTCTTGGCATCCTTTCGCACATTTCCTTAAACTTTTTGGCACAAGGCGTTCGTTTCATGCACTTGCTATTTGCACATCTAGCCTATAAATCATTACGATCATTCTATGTAAGCACACATACACGTAAAATATACCATACATATTTATAGGGAGATAGCAGCGTTTTAAAGTGTCATCAAGTTAATTGGCAAGCAGTTAAGTTGATGTAAAAATTAAAAAATTTTACGCTTCTGAACCCTGAGGCAAGTGGCACGACACTATCAAAAATCCTTGGGTGTCGCTTGCAACTGTACATGAAATGAAGACTGTCTGTCTGTCCGTCTGTCTGTCTGGCTGGTTGGCAACACCATTAACATCAAATTACAAAAATAAATAGAGTAGATTCCTGTTTTGCTTCGCTGGGGTTGTGCTTCAGACCCAAATTTATAGGTGGCATAAAATGAGCACAGACAATGCCAATAACAATAAACGCAAATAATGTTTATGGCAGCGCTAAACCGGCCAAGAACCGACACCCACAGTCCGTAGTCCAAGTAGTTGAGATACCCGGCAAATAAATTGACAACGATAGGCAGAGAGCGGCGAGCAAGGGGAATAGGGCAACAACTATAGATTATAGCCCATTTTAGCCAACAAGAGAATGGCCGGGTTATAAACTGTCCCCATCGTATGGCCGCCGGACAATGCGCATATCCCCATTGTCGAAACGCTTTAAAGAACCTCACAAAACATGTTCAGGCTCATCATCGTCCTGCCTCGTTCCGCTCGCTGCTTGCCACTGCGGTTGCTGTTTTTGACAAGCTGCAAATACCGCAGGCTTTTGCAAGGAAACATGTCACAAATAAGTATATCGCATGCACAACATACATATGGGCTCATAGATATCCTATATCCAGTTGTGGATATGAGGTTAATCTGTATTCGATGAAGAGTTGCTCAAGTGACATTATTATCATAAAATAAAAATAATAATAATAATAATAATAATAATAATAATAATAATAATAATAATAATAATAAAAAAAATTAATAATAATAATAATAAAATAAATTAAAATAAAATAAATAAAAAAATAAATAAAAAATAATAATAAAATATAATAAATTAAAAATAATAATAAAATAAAATAAATAAAAAAATTAAAAATAATAAAATTGAAAAATTAAAAAAAATTAAAAATAATAATAATTAATTTTAATGATTAATGAATTTCTTTTAATTTTTCGAATAAATAAATAAAATAAATATGTGAATTTAGGTCGTGGAAATGTTGCAAGTAAGCATTCCGTTATTTTCATGCCCTTCCCTTTGTTGGACTTGCAGGGTATTATCAGTGACAGCAAGGTACACCACTTAAGCACATGACGAAAGGGATTCTGACGGCACAGCACAGCAAAATATGGTTTTAAAAGGAAGTGCACTGATGTACGTGCAATCAACGCGGGGACAGCCAACTTGTTTATCCGCCAAGTAAGTGTATGACACACATGCGGGCGGGGCGGGCAGAGCTGTACTATGGACTATGATGTTCTGAACTGGTTTGGTCTGCTGTGCTGTCAGTTAAGGGGCCGATAAGGAGGAGCCGCAGCCAGCGCAGTGGAAACAGCAGCGCGTCAACAGGACTAACGACGGGATAAAAGATACAGGCTCTGACGGTTTCAATTCGATTCGTTTAGCGCCTCAATATTATTTACGTTTCACTTGATCCAGTTATGGCTAGAGAAACTCAAAAGGGATAGAAGACAGAGAGAGAGAGAGAAGATAGAGAGAGGAAGAGCAAATTTCTTTCGCATTTCTTAGCGCCTGTGTAACAATAGTTGTTAGCTGGATTCAAAGAGTGTGTTGGTGTGTGTGTGTCGGTATGTGGGCAGCTTGTCGTGTAACACGTAACGACATTTCGAATTAACGAAGCATGAGATTTGATTATATAAACTGTGACAACCAACAATGACAACGACAATATGTTGAGTCAACGACAGCAACGACACGCACAATGAAAACATGTACACACACACATTGAAACACACATACACACACACATGCAGAAACGCTCTTCAAGCTACCCCTCAAACGAAGCTCAGCTAGTCTCGTCATCCTCCCATTATTATTGTAGTGTGATTGTCATCGTCATCATCATCATCATCGCCGTCGTCGTCGTCGTCGTCATCGCCGTCTGTGTTGTACTCCTGGGCTTGGACCATTTCCCGTGGTTGTGTATTCTCTAGTGCCTGGTTGTCTGTTTATTATTATTATTGTCATTATAAACATCATGACAACGCCGGAGCTCTTGCATGCGTATGTGTGCCTGCCATAGATAAATCATTGTATTGCATGTGTGCATGTGTGTGCTATGTGAATGCAGCTGCCAATCGGGAATCGGAAGCACTCGAAGGGGACTCAAGATGCCATTGCATTTGGCTTAATCACATGCATTTAAGTCTGAGCATAATTAAACAATTCCCCACTTCTTATCAGCTATGTTTTTGCACTCTTGATCTCTGAAATTATTTCCATTTCGTTATCAAATCAGAGAGCATTGAACTCTCTCACGAAAAAACTAATCACAGCTTGAACAAATTGTCATTAATTTCAGGTTAATATAAACATAATAAATGTGTAGATTGGAAGCACAAAAAGTTTGAATGAATTATTTGAGTTAGTTATTGAAGCTTGATTTATGATGTGCTATTTATTTTTTAATTAAGAAATAAAAATGCCATTAAACAAATGTGGCACATGGCAAAAAACGAACAACAGAAATTTGCATAAATGACAATATAATATGAAAATCGCCTCTTGGCCAACTGGAAATTAAAACCAGCCCAGGAAACAGCCAAACAACGAGAACAAAAGTAGCCAAAAGACTAATAAAAAACAAAGAGACAAAGTACTTGCCCTATAAAAGCCATAAAATAGCAACAGCAGAAATAAATGAAAATTGTTGTGTGCCCATTAGATACCCTATATTCAGGCAAATAATACTCTGCAAGCAAATTAAACTAAAAACAATTTCACGAAAAAAGAAAACAAATCCATTTTTGTTTTTGGCAATAGTCATTCTAGCCTTTGGACCACTTTCATTTGCACAGGGTACAAACAACAAACTCTCCGGGCGGGCCAAAAAAGGAAAACAAATTTTCGGCATGTTGCCATAATTTAGGCGAAATCGCCCAAAACAATACAAATACAAAATACACAGAGAGACAGGCCGAGATCCCAATAGGCAATAGGTTATACTTTTGTTGTTCTTCTTTCATTTGCTGTGCCGTTTGTTTGTGTCTTGGCTTGGCCCATATAAAAGTCAGTCAGTGTATTGGAAACAAAAGTATTGCGCAGAATATATTGACAATCGGCAGCCATTAAAATGCCAAGACAGCCAAATAGTATTAGGTCTTCTCAGCATATTTTATGGCCCGGCCAAGACATGCGTCAAGTTCAAGGTAACAAATTTTGCGAAATAATCGCAAAGAAAAAGCTCAAACTCATTCACTTACAGAATGAACGCATGAATAAAAGAAATCTTTGCGAATGGACAACGCATGAATCGAATGAATCACTTGTTTGGCCCAATTATCAGCAGGCTGAGGCACAATTTCATGTCATGTGTGTTAATTAGCTCAAGTTGGTGAATTTTGCTTGTTGCCAATAGATACAACCTCCAAGCGGGGCATCCAAAAGGTTGAAGGCTGTAAGTCAAGTGCACAGCTTGAGCTCGTCTTGTGCAATTGCCACAAAGCGCTTTTAGGTTACATCACTTTGCATATGTCTAATCCAAAAAGAGTTTTTTTTTCAAATTTTTTGCGAAAAAATACGAGTTGTGCAATTTGTGCTCAAAGCGGCAAAAGCAGGTCACTTGTTTAATTAGCTACAAAATATAAATTAGGCTGAGTGCCAAGAGTTGCTAATTAAACAAATCATACAAAAGAAAAGTTACAAAGCTTTATGTTGTGAATGCCAGCATACAAATACCCTGCAGGTAATGTATTACAAAATTGGAAGATCAAAGGACATTTAAAATAAAAAGTTGAATTGTAGACAAGGTTACAAAAATATAAAGATTTTGTATGAGGGAATTCCATTCTGTAAATATAAAGTGCCTATCACAATATTGGATTCAAAATGCATTTCAAGGATTATGATACGAAAGAAATACTATTCTTTAAACATAATTTCAACAGTTTGTGAGTTTGTCGAACTATATTTATGTTTTATTTCCGGTTGTATTAATGCAAAAGAAAAGTTACAAGGAATTATGCAGTAAATGCCAGCATAAAAATATCCTGCAGGTAATGTATTACAAAATTGGAAGATCAAAGCACATTTGAAATAGAAAGTTGTATTCTAGACAAGGTTACAAAAATATAAAGATTTTGTATGAGGGAATTCCATTCTGTAAATATTAAGTGCCTATCACAATATTGAATTCAAAATGCATTTCAAGGATTATGATTCGAAAGAAATATCATTCTTTAAACAGAATTTCAACAGTTTGTGCGTTTGTTGTACTATAATTATATTTTATTTCCGGTTGCTCTCAATTTCACTCGCTCTCTGTTTCCATGGCACTAATGAGCAATGAAACTCGACCACGGTACACTTGTAATCACGCTCTTTGCTTGCTGTGTGTCGGTTACTAAATTAATTGCATACAAATTATTTAATAGTAATAAACATAATAAACAAGCGTGTGTGTGTGTGTGTTTGTGTGAGTGCACGCCTGTAACGAGTCGTAAAGTCAGGCGAGAAAAGATTGGAAGGATTGAAACGGAAGGCATCAGTAATGCCCATGGCAACGGCAACGGCAACAAAAATGCATAATGAGCATTAAAATGCTGCTGCTGTTGGAAAATGAAAATGCAATGGCAGTGCCATGGCTGTCTCTGTAAGTGTGTGTGTGTGTGTGTGTGTGGGCGGGTGTATTCTGGAACTCGTACATAACAGGATTAAACAGAACACGCATACATTACTGGATGGGAGTAACCAACCAACCAACCATCCAACCAAGCAGTCAGGCAACAGGCAACAGCAGAGGCTCGTTCCTGTATTGCTGCTACTCACGTTCTATTTGCTTAACATTCTAAACGAGTCCTTTTCATTAGTAAGGCAACAAAAAAGGGAAAATTTGAAAAAGAAAGCGCAGTTTTCACAGTCGAATATGCAAATACACTACAATTTTTTCAATTTTCAATTTCACTGTAATTAAATTTAAAAGTTTTAATTCAGTTCAGTATTTTCGATTCCACAAAATCTTTCAAGTAATACTTGTAGGAATAATGTTTTATGTTTTTAATATTGCCACTAAAAAACAATTTTACACAGTTAAATATTTCAAATGTTGTTTAAATAAACAAGAAATAAAACTTATCAGCTAGGTCAATCTGTTTAAATGTATTTGAATTTACTACGTTCAACATTAATGCTTCTAAGTAATTTGCAAATAATCGTTTCATTAAAGTACAGAATTAATGCAATTAAATAAAACTTATTAGGGAAGTCTTTGACTTTAAATTTTATATAATTTACTACCTACAATATTATTTCACTTTTTGGTAAAAATAATGTTTCATCCATTGAAATAATATCTAGAATTGAATTAAAATGTAAAGCTTAATAATAACGCAGTTCTTGTTTGAATTGCATTGATTGTAATTTATATTTTAATTATAGTTTTTGTAATTGCATTCTAATTGATTGATGGCTTGATTAGTGCAAGGCAAGCACCCAACTCACGTGGAATCCATTGAGTTTTAACAATCCCTCCAGGCAGGCCAAGGTCGATGACATAGTCAATAGGACACGCAATTGGGTAATTTGAACGGGCAAATATGGGCAAAGGGCGCTTGCTGCACTGTGAACTGTGCACTAAAAATTGGCGCATATAAAATTGGAAATAAAAAGCATAGAGAAGAGGGCCAGGCACATGAAATAAAATGCAATTGCACTTTGCACAAAAGTTCAACGCATTCAGCAGCGTTTGTCCGATACCCCTATCCCAAGCCTTATCCCAAGCCCTAGCCTTTGCCCCCCGACCTCGCTTATCCCGCCTATCCTGTTGTAGCAAAGCTAGAGCCACAGCATATTCGCAAAACTGGAAATCAAAGCGCAAGCGACGGCAATGGCAACAGGAACGGAATGGCTGGCAAACTCGCTCTCTCTCACAACTCAATGGCGGAAGTTTGCATTTTCGCAACGAATTCATAATCATGTTGAATCGTATGAGCCTCCCAATCCCAATCCCCATCCCCTCCTCTCCACGCTTTCCACTCTCCACAGATACAAATGCAGATATAGCTGTAGCTGTAGCTGTAGCTGTGTTGCTATAGCCATAGCATTTGCCATGTTAGCTAAAGCACAGTTTATCCTTTTTGATTTGCAGCCTGTGACTGGCAGCAGAGCAGGGGGCAAGAGGCAGAAGAAGAGCAGCTGTAGCATGAGGCACATTGCATGTTTTGGCCGCCGCCGCTGTTGCTGTTGCTGCTGCTGCTGCTGCTGCACTTCACTCTTCAGCAACTGAGTAGTAAATATTATTTCGTTTCAATTCAAATAAAAAAATGCACGTATATATCCAGTTGATGCTTGTGTTTGCATTTGTTTGAGGGAGGAGCACAAAAAATATAGAAGAGAAAGAATAAACAGACGAAATATACATTCAGAGAGAGAGTGGGAAACTTTAACAAAACCATTCGCAAACCGTTGATATTTCAAATGAGCGGAAATTACACGTTGCAAAAATATGAATTATTAAATTTCTGCCATGAAACTAGCAATAATAATAGAAAAGAAAGGCAACACTGAAAAGTAAACTATGGAACCGAATAATTTCTTGAAGGGTATAACAGACAATGCTATGAAGATAACAAATCAGATAGTTAACATTTAATAGCAGCAAATAGATAAATAATTGTAAAATAATAAATTATATATTGATAGTAAATATTGTTATTTGAACTAATAACAAATGAGATACCTAAAAAGGTCTGTGTTTATTTTGAAAATAGTTGAAATACATACCATAAAAGTTAAGAGTATTTTAGTTAAACAAAAGTTTTTATTATCAACCTATGAGCTTATCGGACTTTATACAACAAAAGAACGGAGTGTCATTGTGTGGAGATGTGACAGGTATTAAACTAATCCATATCAGTTTAAATAAAATCATTTTACAACTACAATGAGTATCAACTATGTATGTCGACTTTTTAATAAATAAAGTATAGCACAACTGAACTTGGATTAAAAATCAGTTTTCGTTTTTAATTATTCTCGTTTGTTCTTTAGGCAAACAAAAATGTTGACTAGTTGCATTTTTTTTATTGTGTACAGTAAACACTGTTCACAAACTTTGTGGTAACTATTACATTCATTTTCAATACCAAAATATTCATCTTTAAACAGTTTTTCGGTCGTTGCCTCAACTGGCTATGAATGCCTCAATATATGTTTGTATCTAGCATAATAGTATATGTGACTCTCATAACAGGCACAAAAGATATTTTGCGAATATTTTGCCTGGCTTAAAATATGTTTGCCATTTGCAAAGAAATGTTAAATGGAAATACCTTCACGGAAAAGCGTCGAAAGAGCCAACAACCAGCGAAATAAATATCCTACCGAATAACTTAGCAAAAACGCTTTTCCCTCCTTTCCACGTGTGTGTGTGTGTGTGTGTGAGTGTACGTATACGTTATTTCTGTTAGCTATGCTGAAAATCGCGCTATCACACACACACATAGTGTTATTTGGCTACCTACGTCGGTGTGTGAACATCCTGCTTCAGGAAATGACAGTCATGTTGTCATATTTTTCAACATTTCGCACCAAAAAGCATTCAAAACTGACAAAGCCAAATAGAAAGAAAAAAAGAACACCTCAGTTTGTAGTTACTCAAAATGTGTTTAAACTAAGCGGGTAAATAATAAAGGCAAACGACTTGAATATGCATACATAAATGAAAAAAGGAATACCATAGTCGTTGAATAATTGGAAACTAGCTTAAATACCATATGTGTGTGTATGAAATGTAGTGTGTTTGTATGTTGTTCACTTCTTGAAATAAGTCTTTTCTAAGCTCTACAATTTTTAATAAGCTCTATAATTTTTAATAACATTTAATGTTTTGAGTTTAGAATAATGGGAACTTTGAATTCATATTCATATGAAAGAATTTCAAAACTTAAAACTGTTTTCGGTATATAGAATAATAACTATAATTATTATGATTCCTGAAAATTTGGATGCGATCGGATAAAAATTTTAGATGTTATTTAAGAATTACTTTTGTATGAAAAAAAATACTCATACTGTAATCAGCTCTTAGTTGATTTTGGCTGACAATCTGGTATGTTTAGTACTTTATAGTATATTTTAAATTTATTACCATCGTAAATATAGCCTTCGGTATATTTTAATGTTTTTGCGGTATATTGATTCGGTATAGTTTTAAAAATAATATCGCACAGTTTTGCTTTAATTTAAAATGAATAGCGGGTATCTCACAGTCGATCACACTTTCTTACTTGTTTAACATTGTTTATTAAAAAATGCTGTAAATCATTAGTTATGTGATCTACGAACTCAAATTCTATTTTCATTTTATGATGTCCATATTTTCTTCGCAATTAAGAAGAACATTATTCTATTCCAAATAGAACCTTTTTTACAAATGAAAATTTGGGTAGCCTTTTAAAATCTTGCTTTATTTGTTCACACATCAAAGGGCAACAAAAGTAACTTTCCATTTCTGATTCGCGTGCAAATTTGTTAATTATCCTTTTCGCTCTTTTTTGGTATATATTATTTAAACATAGCGCCTTGAAGTGTGCAATTAGATGCTTAAGCTGATTTTTATGATAATTGCTCATTAAACGCTAAACAAACGCAACTGAAAAACATTTCAACAAATACCCAAACAAAAAAAAGGACGAATGAGCAGTCGTAAAAAAACGAAATCGCAATTATCTTTCGAGGTCGCAAATTAACGCAAAATTCCTGGGTATAAACAACATAAAAGGCATTAGGAAAGGTCATGGGACAGGGAAGAGGGCAGAGGGAAGGCAGAAAGCATATGAGAACGAAAAGATTCCAATACAGCTTCAGATTCAGATTCCAATTCAAATGACGGTAAGTGCTGCGTGGGTTTATCCAGGCTGCATAATTTATGTTGGCGTGCTGCAAACGACTCTATCTCGCTCTCTTTCTCTGTTTGTCTCTGTCTGACTGTCTCTCTGTCTATCCAACTGTCTGCGTCTGTGCCTGTGACTGAGTGCGTGTGTGTGTGTGTGTGTGTCGTTGGAGCATGCCAACAATTTTACATCATTAAATGCCAAATGCATCATTTAATTTGAAATTATAAAAGAAAACATAAAACATAAAACGTCTGATAGAGCGGGCGCAGCGACCTAACCGCTGAGCAGAATACAAAAGCGATTATTTATGTGGCTAAGGAGGGGGAGCGGGGCACAGGAGGGAAGCTAACTCTGGCAGAGTGAAGGTAAAAGCGATAGGCAACAGTCGGGGACTTGGTCGCATTATGCCAGCTGCCAGGCGGATTCATAGTCTTCGTGGTCTCTGTGTTGTCCTTGATAATAAAAAGTAAAGTTTTTACGTTCAGACTCCAAACTCCAACATCACATTCGCGCATCTCTTTCCCTCCGGTCTTTGGTTGCATTTTTATGAAATACGAGTTTGTACATTTTGCTTTTTTGTTCTTCTGCTAAGCTGGGGATTGTGGCAACAGGAATGACAGTAGCAGCAACTCACCTGTAAAGAGAAAATGTAGCAGAAAACAAACATTAAAATAGGCAGTTAAGTATATTTGATTAAGGTTTTATGTCTGGCTCATTGTCTGACTACCGACTTTGTCCAGGATGTGGCAATTAACGTAATATAAATAATTGAAACTGTGTGCCTTCCATTCTCTTTCTTTTGACTGCTTATTCTTCTTGTGGCCAACAACAGTTTCGAACGCATCTGTGGCGCTTTAATGCTTAAGATTGCTACAAATTGTTGTTGCTCAAGGAACATCTAACTTTAAAGCTTCACATTTGTTACCACGCGCACAGTGCTGGCCGTAAAAGTGTGTACAGCGATGTAAGGAATATAAAATAAAAGAAGTTTAAATAGTACCGAATAAAGAATTGAATATCCTATGAAAATGCACAACTATGACTAACATTATATCAGAATAACAAAAAAATATGAGAATATAAATACATTCATTATACAGTTTTATTTTGGCGCTCATAGCAGGATAGGAAAACAAAGAGAGCTAAATAAAGTATGAAGAATAATAGCACTAAAAGTAATGCACAACATGTAAAATTTTCGACTCTGTTTATATCTCTCATTTTTAGGAAACGGTAAAAAAAAGGACACACGCTTCAATTTTAGGCTTAGGCTGCCAGTTTAGCAAAACTATACGACGCATTTCAATATTTTTCCAGTAATGAAAATGATTAATCACAAATGTTTATTGTATTAAATAAAACAGAAATATATGATTTTATGTAATTGGAACATTTTAAACTTTCGTAATTAGTACCACAATTGTTAGATGTATGTATAGTATGTATAAAAATAAACAAATATTAATATATAGATATATGTTACAATATCATATGATCAGAAAATGCTGCCACTAAATTTGATAAATATAAAGAAAAGATGATCGAAACTAGAAATTGGTCTTGGAGTAATCTATGACAATTTCTACTTCAGTTTACCAACTTAGTTGAGCTCGACTGTGTTTTTATGCGTTCAACAATGATGCTCTTAAATGGCCCACGCAAAAGCTCTTCGCATTTTTTGCAAATTTCATGAGATGATGACAAAGAAGTTGCTCGGTAAAGGAGGAGAGAGGGGAGAGAGCGCAACAACAACCACAATAACAAAGACAACAACAAGTTGCAACTTTCTGTTTTACATTTCTTAATGGTATTTTATCAAATGCAATTAATCGTAATTGCTCGTTTACCCACACAGAGAAAACGTAGCACATATGGAAGTCTGCCTAGAAAAAGTAACGAAGATGTAAAGCACACACACACACACACACACACAGCCATACCCACATAGAGTACATCAAATGAGCAATGTGAGTGCTACACATTAACGCCTGTTTCAAGCTGCTTTCCGTTTGTCCCTCTCTCTCTCTCTCAAGTCCGACGAACGAAGGAACCCAGCAGAATAAGTTGCCTCTCGCCGGGTACATTAACATTTTAGAATTTTTCGTACAAAGCAACGTGACAAATGTGCAGGTAAAAAATACATATATATATGTACAAAATTACACTTAAATGGTAGAAAGGAAAAAGAGAAACATAAAATATACAAAAAAATGTTAAGCGCCCACAAAGAGCAACTCAGAACTCACATTTAAGTGTAGGTTGGACGACAGAGGCAAAGGCAAAGGCGAGAGAGCAAGGGCAAGGGAAACATGAACATCAGGGAACATCATACAAACATACATCAAATTACAACATGGAAAGTAAAAATTGTTGCATCCAACGCACACTTTGCTCAGTCCCCTTGGTATGTGTGTCTCTCTGTGTGTATGTGTGTAAGTGTGTGTGTACCTTATGAGGTCAATTACCTGTCATTTGCATGACTGACAGGCAAACTGGGGGGAGGAATTGGGGGTTGGGAGGATGGTGGATGGATTTGCTCAGCCCGGATAGGTGTCAGTTACCAGGGGCTCCGGCTCCCTTTGATTGCCTGTCGTTGCATAAATCGCAGCCAGCAGTGAACCTTAAACGAAGGTCATCAACGTCAACTTCATTTAGACTCTTGCACATTTTACCTTGTTTTTAGCTTTTTATTTTGCTGACAAGCTTCTTTTTTTTGTTTTTTTAGACGGTCAGGCAATGAACTCGATTAATTAGGGCCTTTGGCATGTGTTAGTTTTCATTTTCCCCTCTATTTCTTCTCCTCTTTAATCCCATCGACCCATGATTGAAAAGTCAAGTTGATAGCAATTTCGTATACGATTGGTTTTATCTTTTTTTGCTGAACATGTTGAATACTTTAAGTAAAATTCGAAACTGACCTTCAAGTAAGAGTAAGTAACGTGTTTATAACAAAGTCATTTCAAGGTTGATTGCTAATCCAAGTTCACAAGTTAAAGCAAATTCCTATTATAATTAATTGCAGTTCATACTATGTTGAAGATAGATTAACATTGACAACGCTACAAAGCGACGTGCTGATTTAATAATAGATAAATGCAACCTACATTTAGAACGCTTAAACAAAGCTAGCTTGTAACTATGCACTTAGGTAAATCAACTAAATTAAAAGCTACAACAATTTTCGTTTTATCTATCGCAACACTTGCGAATTGAAGTACGTGACAGCATTAAAACAATGGAATATCTCAGAGATTTTACAATAAGTTAATCCTTATCTTATCATTTTGAGCTCAACAGCATGCAACTAATGACTCTTATCAAGTCTAGTTATCTGCTGAATAAATCCAAGTCTATTGTGTCATTATTTGTGTTCTATAACCTCTAGACAAAGCACATCAAAGATTCAAAATAACGACAAGTTCTTTTTCACCTTGTCAATTACCATCTTGAAGACATTTTGACATATTGAAAACATTGTTGCTCGTTGTTCCATGCTGAAGATGTTGACACTATTGATGTCAATTTCATTTAGATGAGTTAATTTGATTAAATTTGCATTTGACAATCTTCACACGATGTGAAACAGCTGCTGGAAGTTCCAAAAGAAAAATTTGCAATTTAATTGGCTCGATAAAAATATCTCAATCGATAGAGATGTGTTAAATACCAAGTGGAAGACACATAAAATTTTCCCTTAAATTCACGTCTATTTAAAAAGAATTCAAATTCCTACAGTCATCATAATAAAATATGGGTATGAGTCGTCAGTATATTTCACCTCATATTTTATTATAACAGAAGCCCATATCAAATGCCGCAGCCCCACAATTGTGAAGCGTGGAGCATCACAAAATGAAATGGACAAAACCCCAAAAGTAATAAAAAGCCGAGCACATAGTCGACTCGTACGTGGAGATAGATAGCGAAACAAAAGCAACAGAACCATAGCAATAAAATCAAATAGAAACAGCTGAAAACAAAACAAACAAAATACCCCAGAAAACAAAGAGAAAGAGAAAAAAATGGCAAAAAGGAATGCAATACAAACAGCGGCGGACAGTGAAGAATGCAAAATTAACTTTTGAGAAAACCGAATAGAACTGCCCCGGAACTGGTGTTTTCTAACTCCAAAAGTGGACTAGTCCAACCACGTAGACATCTCAACCCCAACATCCAGCTCACAGCACCCAGTTTGAAGCATCCCAAAAAAACACCCGCTTCAGACTGCCCAGAGCTCAACCCTCTTCAATGGAAGTCAAGTGGTTGCGGGGCATTTTGTTGCTGGACGCCTGGCACATTAACATGTTGAGCAGGTTGCCGGATTGCTCAGTTGCTGGCCTGGGCTGGACTGGGCTGGGTATATACGATGTGCACATACCGGAAGTTAAGTGCAGTAGTCGTTCACTGCACAGTGGTTCATGGGTTCTTAAAAACTATACTTTGATACAAAGAAAAACTTGTGGTAATCATTGCCCATGGTATTTAATAAAAAAGGCTCACTTCTTTAATTTTTATCAAAATATATTAAATTTGGCTAAAATAAAATATAATTTGGGGCAAAAAAAATAACCTTTCAAATTAATCAGAAAAGAAAAGACAAAGAAAAACAATCTAATATTAGAACCCAATTTATGTTGTATAAAATTAACAAATAACGAAATTATTCATAACAAAAATAAATATTTTAGTGGAATATTTATTACAAGAATCATTAGTTGGTCATTATTGATCAACAAAATATAAAAATTTGTGCAATTTTTAGTTATACAATTTTAAATAGGTAAAAAAGAACTGACCTATTTTACGGGGGGTCTTTTTAAAAACAGCGTTTATTTGAACATTTCAAATAACGTGCTCGAGCTAAGAGAACTAACTCAAATTGAGTGAAAGTGAGATAAATTAAATAGATAAATACAAATTGAGTTTAAATGTTCAATGATTTAACTATCTACACTCAACAAAAACTTTTCCGAAACTAGCTGTTTGCCTCAAGTATTGTGCTAGTTACTCACTGTAAAGTTGGCAGAGAGCAGAGAGTTCCGAAATGGGGTTTACTCGACGGGGGGTGATGAGGGGCCTTGAATGGTCGCGATGTGTCGTGCTCGCTAATGCACACGCACAATGCACAATTCACATAGCACGTGAGCACAGAGCACAATGCGGAATGCAGTTGAAATCGGGATTGCTGTTGCAGTAAATGAAATGCGGCAGGCATTGCCTTTTGGAAGACGACGTCGCCATTTTGTGCGTGCCACAGCAGGACGCATGTGCCGGGCAGCCGAGGTCCGGTTATGGCCACGTAGCGCCCATTGCGCATATGGCAATCAGCAGCAGGTCCCAAAAGCAGTAGCAACAGCAACAGCAACAACAGCGGCGTTAACTAGCGCACACACATGCCACACAGCACAGGACAGCACAGCACATCGGAGTCGAGTTAGTTGGGACGTGTAGGGAATCCATTCGCTGCACGTCCTGTTTCCTAGTCCCTATGGTTTTGCACCCCCCGCTGTTAGCTCTGGCAGCTAACTGACATTTGTGGCGCGCACCTTTAATTACCAAGTTGATGCAACATTCGGTTTAATGGTCAGTTCTGTGTTGGACACAACGACAGCCGGTAGCCGTCACTGGGTCGCTTTACTATGAATGAAAATGACATTTTTGTCAGAGCGTAAAAGGCTCATTTACCCTCGGGTAGTCAATCGCATAATTATCTCGATATGCGTTTGTCATGCAAAATACCTTTAAAATCAGTTTTCCAACTTCATTATTTTCCCCTTACTCGTTGAATCGATAAAAGGGTGGGCAAATTTCACAACTGTTTATTTAATAATCTGTTAATAAAGTCAAAGGCCAGACGTGAGCTGCATCTGACACTTAATATTCCGCTTTCTCTGAGGTTTCCGAAGCACGATTCCTTATGGTTACATTATTGCTGATCGGTTTACATAAATGCTTTTTTATTAATATAATATTAAAACATTTAATTTACTTTTCTAGTTTCCAACACTGAACCTACTATATAAGTACTTTTGAACTACATTTCCAGGTGTTGGACAATAACAGGTCCAAGTTTTCGACTCACTCACAACATTCACACACACACACACACTTTGCTGTTGCAACTGATGCCTCCGGCACAGGAAGTGAAGGAAGTTACGCCCCTCGCACACGTTGAATTATGAAAATTATAAACAAATTAGCCACACCGCCAGGATTATATGGTGTGGCTTTGTTGGTGCTGCATAAATTAGCGCCGCTCAAGTCATCAAGTGCGCCCACGGTTCGCACCACGATGAAGCACCAGAAGCAGACCGCCTCAACCACCCCCCAGTCCACCCCTTCCCCGGACTACTCCTTGTAATCTGTGCTAAATCTGCTTGTAATATGTTTAAAATAATTGGAGCAATGGGTATTAGCGGTGCCAGCAATGCGTTATAATAGTGCTTATTAGGGTTAGCTAACAGTAGAAGTAACTTGGCGGTTGGCCGCTTTTACTGGGTTAAACTGGGATTTTGTGAGTGGACGGTAGATTAGCATAACAAAAGTTGATTATGTAAATGGCTATATGAAATTCACGAATGTCCAGGCAAACACAATTGAAAAATTAAGCATCATTCTGCAAAATTTATAAATCATTTCAAATTTCAAGCTGTTTATTACTGGCATTAAATAATGACCAAATTATTAAACATACATAATTTATTTTACGTTTTTCGTGAAACTATTAAAATCAGAATATAGTTTGAAATATATTTCGTATCACTTTGATTATATTATGATATTAGGAATATTTTGAACAAGTGAGAAAGTTACAGTCGAGTGTGCTCGAATATAAAATATGGTATATTTTATGGTTATTTTATGGTAATGGTATATTTGGCATATTGATATAGTACCGCATTCAAAATATACCGTAGATGGCACAATATACCAGATTGTCAGCCAAGGAACTAAGACCCCTAGTAAGTAGGCGTTTTTGCCCATTCAAAAGTATTTCTTTAATAACTTCCACAATCTGATCGCAATTAAATTTTCAGGAATTATAAATACTATAGTTTTTATATATATACACCAAAATTCACATCTCTAGCTTTAAAATTACGCTTGTTATCGATTTTTTCGATTTACGGGGGCGGAAGTGGGCGTGGCAAACATTTGAAACAAATTTGATTTGCGCACAAACATAACAAATACTGTCGAAAAAAATTATAGCTCTGTCCCTTATAGTCTCTGAGATCCAGTGTTTTATACGGACAGACGGACATGGCTAGATCGTCGCGGGTGTTGACGCTGATCAAGAATATATATACTTTATAGGGTCGGAGATGCCTCTTTCTACCTGTTACATACATTTCCTGCCGGCACAAAGTTATAATATCCTTCTACCCTATAAGTAGCGGGTATACAAATTTATTCAACGACAATAAAAATATTACTTCGAGGTATTCCAAACAGTTTTTGTAAATAATGGAAAGCAAATAAAATATAAAATTTTAAAATAAAGTCCTTATCTTACATTTATTATAGAGCATAGTAACCCAATCGGAAATACATATTAAAAATGTCGCAATAGTTGAGATTCATTCGGCATTCAACAAATGTGCTAAGATGAAATTGCGAAATATTTCATCAGCTTTAAAAGACATGCAAACTAAATCCAAGTCATGAATTTATGAATTTGAAGCGTGTTTATCAGTAAAACATGCCGCTGGGTTCGAGTCGCAACAACAACAACAACAACAGCAAAGACAACAGCAACAGTAGTAGTAGGCAGATCTGAATAATGGTGCCCAAAGCAACCAGAACAACAACGACAAACAGCAATAAAAAATGTGCGTGAAAGAGAAGAACGTGAAGGCGAGCCGAATCCCAAAGCGATGGCAAAGCGCAAAGCTCACATCACGCAAGAACTTTGGGGAGTAAGAGTGTGAGCTTTAACATAAGATAACAACAAAGTACGCAACAATGCGAGCTTGTGTGTATGTGTAAGTGTGAGTGTGTGTGTTCGTTTGTGCGTTGGTGAAGTCGAGCTCAAAAAGCGAACGAACGCTAACTAAACGAAACGAGGCGTGAAAATCACAAACAAATCATAAAAAGCGCAACAAGAAACAGAAGCATAAAGGATAGAAACACTAAAGCAAAGTGAACGAACCAAAATAGTGATGAAAACGTACATATACACATAAATACAACGTATGTATGTATAAGTTTGTTTGTGTGTGCGCGTACGTATGCAAATCAAGCGAAACAAAAGCATTCGGCGAGCAGGAGACGTCCAACATTTGGGGGTGACGAGAAATGATTCATGGTCGTGTTTATCAACAAACACGTTTCATGAGTTGCCTCAGCTGCTGCTGTTGCTGTTGCTGCCGTGGCTCAGCTGCCAAGAAAGCCAAATGGGAGTGATGCGAGAAATGCCAAAGCCAAAGCCAAGTCCACACAAATTTCACAATACATATAGAATACACAAACATGTGTATGTTTATGTACATACACGCATACATATGTAGAGATGTATATATTGCATGCATATGTATGTAGTTCTCAAGTGGAACTCGGCGTTATGTCCAGCTAGCATAGGCAAGTGCAATGGAACTTGACACATGTTTCAAATGTCATTTCGTTCTGCCATACCTACATACATACATAAATATCATACATATGTACATCCAGAATATAGGAATAGTAGAGCTGCCGCTAATCAAATGCAACTGACGATGTAGCAACTCAGGCTACGCTCCTTCTGCTGCTTCACTTCGTCCTCCGTTGTCGTCATTTGCTGGGCGTGTTTAGAGTGGACCTGTTTTTAACAGGCATACATCTCGACAAATTTAATTTTTTATAATTATGGCATTTAAGGAATTTTTCTTATTTTATTTATAAATACTTTTTATTTGAAATTTGAAGCTACTTAAACTTATAAGCCAAGCAAATGTTTTTGGTTAGTATATATTAAACAGTAAACACTTCTATGTTAAAATTCCCGTAAATTCTAAACTTCCCGAAATTAGAATTTAAGATTTTTAAGCTATTCAAGTAACTGGTTTTACATGTATTATTTGCATTAAATAAAATTAATAAACTAGTCTTTTATTTCTACGAAAATTTTCGAGCAAAAAATATATAAAATATAATATAATATAATATATATATAAAATGATTTTCTTGTTTATAGGTTAATTAATTATATACAAAAGTTTTCACTTTTTCGTATATACTTTTTTGTTTTTATTTAACAAATTATAAACATAATATATGTTTGTATATGTAGTGAAGTCAAATGAGAAAGAAACCAGCAACTTTTCAAGTTCATTTGCCGTTTAGGGGACAAAAGGTTCACCCTGCAGTGGCTTACCTCACACTCGATGGCCCCACTTGGTGTTTATGAGTCATTTGGGCAAGGCAAAGTTGCAACAACGGCACAAACTGGTTTAGTTATACAAAATGCAAACAGCGTCAATGAGTCGCAGCTGTGTGTGAAGCCGTGTAAGGCTGTTCTTCTGGTCGCTCAGTGTGAGAGACCAAGTTTCAAGCAATTTATATGAATTTTATATGCAATTGCATCAATCTCAATTATAGAGTGCTTGAGGGCGCGCCTAAAACCCAGCACATAGCACATAGCACATAGCACACAGCAGCCCTTTTGCCGATATTGTGTGACATGCAATATTAATAATGGTTTTTATTTAGGTAATTGCTTTGAACCAAACCACACACACACACACACACACACACACACAACTAGAGCTAGTTTTAGCTGCAGCAGGTGAACTTGGCTCTTCTGCAGTTGTTGGCAATTTGCATTCTCAATTCGTTCACAGATTGCCGTCGTCGCTTAACAAAAAACTTTACATTTACGAGGCAAGTCAAAGTTCATTGGCCACACTGTCTGCAAGTCAAGCTGAAGGACAAGTTTGGGTCAATTCGTAAGCGATATAAAAAAAAAGGAAAGCCAAAGCTGAGGCTGAGAAGGCGAACTGTAGCAAACTGAAAATGCAGATAAGAAATTGAGTAAAAGTGCCAGCATAAAATGTATTTGCTTCTGTGTGGGCGACCATAGATTGGTTACGAATAGTTATCAGCTGGACTGCACAGCTCCAGAAATTCATCAATTAATCGAACAGAAAGAGAGATGAAGCAAAGAGAACGCAGAGGCTCAACGGCTCTGAGTTGATTGAAAGATTGAAGAACGTCAAAGACAAGAAAAATCAATTTAAATGATTACAAATTGAAGGAGACAAATAGTCAGCTGCAGCTGTAGGCAGATAAAGACAACGACAACACAGCAGGGGACAAAATCATAAAAAGACCTGCACATGCTCACTGTTCGATACACTGCGAGAAACGAATATCAAACATTATTTTGATATTCAGATGTTGCTTTTAAGGAATATACGATTAAATACCATAAGAGTTAAAAATATTATTAATTTTGTTTATAGAGTTCAGACTTATCTTTCAACTCCAACCACTTTTTGCCAAGTGTGAATGTTTTGAGTAACTCTGTAGTTAACTCAAAAATCCGCATACAGAATCCCAACAGAATACATAAACAAATTTTAATTTTTTCTGTACGTTTACAGAAAAAAAAAAGCTGTAAGAAAGAAACCAACCCCACCCATGCTTCAATCGTCGCGGTGACTGACTCAACTCGCTCGACACTCGCTTCATCTTTATTTCATGTTTCCGACTTAATTTCGCCCTTTTTCCAATTTCAGTTGTTGTCACAACTGGCAGCAAACGATTCGTACTCGTTCGACTGCCTTGTCGAGAAAAATAACAAAAGAAGAGAAGATTCACCAGAAATTCTTGTGAAGAAAAAAAAAAATAAAACAAGAAGAAAAATCCTTGACTCCTATAACTGACACTTTGAGTATTTTCACCATGCTTCATACCCTAACACACACCACAACAGAGATACAACAACAACAACAACACCAGACCGATGCGCTACAATACTTTATGTTAGGTCTTTACATTTCTTCTTTCATTTCACTTGCCGTTTGTCTTTTATCATCGTAGTTGTCACTTTCGTAGATATCATGACTTATGTCTGGAGGCGAAATTGTGAAAGCGATTAGTGCACTCACAAGACCACAAAAAATTAAAAAAAAGATCGTAATATACAACAATTTTTTCTAAATGGTATTTCTATGAATTCCTATTTTTATAAATATACAAATATTTTCAAGTATATTAGTCCCTATTTAAGGGCAAAAGCTTATCGGTTTGATTTCCTCTCCCTATCTGTATCTCTCTCTTTCTGTGCATATTTTCTTTCTGTTTTGAAACGCTACGTCTGAATAAACAATGGGGGTGTCTTGAATAATAGATTTTTAGCTTTTGATTGTATTTGGCGACAACATTTTGCGCTTTCCGTCGTAGCTAAGACACCCAAAAAAAAAACCAACAAAAAATTAGGATCCAACTGGCAAAACACTACAAAGCAAGAACTGGCAGAGAGAAATTAAATTGCAAGAGTTCGAAACGCAAATTGAAATTGCCAAGCTATTAATGTGTTTTTCATGGGACTTTTGATTGGACTTTTAGTCAATTTGCATTCAATTTACAGGGTAAATTAAAGTGTCAAACCAAAATGGCTAAAAATTAGCAATGGATGAAAATAAAAGTGGTTTAACTGCTAAACTTGGTACACAAGCTTTGTGAATGGAATAAACTAAAAGATCTTGACTCCTTTAATAGAATGGAGTGAATACCAAGGTATTTGCAGCAAGTCTTTTAAATATAATTATTATGGATAAGGTTCACACTTGTGAGTTTATTCTAATCTGCCAATTTATAAGACAACAAGACATAGTCGCCAAAACTATTTGTTTGTAAAGTTTTGATAGTGACAAATTAGAAAGTTACAGTCGAGTATGCTCGACTGTGAGATACCCGCTACCCTTTTTAAATAAGACAAAAACAGTGCGGTATTATTCTTAAATTATACCAAATCAACATATCGTTAAAAATTCTATAATATACTAAAGGCTATATTTGGTATATGTTATATTTATTTATTTATTTTAAAAATATACCAGATTGTCAGACCTTAATGCAGTAGTCGTTTTTGCCATACCAAAGTATTTTTCTTAACATATCATCAATTTAAATCAGTCAATACATAAGGAAACAACTTAAGTATATAAAGTTTTAAGTTTTATGTAATAAACAAAAATATAAAAATAGTGGTACTATTCTCATTTTCATAACTGTATACACATTATGGGGTCGGCGATTTCTTCTTCTGTCTTTCACAGACATTTCTTGCAGACACAAAGTTTTAATACACTGATAGCGGCAAAAAATCGTATACAATAATATTTATTTATTCATTATTTCGCCAAAATCTATAAAAGACGTGGTGAACACTCATTTCATTGCTCACATATGTAGCTCAGTAATTAAGAGAGTGTACCGTCTCTAACAAGGGAGAGTGTTGCTGATGTCTAAAGAACAATGCCTTTAAGCATTATTACGCAAGCTGTTAATATAAATATTACAGTGAACACGCCCCTCAACAACCGAACATCATACACGCGCAACAATTAACGCACGCAAAACTAAGCAACACGACTTAATTATGAAAACAAATGTCAGACAATAACGAAATTTTTAATACTTATATTAAAGAAAACACAGCAAAGAGACCTGTCAGAGTTATAGGATGATGACTTTTACATCATCTTTAACCTTTACTTTCATTCCTATAATTCTGACAGGTCTATTTGCTGAGTTGTCTGTAATATAAGTATTAAATATATAAATACTCATAGTGACTATCGACTGTCAACTGATAATGCATTTTGAACTACCTCACTAACGTATTGAATTGCACTGCATTTTTGATTATCACAGGCGTAAAAGCCATGTCATTAATAAAGTACATTGAAATATACTAGTAATATTTACAATTCTATTCAAGATGCACTTGTTTTACAGACAAACAGATGGCATTGACCTATGACCATATATATAAATACAGATGTGTAATCGTAGATGATCGAAAAATTCAGTTATATGATTTGGATTTGAAATCAGTCAGTAATTATTCTCTTGAGCGAGTGGTCGACAAATTAAAATACAGAATTCAAATGAATTTAAAAACGTGTATAATCACAATATTATTAACAATTTCACAAGTGAACAGCTTGGTAAATAAATCGACTGCACTTCATAATTAAATATTAACTTGTGTATCAAAGTGTTCCAAAGAATCAAAGCTATTGGATGAACAATGCAGTACCTATTGCTATCAGGTTGTGAAGCCGCTTCTACAATACGTCAACACGGTCTCAACAATGACACAAGAACACAACGAGTTGCAACATACAATTAAGACACAAGCCCAGCAATTGAAATCGTGTGAAATACAATCTGAACTTAAGTCAAAGTTAAGCGAATCATTCGAAATCCATAATCGAAATCAACAAAAACTTATTGATCAATATGAGATTGAAATAACTAATCTGAAATCGGAAATCAAGTCGAAAGATAATGAAATTAAGGAATTGCAATCACAAAATGCAAAGACTAAAGCACTTCAGAATGAGATCACTGCTTATAAACAGACATCCAGTTGTCTCGGCAAATTGACGGCGCTTCATTCGATTCGAGTTCCTATAACACAAACAATGACAGTTTCATGTGAATCGAACTTGTCTGAAGCTGGAACTGGATGGACTGTTATACAGCGACGTAAGGATGGAAGTGTCAATTTTAATAAAACTTGGTCAGCGTACAAAGAAGGTTTTGGAGATCCGCGTGGAGAATTCTTTATTGGACTCGAGAAGCTTCACTTGCTAACACAATCCCAGCCCCATGAATTATATATATCCCTTGGCGACTTTTTTAATGCAACACGATATGCCAGATACAACAACTTCGTTATTGGTGACGAGACAGAGTTATATGAAATGAAAGAACTTGGAACGTATTCAGGCAATGCTGGCGACTCATTGTCATTTCACAAACATTTTAAATTTTCAACACCAGATAAGGATTCCAAGTGTGCATCCAAATACAGTTCAGGCTGGTGGTTTAACAACCGCTGCTATCATTGGTATTTATAAAGCAAAAAATGCAAATAATATTATTTAAATTATGTTTTAAATGTAGCAATCTCAATGGCCGTTATATACAACAAGATATTGGAGAGAATGTAGATGGAATTGAATGGAGGGGATGGAAACAGGATAGACCATTAAAAATTACTCAAATGATGATAAGACCAAAATCTTAAGAGGTAATACAACAAATACATATAAATTTATTTACTTTTTATGATAAAAGATGTATTCAAATAATAGGATTATACTCTTTTATCTCATGAATTTACTTTTAATGTTTATTTTGCAGAATTGAGTTCTGTGAGATTTTTTCTCTTCAATGTTCGTATCTGGCATTGATTTGGCAACGCGTTGAAGCGCTTAACAACAGTAAATAAATAGTTCGATATTGTCTTAAAAGTAAAACTATGTAACTATATTTGATATTAATCAATATTCATACACATGTATATTTTCAAACCTTTATATTTTGCAAATTATTGAATTCATTGAAACAAATCTCAGTTTTATTGTTTTGTCATGTTAAATATCTACATACATAAAATGTATACTATATATACATATGTATTACATATATAGTTTCTTATCTAATAAAACGTTTCTTTAATGCATCATATAACATAATACTTTTAAAACTTCTTTTTACAGCTTTTCGTTTTCTCATTGAAATCTTATGAATGACTACACAAACTGCAGACCAAATTATGTTTTAAATATAGCAATCTTAATGAACAATATACATATACCAGCAGACAATGGAGAGGAAACTGATGGAATTGCATGGGGAAAATGGAAAAGGATCGACCCTTGAAATTTACACAAATGATGATAAGGCCAATATCTTAAAGGTGTATATACATACATATATAAAAGTTTTAAAATAGTGGTACTATTCTCAATTTCATAACTGTATACACATTATGGGGTCGTAGATGACTCGTTTCTCGGCACAAAAGTTGAATACTCTTCCATCTAATACGGGTAGCGTTAAAAATGTTGTATATAATATTTATTTATCCATTATTTCGCCAAGATCTATAAAAGACGGGCTGAACACTCATTACTCACAAAGCTCAGTAATTAAGTTAGTAAAATTAAGATGTGCGTGATAATTATTTTTACTTTCATTACACGAGAGTGTAACGTCTCTAACAAGGGAGAGTGTTGCTGATGTCTAAAGAACAATGCCTTTAAGCATTATTACGCAAGCTGTTAATATAAATATTACAGTGAACACGCCCCTCAACAACCGAACATCATACACGCGCAACAATTAACGCACGCAAAACTAAGCAACACGACTTAATTATGAAAACAAATGTCAGACAATAACGAAATTTTTAATACTTATATTAAAGAAAACACAGCAAAGAGACCTGTCAGAGTTATAGGATGATGACTTTTACATCATCTTTAACCTTTACTTTCATTCCTATAATTCTGACAGGTCTATTTGCTGAGTTGTCTGTAATATAAGTATTAAATATATAAATACTCATAGTGACTATCGACTGTCAACTGATAATGCATTTTGAACTACCTCACTAACGTATTGAATTGCACTGCATTTTTGATTATCACAGTCATAGAAGCATTGTCATTATATATACTAGTAATATTTACAATTCTATTCAAGATGCACTTGTTTTACAGACAAACAGATGGCATTGACCTATGACCATATACATATATAAATACAGATGTGTAATCGTAGATGATCAAAAATTCTGTTATATGATTTGGATTTGAAATCAGTCAGTAAATATTCTCTTGAGCGAGTGGTCGACAAATTGAAATACAGAATTCAAATGAATTTAAAACGTGTATAATCACAATATTATTAACAATTTCACAAGTGAACAGCTTGGTAAATAAATCGACTGCACTTCATAATTAAATATTAACTTGTGTATCAAAGTGTTCCAAAGAATCAAAGCTATTGGATGAACAATGCAGTACCTATTGCTATCAGGTTGTGAAGCCGCTTCTACAATACGTCAACACGGTGACAACAATGACACAAGAACACAACGAGTTGCAGCAAACAATTAAGATGCAAGCCGAAACAATAAAAACTTAAAAGAATTGATGCTATCTAAGGACATGCAATGGGCCCAGCAATTGAAATCGTGTGAAATACAATCTGAACTTAAGTCAAAGTTAAGCGAATCATTCGAAAACCATAATCGAAATCAACAAAAACTTATTGATCAATATGAGATTGAAATAACTAATCTGAAATCGGAAATCAAGTCGAAAGATAATGAAATTAAGGAATTGCAATCACAAAATGCAAAGACTAAAGCACTTCAGAATGAGATCACTGCTTATAAACAGACATCCAGTTGTCTCGGTAAATTAACGGACATTCATGCAATCCGCGTTCCCATAACACAAACAATGACAGTTTCATGTGAATCGAGCTTGCCTGAAGCTGGAACTGGATGGACTGTTATACAGCGACGTAAGGATGGTAGTGTGGATTTTAATAAAACTTGGTCAGCGTACAAAGAAGGTTTTGGAGATCCGCGTGGAGAATTCTTTATTGGACTCGAGAAGCTTCACTTGCTAACACAATCCCAGCCCCATGAATTATATATATTCCTTGAGGACTTTTTTAATGCCACACGATATGCCAGATACAACAACTTCGTTATTGGTGACGAGACAGAGTTCTATGCAATGAAAGAGCTTGGAACGTATTCAGGCAATGCTGGCGACTCATTTCACAAGCACGTAAATGCAAAATTTTTAACACCCGATAAGGATTTTACCAATAAAAAGTGTGCATCCTATTTCGGATCAGGCTGGTGGTTTACGATCTGCTATTATTGGTATTTATAAAGCAAAAATGTAAATATTATTTAAATTATGTTTTAAATGTAGCAATCTCAATGGCCGTTATATACAACAAGATATTGGAGAGAATATAGATGGAATTGAATGGAGGGGATGGAAACATGATAGACCATTAAAAATTACTCAGATGATGATAAGACCAAAATCTTAAGAGGTAATAAAACAAATACATATAAATTTATTTACTTTTTATAATAAAAGATGTATTAAATAATAGGATTGTACTATTGTATCTAATGAATTTACTTTTAATGTTTATTTTTCAGAATTGAGTTCTGTGAGGTTTTATACCCGCTACCCATAGGGTAGAAGGGTATTATAACTTTGTGCCGGCAGGAAATGTATGTAACAGGTAGAAGGAGGCATCTCCGACCCTATAAAGTATATATATTCTTGATCAGCGTCAACAGCCGAGACGATATAGCCATGTCCGTCTGTCCGTCTGTGTGTCTGTGTGTCTGTGTGTCTGTGTGTCCGTCCGTCTGTCCGTATGAACACCTAGATCTCAGAGACTACGAGAGATAGAGCTATAATTTTTTTTCGACAGCATTTGTTATGTTTGCACGCAGATCAAGTTTGTTTCAAATTTTTGCCACGCCCACTTCCGCCCCCGCAAATCAAAAAATCGAATAACAAGCGTAATTTTAAAGCTAGAGTTGCGAATTTTGGTATATATAATAATAACTATAGTAGTTATGATTCCTGAAAATTTGGTTGCGATCAGATAAAAATTGTGGAAGTTATAAAAGAAATACTTTTGTATGGGCAAAAACGCCTACTTATAAGGGTCTTAGTTACTTTGGCTGACAATCTGGTATATTGAGCCGTCTATGGTATATTTTGAATGTGGTACTATATTGATATACCAAACATACCATTTGGTATATTTTTAGTATTTTTAAGTATTTTCGGTATATTTTCAAAATGATACCGCAATATTTTGCCTTTATTAAAAATGGGTAGCAGGTATCTCACAGTCGAGCACACTCGACTGTAACTTTCTTACTTGTTTCTCTTCAATGTTCGTATCTGGCATTGATTTGGCAACGCGTTGAAGCGCTTAACAACAGTAAATAAATAGTTCGATATTGTCTTAAAAGTAAAACTATATAACCATATTTTATATTAATCAATATTCATACACATCTATATTTTCAAACCTTTATATTTTGCAAATTATTGAATTCATTGAAACAAATCTCAGTTTTATTGCTTTTTGATATTAAACAACTACATACATATATAGTTTCTTATCTAATAAAACGTTTCTTTAATGCATCATATAACATAATACTTTTCGTTTTCTCATCGAAATCTTATGAATAACTACACAAACTGCAGACCATATTTCTTTTGAACTGGGAAAACGAGAAAACAGAGCAAAAAAAATGGACATCAATTAGGCAAAAATCTGGCAACAATGGAGTGCAATGAAGAACCATGGAAGAGACAGTAAAAGCATGCAATAAAAACCCATATGTCCAATCTTAGCGTAGACAGGAACAAAAGCAGAGAGACTGATAACATTATGAGGTGTTATCAATGCCAGATGCCAAACAGACATTCAATGAAAGGCCTTTTAAATGAATTTCATACAGTGCATGGGATCCAGAATATCCAGAAGGTTTTAGGTGAAAGGGACACTTGCATAAAGTTGATTAAATCCCATTTAGTAAAACAAAAAAAGGAACTTATATACAGCGATAGACCTTAGTTAATCCCTGGCCATAGACAATGCCAGAAACACACAGCGTCTGAGACACTTTCAAAGATATTAAAAGCAAGTTATCAGCAAACAAAATGCATGCAGCTCCATGGCATTTAGGGACTTCCTAACTCCAACCCATATAATTTCGCAGCTCTAGTCGTAGACAAAGTCGCGTCTCTGGCGAAAAGACAACGGATATGAATATACCCAAAGGCTATCAGACAGCGTAAATGAGCGTGTATTGTAGAAAGAAATTGCTTCAAGAGATGCACACAAACACAGGCAGACAGCACAGGCGAAGCACAAAAACAAACAGAACGTGGCTAAATGGCAGAGATTGGTGGCCTCCCCCCCACCTCAATCTATTCGCAACAGCCCCGAACTACATAGTATAAACAGTGCCCAATCCATGATAGAGACTCTGCGACAGTGTGTCTGCTTTGGCACTGATACGGCTAAATCTGTTTGGCTACTAGAAAACTTTTTTGTGAACTGTTGCTTGGGATGGGATTTGGAATTTGTGTTGCATCATGATGACAACAACGATTGACGCAACGATGATGTTGCCACGCTGCACAAACTCAACTGGCTCCATCATGACTAGAGGTTTTAACAATTTGCATAGAAAATATTGTGTAAGCAGCAACAACAAAAAAGAAATGTACAGATAAAAAGTATTCGCTGTACAACATTTATTATAAAGGCAAGAAATTTATCCGACTGTGTCAAGCTAAGTATTATAATTTGTAAATTGATTTATTTTGTAAGTTTCACTAGAACAATTAGTTGTAAGAAAACGATATACAATTAATACTTAGTTAATGCCCAGGCCACTGTAACAATCCTTAATTTCTATTTCCTCTAAATCACGATTGAATTTACCATTAAATGCTCAAGACAAGGTGAAATAGTTCCATGTATCACTCTTAATTACAAGTTTCTCAACAGTTTTACAATCCCCAATTCCAATTTCCTCTAAACAGCAACCAATTTGAATACAAAATAAGAGTGAACAGAAGAATTGAAAGTAGAGTTAACGTTTAGTACCCTCGATTCGGGATGGGATGGTAATAACATCTTGCCAATAAATCGCCTGAGCGATCCAGCCGCAATGACTTTCATTTAGCGTTGGGCTGAGGAAGCCAGCATTTCTTCCGCTTCATATTACAAATCTACAGTTGATGCGATTATGGGCGAGACACGAACAATAACACCAACAAAGAAAAGCAGAAGTGAATCCATGTGCCTTCAAGCGGGACTAACACTGATATGTACCATAAAACAGAGCAAAAAAATAAAACTTAGACGATTGGTACTCGAGGGGTATGACCAGTTAATAGCATTGCCCGTCTACGCCCACGCAATCAGTACAAACATTTTTTACGTTTGCCAAGATACATTTTTTTTTTGGTTTGTTTCGTTTTTTAACCCCAAACGGAAAGACAACGAAACAGAGTTATGCAGTTGGCCAACTTGTTGTGATGCTGCCCAAAGGGCAACTGACTTTCAGCAGCAGAGAAACACACAGACTACCATTTGAGATTGCATGGGGAAAGCAGGGATGGGAAATGGTTCAATGGCTTGCGTTGGTTCGCTGCTCTTTGCGAAGGCGTAGTGTTAAAATTATCAAAATGAAATGAAGAAAAGTGGTTAAACAAGAACTTCAGTGGGGAACTCATATTTGAAGTAAATGATAATAAATACATAAGAGTCTCAATTATAAATGAAATAACTCGCCTTGCAAATAGCTAAAGCTTAATTGGCAGTCTCCATAATCTCTCTCTACGACTGTTGTATACTGTAATCAAGCAACTTGGACAAATGCAGGCAATTTAACACAACTTTGTTGGAGCAATTCCCATACAGTTTTAAAGTTGAAGCCTCAGAAAACAAGTGGGCGGGAAAAGTTTACCCATTTAACCAATTTTCAGCAGCAGCACACAGCAACAAAAAAAAAACCATTACATTGACCGCAACGGGGGCAGAACAACAACAAACAGCAGCAGCAGCAGCTGAGATGAAACGGGAAACTGCTGAGAGGAGTAGGTGTTGCTAGGGGCGTGGCTAGCGGCTAGTGGAAAGTGGCAAGTAGCAAGTGGCAAGTGGCCTTAAACCGGTTCAATGTCCAGCCACATAGCCACAAGCAAAACTGGCCAAGTAAAAACTCATCAAACTATATTTTCAATAAATAATGACAAAGCAAAGAGAGGAACTGAAGGGCAGACAGTTGGACTGCTCGACTGCCTGACTGTGTGTCGGCCATTTTGCTTGTCTTTCTCCGACTCCGACTGCTGCCAACAACTTCATTGATTTTATGCCATTGTATGGTGGCCATTTTCAGCCATTCAAACTCGCTACAGTCGTGAGTCGCGACAGCTAGCGCATCGAATCATAAATAAACAGAAACCAAAAAAAGCAACAGCTTCAAACACACAAAACTGTGCGCACCCATACCTTCTGTATTTGTGAGTGTGTGTGTGTGTGCCACGCCCAGTTAGCGCGCCGTGTGGTATGCAGCAGTATTTGCATGAACGCCAGGCGAAACACCTTCCTCGCTCCCGCTTTGCAGACAGTCGACACACTGACAAGTCAACAACGCAACCTGCATGGACGACAAGCGAGACTTGCAGACGACTCAGACGCTGGGCCTAAAGGCACAGTGGGGCAAATAGCTAACATTGAATCGACAAAAAATCTACAATTTATTAAGAATATTCTATTCTATTATTTTTTCTTTAAATATACACACATTGATAATCTTTTTGTATAAACTTATTTAACACCCAATCGAACTGCAATTTATGAAAAATATTTTCTCACAATTCAAGTGTTTAGTGGGTCAAATAGCAAACATTGAACATAATTTGATAGAATTCTTTATAATTGTCTTGTCATCATTTTGACAATCAATCAATCGACAAAAAAACTACAATTTGTAAGGAATTCCACTGTGCTAAGTACTCAAATGCACAAAAGGTAAACACTTACAGACATTAAACATAATAACAACTGTTAAAAGTCTTTGATATTTTTTTGTATTATCAATTTAACACCCAATAGATCAACAATTTATTAAGAATATTTTCTTACAATTCCACAGTGCTCAGTGGAGTAAATAACTAACATTGAACATAATTTGTAAGTCTCTAGAAAAATGTTGTATAATCATATATTTTGACAAATAATCAACACAAAAAAACCACAATTTGTAAAGTAAATTTGCTGAAAATTCCACAAAGTATCTAAATGCACAGTGGGGCCAATACGTTGTTTGCATTAAACATGATAACAACTTTTTAAAGTCTCTAGTATTTTTTTTTTGTATCATTTTAAAACACAATCGAACTACAATTTGTAAAGAATATTTTCTCACAATTCCACTGTTGCCCTTTTTTTTTGTACAACTTTTGTCAGTTCATACGTATAATAAATTGCACAGTGGGGAACGCTCTCCGGACCCTAAGCGCGGTAAGTGCCGGCGTGTGAATGGGCCAAGAGTGCAGTAAAAACTGCACATGGAGTTTTTCCGGCCAGCATTTAGATGGTTTTCGGCGTTTGGCTAGTTTATGGCATGCCCCAAACACCGAAACCAAGGCGTACCGCACAGCTGTTGCTTATTGTTGTTGTTGCTGTCGAGAACTTTTGGCAGACAACGTGAAATTTGTATATGGTGCAGCATTGCGAAACTTTTTGTATTAGATTGCAAATTGGCAGCACAATAGTATCGCTATTCGCAGTGTTTTTATCGAAAGTACTAATAACAAAAAATATATATATTTACTATATTTACTCTTTGAACTGTCTCTTTAATCAGTAGAAAATCTTGATGAATTCACAGAAATTTCTAAATCGATCTTTCGAAAAGATTAGGATTATGTTTTTTAGTGAATTAAAAACATAAGTTTCAATATTCAACTTCAGTTTTATACATGTGAAAGAATTCATTATTTTTTCTATCAAATCGAATTTGTATCCAATCGAAAGTCGTTTTATGTGGTGGAATCTGAGTCGTTTTGCTTACCTCTTTCAACTCCGGAAATATCTTTTGCGTAGCCTGAAAGTACATGGAATGAGAAGAGAACTTCAAGTTAATTTCATAAGTAGTTATATAAATAATATTTTTGGTATTTTTTAATATTTTGTTAAATGTTAACGGCTCACAACAAAACAAATATGCAAATAAAAAAGGTCAAACCTTGGGTTCAAGCTCAAAACATCCACCCGCAAAAAGGCTCAAGAGTTTTGGGCACCCACACAAAGTATTCAAATTAAAAACCACTTCAGCAAGTAAAGTGCAGCCGGGAAAAATGTTTCCTTCCTGGCATAAAAAGTTGTGGGTGCCAGCGTTAAGAACTCAGAGAGCTCAGTGGGAACTGTGAAAATGGTAAATTCACAGCCGGCAGACGAAGAATTTTAGCCCTTTTTGTAAGTTCGAAAATGTCGGATTCTTTTCTTGACATTTTTTCATCACTTTTTCCCCCCTTTTTACTTCTTAGCTTAGCCATGGTGAGAACTATGAGTTTTCTCTTTTAAATACTTACAAGATAAAGATGTGGAGATTTATGTATGTTTTTATGGGGTAAATAAAATCTTAAAGTATACAATTCATATTCAAAACACCTCATATATAGTAGGTGCTTAAATCGAGATTATATAAGCAAATATTATTACTCTTGAATACCAAATTGTTACTAAAGTTTTGATAGGATTTCCTAAGTAATCAAGTTTTAAGCAAATGACTTGTGTATTTTTTCACCCGCTATACATAGAAGAGAAGGATATCATAACTTTGTGCATCTATGAATTGTATATAAAATGCAGAAGGAGGCATCTCCGACCCTATGAAATATATATATTCTTGATCAGGGTCAACAGCAGAGACGATATAGCCATGTTCGTATATTCATATGGTATCTTTTGCACTCTATTGTATATTTTGAATGTAGTACTATATCGATATACGAAATATAACCTTTGGTATATTTTTAGTATTTTACGATTTATTAATTCTTTATATTTTCAAATGAATACAGCAAGCGACTTACTTGTTAAACTCTAGCATTGACATTTTGAACAATATACTACAAATTTATATTTTTAATTTTCAAATCCAGAATGATTCTAATTATAAAACTTGCAGTTCAAAACGTTCACTGTTTTACTAGTTTCTTAATAAGCAAGGCTACTAAACAAATTGGAAACCTCATTAAAATTCCGCCGAAAACAAAATTGTTGTACACACACGATTTTGTTTCCAAAAGAATGAATTTTCCCTTGCAAATGAATGTATTTAAATGTTGCATAAATTTGTTCGGTTTTTTTTTTGTCTATTTCAGCTGGTTTAACTATTATTTTTATTTGCTGTTGGCATTTCAGTTTTTGGGGTTTCATTTGTTTGTCTGCACGTCTAATTAACGCTATATTCACATTTGCATAATACACAGATTTGGGATAGGGCGAGATTCAGCGGGATTCATGCACAACAATAGGAAATCATAATAGAATTTCACTTTAATTGCAAAAAGCCAAATTGCAAAAACAATTCAAAGCTATGCACACACATTTGCCTGAACTGGCGAGGGGTGTTTAGAAAATAACACAGAACTGAATTCAATTGTTTTGCGTTGTATACATTTATTATTATTTTTATTCATCGCTATTCATGTTTGTTGCAACATTGGTAAAATCAACATTAAATAATATTTATAATTATTAGTTACATGCAGAAATATAAATGCATTATTATTATTTATCAGTTTGCCTACACGCAACATTTCACAACACTCCTCGAACTCCTACTTGAAAGGGGGGCGTGATTCATTCATGCGAATTAATGCATAGTCCAGTAATTGACTTTAAATGTTTTATGGTTTATGGGGAGGAAATGATAATGATTATTTCGTCTGTGTGCAATTTGCAATTTGCGAGAGT
This sequence comes from Drosophila sulfurigaster albostrigata, assembly GCF_023558435.1. NCBI lineage: Eukaryota > Metazoa > Arthropoda > Insecta > Diptera > Drosophilidae > Drosophila > Drosophila sulfurigaster. Next base: position 7,694,228 of record NC_084881.1, read on the forward strand.
GTTAAATATGGCAATCGTAACTTGTGCCAATTACCAAAATTATTATTGCTGTTAACAAGCAATTATTATGGTGTTACCAATTTAATAGTTTTGTGGCTTACAGTAAACGGAACGCATTATAGTTGTTATCTAGTTGCTACGCTTGTTTTCTTTGCTTAAGATGTAAAAGTACACATGCGATTAGATAATAAAGGGAATTTATTTAGTAAATTCTTTTTGTTAGTTTATCTGCATTAATATTATTAAAAAGCCGAATCAGGTAAGAGATATAACAAAGTTAATGAATGTTTAAGCAATACCTATCCCTATATTTGTTTAACTTTTGTCTCTGTTTTCTTTCACATATGCATTTTCCTTTGATCCTTTTATAACACACACTCACACATACACACACACACACATAGATAAGTAAGAATGTCAGTGTTTCTATCTCATTCCTTGGCTCTGAACTCCAGCACACAAATACTCAACAAACTGCCAACGGCCACAAAATCTGTAGCTGAAAAACTAATTCATTTCAGATTTTAATTCATTAGATTCTTTTTTTTTTCTATTTTCAAATGGCTGGCCAGGAAAGCACGTCAGTAGAGGCGACATCTCTTTGTCTTGCCAGTATTTTAGCCGCGAGCACATTAACCCCCAACCACCATCCAGATACCACAGCGACCAATCTTCAACTTTCCTGCCCGCTCCTTTTTCTCTCCCTTTTCAGAAATGGGAGAAAAAACTCATGCCGACAAACTGCATACAAAAGCTGCAGTAAAATGTCAAAGTGGTATGCAAATGTTGCCATGGTGTGTGTTTCTATGAGTACAAGTGTGTGTGTGTGGAGTGTGTGTGTGTGTCACTGTCTGAGCAGTAAATTACTAGTAAATCCAGCGTGTGCACTCAAGCCAACATTAATTTTAACTGCTGTTACTGCTACCTCAAACCATTGGCTTCCAAGTGCATATCGCTAAGTAATTGAATCAAGTTTCTTTTCTAGAAAATATGCAGACAAATTTAAGCAAGAGAAATGACAATTGTTGAGGCTATCAATGACAGCGCAGACAGTATGCGACATGATGATACCCTGTGATTTTAATGTAAGTCAATGACAAGGTTCTCCTTTATTTCAACCCATAAACAAAGTATACATGGTTACATAATATGAAATAGAAATACAAATTTAACAAATTAAAAACGTATTTAAGAAGTTGTAATAAATAACAATAACAAAGAAATCGTTTTAAAGTTAAATTTCAATTTAAGATAAGTTTAAGATAAAATTCGTTAAACTGATAAAAAATAAAAAAAATAATGAAATATTTCTTTAATACATAACCCTATATACCCCATTGGTCTTTAGAGACATTTACACAACGCATCATGTTATTCAACTTAATGCTCCAGAGCAGACAAACAATTTCGTACATCATTTCACTTTTGGCTTAACTGCTTCAAACTTGGTTGCGCATATTTAAATTAGAAGTCGAGACGCAAATTCGACGGCAACAGTTTCTCACTAGCTGTCAGACGCTTTGCCACACTTCATTTCCAATGCAATTGTGAACTAATCGTCCATGGCAAAGCGAACGTTGCGTATACGCAATGTCTGACAATGCTGACGTTGGTTTAATTAAAATTTACAACGTAAAATATGAATTGGATGTGCGTTACACGAATTGGCAGAAGCATGCGTGAACATACACATATCTTCATTAATAATAATTGTTGAATTCCATAATCACGTATCATAATTACGTTGCAACCACCGCACGGGGTTGTTGCACGTAAAAGCGGCGGTGCAGTGGCGCGTTGTAGCTGCTTCCAGGCCATTTGGTCAACTCTGTCGACTGGTAAAATCAACTTTAAAATGTGTGGCACATAATGTGGAAAATACACACACACACACATATGTATACATATATACTATATATATATAGTATATGCTGTCGCTGTATTTGTGGTCTGCGTATCGCATTGGAGCAGCTGCGTTGTTGCAGTGGCAGTGGCACAATGTCATCGTTGCCACAATGGCAACCGAGCCGCACATTGCACATTGCACAAATGGCGTGGAAATTAAATTGTATTAAGTAATAAATGTTTAAAGCTTGTGCTTCGTGCAATGTTAATGTTCATCGAGTGCAGGTTGCTGATACACAGTCGCCCTTGCAACGCACAGTGGGTCGAATTCCACACAATACAAATCAAAATAAATATAAAACTTCATTTTGCAGAATTGTCTCACAAATTGCACCACAGTGCAAAGTCTTTGCTGGCTCCACAAGACGTTAACTTGATGTTATTATTGTTATCAACGCGGGACCAATTTGACAATGAAATTTAGAAAGATGCTCAAAGGGCAGATGTAAGAACCAAAAAGCTTGTCACTCCATTGCATTGAAGCACAAATAAAAATATAAATGAATGAATATGCAATAAATATATAAAATCATTTAAAATAAGATTGTAGTTTTATATGTATTACTTTTGGTGTCCATAAATTAAATTAAACTTAAATTCAATATGCATAGAAATAAGTATTTTCAGATATCTATCAATAAACAACACTTGGCATCAAACATTTTGTTCTCTGCTATATAGAAACCACAGAAAAATGGATTATAATTCATGAACAACCCCTTTGGGACTTGTGTGAAAGCTACCCCACAATTTAACCCCTAAATAGCCCACATAAATACGCATATATGTACTGCACATATTCATATATATATATCATCAACAGTCACTTGAAATTGTGTGACCCAACAACATCAACAAAATGCCATTATAAGCATGACTGGCACAGTGAAACATTTTTTCTCTTTTTTTTTTTCTTTTTTTGTTTAAGAGCTCACTTGAGCCGAGCGTATAGAAGAGCCGACGAGTTGCTCCATTCTCATATTGCAGAAAACAAAGGCATAATTCAATTAAGTTTTCATGATGGCAAAATGCTCAAAGCCCCAGACAGACTAAGGCAGACAGAGAGGCGACTAGAGACGCACATAATTGCCTTATAAACAAGACACACAAAAAATATTGAACTCGATTAGGCGACATATCTTTGACTAAAGGATACCCTATATTAATCTCAATTGCAAATTATTTATATAATATAATTATAGGCTACGTTTATATTCAAAATTCAATATGAAAACATCAAAAATATTATATATATTTATTTTATATTTATTTTCAGCAGAGTAGCTTTATTCTACACTACAGAGTAATAAACAGTTCGCAGAACATGACTAAAAGATGCCCTATATTAATCTTAATTGCAAATTATTTACAGATAATTTTATATTCAATATTCATAAACAAGTATATTTTTCTCACAGCTCATAAACATTAATCATATTTGTTTGAGTATGAGATACCTATATTAATCTCAATTGATACAGATTAATATATATCTCAATCATTACACATATTATTATTCAATCCTAAAACATCAAAAAGCTCAGAGTAGTAGCTTCATTCTAAAGTATAGGGTAAAAAAGAGCAAACACAAAAAAAATGAAACTTACTGCATAAGCAGACAAAATGTTTTTTTTTTTTTTTAATGGCAATGCGTTCGAGCAGAACGGAAAAATGAAAATCATAGCCACAAGCAAATCAGATTCATGATAATTTTTAGGCTTGACTAACATTTTGGGTCATGAACTATGTAAAAGCGAATAATGTTGACCGGAACCCAGAAAAGCTGGGTAAAAATCTTTTAGTGAAAGTCAAAAATCAAAAAATTCAGTTAGAAACAAAAACAAGGGAAATCGGTTACTCAAAGAAAATAAACTTTGATGAATTTTTAGTTTGAAAAACTCAATTTAAGCATAAGATTTTAATTTCAATTTGTCGACTAACCCAACTGTGTCTTGACCTTTAGCAAGTCTTACATAACAAGTCGGTGTTGCACAATTTGTTACTAAAAACCTGAATGTGTAGCAAACATTTCTATGTTAATGCTGATGGAGATGGTGTCGCTGGATAATTATAATGATGACGATGATGCCACGCACTTTTACAGGAAATGTCAGTCAAGTCGAGTCAAGTTAGTCAGTGCGAATGCGACTCGATTCGGTTGGGTTCTCAGATTGGAGACCCCTGCATGGCACATAAATCACATTTAAATGAACTGAAGCGTGCCTCTGGTCTGACTTTATGCCGTTGGCCCACAATTGTTTGGTAATCGTTTTGACCAAATATTTTATGTTGAATCTCTTTTACACAGAATGGGTAAAAACCAAAAAAAGAGAAAAGCGAAAAGCGTAAATCCAACAGAAAAAAAAGAGGCAAAAAGTAAAATGGTTTCCCTGCTGCATTTGAGCAAGTGCTTGCTTTTTATGGCATTGTTTTTCTACGCTTTTCTTTTTGGTGCGCCTATTTAATTCAATTTCTACGTATTTTTTCCCCCGTCGACTGATCCAATGTATTGTTTTCAAAGTTCAAATAGAAAGAGTGCAAGAGAAGAAGATGCGAGAGAGAATCCTGAAATCCGATTTGTGGGTATTTACATTTTAATGTGGGCATTGCCAACTTGACCGAATTCTTTAGAATTCCCTAACTTTAATAAGTTAATATAACTTTTTATATATTTGCTTACTTTTCGAAATGTTAGTTACACTCTTACACTCGTTTGAATTTATAATGTGACCAGTTAGTCATGTGATACACAGACACTTTTAATTTGCTTAATGCCCCACATAAATATTTATTTTAGTGCACTTTTTTTTGATGGTTTACGCTAAAAAATATCCACATGCATTTTTTCCAATGCATAAACAAATGGCTGCAGCCAACAACATGTGATTGTTAATGCAATATATAAACAGAAATGTATCAAAAACTTTGCGCCAGAAAATAAAATGTGAAAAATATATATTGAGCAAATAAGCAAAAACTGGACTGTCGATAGACGAATGCAAATATCAAATGCACACATGTAAAATATTTTAAAACCCAGCGAAATGTAAACATAAATATATAAATATGAATAAATGTGTACAATAAGCGCGATAGTTGACAGTAAAGAACTCAAACAAGAGCAGAGCGAAATGTTTTTTACATTCAAGAGTATTCGAAAATGAAATATCCTGTAGATAATATATAAAATAATTGTTTGGAGGTAGATTGAGAAAGAGAATCGATGAGTTCATCATGATGAAATTTTTGTAAATTTGAGGAATTTGAGTGGAAAAATCAAATGCATACCCAGCTTGGGCGTACAATTTTCGCATTGACTGTGTAATTCCACTAATTACCATTGCGTCAGTTGCGATTCTGTCATTGACTTGGATTTTCCCCAAAAAACAAACCGGAAATACGAAACCACAGGCAACAGCAACAACAACAGAAACAATGTTAACAGAATTGGAAAAACCTCGCATTGTGAAGGGTAGCAAAAATATTAAGACCGCGCTCGCGTTTCCATGGCCTTGCCACATGGAACGCATATGCGTTGGCAATGTGCTGAGCATTTAAGCCACACACGAGTGCTCCATGACACATGGGACCCGGCGTTCGCATTTCAATTCTTAACACTCGACACCCCACAAATTTATAACTTGGTCAAAGAAATGCTAGAACCGACCGAAATTTCATAAGAATGAAATTTCACTCGAACTCGAACTGTGTGTATCGTGTTCAATTTGCCGTAACAGCTGATTTAATCAGTTTAAGGAAAAGAAGAACCTAAAAAGTATTTGTGTAGGGAGGGGGGGAGGGGTGGTGAACTGTGTATGGAATTTCCTTTTGTGGAAAGGAAACTTAATAAATTTCACTCTCTTTAACCCTTTTTAGGGTTTCCCGCGCTTGATTGCGTCTCGTTAATCAATTTTATGCAAATCAAGTGAACATTTTTAGTCGGGGTGAACGTTTCCTCGCTCTCATTTCGATTAATGACCGCGCAGGGGGAGGCGCAGGGGCCTTAACACTGTTGCTATAGACTTGGCGCAAAAATGAAATATTTTTGGAGCATGGGGCATAATTTTGTTAAATTGAGGAGCACGCAACTTGGCATGGCTAATGGGCAAGGCAAGGAAGGGAGAAGATTAGAAACTGATTAATAGCAAGACATAACAAGAAATTAATTAGCTTAAAATGAAATCATTAGAAACTTGTAAAGGGTTCAAGATTTTTGAAAACCCATCAAAGGCGATAGCCTTTCTCGATGCGAGAATTGATAAGACAATCACATTTAGGTATACAATGTATGAATAAATCAGAAAAATAGTAAATTTTGCAGTTCTCTAGAATTTCCACATTAATAACAACTTTTAATTAAACATCGTTTTATTTATGGAATAAGTTCATTCGGTTATTTTAGATCAGTAACCTAAGTGCCTCGTTTTCTTTCATTCAACTTTGTTCCCAAGATTGTTCATCAATCTTTTCGTAGGAAATTCTATTCAGTTTTAACAAGTAAGAAAGCTACAGTCGAGTATGCTCGACTGTGAGATACCCCATTTTGAATAAAAGCAATATATTTTGCGGTATTATTCTCAAAATTATTATACTACAAAAATACTAAAATATATTTTGGGGTATTATTAAAATATACCAAATATACTAAAAACACTAAAAATACCAAATGGTATATTAGACCCCTAGTAAAGTATTTCTTTAATAACTTCGACAATTTTATCTGATCGCAACCAAATTTTCAGGAATCATAACTACTATACTTATTATTGTATATACCAAAATTCGCAATTCTAGTTTTATAATTACGCTTGTTATTCGATTTTTTTGATTTACGGGGGCGGAAGTGGGCGTGGCAAAAATTTGAAACAAACTTGATCTGCGTGCAAACATAACAAATGCTGTCGAAAAAATTATAGCTCTATCTCTTATAGTCTCTGAGATCTAGGTGTTCATACGGACGGACGGACAGACACACAGACACACAGACGGACAGACGGACATGGCCAGATCGTCTCGGCTGTTGACGCTGATCACGAATATATATACTTTATAGGGTCGGAGATGCCTCCTTCTACCTGTTACATACATTTCCTCCCGGCACAAAGTTATAATACCCTTCCACCCTATGGGTAGCGGGTATAAAAATGTGATTAGATTTTTACTTTAAATTTGTATGACATAAAAGTGATTCACAAACAGAACTAAGGAAGTTCCTTTGCTTTACTGAATAGGTTTTTTTTGTTCGTTCGTTTTCTTTATACAAAGAACAACTCAAGGGGACATTCCTTCAGTTTTCCTTGAACTATTCGATAACCAAAATGTAATTTTGCTTCCCACACATATTGAACATATCATATTTTATTCGAATTTTTATATGGCTTGACTTTCGCTGGAAATTTAATTCGATACCTTATCAGAGACCAACATTCATAGGAATATCCAAATATTTCAGCACTCAAACCGCAAGCCTGTCGATATATTGTCATTCATTCATTCATTCATGGGTATGGGTATAATAAAAACAACAACAACAATTATTAACAGCAATCAGTTTGCGTGGTGTGCACACAATGAGCCCTAAAGCAAGAAAGAGAAAAAAAAGCGTCGCGTCGCCAGATACAGAAACACCGATTCAGCTACAGATACAGATACAGCGACTGTTTGTTAGAGACACCGAGACATCGCTAGACTGCCAGCCCTCCCCCTCTCTCTCTCTTGCTTGCGCTGAAAACGACTATAAGCATAATGAGCGGCATTAAAACTAATGAAAATAAACTTTGGCACACACAGCTGCAGACAAGAAACGCAGCCACAGCCACGCACACACACACACACACATACACACAATGCCCAAAAAAGCGCGCAGCACAAAAAGTCGACGTCTCCTCAGTTGAGTTCAGTTCAACTCAACTCAGCTCAGCGACATCAGCAGCAAGCAGCAGAAACAGTAGCAACAGCAACAGCAGACACAATAAAAATAAAAGCAAAATGCCAAAAAGCCCCCTTAAACCTCTCCGCAAGATATATAGAGCTGTATGCTGGCCATGTTTGCTACCCTTCTTCTTCGTCTTCTTCTTCTTCTTCCGGCAAGCATAACCCCGAAGAATAAGAAAATTGCGAGACAGACAGAAAAGTGGGAAAACGCATAAAGACGAAAGCATCGGGCAGAAGAACAATGAAGTGGCAGCCAACAGCAGCGAAATTGCGTGCAAAGAGCACAGCAAAGATGTTATAAACAAATCAAACACGACTTTTGTATTCCCTTTTTAGCTATACAAAAAAAAAAACACATTTTTGCAAAGCTCTTTCTTGAGTCACATTCAAATTAGATTTACAGCGAAAGTTATAGATATTTGCGAAGTAGAATAAAAACTTTTATAAGACTGTATTGATGCTCTTAAAGTTTCATATACCCTCATTATTGTAGTGTATGCGCTGCCTTGGTCTCAAAGTTAAAGATACACAACAAACTGAAAGATACATTGAAAAGTAATTTTTTTTTTCTTTGTATTTGTTGATGGGCAAAAGTTTTGCTGACTGCACGTGAAACTATTTGGCGCCAGTTTGCTTAAAATGAAAATGAAATACATTTATTAATGTGCTCTCTCTATCTCTCTCGCTCCCTCCCAGCTGAAGTACAAAAGAAGATGTGTTGACTGCTCTCGCACACACACACACACACACACACACACCTTTGATGCGGGTGTGTTGTTGTGTATCTTTTGGCCAAGAAAATGTATCGGTGAGTGGCAAGAAAATGAATGCACATAATTTCCCCTTGTGTTGTTGTGTTAAATGAATGTCGCTGAACAGCTGTCTGCACTTGAGTGCCAAATGCTGTAGAGTTGATATCCTGCAATATTGGAGTGTATTCGGAATTAATCAAATATTAAATATATTCTTAGTAGAGCGTATATTAAAGTCGATCAGACCCGTTTGTAACAGATACTCGTCGTATTTTTTCCACATTCGCATCTAAGAGTCTGTGCATAATGTATCTGCAGCCTCACGATGTCCGATGTTTGTTTGTGTTTTGGCTCGTAACTCGACTTGACTTTCATTATTTGTTCCTTTTTCGGCCTGCCCTTCTATTCCCTTTTGCTTTGCTTTGCTATCCTCGCTCTCTCTGCATTCCATTTCGCATTCTAGCCAAAGTTTTATGCCTTTGTCTGTCTGCCTTTCTGTTTGTTTGCCGTCTTGGTTTGTTTATTTGTTTATCTGCCTGTCTGTGGCTTACCGCGCGTTGCTTTAATAATTTAATTAAATTTTTTTATTTTCCCCTTTGTGTGCGTCTATGTGAAAGAGAGAGACTGCGCTGTTGTATGTGAGGCACTTTGATTGTTATTTCGGTCATTTGGCATAATGAGGCGGCATAATTTGCACATAAAAGCTAATTTAGGCGCATTTTTAGTTGGCATCTTGGGTTTCCTTATTGAATTACATATACAGTATAATTTAGCAGACTCATACACACACACATGCAGTGAGTGTGTCTCTTAGCTGATTGTGTAATCTGATCAAAGTGTAAACCTTTTTGCCACACTTCCCACGCTGCCATCGAATTGAGCCAAATAAATGAAATTGTGTTTACCTCTGAGGCAATTTAGATGTCAAATATGAAAATTTATAATGTCTTGATTGGGAAAAGCTTTTATTAAAGCAAGTCCATAAAATATATTACACATCATTTGCTTTTGCAATATTTTGTAATATATTTAATGTTTGCTCATGGAAGTGTCTCTCGAATCAACCCAATGACAAAAAATGGAGAAACGAAAATATGTGTAATAAATTTGGCTGTCAATTGCTGTTACTTTTGAGCCATCCACCATAAAATGTTGACTGTTTATTACATCCACTCCACGCATTAGACACTCCTGAGGCTGACACTGAGTCTGAGTAACCACAGTTACGCATCCGATGGCACTTAATTCAAATACAATTGCCAGGATAACCAAAGCAACGCAAAAGTTGCCCCTTTTTATGCTGGCTGACATTTCTCGCCCCCTCGCATAAACGACAAACAATAAAATGAAAATATCACATTTCAAATTTGGTTTCTTTTTTTTTGTTTTCGTGGGGGGATCACACAGAAATATTGCAATTTGCGAGCAACTGACGGTTATGTCGCGTTCTCCCCCACACATGATGTTACCTGTCACGGTAACGACGCACACGTGTAGGCTGCCCCCTTCCCTTCCCCTCTCTCTCAGCATCCGCTGCGGGGGCGTGGCAGAGTGCTATTTACAACAAGTCACGCCCTTTTATTAAAGCTACTCATCAATTGTGAAGAACCCTTGCGCTTGACACATGCAGGCAGCTTAAAGGATTTATCAGCAAAGTATTTCGCAGATAACTGAAAGAAATATATGGCGATATCTATGCGTGAGTGTGTGTGTGGGTATATGTGTCAGGTGGAGGACAATACATGTCAACTAGCATTGCATTTCGAGTGCTGACTGTTACACATTTGCAGCTAGATAGATGCGCATGTATGTATCTGTCAGATACAATACAAATAGCTCGGGATATTGGGCCAGCAGCAACACCAACAGTAGGAACAGCAGTCAATCATACGTGGAAATCGAAAAAATGGGGCTAGAAAATGGGGCGTGTGCCAGTGACAGTGTGAGCTTTGTTTGTAAGTTTCGCCAGTTTGTTTGTTTGTTTGTCTGTTGCACTTGACACGTACTGCAAATAAAACCAAGAAGAAACAAGCAAAACTCTCGATACTGTTTGGGGGCAGAGAGGGAGGGGCAGAGAGAGTTGGTCTCTTTGTTTTACAACTGAACTGTGAGGCGATTGCCATTGTCTTCATTTGTACTCCGCTCCGCTCCCCCATTGTATGATTTATGACAAATTGCTCCAGCACCATATCGCATTCTCATATTCTCATATATTATACTATATATATAACAATTTATTTATATACAAGCACATACATATGTATGTACATATGTAGTATGTAGCTTTGCTAAACGGCAGCCGACAGCTGCTTATCAAATAAAAATATTAAGCAGTGGCAGCTGAGCTTCAAAATTTCCCTTGTGGTTTGCCACAATCAGAATGTCAGCTCAATAATTGGATACGTTTTAGAATGTATGTGTGTGTGTGTGTGTGTGGTTGTGAATAAGTCTGTCGTATTTGTGTGTATGTGTATTTAAGTCAATTAGTGTATGGACTTTTGCTTGCATGACGAATCGCCAATGTTTCTACACTTATTTCAAGTTAACATTGAGCCGAGGGGAAAACCTCGCAACTTATAGATACTCGTAATTGTTATGACAATAATTATACCCTGCAAGCTGTGTCTTGCTTTGAGTAATTCTTCACGCTTTATAAGCAATACTTTACAAATTAATCTAACATACTAATATTAGTCAACTTTAAAATTGAACAAGTGAGAAAGCTTCAGCTAAGTGTGCTCGATTGGGAGATACCTACAAACCGTTTTTAATAAAACCATATTCTAAAAAATATACCAAATTTGAATACCAAAAATACTGCAATATACTTAAGGCTATATTTGGTATATCGATGCTCGACAGTGAAATACCTACTACATATTTTCAATAAAACCATATTTAAAAATATATACCAAATTTAAATACCAAAAATACTGCAATATAATAAAGGCTATATTTGGTATATCGATGTTCGACTGTGAGATACCTTCTACACATTTTCAATAAAACCATATTTTTAATTATATACCAAATTAAAATACCAAAAATATAAATTGGTATGATAATTAGTATATCGAGACTGTGAGATGCATACTATATATTTTTGGTATTTTAAAATACCATAAATTGTTTTTAAAAAATATACCTAACGCTGTATTTGGTATAGCGATGTAGTACATTCAAAATATACCATACAAAATATTGTACAAAATGTACACTACATTGCATATATTCTAAGCCAAGAACTCCCAAGACATTTATTGTCATTTTAACTTTAATTACTTGGCTAATGATATCACACATCAAATTACAGTCGGTATTTAGATGCAAATCACGAGTATAACTTTAAGTAATTAGTAATTTAAAATACATTTTGTTTTGATTTTGCATTATTCAAACACAATTATTACGTCTTGAAAAAATTGCATGTGATTTGTATAAACACTTTTTTCTTGCCTTTAATTTATTCAAATGACAACAATAATTACAAATCACATCATTTGCACATTTATTTATAAAAAAGTGCAATAATTTAATGCTCAATACCACAATTGCTCTTTTTCAACTCCATTGTGAAATATATAACATATTGCCAGATGCATTTCACAGGAATAATGGGACAATAAACTGTCTGAACTTTGTAATTTATTGAATGAATTAGATGATTAAACTATTGTCAATCGTATTATATGCATGAATTATTTATGCTTTTTCATACAAGCATTTTTCTTAGTGCGTTTACCTTTGTTATAGTTGTCATAAATAACCTTAATCTTTTCAATCTATGTCCCCCTGGTCGTTTATTCAATGCTGTCACAACAGATTTAGCGTTGCTTACTTTTCATTCAAAACATTTGCCAAATTGCAAAAAGTAAAAGGTTGCTTAAAATTCGTTGAAATTAAAAATAAAGTTGCAAATAAAACTGAGCAGGAAAAAACAAGGTAACAAATTTATTCGAGTTTTTACGCAAACATTTATTGCACTCATTTATTTATATATATTTGTACTCATCTTAAAAAAGGTGTGCATTCAATTTTATTGCACACGTTTAATGGAATGATTTGAATCGAGATTGAGATTGAAAACTTCTTCTGGTATTACGCATCTGAAAAGTCTTTGAAGAGTCACCAAGAGTCAACTTGCAACTTGAATGATTCATGCTGTGCATAAGAAAGTTTAACTGAGAACTCAATGACAAAAACAAAACCGAATAAAAATACAAACGAAAAGAAGCGATGAAGATAGAGATAGAGATGGAGATGGAGAAAAACAAGACGAGTTTACAAAGTGCCAGCAAGAAGTGGAAGCAGTCTGATAAGTTAAACGAGTATTTGCGCTTAGTATCGCAGAGAGTCTCGGTATCTGAAACTGTTGCTCTTGCTGTATTTACGTGTTGTATTTGTTGCGCTTCCGTTGTGGTCACTTGGTCAAGATGCGAGACACAGACGTAGGCGAAGGCGAAGGCGAATGCGAAGTTGAAGTCGTAGTCGAAGGCAGATGCCAGATAAGCGGAGCGTGAGAGCCAAAGAGACAGCAGCTCCAGAGGGAAAGGGACAGATAGAGCAACAGAGAGATGACTGCCGGACGCTGTCTACTTTGTATCTGTATCTGAATTTGTATCTGTATCTGTATCTGTATCTGTTGCTCAGCATGTTTTTCATATGGTATCTCTCAAAAGATTATTGGCGCTGCCCATGCAACATACAAACATACATACATACATATGTACACACATATAAGTACACACTTATAGTCGCCGATATTCAAGACGTTGACCTTTCGCTTGATTCGACTCAAAATAAAACAAACAGAGCACACATTTCGTCCACAATGCGAAATTTTCTTTTGCTTTTTTAGATTAGCCGGCAACGAGTGGATTAACCGGTTTTTACATGGTTTACAAAGGTTGTCGTTGTTGTCGTTGGTCTTCTCTCCTCTCCTTTCTTCTCCTTTGTTGTTTTTGCTTCACACTGCTAATTAGCTGAGTAGTTGTAGCTGTTGTATTGTATGTTTGTTTGTATGTATGTTAGTTGGCTGTTGCCCGCCCGTATTTTGTAATGCTTGGCCAACAAATTAAGGGAAGTGGCTTTTAATTGCCGCACTACATAATTTATTTAGTATTTTGGGGCTGTTGTAATGTTCTTCTATATGGTGACTCGTATTTGGAGCACAGTGAAAAGGGTTCCTTTTGACTTTTTTCGAAGGAATATTCAAAGTGCTTTTCCGTTTAATTAAGTTCAAACTGTTGAACATTTCAATTTGTTGCTTAATTGATGGCAAAACAGTTTCTGGGTTTACCTAATGAATTACTTTAGTTATTCTATATGGTAAAATTAAGGTATTTATATATATTTCATTTACAAACTATAAATATTCATTTATATTTTATTCCTATAATAATAAATAAACACAATAAATGCTATATTCTTGATATAAATATGAATCATTTATCAATTTTTTATTTAATTGAAATTAATGATTGAAATTCAAAATTTAGTATTGCATTTCACAACATCTTTTTATGAAAACAAATTTATTTTGTATTTCTAGGAACTTTGCTTGTTGGAAATAAAACAAGCTTAAAGGATCTCTATTTATAAATGGACATTTACACACACGCACACAGAAATATCTTTATTGTTGTTCCTCCCTCTAAAAGCGAGCACTTGAAAGCAAGCACAACCCACAACAATTCAAAATGAACAATAATAACAAAACATGGGTAGAACGGAGGACATCACAAATGGCCGAGACCCATAGACAATAACATTGAAATAAATGCTCAATCATGCAGAAATTAAGTTAACATTTTCATAAAAGCAACGCGAGTACAACAAAAATAATTACGCACACTGTGCAGAGGCGTTGCTGTGATAAGGGGTGAACGGGGGGTGGGGGTGGGGACGAGGGAGGCATTTTGTGTGGCGGAGTGAGGGGAAATGTGGAGAGGGGCGGCCTCGCTTTGGTACTCTTATAATTTTAGTACCCACTTTCCTAATTATTTGCCATTGTTCTTTGTTCGCTTTTCTTCTTTTGGCGTCGCTTCTTAGCGACTGCATTTAATCGCTTTGTGTGTGTGTGTGTGTGTGTGTGTGTGTGTGAGTGTGTGTAAAGGGCAGAAGAGATTTATGAGGAGGGATTTCATTTATTCGGGGAGCTTTATGGGCAATTTGGGGGGAAGAGAAGGAAGCTAGCTACTCATATGCTTCATTTTGCGTAGACTCATTGAATTAAATTTGCCTTAAATGAAAATTATTAGAATGATTTACGTTTAGGGTTCACATTACAAGCTTTCGATAGTTTGTATTCAAAGTAACGATAGTTTTCAAACTATCGATAACTTAGAAACCAAAGAAATAAATTGTCAAAGAAAATATTGTGTTCTCTATGATAAGTGTTTAATTTTTTTGTACTATTAAAACTTGAATTTTAGTTTATAATTATTTAAAGTTACCTTTCCCGAACTTTTTATAATTTTTGTAATTTTGTAATAGTTTGTATTTTTAATATACTTTTTAAAAACGTTTGACTTCCTTATTCCTGTCTTTATTTCTGTGTAAGATAAGTTAACTTCTATTAGACATGATCAAGAATTAAACGAACGTAGTTGATTTGATCACAACTTCACTAAATACTCCACAATAAAAGTTCAGAAACTCTAAACCCGCCTTTGAGGTGGAACAATGACTTCGTTTTGTTAGCCCGCAGGTGTCAAGGTCTCGACTAAGTAGCATAAGAAAGAACCAGTTGTTGCCTCTTAATATTCAAGCACAAATACACGCAGATCGTTATCTAATATATACACATTTTATTGCTCATGTATGCGCAATACATTTATGTATAAGCTCCAACTAATTCGCTCGACTCTCCGCACCCGGCATGAAACTGAAACTCTTCGAAATTCGAGTTGAATCAACACTTTGTGGAATGAGTCACAGTCACACACACAACAACAGTTTGCTGAGACACCGCCATTTGTGTTGTGAAATCTTTAGAAGACAAGTTTTTGCTAAGCTTTTATTTTTCTGTGATCGTTAGAGGGAGCTAATGTGATCGATTAAAATGCATCAATCAATAGGTTTGACCTTCCACTGTTAGATGCTAATCAATGTGAATTTAATTAAAGATTTAATCTATAAATGAAATGCCATAATTGTGTACTCACCATTTACGATGATAATGAAAATGATCGACATGAAAACCATATTTAATCCACATGTTGATGACATTATATCCAAATGGAATCCAACGTGTCGAAATGCTTAAAATCCTCAAAGCAAAAGCTCTTTCCTTTAGCTTTAATTGTAGCTGTTGTTTTTGTTTTGTTGCTTTAGGCTTTTTGGCAGTGGATTTATTAGATTATTAGAGTGGTTGTTGTTTTCTTTTTTTTTCTTTCTCGATTAATCCCGACTACCCGACTACTGATTGCAACTATATTTTGCACCTAAGACATGGCTTTCATAATTTACCAAATTCGCACCATTAAATTTTACACGCTTCTTTTTTAATTTTTTTTGCACGCACGACTTGCCACTATTTGATATTTTATTATTTTTACGATTTTCTTTTTCTTTTTTTAGGTATTATTTTTTATTTGATTTTATTTTTACACCCGTCACGTACACTATAAATCTACGTAATATGATTTACGATTTTTATGCATTACTTTTTACTGCTCTTCTTTATTTTTATTATTTCGCGCGCGTGGAAAACATAATTGAAATGAAAAAATCGAAATAAAACCAAATTATAAAACTCACTCAAAACTCACAACTTAAAATGGTGTTGTTGTTGGAGTTGCTGTTGATGATTTTGTTTTTGCTTTGTAACAGTAGAAGTTGTTGTTGCTGCTGGGGCTGGAAGAAGAAGCGATAAAAGAAAGACGTAAACGGAGTGTTGAGAATGCAGCAGCTGTTGCTTGTGTGTGTTATTGTTGTTGCCGTTCTTGTTGGTCTCAAGACTTTAGCTTATGATGTAGTATGAAAGCGAGAGAGAGAGCGAATAAGCGTTGAGCATTTTTGTGGTACTTGAAATAATAATGGTTTAAATATTTTATAATTAGGAACGAGCTCAACAAAAGCAGTACACACATTAGCCTCCCCGCTCTCCCTTCGCGACACATATAAAGAAATTAACAACGAGTGCAAAACACTGAAACATGAACATAAATAAACACTCAACACATAACAGAGAATTCACTCAAATTCACAAACAGAGCGCGCGCGCGCAGCATTGGGAGAGACTCATACGAAAGAAGTGAGAGAGCATTTAACGAGAGCGCAAACTCGTTGAAATTGCATAGAATTTCAATGAGTGCGCTTGTATTTTGTTATTGTCGCAGAGACCAACCAAATAAACAAGAAAACAACACACACACACACTCATAGGCATGATTAACAGCAGCCGTTATAAACAAACATTTTTAATTGCATTTATTAGGTGTGATTTTAGTATTTATTCGAAATTTCATTTGCATTTCACAGTTTCACTAGTGCTAATTAAACTTTGTTATGCCGCATTTCTCATTCTCTTCTTTCATATACCCGCTGAAGAGCATTCACATACATGTACACGAATACACACACTTGCATACTTACATGTTTGCTTATGCTTTGTGTACGTTGTTCTCTTGTGTGTTGTTGTTGTTGGTGTTTTTGTGCGCGCATTAAATGCGTTGAAATGCAGCCATTTTGTCTTGCAATTGGCACTCACGCTCTCCGGCTGTTGCTTTCGTTTATTATTATGGAGTCGCAAGCACACAGCGATTGCTAAGATTGGCGTTGCATTAGCATATTATTATTATTATTTTTGTTGTATTTAATAAGCTTTTTATATGAATTTGGAAAACCAACACAAGCACAAAACACGCGACGCAACGACGAGTCACCCACGGCAGTTCTTTCGAAGATTCTTCCGAACCGACACACGTCCGACACGCTCAAAGGTTTTTTTTGGACTCAAGAGAGAAACATGCAAACAACACGTTTACCCTCACCCTCTGTTAAACTTACAGATTCTGCTCTCCACTTAACAGCGTCGTTGCTGACTGTTGTTTTGCGTGCACGTTCTGTAAATTTCCTATTGCCATGTTAATTGTGTGTACACACGCAAAAGCTGATTGCTATAAGCCCTTTGTTTTGTCTAATTGATTGAGATTACTTTTAATATTTTAACATTGCACTGCTCTATTATTTATTGTTATATTCCACACCAAGTTTATTAATCAATTTTTAAAGGTAACACTATAATACATATAAGGGCTTGGAGTAATATTTTTTTTATAGAAATAATGCCTTACTTCGGTTGGTCACACAGCAGCATTCAGTCAACCCTGTGAAATTGAACAATTGAATTTGAGTAGCTTGGCATTGCCATTGTAGAAATTATTGAAATTTACGAAACAAATATAAAAATAAACGAGTGAAAGTAATTTAAAAACATTTAACGTCATGGCGCAAATTTGGCTGGACAACGAGAACGCCGGAGTTAACGGTAAGTAATACAAAAAGGCGATAGTGTCAAATAAAAATGCGAATTTTATTTCTTACATTTTTGGCGCGTAGTTTTCCCAAGATCGAACAGAAAAACTAAGCAGACATCGTTGCTGGGCAACAACAATGCACTGCTGCAATCGGGCAAGAAGAATGTGCTCAGCTCGCTGGACAATGTGATAAACAACAACAAAGCAAACATCACGCCATTTAAAGGCAACAATAACAATCAAATATGGCGAAAGAGCTGCGCCCCAAAATTGTCGCTTTGCAAGGAAACACTGCAAAAACAAATGCGAAAGCAAATCACAAAGGATTCGCCTCCTTTAAACGATGTCGAATGCGAGTCAAAGGGTCAGGAGATTGTGGCTGAGAAGAAGGAGGAGAATGTCGATTTTGATCTGTTCGATTTTATGGACTTTCCCAGCTCAAAATGTCTTAACAATTGTCATCAGCGTGAGTTTAATTTTCTAGTTGCAATATATATTTTTTTTTTTTTAGCAGTTTGCATAAATACGTAAGCAAATCGGAAAACGAATTTCACGATAAAAATTACCTTATATAGTAGATAAGTTGTAAGTGAAACTGAAAGGATCTAATGATCTCAATAGAGATAAAACTAAGAGTTGACTTGAAAATGCAACAATAAAGTTTAATTTATTTTAATAGTTAACATATAGTTTAAAGATGTAATTAAAGCTGCAAGAATCTAATTTTTCACCTCAAAAGTTAAGTTAGTAAGCGGTTAAGAATTAACTTTTATCTTAAGATTAAACTTATACAAAAATCGAATTTATTTCTTCATCCGCTTAATTTAATCGATATGTGTTCAACTAATGTCTAAAAATTCTTTTGTAGCCGCCTCGTTTAATTGGCAGGAGCCTGAACCATTGTTGAGCGAAGATCTCATCGAAAAATTACTTAATTATTCACCAGCATTTGAAAAAAGATGATGTAAATTATGATAATGAAATTCCTCTGTATCCGGATGATGATCTGGAGCTAGAATATAATGATGATTACAAAGACACTTCTCTTGATTTATTAGACGATGCTGCACCGCCTTTGCCAGCTATATTTGAGGACGATTTTGATCTATTTTAATGTAGCCATAAGACTTTAGTTTTACATTTTAAATTCAGTTAAGTTTATATTTCAATTGTTAGCTATTACTAAATGTGCGTGAATTATACTAATTTTACTTTTTTGTTCATGTCTTAAAATGTCTTTCGATATGCAAAAACTTCAGGGATAGCTTAGAATATAAGTCGCATAAATGTGTAGTTATTAATCTAACGGTTGCCTTTGTTAACAAAATGATAAATGTCATTCTTGCACGATAATAATAATATATCAATGAACTAAAAGTGAATCTATATTTTCGATAAGCAGCACTTTTAGTTATTTATGAGACGAATTGTGTTATTGTGCTGTAATGAAATGCAAATGTAATTCAAATAAAATAGAATATTTAATTAGGATAATACTCAGAACATTTATTTTATTAATTGGAAAAGAGTTGTCTTTAATCTTTCAAACGAAAGAACCCTCTGAGCATTAAAATAATTCTGAATAGATCAATTTCCATCAATAAGTATTGAAAAATGTTATCCAATTGAAAATTTCAAAATCACACTTCACTTTTAGAATTCTTAAGGCAAAATAGATCTACAATATAGAAACTGAAAAAATTAGTTTTACTGTTGCCTTAATAAAAACCGAAATTTTAAATAAATTCGAAGCAAAAATCATTTTTTTGTTTTTGAATCTACAAAATAAGCAGCTAACTAAAAACGGAATTAATATTTATCGAATTCAATTTGTAGAGCGTAAATTTTAATGAATTAAATAACTAAGAAATATGCAATTTATGGATAGCAATTCTAAAAGTGATCGTTAAATATTTAGGTATAGAAAGAGAACGTTTTCATAATAAAAAAAAACACAATTCAAAATGCAACCTAACTAAATCTTCAAAACAGGGAATAAAAGGATTCTTTAGGGAAAATATCAAAAAAATAAATTAAAAATGTTCTTGAAATCAGAATTTGTATATGGGAAAATAAAAAGGATCTTAAATTACAGATCTTAAGCTTAATTCCTCAAAGCGAAGATAGATTTAAGAGCTTTCCATCGATTTTCAAATGTATTACAAAATCTTAGAAACCAATCCATTATCCAATAAGTATTAAAGACTTTTTCCTCGCTTAATCTCTTCATGGTAATAAGATAATTTAGTAAAAGCCTTATTTCTCATTATATTAAGAAAGAATTATCGTTAATCTGCAGATGAAATTAAAATCCCAAAAGAATCTTTTGTTTGTCAATCTCTTAACTATTACTTACTAAACCGATATTCTGTCTCCACATTGAACCCAGAAAATTGAAACAACTTGCAGCGATTGTATTAGTTATGCAGTCGCCTTTTATTATTAATATTTGTTGTCTTTAACGACTTTGCCGCTTAAAAGTTAATGCAGTGCAACACAAAAGAATGAACTCGAATGTGTTTGCATAATAATATAATATACAATTGCAAAAAAGTACAAATTAGATGCTTAGATAAATAAAAACAAGGATACTACACACGAAAAAAAATAAACATGCGTGGAGGAGGACGGGAGACAACAGAGACAAGAGACGATAGTGTGATGATTGCGATGAAGATTTTGGAAATCCAAATGCAATATAGGTATGTAGATATAGGGGGAATAATACCGCGTGCTCAATAGAGCCAAATGTGCTCCAAGATGCCATCGTCCAGCTGCGATGCTGGCAACGCCTTCAACGTGCGCAACGTTTCCATATAGAAAGTCAGCTCCGAGGTGACGACGCCATGCTGTGGCCCACCATTGTTGTAGATGTTCAGCTTGAGCAACTGTTCCCGCAACTTGTCCTTGAAGTTGCGATGCACAACGCCGTAGATCTCATGGATCTGCGTCTCGGGCAGGACGCCAGCAATTGCCTCATGCAACTTGACCAAATGCCGCGAGATGAGTCGAAATGTTTGCGATGGAATCGGCGGCCTCGCATCCCACGCCTCCAGCTGGGCAACCAGACGCTCGGAGACAATGCCATGGATCTTGTGCTCAATCTCCTTGATGTGTCCCTGGTAATCCCGTTCGATGGCCTCATACCCGCTCATGCTCTCAAAGTGTTCCCGCAGACGCGGCAGCAAGAAGAGCACAAGTTGCAGAGCACGCGACACGAGTGCGAGATTGGTGCTCGTGATGGTCTTCAATCCGGCCACACGCATTGCGCCCGCTCCAATGATGAGCTGGCAGCTGCGCGAGTTGAAGCAACGCAACAAGTCCACCACATTCCGGGCATGATAGCTTGCGAGCAGTGGCAGCCGCTGGGCGCTGCCTCCGTACTCGTACAGCATCTGGATGAGCAGCAGCGCTACGCTGACCAAGG
This sequence comes from Drosophila sulfurigaster albostrigata, assembly GCF_023558435.1. NCBI lineage: Eukaryota > Metazoa > Arthropoda > Insecta > Diptera > Drosophilidae > Drosophila > Drosophila sulfurigaster. Next base: position 7,715,728 of record NC_084881.1, read on the forward strand.
CAAACGGTTGCTTGCCCTCCAGCAGCAGCACAGGATTCCCATTCCCACTGCCATTGCCATTGCCATTGACTAGCGATGTGCTGTCCAGCGGCGACTGCTTGGCATAGTCGCCAGCGGTCATGCGATCGATGATGCGCTGGAATTCGTGTGGAATATCGACTTGGCGCCAACGCTCCTGGTCCAACAGCAGCGCCAGCTTTTGCTTGTGCTCCGCATGGAAGCGTTGTGCGTAACGCGACGCCTGCACCTTCAATGCCAACTGCAGCGGCACACTCGGTGCTCCACAAATCGCCAACGTTGTCTCTCCAAACTCCTCCACCACTTGCGCCAGTTGCTGCAGCTCCTGCTCGCTCACGGTGCAACGCTCCAGGCTCTGTGGTGCCACAATGTTGGCACAACGCTCATGGCAATAGTGGCACACAGCCTGCAGCAGCTGTTGCAGCTGCGCACTCAGCTGCTCATGATGCGCCGCACTCAGAAATGCCTCCGAATCAATCAAGTTCACTGCATGCTCATGGGGACAACTTCCACCTGCAGCTGCATCGGCAGTCTGTTGCATGATCGATACCACCGCCTTGATGCGTTCGAGCACAGCGCCCAAGGCTCCGCTGGCACGTTGCAACATCGCCAGCCATTCGGACAGCGTCAAATCCAGCGATTGCTCGCCGGCTCCGGTCAAACAGAGTTCGTTGTCGCCACGCGAGAGCAGCTCGATCAGCAGCTGCTTGATGATGGCGCGTATAGTGGCAATCGCCTCCTGCTGATAGCTCGAGACGAAGCCAAAGTTCTGCTTGCGCAGCAGACCCATCACAATGGCCACCAGTTTGTCCTCCTCAGCGCACACGCTGTCCGTCTCCAGCTGGGCTTCCAAGAGCGGTCTATTCAAATCGTTGGCCGCATATCGTTCGAATTCGGTGGTCAACATCTTGTCAATCAGCTTCTCCATCTCGCCCAACTGCATGGGCAGATGCTTGAAGCAATGCACGCCCAACAGCTCAGCGGCGAGTATCTCCTGGGTGGTGCTTATCAAGTCCAAGGCAGCCACATAATCCTGTGTGCCCAGCAGCAGCTGCAACATCGGCTGCGTCTTGTGCACCGTCGCCATCAGCCGCAGCTTGTCCAGTGTGTTGTGGCAGTGCTGTCTGCGCTGAGCATAGCGCATTACGCGAAAGCTGTCGACAACAGCGCTGCCATGGAGCTGGGCGAGCGCCGAGCGCAATTGATGCACTTGCTCCGCCGCCTGTTGCATTTCAGCCAAGATCGCATGCTGTGTGGTCATGGCATGAAAGAAGGCGGCGGATTTCTGTGCCACCTGCTGTGCAATCTTTACCTCCACAATGTCCAGATAGTGCGAGAGTTGCTCTTGCAGCTGGCGACCCGTTTGCTGGCATTGCACTGTCGTCGTCGTGTCGTTCACCTTCTGCATGTAGTTGGGAAACACTTGGGCAAAGGTGCTGGCATGATGCAGCTGCAGCTGTGACTTCAGAAAGATCTCCGGCACTGGCACCGCACTCAGGTGTTCCGGTGTTGTCGGTGTCCCTGTTGTCGGCAACTGTTGCTGCTGCTGTTGTCGTCGCTCATGCCAGCGATAACGCTTCCCAATGCTGCCCAGATAGACGGCAAAGTCTGCATGCGTTATGTCCGGCAGTCGCGCCGTGTGCGGCACCTGACTGCGCTCCACAAAGTGCTCGCCCCACTTTTTGGTAAAGAGATTACTCTGCTTGCCACGCTGCGGATCGTTGAGCACAGCCGGCAGATTCTGTGCCGCCGAATAGACGCCCCACTCCGGCGGCAGTTCACGCGTCTGCTGATTCACATGGTACTTGGCCACATGGGCGTCATAGTCGCGATCCGAGACGCCGTCCAAGGGCAGTGAGGCACAGACGCCGTTGAAGCCATAGCGGCAAACAAAGGAGCCACCTTCACGCGTGCAGTGACGCGAGCGCAGATGACTAAGAGTGAGAAGGGAGGGGAAAAGGGCTGAGTAAGTGCAGCATATGGTTAGAATGTCATTTCACTCACCCGACAAACTCGTTGACGCTCTTGAAGTGCTCCCGAGTGCAATAGTAACAGCTCTGCCAGCTGTCCTTCGTTGTTGTCTTTGCTGTTGCTGCCGCTGCCGCTGTTAAAGCGCCTGCTGTTGTTGTTGTGGCTGCTGTTGCCGCTGCTGTTATCGCAGCTTCTGTTAAATTGTGCTGAGCTGTGGCCATAACACATGCTTCTCGTTCGCTGCGAGCTCTTTATGTTGATTAACTATCAATTGTGGCTTGCGGTCGCCCGTCGATTTTGTTTCTTTCTTTTTATTTTAGTCTCTTTTGTTGTTGTCGTTGACAAATTCTTCGCCGCAAACGTTGACGTGTTATGTCAATATTTGTTTTTGTTTCTCGTCTTTGCCATGCATTGAGTTTGTGGCATTTTGGCCATACGCTTAAGTTTGCTTTTTACTTTACCATCATTAGCAGCATGTCTCCGATTTTCCTATGTGTACTTGTCTATTTTGATGTCGAATTTAGCTAAAAATTGAGCAAATGCAAAACGGCACAATATTATGATGATGTTCTGCAGTGTTGTATATCGTTTAAAAGTTCTTAGACGGCAGTGCACGTTTCGACCAACTGACAACACAAAGCGGTATTTTAATGCTGGCATTGAGATTGAAAGGAAAATTCACTTTCAATACATCGTATTATGTATTTTAATAAAAAATAATATTATTTGGCTGATTATTCATAGGAGGACTATTACCTTTACCTATTAAAATAAAAATATACTAATATGTATATACTGCATTAATTTGTATATATATCTAAAATAATAATTGAGAAGTTTGTCATGCAGTGCTATCGTGTGCTTACTTTATCAGCTGTTAAGCTAAAACAGCTGATTCAATATTGCAAAAACAGTTAATTTGATCAACAATTTACAAATTACAAAAGTAGCCTATTACCGATAGTTTTTGCCGTAAGACTAGTGTGTAACAGACTTTGCCGTCAAATCGTAACGTAACAAAAATTCCCCCAAGACCTATTTTCGTTATACAGCACTGGAAGCCTTTCATTTAAGGAAAACAACCGCAATTTAGGTGAACACAATTGTTGCGCGCCTGCATTTGAATTAAGCTATGCTGCAATTCTTAATTTGCCAACAACATTGTAAAGCAGCAATAAACATAGTAAAGGAAAAGCAAAAGCATTTGACGTCCTAAGCAACGGTAAAGGCAAAACGATGCGTCCATGGCTAAATCGTCGTTTACTGTTGCTGCTCTTTTCACTTATCTGGCTGTGCGGTGTTTTCGTATTATATTGGTATGTGACGCACAGTGAGACGGATAGCATCCGAAATTATACGCCGGAATTGCTCTGGTGGACCAAAGACATGAGCTGGAATTACGATGAGACGAGGCAATGCGGCTTCAGCACTTGTCGCGTCACCAACAATCGCCAGCGTTTGAAAGAGTCTCTTGTAAGTATGCTAAAAGCGGAAATAAGAGTTGACAATGATAAACAATACAATAGACATATCGGTCTGTTTGTCAGTCTGTCCATAGCTTCCTTAAATACCCACAACTTGGGAACATTAATACCTTGGGTCACTAAAATTAGCTGATAACAATTCTTTTGAGCAAATTCAGGTGCATTTTTAATTTCATTGCAATCGTTATCAAAGTTATTCAAAGATCATTCATTTATTATTATTATTATTTTCAGGTTGTGTTGTTCTATGGATCGAATATGAAGCCATATGACTTTCCAATGCCCCGCAGCAACAGACATCGTTGGGCATTGCTGCATGAGGAATCGCCACGCAATGTGCCCTATGTGCCTTATGACGAGTTCCTGCAACACTTCAATTTCACATCCACATTTAGCAGATACAGTAACATGCCACTTACAACACAGTATCTGCCACAAGCTAGCGATCTCACACAGCTGGACTATTATACGAGCCCCCAGAACAAGCAGACATTTGAGTTCAACAAAGACTTGGCATCGGTCGTCTTTTTACAATCGGATTGCAACACAATGTCGGGTCGGGAGGATTATGTGCGAGAGCTGATGAAGCACATGAAGGTGGACTCATATGGTAGCTGTTTGCACAATCGTGATTTGCCTGAGAGGTGAGCGATAGTTCTATATTTGTATTATAGAAGCATTCATTATTGAAGAGGGTGTAGATTGTCAAGCACAAATCCTTTGATTTTTAATCAGTACTAACTACTAAGAATACCAAAATATTCGAAAACTGAAAAGATTTATACACCATTGTATTCGTCTCTGCTTCAGAAGGTTGCTATCATTTATAAGTTTGTCGTTTAGTAATATGATCAATCCTTCACCTTTCTAATAAATATCGAAAATCTCGATATTCATATTTCACGTAAAACATAAAACACATTAAAATTATATTATATAAGTATTGGTTCATAAAACCAAAAAAATGACTGAGCGTTAATATGGGATTCCATTAGGTATTCCAAGAGACAAAGAATGATAACTTTAAGTTTCTTTTACAATTTCCATATCTTTTTCTAAATGCAGCCTGCAAAAAGACTATTTGAACAATCTGTACTCACCGGAGTTGCTGCGCTTTCTCGCACACTATAAGTTTATGATTGCCATCGAGAATGGCGTTTGCGAGGATTACATCACTGAAAAGTTCTGGCGTCCACTCATCGTAGGTGTTATACCAATCTACTTTGGATCCCCAAGCATTCGCGTAAGTAAAAGAGCTACTCAAAACTATTGACTATTAAATTATTCCACTTTCTTCTTCACAGGATTGGCAGCCTAAAAATAAATCCGCAATTTATGTGGACGACTTTCCCAATGCTCGTGCGCTGGCCGCTTTCCTAGAGCAGTTGGGAGACAATTCTACTGAATATTTTTCCTACCTGGGACACAAGGTTCTGAGACGTCACACGATTGACAATCAGTTACTTTTAACTCAGCTAATCACGCGTAGCTTTAGCATGAAAAGTGATCAGCAGAGTCAGGATAATTCGCTTTTCCAACGCTTCGAGTGCTTCGTCTGTCGACAACTTCACTTACCTCACAAGCATCGCCAAGCTGACAAGCGACACTACAACTGTCCGCTGCCTCCGGTGCATGCCCCATTGGAGTACACTTCGGAGCCACAATATGGAGCAGACTGGCGCTCCATGATGTCTGTGGGTCGCTGTCAAGCACAGCTCCTGAACGAGTTCTGGAAAACGAATTTGACATATACTGAGAAGGAATTCGAGACGCGTCTTTCCGAAATGGTGGCGAATGGCAAATGTGATTAACTAGAAATTATAGATATTAGGGTTATATATCTCTAAGATACTTTTATGGAAATGAACCAAAGTACTGAGTATAATGACGAAGATATGTTATAATTGAATGAAATATAAAATCATTCAAGTATAATCGAATAAATAATTAGTATTAAATTAAAGTACAACACTCTTAACATATGACAAATATGTATGTTGATTATTGCTAAATTTATGACAAAGAAGAAGTTAATTATATTTCCATTCAATCAAACAAATATCTTAATATGGTAGTTTGTAAAATACCTTGACAGAAAAGTTTTGTTTTATAATCACAGTATTAATAATTCAAGTATTCAGAGCTTTTAGTAAATGTTTGATTTATTTGTCAATCAAGATCAAGTACTTCATCCATTGAAAAGTAACAAAAGGAATGAAATTTTGTTATAATTAATACACGTTTTTAAAAGCTTTTATTGTCACGGATGTGAACATTCCAGTCTGTAATTTATGATAATAGATAATGTTAAATAATCATTAAGCTATTAAAAATTCAAGCATTTTAAAATTGATAACAATTATTTTCTTTATTGCATATAAAAGTGAATTACTCGAATCATTTCGAATTCCAATGTCAGTTTACATTTGCCAGTGCATCTGGGGCATGGCTTCCTTCAGCTGACCCTTGTCCACGATCCACATGCTGCCATTCTTCATCATCTCCATGCCCTTGATCATCTGCATGGCAGCCTCCTCGGGCATTTGACGCTTGGCACTCTCGATGGCCTCCACCATCTGCTCGGAGTGATGCCAGGTGACATTGTCGCGCAGGTTCATCATCATTTCGGTGTTGGTGAGTCCTGGACACATGGCCATGAACATGACGCCGGTCTTCTGGTAGATCATCTTGTCAGCCATCGATCGAGTGAAGCCCATAACTCCGTGCTTGGCGGCAGCATAGACAGCAAATGCTGGAGCTGGTTCCAACCCATAAACAGATGACATATTCATGACCATTCCGCCGAGTCCCATTTGAGTCTTGTCCATGTACGGCATTGCCATCATCGTCACATAGATCATTGAAGTCTGGTTGGGAGTAATAATGAGTGATCTTATATTCGATTAAATTCGGTTTTCAGCTTACCAAATTGACGCCAATTGTGGTCGCCACATCCTTGTCGAGCAGCACATCCTCGCAGTTGATCAGCACATCAATGTTGCCCATCATCTGTCCCATTTTCTTCATCGTCTGCTCAATTGACATCTTATCCATCAAATTCATTTGCATGAACACCACCTTAACACTGGGATTCTCCGCCTGCAGCTTCTTCATCATCTCGGCATTCTCCATGCGGTGCACAATGCCCATCATCTTGAGCTTCTCGCGCTGCATCAGCTGGTGCATCATCTGGAATCCGATGCCACTGAAGCCACCGGCGAACACAACATTCTTACCAGTCCAATCGAACATGTTTCCTCTTTCTTTGCAATGCTACTAACTGATCGCACTGATCACTGACCATTCCACCATCGACAACATCGTCTTTTATACGCTTCGCTTTCACTGCCCCAAAATACACGAAATGCATTCCTGATTATTTTGACTGCATCTGGACTTAACCGACCCGTAAAGTGCCAATGGGTCAAAGGTCACATTGCATTCGCTGATATTGTTGTTAACCGATGTCTCGGGACCGGACCATCTGCATCTGCCAGATGTGTGTTTGCAATGTTTTGTGCTTCTCCAGATAAGATTGCTCCCCAGGTCGTTGTCTGTTTTGCTCAATGCCTTATCGCAGTATATAGCCTAGGTCCCAATTCTACAAATACTCGCAAGTATATATGCGGCGTCTTCTAAATTACAAAGTATCAAGCTTAGATAATGCAATTCTAACTGAAATTTCGTCATGTTCCCCAAAACTATCTCGAACATTTTTGATTTCTTTGTCTATGGCTTTTCTATGCTCTAATTTTTTAAATGCATTTTACTGAAAAGATATTCAAATCAGTTACATGATAAAGTGTATCAATGATAAAGAGTTTCTTTCTTTAAGATTTCTTGGATAAGGGGTAAAAAAAGAACAAATCATAAAGCTTTTAGCGCCAGACATCATATAAAGTTTGCATTCCCACACTAATGGCTGTTTTATTGCACTTATATCGCAATATAGCAATATCTTAAGTCAACACAGCACACTCTTACTTTCTTGCTGATTAAATTATGACATTTCTGATAGGATTACTCAAATAACATATGCTATAATAATATATTTTTGATGGCCTTGCTTGAAGTTGCTAACTTTCGAATTATTATATTCTCTTCATATTGAATAATAATACTTTATGTTTTTTATGATTAATCCTAATATCGGAAATTCCAGAGTTCAAGTGCTTTTTTAGTTTTGTATATTTATCTTAGTTTTATCTACAAATTATGTATTGGGCTGTTGCCGAGAAGGGTTCTGCACTCCCAAAACCCTCAACATCTTCAGTGAAGATTCTTCACCGATGGAGCAAAGTTGGATGAACTCATGTAAAACTTCAAGGCTGCTTCAATAAACATCAACTTAATCAAGTACGTCATGCAGCTTTCAAAGCAAAGTCTGCTAGCTAATGCTCGGCATTTTAACTAGTAAGACTGGGATCACGAATAGTGATCAGTGTAGGAAATGTAATGAGTCCGGAGTTAAGGTAGTGGAGCATCTCCTGTATGTATGTCCAGCGTTATAGTTATCCCGACTCCGTCTGAAATATCTTGAGTTTATGTGCTTAACGATCTTCGTGGTGTTTCACAGTTATCACTCAGGATGTTGCTGGCTTTAGCTAAAAATGCACATCATCATTTCCGGACTTAATCACCCTTTAATTATAGAAATTACTAAAAGTTACAAGTTACGTTTTTTACGGAAGTTTAAATGATTTATCCCAACCAAAGATTTTTAATCTATCTATCTTTATTTATACATTTTAAGCAAAGTATTTGTATTTAAATAATTTCATAATTTATTTGTATAACCATTTAGGATTCTTACAAGCTACTGAAATGTTTTAGACAATCACAGATGTTTATGTTTTCGTTATCATGAAACTAGTCTAAGCATGGAGATATATTATATAATTTTATTAGTGTAATTATGAGCAGAATAATACTTTTAATAGTAAAACTTAAGCTAAATAATTAATAAGGTTAAGGTATTCAAATGTAAACAACTCTTGCAAAAGAAACAATAATCTTGCTTGCAAATAAATTGTTTAGTTTTTATAGACAAAGTTTTAAATCTGACAAAATTTGTTTAATATTATTTGAAAATCTGGTTTAGAGAAGGCAACAATACTTTGTAGCTGTCTTCGCATCGTCCTTAACTAAATTGCTTATTGAAACTTCTCTGCAAGAGTATTGAATCTTCGGTGTGCCGAAGCATAATTGTTGCTCATGAGTGCTTAAAGTGAGTGAAATTTGAGCTAGTGTCATGATAGCATAAATATTAAACTTATTGCTCAGCGATGGCAGCCTAAAAGCAAACACAAGCTGAGCAAAAGGTACATCAAAGGCAAGTGCGAGTGGAAAACTCTGGATGAGGCATCTGTACTGGGTGCGGGAGTAGTTGGCAAGCTGGAAGGATTATCGGCAGTAGACGACGACTCCAGATCCGCTCTTGAGTCAGGCACATAGTCACCACAAGTGGGAAAGTTACGAGGAATCGGCTGCATCTCATCATTGTCGCCAACTTTGAAGACCAAAGCCATGCCGATCTCAGCATGGAACTCGATGTGGCAATGGAAGAGCCAATAGCCGGGATTGTAGGCCTCGAAGCGGATGATTGTGTAACCGCCATCGGGCACGGTGACTGTGTCCTTCACAGGCGGATTTTCAAAATTGCGCTTGAGCAGCTTAAACTGATCGAGTTGCTTAACCTGCAAAAGAAGTGAGAGTTGTAGAATTTGAAATGTCTAGTGAATTCTCCTGCTTACCATTTCAATAGTGACATTCTCGCCGAGACGTTCGAGTCCAATGACCCGAAAAGCATTGCCGTGCAGATGAAACGGATGATTGGCATAGAAGGTGAAGCCTTCGTCCACAATGATCAGTTCAACTACCGCTTTTAATGGCACCTGCAGCACATGGTGGCACTTGCAGAACTTTTCCCGGCAATCGATGCCCTGCTCTGCAAGCGATGTTTCATTGCAGAACATCTCATCGGTTAGTTGATTGCGTTGTGGCAACAACGCAACCGAAGGGAACTTCAGGGAGATGTGATTCAATTGTGGCGTGTACAACCGATTCGTTTGGGTCACATTTGCATCCATGCTGTAGTAGTCAGCATTATGGAATTCGGGATTATCCTTGCGATAGAAATCGTAATACACAAAGAACTTGTAATCAGCCTCTGGTTTCAAAGTGTCATCATCGATCCCGGAGATCGTGTCGTAGATGGGCAACGCTCGCATTTCGGCCACCGTCTTGGTATCTGCATAGCCAGGTCCACGATTCATCACATTCAACTCAATGCCAGTGGCATTATGATCGTAGCCAAGCTTGGCACTGGGCTCCTCATCCGGGGCACCTTCGTAGCGCAATATGGCCACCTGGAAGGCAGATGTGAAGCGTTCGCTGCAGTCCATGAGGCCCTTGAGGCGCAACCAATAGTTGTCCACTTCTTGATTGGCATTGAGCACGAAATCGAAACGTTCACCCGAATAGGTGACAATGGAGCCCACCTCCATGGCCTCGATATCGTAGCCATCCGAGTTGATCGCCGTCAGCGTGTGATTGTCGATGGACACAACGATCGGACAATTGAGGTACTCGGCGTTCACAATGCGAAACCGATACCTGAAGCCTCTCCTAACATGATACACCTGATGTGGAATTTGCTCCAAGGGGATCGTATGCAGATTTGATCGACGCTTCCGTGAATGCGCGGTCCCATTGGACGTTGATCCAGAAGTCTGGTTTGTGGTCGGCATCTCTGCGAGTTTTGATTCACTTGGTTCATTCTTTATCTCGCTTTCCGTTTCCATTGGCTTTAGTGTTGTTATTTTGTCAGCTGATTACAAGCAAAGATATAACAAATAATTATTTATTTATACAAGTAATATAATCGTAGAAGTATTTGACCTTCAGCTGCAGGTTAACATAAGCCCCAGTCCTATAAAAATTCTTGAATTCATACTTATTTACGATTAGTCATTATAAACTTAATTATAATGAGTAAACCATAAACATGTTAAGGGCAATTGCATTAAAAATTAAAAATGTTAATGAAGTAAACGCTCAAGTTACACAATACTATAGAGCTATTTAATATTATATAAACTAAAAGAATTCTATAGTTCTTAAAACGTACAACACTTTCTTGAAGTTGGAAATTCATAATTTATATTTAAAAGTATATATTTTTTATAGAATGCAATAGCAACTAAAAAATTATAAATAAATTTTCTACTTTTATTTTTCGTTATTAAGCTACAGTTGGGTGTGCTCGACTCTGAAATACCCGCTATCCATTTTATCAGCCAAAGCAACTAGGAGCCCTAGTAATTAGGCGTTTTCGCCCACTCAAAAGTATTTCTTTGATAACTTCGACAATTTTTATTTTCAGGAATCACAAAGACTATAGTTATTATTGTATATACCAAAATGTTGTCGACTTGCGGGGTAGGAAGTGGACGTGTCAAAAAATTAAAACAAACTTTAACAACAAACATAACGAATACTGTGGAGAATTAAAGCTCTATCTTTTCTAGTCTCTGAGATCTAGGTGTTGATACGGAAAGACAGACTAGATAGACTGGCTAGATCTCCTCGGCTGTTGACGCTGATCAAGAATATACATACTTTATAGGGTCTGTCACATACATTTCCTGCCGGCACAAACTTATAATATACGGTTATAATTACTCGAACATTTGTTCACACTATACAGACAGTTTAATGAAATATATAAATCAAAACAACTATCAATAGAAAAACAAATAATAATAACAACAACAACAACTAAGTTAATCTAAATCATATAAGCGAAATGTGATTTGCTAATAAATATATAATTGATTTTCTAATTACTGCGTTGTAATAATGTAACAACAAATGCTTTCCTTCTACATTTGACAATTAAATGCTTTTAGTTACCGTTTACTTGTGAAACACATCGGAGTGAAAAATAAAAATGAATATTATTCAAGCGAATTTATTCTTAATATTGCTAATAGCATATCAAGTTAATAGCTCGGTATGAATCCTAATAAAAATATATATTGAAATGAATTCTGAAATTATTATTATATCATTCAGTGTCCCACAGGCTCAAAAGAATTGGATGATCAATGCAGTACCTATTGCTATCAAGTTGTAAAGCCGCTTCTTCAATATGTAAATACGATCACAACAATGACACAGGAACAGAACGAATTGCAGCAAACAATTAAGGTGCAAGCCGAAACAATAAAAAAACTTAAACGATTTGATCAAATCTAAAGATATGCAACTGGAGCAGCAAAACAAATTGAGTCAGTTAAGTGAAAGTCACGCTCGAAATCAACAGAAACTTATTGACCAGTTTCAGATGCAATTATCTAATCTGAATTTAGAAATCCAGCCTAAGGTTAACATAATACAATCTGAATTTTTAAAAACCTTTGTGTCAAGCTGTCTCCACAAAATGACGGGTACTAATGTGATCACATTCCCCAATATTTCGCCATTAAAGGTTTCATGTGAATCGAATTTAATTGAAGCTGGAACTGGATGGACCGTCATTCAACGGCGTAAAGATGGTAGCGTGGACTTCAATCGAACGTGGCTTGAGTACAAAGAAGGTTTTGGAGATCTAAATGGAGAATTCTTCCTTGGGCTTGAGAATCTTCGCATAGTAACACAATTTCAACCTCATGAATTGTATATACTCCTTGGGGACTTCGGAAATGAAACACGATATGCCAGATACAATAACTTTGTTATTGGCAACGAAACAGAGTTTTATAAGATAGAAGAACTGGGAATATATTCAGGCAATGCTGGAGATGGAATGAAATTTCATAAAAATATTATGTTTTCAACAGCTGACAAGTTTAATCATACAAATAATATGTGCTCTAAAGAATTTAATTCTGGCTGGTGGTTTAATTCAGATGGTTGCTATGTTAGGTAATAATGTAAAATTATAGGAAATAATACATTTTACTTAATATCATATAATTTCAGTAATCTAAACGGAAAATACGACTTTTCTGACACAGACGAGGATGTTGCCGGAGTATCGTGGAGACATTGGAAACAACTTCCCCTGAAATTTTCTCAAATGATGATTAGACCTATAACCAAATAATAACAATTATTTAAGCAATCAAGAAAGATATATCGGGTGAATATTTTGAATAAAAACAAAAATTTATTGTGACTTCGAAGATTTTTATTCGATGCCAACCAAATTTTCAGAATGCATAGAACTGAAGCCCTTAAGCCCTTTAAAACTAGGATTGTTATGTGAAGCGAAGAAACGAAGAATCAAAATGCTTTTAAATATCGTGTGGTCAAGTGTGATAAACTCGCAAGTAGTAATTTTGCCGAATCTTGGACCTTAACTTATGCGTGGCAGTAATCTGATATTCTGCCCAACAGTATTGCAATCAGCATTTTTATCTGGCTATCGTCGTCACTATCTACACCATCCGTGCTACTGAGAGCATCTTCGCAGGCTAACGTCGCCGCTACTTGGATCTTAGCATCTAGCAAAATACCCTGCGTTATCTCCCGCTTTGAATATTCCCAAAAATCATTCATTTTTAATCGCTTGTTATTTTTGTAGTGGTTAAAATATGTACAATGTGTACAATGAGTCCCTGTTTATACCCGCTACCCATTGGGTACTTTGCGCCGGTAGGAAATGTATGTAACAGAAAGAAAGAGGCATCTCGGGACCTATGTATAAAGTATATAAATTCGTAATTAGCGTCAACAGCGAAGGCGATCTAGCCATGTCCGTTTGTCCGTATGAAAACCTAGATCTCAGAGACTATAAGAGATAGAGATATTTTTCTTTTCAACTCCATAAGTTATAGCTGTCATACATTTATTGCCGGCAAAGGAATTCAAATTTCATTATTTAAAGTTAAGTTAAACATATAAGGGAAAATAGAGAGTTTAGCTAGAGCATAATCTTCAAAAAATAATTCGTGCTTATTTCTTTTATACACGTGATTATCATTTTTGCTTTCGATTTAAAAGGTCGCTATCCTAAATTTGCATCTAACATAATCTAGAGGCAGAGGAGTTAAGTATCATACCGAGGAGTTAAGTGTCGAGGCACCTAGGAAAATTGATATAATATTTTATATCGAAAAACTGAATGTTGTAGTAATTAATTATTCCAGGAAAATATATGTATGTATGTATATTAAACATAATTGGGTAACTTTACTGCGAATTAAATTCTAAATTTGCAGCTAACAGAATCTGGTGCGCCTATTTTAGCTATGCATTTAAATATTCAGGCACCTAAGCAAACGCAAACAGCTAAGTTAATTTCATAGGAAAATAAATAATTAAATTTAACTAAAATTCTTACCTTGATCATCACTTTCTGAGCTGTTTATGGATGGCTCATCTGTCTTCTCCTCACTCTGGGCCGCACCAAGATTCAATGGCATTAGAATTGGCGACGCCACCTGAGCTTGGGAGGCCATACGATGTTGCCTCTTCATGTCTGCCCAAATGCGATTGTAGTATCGACCCCGTCCATTGATGAGAATATTGTGCGGTTTGTTGTCGCCACTCGAATGATGATGGAACGCAAAAATGCTGGCACCCGGTTCGTGAATCCAATCCTGGACAACCAGCACATGCTCGCTGAGGTCGAAATCATAGAGGCCACCATGAGGATCGGAGTTCTTTGGCCGTCGCACAATCAGTGAGCCAAAGACGCCATCACCTCGCTGCATTCCTGTGTGCGAATGCCAGAAATGCGTGCCGGAATTGTCCGCAGGAAAACTGTAACGAAAGGTGGCATGTGGCGAAATGGGGCACTGAGTAATGTGCGGCACACCATCCATGTAGGGCGTCGACTTCTGATGGAGACCGTGCCAGTGAATGGTGGTGCTCTCGCCCAGCAGATTGTTCTTCACATCCACGACGATCTGATCGCCTTCGCACACCTCAATCGCTGGGCCCGGCATCATGCGATTCACAACGGTAATGCTGCGTTGCAGGCCATCGCCCATGATGCAGTGCGGCCGTGAGCAATCGGTGAGATTGAGGGGACAGTCGAAGCAGGCCTTCGAGAACGTCTGATACCATTCGACCACAAATGTGTAGTGACAGGTCATGGGTGGCGCATCCGCTTGGCAATCACGTCGACACGGATGCTGGCGATACCATTCGGCTGTCCAAATATCTTCTGGACTATTTGTGTCATCGTCCAACTGTTCGACTCGCGACGTTGCCAGCGGGCGACAGACGGGACAACAGTTGTTCCTCTCGATGCGCCACGATGGACACTGAGGATCAATGGGTCGACAGTTGCGCTTATAGCTGTCAATGGTAATCTCTCCATTGTCCAGGCGATTGCACTCCAGCAATGTGCAGTCCGCATCATTGTGCCACGCCTCTCCCCACCGCATACAGGGTGTTGTTGTGCTGGCAATGGGTGCGCACACATTCGCCACAACAGCTGCCTGGAGTTTTGCGCAGTTCGGTGCCCTGTAATTGATTCCATCATTCAGTCAGTGAAATTAATAATAAAAAATATATGTATGTACATATACTCTATGTATGCATTCCAAATTAACAATTCACCTGCCTGTGGATCATATTTAAGTTAATTGCCAACTTACTCGTCTTTTTTATGCGAAATACTTGAATTGATTGCAAATATTTATTGACTTTTTATGCCTTCGTTCGTTGTATTCGTTTGAGATGTAAATTTTGTATATTCAAACGAATTGAATAATCAACAACTTTAATGCACGAAAGTACTAAATTATTTCGTATTTTTATATATGTAACTTTAAATAATTTTTCTATCTTTATTGGACACAAATCAAATGTTTATTGGATGAGAATTTCGTTGTAAATAAAGTTATTTTTCTGCTGATCCCGCACAATATAAAATCACTATAAATTTTATGGCAATCCTGCACTGAGGAGCAATACAAGTTTTATAGCATTCACCTTTTGTTGGTAATTCTGTACTGCTATGCGTTAAATTTAACAGTGCTGTAAAATAATTTGAATATAAAACACCAATTTTCTATTAATACAATGTAGCGGCAGATTAGAAAATACAAATATACAGAAATAGTATTAACGAGTACATTTTTCGTCAAAATGTATATAATCGTTTGTTACATATCCGAATGTTTATAATACAATTTAAACAACTAAGAATAACGATAACGAAAATTAAAAACATCTAATATTTGCTTGATGAATTTTACCGGATTCAAATTAATACTGCTATACATAGATTTGATAATAATCGCTCTATAGTAAATAGTAAAGATTTCTGCATTGGGTTACCTTTTAAATTCTGTTTTTTTATTCATTCTCACAACTCAAATTTACTGATAATTATGATTAACGATATGTAATGAATTAGTTGACGACGGTCTTTCCGCTTTCCAAACCAGAATATATTCTTGAATTATAAATATTTAAATCCGCCTCAGATGAATTCGCTGTCTATTCATTATTTTTGACTGCTGTTTGCCATCGGAATGTCTTTCGATGCGAATAACTTTCCACATTAATTATATGCTTGAAATGAACTGAGTACTCACCACATCGCAGTAGAATTCACTGCAGTCAATCGGTGTGACGACAATGTGAGCTTGTGGCTCATTTCCGACTCCTGCGGCACAGCTGTAAACCAGACAATTGTCCTGTGCATCAAACCAGACAGCGCCCTGCTCCTTGCGATAGGTGTTGTTGTGTTCCTGGTACTCGCAATGTGTGATGCCTGTAATGAAAGCATGTGAATTAATTATCAATTAAGCTCGCCTAGGGTGCTTAAATTTTACTTAAATAATTAACAGAAGCTATTAAAGTTCTCGTGGCGTTACAAAGCAGTCAGCTTTTATTCGCTTGCACACTTGAGAAATGGTTGAAGTTGTCGTCGCGCACGTGTTTTTTATGAATTGTTTATTTAATTACCAAATGATGATCATAATTGTTTAATAAAGTCAAGTGTACTTAGAGACAAAGAGCAAAGCAAATAATAACGAAGCAGCAACAAATTTTTTGTTTGTGTTCTTTGCTCAAAAGTCACGCGCTTGAATCTTTTCAACTAATTCGCACAGTTTAATTTATAACTCTGTTACTAAAATATGTTCTAAAAATATATATAAAAATACAGGTATGAAGTCATATACTCCATATATATACATATATATTGTGTATGGTAAGTGAAAATATGTGTTATTATTATTACTTCACAAATGCACAATACAAACTGCTAATTGTTGTTTACTAAGGTGTTTGAACCAACTTGGCAACATAGTATAGCTATGAAATTTGATTAGCAGCAGCAAAATACCCTAGAATTTCGACCCAATAAATGTTTATAAGTTGAGTACACTCGCAGTGAACCGGACATGCAGATACCCTAACTACAGCATGTGAGTATTGTGGATTCTCATTGTGTACACACTTTATCAAACGATTAAAGTTTAAACCATTTTATGATCAAATAAATTACTTCCAGCTCACTTATCCCGCCTGACTGTCTGCGTTCCTAACACGTTACCAATTCAACAAAGAAGCCGCAACTGGCCCAATAAAGCTTTGCTATAAAAGTGACTTAACTTGGCCAAACAACAAGGCCGAAAGAAAAGAATTAAATAAATATAAACAATTATAATTACAATACCAATCACACACATTTGCAAACTGTAAAAATAATGGAAGTCTTTAAAGCGACTTGACGATGCTCTTTAGTAGGGTATTTGAATGTTAATCATTGCTGTAACTATCATCGAGTGTACTAGTAGAAACAATCTATTAATTTGAAGTATTTGTACATTAAAGAATCATTAAATTTACGAGCGTACACGATATCAGGATTTAACGATTACCAGCCTGATAAGCACGTAGCGACTGCACTGTTCGACATGCTCTTGGCTTGAAAATAATTTAGGGTATTGTAAAGTAAACGAAAAACTGATTGTCAGAATGTGTTGAATGTTTTTGGATTTTTATAATCACTAATCATAAAAAATTAATGAAGAATTAATCGTTTTAGATGAAGACTTACAGATAGTTTAATCGCAATGAGACTTAACTATTGAAAATATAGTACGTAGTATTTTCAAGTGTATGTCTAGCAAATTATCAAAGTTATTAAAAGTAGTAACGCATCATTCTTCTTAGCCTGGCTAAAATACACTTCATATATGCATATGAAGAGACAGCACTTGTCTGGCATATGAATGAAGTATTTACATAATGCCAATTTTAGCAATAAAACTATGCTGTTAGCCAGGCTTTTATTATTGGTTTTATTATTGACAAGCAATCTTCACACATTGATTGCTTCGTTATAACCATTATTATGATTGCCTGTTGATTTAGTATTTATAATTTTACATGTGAGCCCGTAAGTACTTGCGCAAATTGGCAGCGTGCGTATTTTTAGCAGTCGATGTCAATCATTACATACATACATACATATTTACATTGTTTTCAATTAACATTTATGCTAAGTCAGCCCCCACACAGACCATGTTGGCCAAGGTCAGCAGTCAGCAGTCGGAACTGTTAATTGTTGGTTACGTTTTTCACACGCCCAACGATTATGAATTTTGTTTGGCTTAAACGAAGTGTGATGATGTTTCGCGAATAACTAATTTGAATGCTTAAAGTTTGTGGTGCCATATGCTTGGCATACTAACAGCAAACTAACAGAAGCTGCGTTGCGCTAACTGTATATTTAACAGCTGTCAACTGGTGACTCTTTGGCAGTTTGGAAGCCACTGGCCAAGGCGTTGTGCTGCTTTGTCAGTTTGACAACCATTGAAATTAGAAAACTAGTTTGAGATACGCACTATCGAAGTAAGTATGTAATTACTATTGCTTTTTGTTATGAATTCTCAATTCTGTAAAAATGTGCACTCAATTCTTTCGCCTCAATTATCTGAAATAATATAATAAAATCAAACAACTCACCCGCTGGCACTGCCTTCTGTACAGTTTGCAAGCCACTGGCCTCTGTTGTGTGTCGCTCTAAAAGCAACAGAAGAGTGCAGACAAACAGGACAGGTGCTGTTAAGCTGCAAGGTCTGCTAAGTTTGTTGTTGGTTTTCATGTTTTGGCTGGAACAGTGATTGCTCTTCATAAAATGTTGTTGTTGTTGTCTTGTTGATGTTGTTTCTGTTGTTGTTGCTGCTGTTGTTGTTGTTACGCTCATTTTGTCATAATTATGGTTTACGTTTATTTTCCTTGTGGTTATTGCTATTGTTTTCGTGTGCTCCAAAAAATTGTTTGCGGAAATTTCAGCTTTAATAGTTGTTTGCTTATCGTCTTTCTGTTGTTTTTACTATATTTCAATTGGCTGTAAATTAGTCTGAAAATGTTGGATATTAGTTTGGGGTTCGGAAAAATAAAATAAAATTATAATTAGTTTATGAATAATTTTTAGGTTATTACATCCATTGAATGAACAACTTTTCTAATTGTGTGATAAAATTACTATGTATAGATTGAATAAGATAATTGCATAGAATAACAATGTTGTTGCAATTTTTGGTTAGCGATTTTTCGTATTTTTGTTGAACTTTGAAGTTTATTTTTTATTTTTTCTGTATATTAAAAATTTACAATTTTAATGCTTTAATTATGCTGTATAATTACATAGGTTTTATAATTAATATTTGCATTGAATGTTAATATATATCTCATAGTAAATTTATTGTCATCATTAGCAAAAAGGGTTAAAAAAGAAATGATTATTGTACATATTATTTTGCTAGGAATATAATTATTTGGTGTGGTCTCTATTTTAATAATATCTTATATAATCTATGGGTAGAAAAAAAGAGTAAACCATGTAATTTTGCCACCTCTCTTTAAATTGTTCTAGCAATAGCTAAGACAGCAATATTTGTTGTAGTGCGACTTGGCCGAAATGTTCGGATTCCTTAGCCCTTTACCCAGGCAATACAATATTGTTGGGTGCCCACGGACAGACAGACAGAAAAGAACAAACATAGATTGTATTTTTATTTAAGTATGATTTACGGTTGCCTGTTAATGCGAGTATTGCCCATACGCCCCGCTGTCCCGGCCAGATGATAGGCCAACTGCTAGGTTCGCTCTATCAGCACATTGCCAGCAAGTCAACGTTGGCCCACACGCAACGCACGTACAAATTTAATTAATTAGCACTCTGTTCTTCAAAACATACACACAACCACACTCACACACACACATGCAGTGCAATGGCCAACAGTCACGTACGTCAACGGACGCTGAGAAGCTTGAGCCGGAGCTGGACTTGGAGATGAATGTCGGGAGGAGTAACTGCCAAGCGGCAAGCGGCATGTGGCAAGTGGCAAGTGGCAACTGGTGGTGGACCATTGGCCAGAGAAGACGGGCAGGCAGCAGAGCCTATTCACACAAAGCGTATCAGGAAAACTGCGCATAAATTATGAAAAGCGAAACAGCGAAGAGGAGGAAAAACAGCAGAGCAAACATAAAAATTGGATCAAGAATTTTTCATATAAAAACCTCTGCGCCTTCTTTTATTCCGTCTTGGGCCACTGCCACTTAGTTTTTCATGCCATTTTTGTGCGCTTCTATCTTGTTCTTATTGTTGGCAACACTTAAAGTGACTTAAAGATTTATGTTTTTGGCCAAGGACTGGCTGAAGCCAACGTACTTCCGTTAATTACGAATTAAGTGGCAGTTCATTAAATAAAGCAACAACAACGAACACAAATATGAACATACATTTAAAATTTAATAATACCATCAATACAATCGCTAATTATATTTGTAGGTTTCGACCGAAGTACCCGGATCTAAGCTAATGAATCAATTAAGTGTTTTCCAGCTTTTGAGTCAGAAGGATGTGAACTCTAATAAAACATCGAAATAAATCAATCAATCTAGATAGAAATTGACAGTTAAATGAATCATAACAAATTGATGTAAGATTGAGTACATTTAATAAATATATGCACCTCAGAAGTTTTCTAAACTGTTGTTTACAGGGTATAAACGAAGTGTTTTTTTCAATTAGTGGTGAACATCAACTATGTGAACTTTTTGTGATTAAACACGCTACCCATAGAAAATACTTTTGCATAACTAAAAACGCCTACAATGATATATGATGATATATGTAGAATATATCAATATACCAAAACCAGCCTTCAGTATATTTCAGTATATTGCTTTGGTATATTAGAAGAATATTATCGCACAGTTTTGCTTTTATTCAAAAGAAGTAGCTGGTATCTCACAGTCGAGCACACTTGACTGTAGATTTCTTACTTGTTTTATTTTTGTTTTTTTATTGCTGTCAACCATGACTAAATGTCTAATTAAGCGGCTGCAATTGTTTATCGGACTGAAAGGCAATCTCACTTTGATTATCATGTATATTTTGCGTAATGTCTGAAGCATTTCGCGATGCGTTTTGCTTTACAAGTCACGTTGAATTGTTACGTTGGTCAGTTACTCGATGACTTCTCGGTATTATCATTGTCTCTAGTTTGCAAATTAAGCGATTAAATAAAAATCACCCTCTATTAAACGATGAGTATTGGCTGTAATTCACACCTTTTGGTGGCGCATTCTGCTTAGGAACATTTTGGAAATCACATTTTCATAATACCCAGAATTACTCGGGTGTTTCCAGATTAACAGTTGACTGATTTTTCAGTCAAGTGCTCACGCGAGAATCCACTAATTGTTATTATGACGTGGCTAACAATAATTAATGAAATCATTGTATCTATTTCGTATTTCATCTTATCTTAAATTGTTGCTAATACATTGCAGATTTGTGTGTTGGGTATCTGATAGTCTATCAACGCGTATTAGAATATTGTTCGTTATACTTTCCCTTTTCAAAACGTTTATTATAATTGTGTCACGATATGGCCAACGCTAGAGGCATTTCCGATCAATTTGCGGGCGTTAATGTATGTAAACTTGATCAACAGATTCTGTCATCATTTCACAGTCAATAACACTTGATCTCATTTAAGGGCATTCTCTACGATTTGCATGAAAAACATTCATTTGCTTTTATGCAAATTATAAAGAGTGAAATATTTACATGATTTTCTTAAATTAAAGATATTTAAATACATTTAGTAACGCTACCCATAAGGGTAGAACGGTATTACAACTTTGTACCTCCAGGAAATGTATGTCACAGGGAGAAGAATCTATTTTCGACTCCATAAATTAAACTCACAGATTAAACAGCGCTACTTTTAAATAAAGAGCTGGAAAATTCTTAATTTTGTATTCAGCTTAAACTGAATCTGTAAATCTGTAAATCAGTATGTTAAATGGGTCATATGCTAATTATAAAAAAAAAAATTGTTTGTCATATGAATTTGGTATAAATTTAGCGGCTTAATAAAGATTTGAAAATATATATTTATAGAAAAAATTCTTTGCACATTATAACGACTGATTTCTGAAATAGTTATTTATGCATAGTTATTTGCATATTAATATGCGAAATTTAACTGTTTTTATAACATACCCCTTAAATAGTTTTTCGCTTAATGAGGGGATTTACTTTGAAACCAGCTATAACGATACTTCTTTATGTTTTTTGTTCAGTTTTATTTTCAATCACAAAAGTTATGCAAATGGCAGGTCAAACATTTAATCGTACAAAGTTGCGTAATCGAAATTGGTCAGCATCTTTGAGCATCACGTTTGCTCAAAATCTTTTTCCTTTTTTATAAATACCTACACACACTTATATATTGTAAGTGAGGGTATTTTGTGTGTTGGAGTTTTAATTTGATTTATTGTTGACTTTTTATCTCTTTATATTTTTTTTGTCAGTCGTTAATTTGTACAATGCGGCAATTCAATTATTCAGATCCGTCATTTGGCCGCATTTTTTACTATTGGCCTGCTGCGAGTTTTGTTGAGTTAGGTTGAGAAATAAAACCGAACGCAGCGTCAGCGGAAGAGCCGCAAAGAGTGGAAGATTTTAAGCTGCTTAACGATGTGAAAATGTTGTATATTTTTTGTATTCATAGTAGCTATATAGCTTTTACTTCAAGTGTGTAAATGATGTTGCTATTTTTAATGGGAAACCCCCTGCTTACGCATTAGATGTATCACACTTTGATACATCCTGATATTCATAATGTATAATTTTACAATTATCTATTAAAATGTTCGTTTTATAATCAGTTCGCTTGATGAGAGAGTAAGAATGAGCCACATAATGAATTGAGTTTTTTAAGTTCTTGGGAATGCCAGGGTCGAGATCTTGTTTTGATTTCGGACCACGCTCAGGGAATCCCCTACTCCAAATCCGGTTGCAGTTTCTTTCAATCAAAGTCGAGCTCTTTGATGTTGTAAACAAAATTACACATCGATCGACGTGAATGTCAGAGAACAGAAACAGAAACAAATATAATTAATGCTTGGACCTTGACCACAAAAGTAGCCACTAATTGTAAGCCAAGTTACGTGCTGACCTGCAGGCAACAACACATCGTTGATATGTGAACAAAAACTTAGCAAACAAACAAACAAAACAAGCAAACAAAAAAAAAAAAACGAAAAAATCATAATTTGTAGCTGGTTTTTGCGTGCCTGAATTTGTTTATGTTAATTGAAATTAAACGTTGGTTTTTAAATTATTTTTGATACACGCAATAAATGTGCGATTAAGTCATATTGAGAAACCATTCTATCAACGGGTTTAATCCAAGTTACTGCGAATTCCAGCTTAAATTGTTGACCGACAACTTTCAATTGGATTATTATTTAAAATTTAAATGGGTTGCCTGACAATTATTTTTTAATTGAGGTAAGATTTAAGGCATTCGAATATATAAGTATTGCGGAAATAATAAAATACAAAAATTTTAATCATTCAATGAAGAATAATAAGAAATTTAGGTTGGTCAAGATAATTTTTTTTGTCAGATTCGTTATAGGAAATATCAGCAAATTTTTCATGGAAACTTAAGATGATTGGTTTCAGTCTGTTTAGAAATAATTCTTATAAGAAGATTAAAGATATTCGATATTTTTTTGTGGGATTCGTTATAGGAAATATTTTCATGTGTTTCAATGTTAAGATGATTGATTTCGGTTTATTAATCATTCTTTTATAATCATATGATGAAATCATTCTGATAAACTTGAAATGTCATTATCATGCTAAATCTTTTCATAGTTATTCTAAAGCGCACAAAGAGAGTTTAGTAACAGCTGTGAGGTTTTTAATCAGGTCGTTTATCAGGTAATAAACTAAGGCGGCTTAACGTGCAACGTAATATTATTATGCGTATTTTCATTATCTCATAGTATAGATAGAGTATCTGTTCGTCGAATTGCAGTTCCTTACTTGTTCTTTTAGACGCCTCCATTGCTTGTAAACAGTTTACGATCCACAGATAAAAGTATACGCTTCTGTCATCACAACAATTGCCAAGTTTTCGGTATCACGTCGAAGGCAAATGATTTGAAGATTGTGCAGATCTTTAATAATCCAAAGCCGATAACGGTCTTATTGCAGTAGATTAAACGTTTAGTTCAAGGCACCAACTAGCACTTGCACTTCGAATGGACTACTATAACTATTACAGTTTGAGATGCACTGACTGGCATGCAGCCACTAGGAGCCGACGTACTTCAATGCCAAAAAAATCAAGTTACCGCCGATGATGCGCGCGAGTCGCCGTTAAAATCGCAACTAACTCAAGTTGAATGCAACAAAGGTGTTTTTGAAGATTCAAAACGCGCTAAAACTACAATTATTTTAGCCTTTTTCTGCTCGCTATGCTGATAACAGTTCAAGTTACGACGACGATCGTTCGTCGCTTCGCTTCGCTGTTGCCAAAAACGATCGGGTCGCGAGTCACGACACTCGTGAATCGTGAGAGCGAGAGAGGGAGAGCGAGTGAGCATGAGCTTGTGATCGTGATCGTGAATGCGAGCACGAGTTTCTGCTGTTTTTTAATTACATGCACTTGTTTCGCCTTTGCGGCTCTGTTGACATTTGGTCTGCTGGCAATGTTAACACTTAACAGAGCTGTGTTTATCTTCTCTGATTGGCCGCATGTTAAACGCGTTGTGAGAAGACTGCCGCTTCCGCCACTTGGCAAAACACACACACGCACACACATTTGATTAGAATCGCCTATGCTATCAGACTGAATTGTGTACGTGTGCTTTATGGGCCCGTCCTACCAATTGTTGTCAGCAGCCCGCAGCAGCATTTATTAAAAGTTGTCGCATTTGCTAATAAGAATAACCACCTGCGTATCGTGGTGCTGTTCTTTTTGATTGGTTTTTCACTCACATCTCTGATTCACGTATGCAAAGCTTCCTTATTTACATACACATCTGCTCGCATATCTCTCGCGATTCATTAAACACACTTATTGCAATCTGTTGTGTTTTTGAAATTGATTTCAGTTACAATTGTCAATGCCAGTGGCATACTTAGCAACACTTGTATTATTTCAGTATGTCGCTTCAAGATTTATATCTATGAATTTGATGCCGAACTCACTCAATGAATCCTTTGCAATTCAGTAATTGTCAAATAATTCTTCAACTTTATCTTTTTGAATATTTTGTTCAAACGCAATTATTAAGATATGCGGTATGCTAATGTTGCTCTACATTGAGAAACTTTTTACCATTTTTGTTAAATACAAAATACAACATGTCTTAAATTAGTAATTTGATTTTATTTACATTTCAAGAAGGAACTTGAATACATAGTTACTATTTTAGTCGCAATATAGATATATTTAATTAACATTCATATCGTATGCTAAATAACAGAGCTGTTAAATTTAACATTGTATCTGCCGACACCAGTAACTGTGTAGCGCCATTTTAAATTCTTTCTAAAATCAATACCAAATTTAGGCACCAATGATCTCATTTAAAATTTTAAACTGCTACTGTTTTTGTTACTGTTTGAATTTTGACCATACTATACATATAGTCATTGAAATAAATGTATTAGTGCAGACGGACGAATAGTTGGACAATATTGTCACGGCTCTTGATACTGTTAAATATTTCACCAAGTTAATATACATTAATGGCCATTGAATAGAATTTTATTGTAGTTCTATAATTTTCAACAGCAATACAAATATTTTTTTAGATAGTATTTCATTCTTTTACATATCAGAATTTATAATGTTTACGAGCAATAAAACATCGAAGGTTATGTTCAGTGTATTGTCGACGTAATTCACCACATGCTCATAGATGAGAATGAGCTTTTCTCTCCAGTTCGCTCTCTCGCTCTCTTTGCAGAAGGAAGCTAAAGTTGCAGCATCCCGTTATTCGGCTGGAGTAAAACGACGAAAGCAGCGATGGTAACAGAAACAACGCTAGAGGCAGCGACAGCGACAGCGATGGCGACAGCGATGGCGACGGCGATGGCGATGGCGACTGAGGTAGCTTAGTTTAGGCGATGGCATGTCCTTTTGGCAGGCTGCGTGCTGCGTTCAGTTCGTATTTAGACGTGCGTGCGGCAGCAACAACTGAGGCACTTGAGTCGACCAACAAACCGAGAGAAAAAGGACGCCCATGATAGAAGTCAGAGAAGCTGAGAAGCTGGCTGGCGAGGCTGGCCAAGTTGAAAAGTGTTAATAAGCCAGCGAGTGTCTCCGAGTGCGGCCGGCCGTAAAGTGCGTGTGGAATTAGTGTGGAGGTGCCAAAAGTTGGCCGCGTCTTCTAACTTGGACAATTGGACGACAGGTTCCCGGGACTTTATTCGTGTGTGTTTGTGTGTGTGTGTGTGAGTTTTGTAACTTCGTTTGCGTGTGTGTGTGTGTGAGCGAGTGTGTGCCAAAGTGTGACCAACAAATTATTTACGAAATACTTACGAGCGCTTCAAGGGAAAAGGATTTCATATACTGCCAGTCCAAAGTTTGCTTAAAGGATTAAAGCATCTCCACATTGGTCGAGGTAACGAGCCTTTGTTTAGCTCACTTTGTAGCTTCTTTTTGGGGTTGCCCTTTGTTTTCGCCAAACTTTAATACGGCTAACTCTGTTCCCTATTCATTCTGTTATTATTATTGTTGTTTTTTTGTTTGTTTCTTTGTGTTTTTTCGTTGTTGTTGTTGATGTTTTTGTTGCGTCTGTTATTTGTGTGTGAGCCGCCTAGGGAGCTATAAAATAACACAGCTCAACTGTATGTAGTCCTCTTTATGTTGGCATCAATTTATATAGGGTTCCACAGCCCTTAACAGCTTCTCTCAAGATATGGAACTTCCCAAAAGGATTTATGGTTATTAATGGTTTATTCATCAGACCTTCGACTAAGTATTTTTTAATAAGCTGTGCGCTAAACTAAAACTCATACACATCAGAAAAATACTAAAATGTTTATAGAAGTTGATGTACTAAATATGGGTTTCAATTAATTAAAAAAAAAAATGCAACATATTATTAATTTGTTTGTCCATTAGGGTGACTACAAAAATAGTGTTTAATAAGACAATAAAGTTTACAATTTAAAGCTTTTTAAGCGAATGGTTCGGTTTAATAAGATTGTAAACTACGTTATTAAACTACTAGTTTTTAATATTACAGATATATCACTTAAATAAATTAGAATTTATAATATTATTAGACACAATAAGTGAATTTATTAAACAAAATATACATAGATTTGTTATTCATTTTAAATATTATATGTATGAAACACAGATTAAGCAATTGAGTTTATCAAAATGATGAATTTATTTAGTTATCAATCTAGCAAAATTGTGAGCATAATAAATATGAAATAAAAAGTTTTCTACCTGCAAAGTTTCTAGGATGTATTGAAATCTAAATGCTATTACAAATGAAAATATACATTTTTCGTAGTTGTCTACAAAAAGTTTTCATCCTTCGAAAATTTCAGTCGAATTTGTTTGAGGCTGCAAAAGTTTCTTGAAGCCTGCAAAGCGCATTTGAGAGTTCGTTTTGTATTTTATTGTTGTAAATGTTTTTATTAGTTTGCAGTTGTATATGGAAAAGAAAAAGTTGTTAGTTTGCTTTTAATGTGTTTAGATATTTTTGGTGTTTCAGTTTGCCGCCGTTCTCTATGTTCTTGTTGTTGTTGCTTTTGTTGTTTAGGTAATGGGCAAAAAAGGTTTAATTTATGGGGATTTAGATTGGCTGGGGACATGCCTAAAACCATTCATTCCTCCGGCCTGGCCAATGGGGGATAGGCAAAAAGTTTTCAGTGTTGTCAACTTTTGTCACTTTTTATGTGGAACTGAGACATAAACACAACATAGTCAAAAGTGCCAAAAAGCAACTTAAAAAAGAAGAAGAGATGACTTTTCATGCATTTATCAAAGTTTTTATGGGTGACGCGTGCGCCAAAGTACAAAGTCCCAAGTCCAAGTCGCAGTCAGGCCAGTCCGAAATCCGTTTTGCGCCGTAATCCTGTAATTGAGTTAAGACGAATACGGCGGCCAAGGATGCTGTGACCGTTTGCTTAAGCAGCCGAGACACTTTTGCGCGCATCAACGTTGCACATTTGCAGTCAAAGCCATCAAGTGGTTGTCCTGTGGATGGAGCAAGGACTTCGACTGCAACTGCGACAAAGACTGAGAAGGCGACTGATTGAAATGACGCGACGACCAATGTAATTAAGGTACAGTCTGCTGCCTTAGTTTTGCCCATTTAATAGTCGACAAGGAGACGAACGTGGCTATAAAACATGTCCTCAGCATGGGCGCCACTACTACTTTGCTTTGGTTTTGGGGCCAACAACAAAAATAATGTTCAAGCTTCTAGCCACAATTCTGCACGTCGGGAGCATTATTGGGCGGCGAGGGTTACGACCGCGCTCGAGACGCATCGAAGAGTTTTTTGGGTGGAACTCTAATGGGTTCACTTGTGCCACAGAACTAGAAGTTGAACTGGGCTATAATTTACAGTATGGTTGGCAGTCATTGTGGCGTGTAATTTCGTATAGGATTTGCAGTCGCTGCGAATTGGTAATCAAACTGCGTATGTTGTCTGCAGTGCAACGAGGCGTATGCGCAATATGAATATTTAATTTTATAATTTCTTGATGACGACTGGCCAACAGAACTGCTATGCAAATTATATTGTTCCCATTATTGCAAACAACATTTACTTGGCAATTTCAATAAAGACACCCTGAGTAACTTGTCTACAAAGTTGAGAATCTATGCAGTCAGACAACATATGGCCATAATTGAGGAGACAATGACAGTTGCTTGATCAATATAGTCATTTATTTTCATTTCTATTTAATTTGTATTAAAGTTAACTATAATAAGTTGACTATTACATATTGAAATACAAGTTGGATTTATTGTATTTTAACTTTATGGTGGGGAAATCTACTAAATAAAAAGAAAAATGGAATTTACAACTTCGAGAAGAAATTTTAATTAGATTAAAGGTTTTTTTTTTAATTTTAGTTTTGGTATGTCAAGAACTAATAATCATCACATCATTAAATTAAAGGAAAGAAGTCGATTAATTATAGTTTGTTATACAAAATTAGTGAAGTTGTTTAAACTTTAGTTTATAGTAAGAAACTCTAATTTTTAAATAAAAATAAAACTTGCATTTGCAAAATACTTGAAGGAGCCTAAAAATCTTATGCAGAAAAAAACCCACTCATAGTATTGTTTTAATTTGAAAATAAAGATGTCAGAAATGTTGAAAAGGTTAATGCATAAAGCAGTTGCTTCAACTAATAATTGTACAACCATCAATTATCGTAAACGGAATATTAAAAAGCTGTATAATATAATTAGACTGCAAGTTGATGGCCTTCAGTCTAGCTGGAATTAATAAACGTCCATAAAATTAACTAAACTGTTGTGAGCATGCATAAAAATTACGAATTTTGAAAAAATAATGAGGCTGCTAATGGAGGAAGGCCCGAAAGTATGCATGCATCTAAGAAAACTCAAGGATCTCAACACAAAACGAACAGCAAAGCAAGCAAAACGACGCCCATGGCAAACAGGCTTGACTAGTCCTTGTGTGTTCTGCCTCGTGGGAGTGTTCCAAGTGCTGACGACTTGTTCATGCCACGGATGCGGGGTGTTCCGTTTCGTTGAAGCCAGCTCAGCTTCAGCTTCAGCTATAGCTCCAGGCATCGTCATTGACAGTCTACTCTCTGCTCTCATGTCTCTGACCTACTGACTCATGTATGTAGCCTACTTTCCGGCGCCATGGTGCCAGCCTCAGTCTCAGCCTCAGCATCAGGTGCCGTCTGTCCGGAAGCCTTTCCTGATTCTTCAGCAACTGCTAGTGCTGCTGCTGCTCCCGCTATTGCAATTTATCCAGCATTGCGTTGCGAAGCCGTTGACAGAATTAACTGCAAGAAAAATAATTTGCAAATTTAATTAAACATGCCGCGTGCAGACAACTCATGCAGCTCCATTGACGTCAGCCAACACAACATTCCACATGCTCTTCACAATAACAATATCGAAATAGTTAAAATCTTCAGATATCTTGTTATATTTTTATTTCAATCTATATTGTTTCATTGTAATTAAGTTTAGTTGAGTTCAGTGAATGCAACTTTTTTGTATGTGTAGAGTATATTGTCTTCGGCGCTGATTGTTTGACTTTGTTAATTATGGGTTTTTTCCCCTCACGTTGATGACTTAATTTTGATGCTGATAGCGCAATATTATAGGAATGTTCATATCGGTTTTTTTTTGTTAACGTTGCGACCGTGTGGCAAACATATATTTAGTAGAACTTCATTAAAAACATATCTGCATTCGATAGTTTATCATCGAAACGGTTGTCAATTTCAGAAAGATTCGGATAATGAAGCAGACAAGCAAATGTGTATTAGAGAAAATTGCAAATTAGAATACTTTCGATGAAACGCTTTTAGTAGTTTAATGCAATAGAAGAGTATACTTGATGCTGATGAAAATAATTGACTTGCGTTAAAATTGAATTTTTGCATTTTAATGAACTTTAATGCATTTGAAAGCTGTGACATAAAATGCACACACGCCTGCAAACAAATTTCCGAAAAATATATAACAAAATATACGTTTAGTTCGGGCCTCGGCAAGGTAAACAAATGTAAACACGCCCACAAAACTAAGCAAACAATTTACGGGATACTCGTTGTATGTATCGTAAAAGGCATGAAATGTTTGTGTGGTTTTGGTAACTTTAAAGCAAACATATTTGCTTTTAATTAAAACCCCAATACGAACGGAGCTACGCCGACATGCCGACACATCAAACAGAGCAAACTTATTTCAATTGCAATACGTGAAATAATCGTAAAATTGAAATATTTTTGCGAAATGCACGTCAATGATAGAAGGTGTAGGAGCGAACTATACTTATCTCCAATAACTATTTCACTGAACTACCAAGACATGAAAATGAAAAACGAGTCGCTGTTTGACAGGCTAAAAATCTAATCAGACCGTTCTTAAGATACTCTTTATGTAAGAGATGTGAAAAAGTTAAAAATAAAGTTGGAAAAAATGTTCATTCGTTTCATTTAATATTGCGTATACTTTAAGAGATTATCGAATATTTAATATCAGTTAACTGTTTATAAATTTAATCATTGAACGATTTAAGCATAGAGAATCTGCAAGTCGATAAATAACTTTGGCTTTCGGACATGTTTTACATATACTTGTTCTATTATATGCCATAAGTGCTCTTCGGTATGCCTTTGCCGAGGCAAATGAAAAGAAAATAGTTTCTCAGACACGGCCTGCCAATGCCAAATACCAAAATACCACTCTCCCCTAACCTTATTCACCATCGTCGTAGTTCAAATAACTTTTTCTCATGACAAACGTAAAAAAAAGAAAACGTTCACATACAATATATGAAGAGAGGGAAAGGGAACAATTTCTGATTTATGTTGCATTTCGAGGAGAAGCTGCTGAAAAGTAAGCACTAAAATAAGTTATATAAGTATGTTCACATTCACATAAGTATACACATTTATATATGGTTCATATATATATATACAAACGTGCAGTTAAATGTTTTCATGGCCGTGTGTACTCATAGTTCAAGTGATTTTTAAAACTTTGGCGTAGGGCTTTGACTTCAGCTATGTTGTGAATGTGAATGCGAATACGAAGTGGATAAATTCCATGACAGGCACATATGTAACTGCCGATGGCATGCAATTTTACATTGATAAGCTCAGTCGCACTGAATTGTCTATCTATCCAGCATAAGCCTTTTTGATTGGGAACCGGCAAAAACATATGACGATTTTATGGAATAGTCGAAAATAAATTCTCATGTTAGTGTCAATTTGAAACACATTCAACATTTACTTATTTCAGTGGATATATGATAAGTGCAAAGTGTATAAATTGAATAATGTGTCTCTTCATAATTTATTAAAGATTACCAAAAATGGATGATATCGAAAACTAATAGAATTCTCTCTGAATAAAGCTTAAACGTCCCACACATCTTCACGCCATGAGCTGAAACAAATCTGAATATGAATGCCTATGCTTCAGTGGAGTAATATAATAAATCTCATAAAATACAATTCAATTTCATGTGGTCTTGATTTTATGCCCAACAGCTGGGATGCCAACAGGACCACGCCCCATCACAATACACTTGAAGCCAAACACCACGCTGCAACAGCTGTCAAGTGGTAATCATATTTCTTTTCTTTTCTTTTCTTTTCTCTTCTCTTCTTTTTTGCCATGCATACAAAAATCATTTATATACCCGCCAAATAAATACCTATGAATTAGATGGATATATTTTCTCGTTCTTGGCACATTTCAACGTTGATTTTTTTTGCAATGCAATGAATCTTTTTTGTCGCTTCTGTATATACAATTAGATTTTGATTCTCTTTGTTGCTTAGATGTTGTTCTTTTGTCAAATATCTTTACGATTATGCAGACAGCACAAGAGAGGGGAATAAGTTCAGAAAAGCAATTTTTGATTTCTTGCAGTTGTCATAGATACATATTTTACCCTCAATACTTAAGCTTTTTATACCCGCTAATCTATAGGGTAGAAGGGTGTTATAACTTTGTGCATCGAGAAAAAAGGAATAAGAAATAATTTTATATGGCAAAATTCGTCTTCTGCAGTTGGCTTTTAATTGCGTTGTTTAACAATCTGGTATATTTTGAACGCATATCTATACACCATCGGTATATTTAAGTATTTTATCAGTAAATTTGGTATAGTTTTAGAATACCACACTGCTGCTGCAGAAGGCGTATAGTTACTTTGACTGACAATCTGGTATACTTTGAACTCTATGGCATATTTTGAACGTAATAGTATATCTAAATACCTTCGGTATATTTTAGTATTGTCGGTAAATGAATTTGGGATATATTTAGAATATCGCACGGGTGCTGCAGTTGACTTATAGTTGCTTTAGTTGACAATCTGGTATATTTTGCACTCTATGGTATATTTACAGCGAAATAGTATGTATATATCCTCGGTATATTTATAGTATTTTTAGAAAAATGCATTTGGTGTTTTTTTTTTTTAAACCGCAATGTTTCGCTTTTATTGAAAATGGTATTTGGCAGTCGAGAACACTCGACTGTCGATTTTTTACTTGTGTTTGTTTGCTGCATTCCAAATGGTTCATTGTTGTTTCCCCTCTTCAAACGCATCATCACGTTTCACAATCCTCAAAAAGCTTTTTTGTCCTTAATTGGCTATTGTCAACAATAAAATATTACGCCAAATGATTTTAGAATGCACCAAGTATTTTTAAATCAAAGCAAATAAAAACAAAGCATAACTTTAATTAACATTATTATGTTTTAGAAGTGCCTCAATATACATTTTTCACTATAAAATTATACTACTATTTTATATACGTTGAGAGTCATAAATTTGAAATCAGAGATTATAATACGATTTGGTTGTCAGCCTGTTTACGCTGCCTTCGAGCAAACAAGTCAGTTGCAGTTTCCCGGCTCATTTACAAAGCGCCGTATAATCATTTTTTGTTATCCTCTGCTATCCTCTGATTGCCTTCGGCAATAGGGATGGCTTCCGACTTGGACAATGGCATGTTGACCTTGTTGTGTGTTCGTTGTCGTAGTCAAAGTCCTAGTTGTTGCCATAGTTACTGACGCATACTTCCTGGCCATTGATTTTGGCTGTAATTTGTTAGCCCGAACAATGCAAAAACGCAACCTCGTATATTTATAACTTTTCCTTCAGAGCAGTTGTTGTCTTTGCACTTTTGACTTTCCATATTATTTTGTATTTTGTTGTTTGCTTTGCCTAAAAGTTGTTCAGTGTGCTTTCTGCGTTTTCTATCTTCGTATTATTTTAGTTTGCCTTTCTGCTTACTGCCAAACATTTGCCTGGTATCTGGCATGTTTTATTGTATCGAGTTTTGCAAGCTGTTCTGCTTTATTTGCTGCCAAAAAAGATACGTTATAGAGATACAAGATACGAACACAATACAGATACACACTAACTGACTCGTATTTCACTTGAACTATGTTTGAAACGTGAGTTTTACCCTTTAATCGTGAAGCTAGCGGGTAACTTCGTTTTGTTTTTGGTAATATAATATTTAAAAATATACCTAAAATTCAAAATGCGATCTTTGGTTTATAAATTTTTGTATTTTAATCAAGTTTCACTAGCTTTACCTTGAAATTCGCGAAATTATAATCATATCAATTTAGCTTCCAAACTTTTCTTGCATGCAATAAGTTTTCATGGTCTTAAGCTTCTAGGTTTCGATTTGATTGTATCGTCGGTTTAATGTGGCGTATGAGTGACGTCTTATTAATGAAATTAGATTTGAGTTCAGTTTCATTCTCTTGCGATGCTGGCTAGCAGCAAACTTTGAAGATAAAATGTGGTTAGGTCGTTATAAGGTCTTTGTGTAGCGCTGTGTGGCAATCCAAACTCAAATGGAAATCCGTTTAAGTGAAAATTATTCATTCCTAAAAGGCGCAATTCATGAGAATATCAACGAGAAGTTGATTGACTGAATGTTGAGGCCAAAAGTGCCACTAACAGACGGTGCACAATGAGACTAAGACAAAGCGCGAACTGAAAGCACTCAGCACAAGCAGCTCTTCATGCCAATCCCCCCTTCTCCGCCACACACTGCGAACTCCCCCTCTACACCACTACAATCGTGGTTCGCATCGTCACCGTCAATGAATGAAAATCCCCAGCGCAGCAGAGATTGATGACGCACTTGAAGCTGTGCCAACTTCAGCTACAGTTCCACCTCCACCTCCATCTCCATCTCCAGCTTCAGCTTCCCACTCGATGGCATGTTAGAAGAACTCTTATGTGTGCACATTGTCTGTCTGACTAGTCAGATGGTCAGCGGGGTCTTTGTGGAGTCCTCCAAGTCGAGTCAGTTGATTAACCGACCAGCTGAATGGCTTTTTTCACAGACTTTGTCCTCGGCTTTGGCACACTTAACCAACATTTTGTTATTTTGACAGCGGCTCCCACAGCATGGCTTGAATCGTATTACCAGAATATGCAAAAAGTGCGGCCAAGTAAAAAATTTGCATACCCATGCAAAGTGGTTGGAAAAAAAAGGAAAAAAAGAAAATATCGTTAAAGCTGCTGCAAGCAGCATTCACATCGACATCGACATCGACTTCGACATCCACATCGTTTCGACTCTGTTGGCCATAAAAATGCCGCAATGACGTGCTACATTATTGTGGCAATCTCTGAGTGACTGTGTGTTTGTGTATGTGTGTGTGTGTGTGTGTGTGAGTTGGTATTCGTATTGACCGTGTCGATTTACTTTCAATAAGTGTTATTACTTTACTTTTACTCTACCTCTTTGCCAATTTAAAGTAATCAAATAAATGTATTTATTTGCATGTTTATCTGTGGCTTTTAATTTTTTTTTGGTAAGTTCACATTCATTCCAAATAAAAGCTATATTTTATATTCATCTTTTTCGCTAGTTACACAAATGTAAGTTTTGTTAAAGTTGTGCATTCGTTTTTCACAATAAAAAGTGAAAAGTTTGTGTTCCTTTGTCTTTGTCTTGGGCAAGGTCATTTGTCAGTTTGCCAATTTTCGGGGGCTCAAACTGTTTATTTGTATCCCAAATTGTTTGCACTCTCTTTCTCTCCTTCTCTTGACTATCAATCAGCACAATCTGCAAATAACAAAAGTTTCACCCGCCAGCAATAACTTTGACAGAGCAACTTTGAAGTGAAGTGAAATGTACGGTTGGCCAGAGAATTTTCTTTTCTTTTACATTTTTTTTTTTTTGTTAACTCAACCAACATGAGGCACTCGAGGCAGCTGTCATATTTACATTTTTGTGGCCCCTTTCAAGTTAACAACATGTATTTGATTCTGTCAATACTCTCAGGTACAAACACATACAAAATTCATGCACTTGCCTTTGGACTGTTGGGCTTCAATTTGCTGTCGGATTTGTTTATGTTTATTATATGCAGCTTAACATTTAGCTTGTGGATTCATTTAGGCATACTGTTATTTTAAATACATTTTTACTTTATTTTCTGGATTTTAAATAAAATGTTTACAAGCGTTCAAAAAAATATGTACTATTTTTTGCAGAGCATTCATGCATTACGCAAAAAATTCCAATTACTTACACATATTATATGAGAAGTGTTGCGAAAGCATTAGTAAAAGTGCACGAAAGAGCGAAGTAGATAGGACTAACATATAAGAACTTAATATACTCACCAGGCACTATAGAAGTTTTGATACCCTAACAATTTAGGTGCTAAATCTTTTTTGCTTTAAGGGAAGTTTATTAAAGAATTTTCAATTTAATCGAATAATAAAACGCAGTTAAATTTGTATTCAACCAATTTTAATTTAAAGTAAATAAAAAGGTCAACACATTTATAAACAATTTAAAAAAAGTTTAATTTTTATTTATAACAAAATTGATGAGAAATCGTATAAATAAAAATTTCAATTCTTTCAAATCTATTTTTAATTATTTGCCAAGGAAGTGAAAAAATAATATTATCTTTGTTTAGAGTATTGGGAGAGCTTTTTTGGCCAGCATACGTAATATATTGCCCTGGTGTATAAGCACACACATTACTCTAGATTATAACCCAATTTCGGCTTGTGCATCACTTTGGGAGCGCCACAACTAAAACGCAAACCATATATTTCATTCCCTTTGCAGTCAAAGGACCTCGAGGATATGCAAACCAAACTAAAAGCCAATGAGAAGCTGCTGGAACTACAGCTCTTTGGAATGCTCCTAGTCTTGGCTCTAATTAACAAGCATTTCGCTTCGAGTTTGTGACTAGAGAAAATTAAATTTTAAAAGTGAAAAAAAATATACACATTTAAAATTAATTATCTTTACATCTCTGGAATCGAAACTAGTTCAGACTAAAAGTAAGATGTGCTAAAAGATTAACTGAAAGCGTTTTGGGTATGCGGCTGCTGTTGTCGCTACTGTTGCATGCAACATGGATGGTGAAAATCGGATTATATTAAATGTTGGCGGCATAAGGTGAGTACAATAATGTTATTTAATTAATATATGCTTTGATTTCAGGATATAAATTATAGTGAAATATTTATATATTTAATTGTTAGCTAAATTCAAGAATATTTTTTTTCAATCACTCTTCTTGATATCAACTCGCAAATCAAGCGACATTAAGAGTAAATTGAATCTTTGATGTAAATTGATAAAAATTGAATTTCCCTTGTGTTTGTTGGCTATTAAATTAAAAAGAGATTCCCCATTGGAAGATTGTTGTATACTCCTGATGTGTTTACTTGTGATACATGTGAATGTGAAATAAAATTTCCTCTTCTGAGAATTCAATTTCATTTCATTTCTGTCAATGAATGTGCTCACTCGACTTTTACCTACTCTTAAACTCATTTATCGAATTTATGTAGAATGCTAAAGAGAAAAAAATGCCTGAAATAATTCAAACATTTGAAACCAAAAACTAAAAATCAAGTTAATTTTGTTGTTGGCAAAATAAGCTAGAACCCTTGCCACATTTTTTTGGCAGACCGCAGTGTAAAATTAACTACATTGTTTTGCATGTATTTGCATTTTTGTTTGCAGTTGAGAGAATTTTCCAAAGTGATGGCATCTGCAAAACCGACCGCAAATTGAAAAACAAAAAATCAGACTTAAAGCAGAATGCAACATGATGTTAAATGATGGAAAACGTTGTACGTTTATGCAAGAAGAGGCATTTAATATAACGAAGAAATATTAAAATAAATATTCAGTGCAATAAATAACAAGATGACAGTACAAGAGAAAATTAAATGTTATTTTATGAAACACATCGATGCATAAAATTGATGCAGAGAATATCCAAACGTTTGTTTGGACATCTCATAAAGTATTTATGCCGTCCATTTGTATAATATTTGGACTGCGACGTCAATTCAACACAAATTATAGTGTCGCTGCTGTGACTTGGAGTATTGAAATCGCTACACGTTGCGTTAGCTGCTGTTCATGTGGAACATACACATACGAGAATGGGAGGGAATCTTGGTTGAGTTGCTACCAAGTTTTGTCGATCCTGAGGGGTTGGGGTAAGTGCTGCAATATGTATATGTCACACCACTACAATGTTTGCCTAAGCATTGTGCACTACTGACTGACTGCAGTGTGTGTGTGTGTGTGTGTTGTCACAGCAAACGGAATGACTACGTGTCTGGGAGTTTCGGCCTCTCTGCACAGCACAGGAGAAGCAGGCGGACCACATGCTTTGTAGCATACTTATACGGGTCAGAGCCGCGCGACTCTTTGCCTGACTGCATGGCATCATGCTGTCACATCGCAGATGTTTCTAGCTCAAATAATTCACACACACACATATCATGTATTTCAGCTCTTTTGTGTGTGTGCACATGTCGCTAAAAGTTGTTTGCTATTTGTTAAAGTTTCACATTGAATAAAAGTTTTCGCTTAAACCTTTGCAAGCGCAACGTGATTTTGTTTGTGCATAAATATACTAAGAGTATTTATATCGATCTAAATATAAATTCATATCAAGTTAAGCATTGGAAAGAGCTGACTCAAATGCAGCATCATGCTGAGCTATCAAATTGAAAAATAGAGAAATTCATAAACATATTCACTTTAAGCTGAATAAATTTATTATTAACAGTTCTGCTAAGTTTGCAATTCACAAATTTAATTATCATCTATATTTTATTTTATATATTTTGGCTTAACAATCAAATAAGTTTTTTCATTTTTTGCAAAATTTGTATTATTTATAAAGTTGACAATCAATTTAATAGAACAAGATCGAGGGTATTTATCTATCGGTCCCCTGAAATCTTTGTAGCTTCATTTTCTTGTTGGGTTGCAAACTTTCACTTAATCATCATACGAAAATAATTCTCATTTTTGTCGTACTCATTGTATCTGTCTGTAAGTCTGTGTCGGGGCTGCGTGATTCTTATCATTGTGATTACGTGGTGCTCTCTTTGTCATAAAAAGCACAACGAGTGGGCGGAGGAAGGGGCGGGGTGTTTTAGGTGCCAACGGCAGGGGAATGCCTTACATGATGGCCGCTCCATTGCTTCGCTCATCAGTGCAGACAATTGCGCTCTGATTGTATCTGTGCTATACAGCAACACAAATACACATACTTCTACACACACACACACACACATACTCATACGGGCAATAAAGTTTTTGCTGTGGTTGCTTTCAACACAAATACATTATACTTAGTGGCGATGCTTACTGTTGTTGCTGCTGCTGTTGCTGTTGTTGATGTTGATGTTGCTCCATCCGTTGTCGCCATTTCTTTTCTCTTTCGACTTCTGCCGGCCTCTGCTTTGGAGCAGCAACTTCTTTGCCTTTGAATCTTTGCTATTGTGTGCGAATTAAACGAAATGGCTAATGAAAAGTTTAACAGTCAATAAATAAAAGAGGGAGCCTCAAACGACTCCGAGTTGGGTAGAGTATAAGGTTGAGCAAAGGATGTTTTGTGTGTGGTGTTGACTTTATTAAAGATACAGATTGATTTTGGCTTAAAGTCGCAGCAGTTTAACGCAATTGACTTTTCATATTTGCCACATTTTTAATTCAATAACGAGCTGTTCAATATATCTGCTTACGTTATTAATTATTTGGTATAATTTATTTGCAAGCTAAATGAATTATATTTGCTGTGAAAATCAATTTGTTTCAATTTAATTTTAATGCCATTTAAGTTGAACATTTATCTATACAACATAATTGCCATTTTAAAGTGATTAAAAATGTATAAACTAATTGTATTTATTGAATTTAATAGAAATTCAACTTTTTTCGTTTTCGTTTTAATTTTTGATTTTTCATTTGCCTGCTATTAATTATTAAAATGAATTATTCAACCACTGAAGTTTACTCTTTTATTTGTTCATACATTTCTAAATGCATTCATTCATTCATTTAATTTAAATCCTTTTTGAATATTCATTTGAATAATATATAGTATTAGAATCATTTTAATTTAAAATTAAAGTTTCAAAACGGTAAATTAGATTAAAACACTCATTGCTATGCAAATAAAAGTTATTAAATTTGTCGTTCTTATTGAAAAGAAGGGAAAAAACTCAATTCACGAATTAAATCATCTGCATTTTCCACTAACACCACTCGGTTTTCAATTTGGCGTTTAACAAAGCGTCAAAAAAAAGTGCTGACAAGGATCCTGCGGCAGACGATGTCGCAACAAAAAAAGAGGAGAAGAAAGAATTGCAAGAATTCGTGACATTTTGAGCGCTGAAGCAGCCGCTTAAAGCCAAGTGTCAGAAACAATGGCATAAGGCACAGCTTCAGAGACAAAGACAGCCCCAAAGACCATCAACAAAACAGCCGCGCATGACTTACATAAGAAGCTGGATGCAGCAACAACAACGAAGACAACGACAACAGCAAAGTGAAACAAAACCACAGTCAACAAGGAGCATCATTTAAAATCAACAGCTGTGCATTTCATTCGACAAAAAAGTAACAATGCAGAGAGTAACAAATTCATTGCATCCTGCTTATATTGACTACATTACGCCCTGTAATATGCATCAATGTATAAAATTACAATATAGGGCGAAATCGGACGAGAAATTCAGTATAGTTATGGGAGTTTTGTTTTAATATCTTCTTTTTAGTATACATATTTTGGCTGAGCGAAGGGTTATGCTTGCTTTAAATCGAGAATAATTTCTTTTTACCAATGAATAAAATTTAAACTAAAATATTTTGAATTTCCATAGATATATTAGTAAACAAATAAAATTAATAAAATTAATTTTATCAATTATTCGCAAAGCAAATGCATATGAATATTAGCTACACATAGGGTTGAAGGGTATTATATTTATATATTCTTTATCAGAATCAATAGACGGGACGATATACCCGTGTACGTCTGTTCATCTATCCGTATGAACACTTAGACCTCAGAAACTATAAGATATAGACATATAGATTTTCGACAGCACTTGTTATTTTTGCACTCAGATCAAGTTTGTTTCATATTTTGACCACACCCACTTTCGCCCCGCAAATCGGTAAAAATTGAATTGTGGTAAATATTATATTATACAATAATATCTAAAAATTATTAAAGTTAATAAATAAATACTTTTCAATGGGCAAAAATGCCTACTGTGGCTGACAATCTGGTATGTTTGCACTATATGGTATATTTTGAATGTAGTACTATATTAATATACCAAATATACCATTGTCATATTTTTAGTTTTTTTGTGGTACATCACTTTGGTATATTTTAAAAGTAATTCAGCTATATTTTGCTATTATTCAAAATGGGTAACGGGTATCTCACAGTCGAGACAAGTGAAGTATCTTTCTGACTTGTTTTTTAACAGGGTATCACAATGACGAAAAAATGGCAGAAAATACGAGTAATAAATAACTTCAACAATTCGGGTTGCTTTAATGTTTTATATTTGTTGTTTGGTGCTTTATTGTGGTTTGTATCTTTTTTTTGGTTTAAAATACTTATAGTAGCCTCTTGATATCGTCGCCAATGTGTTGCTTACGCTTCATTAACTTCGGGATATTTAATATACTTTCACATTGAATTTCCGTTGCATTCTTTTTCGCCCTGTTGTCACTCTATCAAAGGTTCTTTAAACACCAGCGGTTAACCGCTTTGCTACAGTTTAGGGGCGTATTTTTGGGACACTTGGAAGTGATTTGTGGTAGAAATCGGAAAACAATTTTGCCGGAAGACGCGGAAGGGGCCATAAAATAAATA
Organism: Drosophila sulfurigaster albostrigata; assembly: GCF_023558435.1. Taxonomy (NCBI): domain Eukaryota; kingdom Metazoa; phylum Arthropoda; class Insecta; order Diptera; family Drosophilidae; genus Drosophila; species Drosophila sulfurigaster. The sequence goes on from NC_084881.1 coordinate 7,757,411, forward strand.
AAGTTTGTTTTGCCTGCTTATATTCTATTCTATTAGATATAAGCAGGCAAAACAAACTTTTTTTAGGCGCCAAACTGAGATGACACTTTCCAATTGTCAATTGTTTAAAATTTTATGTGACAAGGAAAATTTAAAGAATGAATGAATTCAAAATATATGATGATTTCACGAAATGCATGTAACAGGCAAGAGACGGCATCTCCAGTCCCATAAGGTATATATATATATTCTTGATCAGCGTCGACAACCGAGACGAAGCCCTGTTCGTCTGTTCGTATGAACACCTAGCCTTCAGAGACTATAAAAGATAAAGATATACATTTTTGTCGACAGCACTTATAATACATATGTGTTTCACTTTTTTGCCATACACACCTCCGCAGCTAGAGTTGCAAATTTTGGAACATCAATTAAAATTATAGTCTATTTTATTGTTGAGAATTTGGATGCGATCGAATAAAAATTGTAGAAATTATTTGGGAAATACTTTTGTAGGGCAATCTGGTATATTTTGTACTCTATGGTATATTTTATGCCAATACACCAAATATATATATTATTATAATTAAAAATGTTTTCACTGTTTTGCTTTTACTTGAACATTTTACTTGTTTTCCTAAAAAAATATGATTTTATTGATGAACCAAAATTAATTATCTCAGTATCAGACAAACTCGTACATAATCAACTTCATTAAAATTGTATTGAAGCAAAAGGGATTCATCGCCTTTTTTCCAAATCCATTAGAGACCTACAATAGTACACTGAGTTAAATATAAAATTCTCTAAATTCTCATATCTGGGCTATATGGGCGGCAATGTTATGCTGTCAGTGGGCGGAAGTGGGAGGTGACTGAAAAAGTTACTTTCCTGACAGCTTCCGTTATACTTTGGGTTAACAGGAGCATTGTTGTTGGTGATGCTTTTTGTAGATTGCTTGCGGGCGCAGCAGTTTTGTAGTCCGTGTTTATTTGTGAGGCATTTTTTGTAACGCACAAAGAGCAACAAAAGGATACACAGCCACAAAATCATGTTGTAAGCCTTGTCAGCTGGCGCACACATGTCTCCAGCCAACGTCCTTGTGCAAGAGTTGTGCTCATTCACCCGATCCCCTCCCCGCTCACCCCACCCTCCTTTTGGTCTGTGTGTTTACGCTTGTGCGTGTGTTATTTTAACAGCAATTTTAATGAAGCGCAAAACCGTTGAAATACAATTTGTAAGGCAAGGCAAAACTCGGCGGTGGCAGCAACAGCAACAACAACAGCAGCAACAGCAACAACAAAAACAGACGAAATTTCTACTCAGAAGTCGGCTGAATGAAGGGGCTTCACTTTTAACCATGTCCCGCTGCCAACAGCAAATAAAAATGGCGCACAAACGCACTTTGGCCGCTGTACTCGTATTTTGGTTCATCTTTTGTTCGCGCGTTTTGTGCGAGTTAATTAAAAAGGGTTTTCCAAATGCCCCAGCTCCCTAGCAGGGACTCGTCATGTACACAAATATATATACATATACCGTTATGTAATTCATTATGGGAACCTCCCAAATGCAAAGGAACATTCACTTCTCCCAAACTTCAACGAAAAGCTAACGACGACTGCCACCGACTTGTGATGCGTTGGGAATATTCTTAAAATTCGATTATACCTTAAAGACTTCGTGGTGATGGTGGCGAGTACTAATGAAGTTACAACGGAAGACTTTTAAATCAAATTAATTATAAATTCCGTGCTTTGTAAATTGTAATTTATTTAAATAATATACAATTTAACAAGTGGAGAACTTATTTGGCGTTACAATGACATTCAAACGAAGCATGCTCAGTTGAATTGAAGAATCTGCCAAGAATCAACGCTTGATGATATTCTACAATTATAGGCAAGATAGAACTTAAAGTAAAATCGATTACATGGGTATTTAACAGTTTTGGATTAAGCGTTCAACACACAATAGTATAATTCCAGAAAATAGCCTTTTTGTGTTATTATAGTATTATTATTAAATCTAAGAAAATTGTTAAAGGTGTGTAGTTTAAAAGAATGAATATTATTGCAGTATAACCCCACATTATAACTAATTAAATTTGAAATGCAACTATTAAATTAATTGCTCAATTGTGGTTTACTATGTCAACTTTACAGAGTTCACAAAGTTATTATCATTGTATGGAAAGATTCTTAATAATTTGTATTTATTTTATGTCTGGAAACTTTCAAATAAAATCTATTGTAGTTAGAAGAGCTGCTAAGATATACACAAGTTCTATCATCATCTTTCACACCGTTCGCTTTCAAGTTTATTACCTGATGTCAGCTTTGTTGTTGCCTTTGTTGCCGACGTGTTTCTCATATTGCTAAGTGTCTGAAATTCAAAAGATGTGTAATGCGTATAGAGAGTCCTGTTGCCTCTGTTGCATGTCTCTTTGTTTGCTCGCCATGTTTGCTTTGTGCTTTGTTGTGTTGTGTTGTTTTGGGTTGGGTTGGCTTGTGCTGTGTTGTGTTGTGTTGTGTTGTGTTGTGTTGCGTTGTGTTGTTTGCTGCTTTCAGTGTCTAGTGCTGCGCGGTTGCCTATGCAAATATTTGCAACAGTTAATAGCCAAGAGCGCTGCAATGCCGACTCATCAGCAGGATGGCGTCTAGCCTCGTGCCCTTCGGCAATGCCCCAGGAGCAAGGCGTTTCATGCCCACCCACATTCACTTTAGCACACACCAACGAACGACCGAGCACACACATGAATATACACACACACACACAGATATGCACACATACACACATTCTTTCAAACGCACCCTTCACTTTCGCTTTGTTCACATTTCCGTATCCGCAGTCGCTTCGCACACATCTGCCAAATGGCGCATGCATTTGCGACATGTGTAAACAGCAAAAACAAATACAACAACATCGACATCCACATTTACTTTTCCAACAACAACTCCGATCCGTTTAGCTTTCGCTCGTACATTCATTTTGCAATCATCGCCATCCTTTTTTTAAATTTAAGTATATCGACATCAAGCCAAATACTTATCTTTAGGGTAACAGACGAGACAGATTTGATATGTATGTGATATGTATATAATTGAATTAATTTTTTTTTGAGATGTTGCTTATCAAATGCAACTAGACAAATTCTTAAAACTTACATTAAAAACAAAATTTTATTGTTTATAAAATTGCATTCTCAGCTGTATTCCCTGTTGTCTATAAAACAAATAACAATCTGTTTCCATATTTATTTTTGCTGCAATGGTAACTTTGGAGTATTACCACTCGGATGTAAGACAGGTACTCAGAATGTATAAAAACATGAACCACCAAATTATAAAACAAGTAAGAAATTTACAGTCGAGTATGGTCGACTGTGAGATGCTCTAAAGCTAAATATATATATATATGCCAAAGGCTATTCTATGTGTGTTGATACATTATTACACTCAAAATATACCATAGAGTACAAAATATATCGGACTGTCAGCCAAAGTAACTAAGACCCCCTAGTAAATAGGCGTATTTGCCCATACAAAAATATTTCTCTAATAACGTCAACAATGTTTATATGTTCGCAACCAAATATTCAGGAATTACAAAGACAATAGTTATTATTGTAGATACTAAAATTCGACTCTAGCTTTGAAATGACAGTTGTTTTTTGATTTGTATCGATGGGGTGGAAGTGGGCGTGGCAACAATTGGAAACAAGTTTGATCTCCCTGCAAACGATCGAGCGATACAAATCATTAAAAAAATGTAAGAACAATGATTTTTGAGAATATTTAAAATAAGAGATAGCGCAGAGTATTCTACTAATGCAGACACGTGATCCAAAATAGCGGCGACGATCCAATAATCGGTGCAGATGCTGTCAGTAGCACGGATGGTGTAGATAGAAATACTTTTAGTAATGCTGTTACCAAGCACAGAATATCTGAGCACTGCCGCGCATAAGTTAAGGTTCAAGATTCGGCAAAATGAAATACTGAGTGCTGATAATTCATACTTGTATGCCACTCATTTATTGGACCCAAACATTCGGCATCACTTAGTGAACTATCTCTCACTCTCTCTACTTACGGATCTACTAATCGTGAGACAGCGAACTCTCAACCTCAACTGCGCTCTTTTCACGAGTCTTCACACTGAGAATTCGCATCACAATTGAAGGAAATGCAATACGGGTGTATTGTACATGTAAAAGATTGGTAAAACGAGTTTAACACACTTGACCACACGATATTTAAAAGCATTTCTATTCCTCGTTACCTCGCTTCTCATAACAATCCTAGTTTGAAAGCTAAAGTCTTCAATTCCATGCACTCTGGAAATTTGGATGGCATCGAATAAAAATCTTGGAAGTCACAATAAATTTTTGTTTTTATTCAAAATGTTTTAGGTCTAATCATCATTTGAGTATATTTCAAGGGCTGTGATTTCCAAACAGTCCACGATACCCCTGGAGCATCTGTATCTCTATCGGCAAAGGCATATTTTCCGTTTAGATTACTGAAATTATATATTATTAAGTGAAAGTAACGTTTCTAATAATTTCACATTATTACCTAAATAAATAATTACGACGAAACCACCAGCCAAAAGATTGTAATAATACGGGATTTCTAATAACTGCAATTCGTCCAAAGCTATCATGTGTTACAAATGTACCCGTTATTAGATATTGCAGTCCATCTTTAGCATTGCCTGAAAATATTGAAGCATCTAATCTATAACCGTGATACTCGTCTTCAATGGCAAAGTAACTGTATCTGGCATATCGTGTTTCGTTTTCAAAGTCCTCAAGGAGTATATACAATTCATGAGGTTGGGATTGTGTCAGCAAGTGAATCTTCTCAAGCCCAAGGAAGAACTCTCCTTCCAGATCTCCAAAACCTTCCTTGTACTCAGCCCATGTTCGATTGAAGTCCACACTGCCATCTTTACGCCGTTGAATCACGGTCCATCCAGTTCCATCTTCAGTCAAATTCGATTCACAGGAAACTTTGAATGGGTGAGCTTTTGGGAGTGTGATTGTATGAAAGCCAGTTGATCTGCAGAGACAGCTAGATGATTGTTCACTCTGTAGTTCCTTGATTTTAACTTTTTTCAGTTTGCAAATTCTTTATTTTGTCATCTTTCGACTGAATTTCTAATTTCATTGAAGATAATTCCATCTTATACTCATCAATAAGTTTTTGTTGAGTTTTACTTTTAACTTCAAGCGACTCATTAAATTTTGACCAAAGTTCGGATTGTATCTTATGTTGATTAATTAAATTCTGTTGATTTTGACTATGACTTTCACTTAACTTTATCAATTTGCTTTGCTGTTTGAGTTGCACGTTTTTATTTTTTATCGATTCATTTAAGTTTTTTATTGTTTCGGCTTGCACCTTAATTGTTTGCTGCAATTCGTAATGTTCCTGTGTCATTGTTGTGATCGTATTTACGTATTGAAGAAGCGGCTTTACGACTTGATAACAATAGGTACTGCAATGATCATCCAATTCTTTTGAGATTGTGGAACACTGAGTACAATATTAATTTGGTTAGCTCAGTTAAATCTTAAATTCAATGGAGAGACATACCGAACATTTCACTTGAGATACAAACAATAATATTGCCAATATAATTGTTCTACACAAAGAAATATTCATTTTAATTTTGTACTCCTATTCAGTTCACAACTCAAAACAAAACTGATTGTGGTAATTGTTTATATTGCTGTCTTATCGGTACCATAATTTTTTTTGTGTTTGAAAGATGATCTTCGGGTCAAGTTTAATTGATCCGCTGTCTACTGAGATCATCAAATTGGTTTTGTGGTATTAGAAAACAACGAGCAAACAACGATAATTGTGGCGATTAGAAAAATAGAATGAAGTCTTTTTTATCCAGCATCAAAATGTAGATTGGTAAAAATTTCTACTTTGATATTAGTTTTTTCTAGCTTCAAGTTGTTGTACATATTTTTCTAATTTCATTTAAATATATTTTTATTTCGTTTCCACCCATATATTATATACAAATTATATATTTAAAAATACTATTAAACTGTGTGAATACGATATGTCAACACCTTGTCAAGTAGCCAAATTTTGTACTTTCCAGCTTTTATGCAAACAGTCAACACAAAAAATATTATTTTCTATAAGAACAACCAATTGCAAATTTATTTATTATATAAATAAATATGTATAAAAATTAAATTAGGTAGACTTTTTTATTTATTAATATTTTTTCAGTTTTTATTTACATTTTGATAAATATTTTTAATTAACTGGCCTAATCATCATGTGAGCAAATTTCATGGGACGCAATTTCCATTCGTTCCAATCCATGCTTGGAATATCCTTATCTGTATCGGTAAATGCGTAACGTCCATTTAGATTACTGAAATTTAATTCAATTATATCGTTTTTATTATTTTGAATAATAACAAATTATTACCACATATAGCAACCAATGATGTCAATATCATCATAAAATATAGTGCCAGCACGATGCACACCGGCTTTCCGCAAGACCCCTTCCATCACAGAGCAAGAGGTGTCATCGTTATCATAAAACCACCAGCCAGAATTATATTTTTTAGCGCAAGGGTTGGAGCCACTATGATGAAATTTATTTACTGTTGAAAACGGTTTATTTTTGTGGCAACTCAAAGCATCACCAGCATTTCCTGAATATATTCCCAGTTCTTCTAACTTATAAAACTCTGTCTCGTTGCCAATGACAAAGTTATTGTATCTGGCATATCGTGTTTCATGTTTGAAGTCCCCAAGGAGTATATACAATTCATGAGGTTTAGATTGTGTTAGCAAGTGAAGTTTCTCAAGCCCAAGGAAGAATTCTCCACCCAGATCTCCAAAACCTTCTTTGTACTCAGACCACGTTCGATTGAAGTCGACGCTGCCATCTTTTCGTCGTTGTATTACAGTCCATCCAGTTCCAGCTTCAATCCAATTCGATTCACATGAAACTATGAATGGCTGAGCATCGGGGAGTGTGATCACATGAATACCCGTCATTTTGCGGAGACAGCTTGACACATTGGTATTTAAATTTTCAGATTTGGTTATTTTGTTATCTTTAGACTGGATTTCTGATTTCAGATTAGATAATTGCACTTGAAACTGATCAATAAGTTTTTGTTGATTTTGATTGAGAGTTTTGAACGATTTACTCAAATTTTCATAAAGATTTTGTTGATTACGATTACGCCTTTGACACGATTCATAGAATCTTGAATTGAGTTCCGATTGCATTTTATATTCATCAATAAGTTTCTGTTGATTTAGAGCGTGACTTTCACTTAACTGAATCGATTTGTTTTGCTGCATTAGTTGCATATCTTTAGATTTCATCAATTCGTTCAAGTTTTTTATTGTTTCGGCTTGCACCTTTATTGTTTGCTGCAATTCGTTCTGTTCCTGTGTCATTGTTGTGGTAGTATTTACGTATTGAAGAAGCGGCTTTACGACTTGATAGCAATAGAGACTGCATTGATCACCCAATTCTTTTGAGGCCATAAGACACTGAATGATATAATAATGATTTTCAAAAATTATTGAAATACATATATGTATTTTAATTGAGATTCATACCGAACTATAAACTTTATATGCTATTAGCAATATTAAAAATATATTCACTTGAATATTATTCATTTTTATTTTTCACTCCGATTTGTTTCACAAGTAAACGGTAACTGAAAGCTTCTTATTCTCAAATGTTGATGGAAACCATTTGTTGTTATATTATTACAACGCAGTGTTTATACAATCATTTATATAAATATTTGCAAATTACATTTCGCTTATATGGAATAGATTAACTTAGATATGGTTGTTGTTTTTCCTTTTGCTGATGATAGATTTATTTAATTTATATATTTCTTTAAACTGCCTGTACAGTATGAATAAATATGATCGATAAATTATAATTAATAATTGTGCTTTGGCACAAATTAACAGAGACTTCGATAAACTGTTGCAAAGAATTTAGGGAAAAGTGTCGAAAATAATAAATTGTCTAATATGAAATAAATCTATATTGCGAAATAATTATATAGTGTACAGTTACTATACAACAAAATGAATATACTTTATTTAATATCAAGTTGTCACAAATTTTAAACAAATTATTAGCAATTCAATTAAAAAAAGAATTCTCTCTGGCTCACGAATAAGCCAAGTATTATGCTGGTATTATGTGTGTATATTTTCCTGCGTCTCAAATAAAGAGAGAATTAAGATGTTCGCCCGACTTAAGATGTCAGAATTGACGTCGAGGAACGAACGCCTTGATCTGCTTTAATCGTACTTGGGATGCTAATCCCCGTGGGCATGTCCTGTGGCTGCCAGTGCCTTTGTTAACAGCCCAATCCTATGCTGTTGCCGAGTTTGCTTTGTGTTTGTTTTTCGCTTATCTGCAGCTTGTCCGTGCCCATTTTCCAGTTAATGATCAAAGGGATGGTGTTGCCCCTTTTTTTTTATTTCTCTCTCTACGTCTAGTCAGGTGGATTGTCAGTTCGTCGCCACGTTTTAAGCGCATCTTTTTTTTTGTTAGGTGTTTGCCATTCACTCATTTAGACCTTTTGGCAGAGCCATAACAACGTAATCGAGTGTATACAATGCGATAAAGTCGAATTGCTAGCACTTAATACTGCTGCAAAAGCAAAAAAAAAAAAAAAAAAAGAAAACGAAAATGTTTCGGCAAATTGGCCAACTTTGCGCATTTTTTTTTTTTTTGCACGTCCTTTGACTGCCCTTGCAAGCACCTTCTGCTTCTGCATCGCTCGAACTAATGAAGTGCCAAATACTAAGTTATAGTTGCGTCCCATAGGCATCATAATTGTAATTGGCCCGACCAACTGAGTATGTTACGTTCCATGTCCACGCAAACGATGCCGAGATACGCATAATTATAGCAGGCGCAATGCATGAAAATGGCTTCTTTTAAGCCCTTTATAACGATTACTTGGTTAAGTGCCTTGTAATGTTGGGTATGCAAGACTTTTAAGAATTCAAAATTGAAATATATAACAACTAAAGAGGAATGATAATATGAGTAATTAATAAACAATAAAAATATAATACGTATTTAATATGTAATAAGTACTAAAATAAAATATGGAAAACTAATATTACACTAATTTATTCATCTTGTTATGAATATTTCAAAAACTTATATTTTATAAAATCTAGGAGTCATAAAAGATGAATTGGAATTTAATTAAAGTCACCTATTTTTATTATCGCCTATTTATTACGTTATATTTTATTATATAATATAATATAATATTATATTATATTATATTATATTATATTATATTATATTATATTATATTATATTATATTATATTATATTATATTATATTATATTATATTATATTATACAATATTATGTTATATTATTATTTAAGGCACTGTTTACGTGGTATCTTTTAGTCGTGAAAGTTTCTCTCTTTGACCGGACTTTATATTCGCCCGTCCATATTAGAGACATTTAGTGCGCATTAGGCGATGTTTTTTTTTGAAAAATGCTTTTCAATTATGTTTTGTGCTCTTGTCCTCTGGTTGGAAGGAGGCAGAAAGAGAAAGAGAGAGGGAGAGAGAGAGAGAGCAACATTCCGCAACGCTTCGCTGTACCTGTGCACTCGGCTCATTGCGCACGGCTGCGCTTTTGGCAGCCACGCCATGCTCTCCATCATCATCCTCATCCACATTGTCGTACACGTTGTCGTTGTCGTTTGCGCCCTCGTCCTCGTCCTCGTCTTCGTTCTCATCCGCATCCTCTTTGGCCGTGTCCTTTTCGAGGTGGTTTGGAATCGTTTATAATTTTCATAGTATTCATTGTGGCAATTTTTTAGTTTTTTGTTGATAGTGTTTCATATCTGAATATGCATGAAATTGGCATTGTTCAAAATCAATTTAAAATGCTGCCGGTAAAAGCAATTTCGCATACGCCATGTGCGCGACATATTTGCTGGGAAAGCGGGTTATTGAAATATATTGCATTTGCATTTGCTTTTCCCAGGGTATTAAGGGATGCCAATGCTCAAATGGCATGAAAACTGTTGAAGTGGAATAAAAACTGTCATCTTACGACGAGGCTTGCCTGATGGATACTCTGTACTCATAATTTAAGTAGCACTGTCTTTAAAATTCGCCAACTTACTATACAAATTAACATGTTATTTAATGAAAATATTCATAGTTGTATAGGTAGAACTACTAAACTAATATACCCCATTGATTTGTTATCCTTTCTATAGATAGATTTTATATAATCGAACTAAATTTAATAACCTTCCAGTTGGATAAAATTAAAATCGATTTAAATTGATAAATCGTTTGCTAGCATGCAAAACAAGATTCTTGAAGTTATTTTTTTTCTTGTTTCAAATCATTAGTTTTGTTTACAAAGAAAATCACTTAGCATTGAGGCAAGTTACTTCAGCCACCTGCAAACTTGGCTTATAAATAAATCAAATGTGTAATCCCAAAGGCACTTTCAAATAAATTGTATTTACAGCAAGGAGTCGGAGCAAGTAAAATGCCGCTTTCAATTTACTGCCATTGCAAAAGGCGAAAGACAAATTTTAAATAAATTGCAAACAAATGCTCTTATTCAATTGTGTAACAACAACTAAAACAAGGACGACAAAAATAAAACACATAAAATAAAATAAGCTGCAAGTTTGCAGCTGCAGACCGCAAAGCACTTGACACGCTCAGCTGATGTCCAATATAATGCAAAAACTTTCGAACGCACGATAAATGCGATGCTTTTCTTTTGTTGTGGTTTTTCCATCAACTCGATGCTCGTATTACATACACATGAATATGTATGTACAGTCTGTGTGTATGTGTGTGTGTGTGATACCTAAAGGATGACACAATTGCATAAACAAAAGCGAACATTCAGAGAGCAAAAACGGAGACTAAATGCTAATACTAGTTGTAATCTATAGTTATACTCTGTGAAACTAATTCGGATGCCATGCTGTAATGTATATTGATTATTCTAGTGCAAAGATTTTCAATTAATATGCAGGGTATTTTGTCTTTCCAACCATCTTAAAGTGAACATATTAATTGCTAGTTTACCAGTTAACGAGACAACGAGACAATTTCAGAACGGAAATTGCAAAAATTGTGATATCATCAAATAGAAATTGCACATATTTTTGTATTGTTTACAAATTCTAATCATGTTTATTTTAATGATTTCACTTATAATAAATCAAATGGGAAATACAAAAGCAATTGGCAATTGGCACTGAGGAGCTAATATGCCCGTAATCTAAGCTAGAAGTTCAATATCAATTTGAACGATGCAAATGGTAGCAACTTCCACTGAACAACAACGACTCCTTAGGAGTTCTTCTGTGGCACCTTCACAATGACGCTCTTCACCTCTGTGTAGTTGGAGAGCGCATATTCGCCGTTCTCACGTCCATGACCGGACATCTTGTAGCCACCGAAGGGAGTCTGAGAGGCGAGGGCATTGTAGGTGTTCACCCAAACAGTTCCAGCGCGCAGTCCATTCACCAGATAGTTGGCTTTGTCAAGATCCTTGGTAAAGACACCGGCGGCCAATCCGTAGTCGGAGTTGTTGGCACGCTCGATGACCTCATCAAGCTGCTTGAAACGAATCAGCTGCTGAACGGGACCGAAAATTTCTTCGCGAGCAATCGTCATGTTGTCATTAACATCGGCAAACACTGTGGGCTGCACAAAGTAACCGGGCAGACCATCGGGACGGTTGCCGCCAGCGACAAGCTTGGCACCCTGGTCCTGGCCGGTCTTGATCAAACCGAGAATCTTTTGCATTTGTTCTTCGTTGACCTGGGGACCCTGTTCGGTGGTGAGGTCGAAGGGATTGCCAACGGTACGCTGCTTGGCACGTTCCGCACTGCGCTCCACGAACTCATCGTAGATCTTGTCCTCCACAAAGGTGCGAGAGCCAGCACAGCAGCATTGACCCATGTTGAAGAAGAGGCCAAAGTGAGCAGTCTCTACGGCATAATCAAGATCGGTGTCAGCCAATATAATGTTCGGCGACTTGCCGCCCAACTCGAGAGTGACACGCTTCAGATTGGTGTTGCCCGATGCCAACTGAATCAGTTTGCCCACATCTGTGGATCCCGTGAAGGCGACCTTGTCGACATCCGAATGGTTGGCCAAGGCAGCGCCAGCTTCACCGAAGCCGGGCACCACATTCACCACACCCTCGGGGAAGCCAGCTTCCTTCACCAACTGGGCGATGTACAAGGCGGTGAGACTGGTCTGTTCGGCGGGCTTCAGCACAATGGTGTTGCCCGTGGCTAGGGCAGGACCCAGTTTCCAGGCCATCATTAGGATGGGGAAATTCCAGGGTATGATCTGACCACAAACACCGACGGGTTCATGGCGTGTGTAGCTGAAGAATTCACCATCCATGGGAATCGTTTTGCCGTGTGTCTTATCTGCCCAGCCAGCAAAGTAGCGAAGATTCTTAATTGCCGTGGGCAAATCGACATTGTAGGACATGCTATAGGGTTTACCGTTGTCCAGGGTCTCCAAGCTCTAAACATTGAATTTGGTTTTAGTGGGTGAATTAAGAATACCGTTGAAGTACTTACCGCCAGATAAACCTGATCACGTTCCATGAGGTCAGCCAGGCGATAGAGAAGACGGCCACGATCAGAAGCATCCATGCGACGCCATGGGGATCCCAATCTATTAATAAAAAGAATTACATAAATTGGATTGCAGATAAATGCTCAATATATACATTTCACGCTATCAATAGTATAACAATGATAACAAAGTGATTCAATTAGAGCTTCCTTACTTCCACTAATAATATTTTTATTTAGCATAATAAAGCGGGTTCTTTTCATTGAATTGCGTGAAATAATATTGCGGAATTCGATAGTTGTTCAACTCACTTGAATGCTTGACGAGCAGCCTTTACGGCAAAGTCAACATCTTCCTTGCCTGCGGATTGAACTTCGGCAATACTCTTTGCGGTGGTTGGATTAATCGTCTCAAAGCTCTTGCCTGACTTGCTCTTGTGCCACTCATTGTTGATAAAGAGCTGCAGTAGAAAGGGGTGGGAGAAACAACAGAAACAATAATATGAAAAACAGTGTCAATAACAAAAGCGTCATGAAAAAATGTAATATTCAAGAGATTGTGTCCGACATGACGTACCCTCTTTTTCACCTCAAAAAACAGCTGATAAGCGCTTAAACCAACCGTTCTGTGGTTGTATGAATGTATTCGTATACCCCCAATAATATTTGCTTTATCAATGTTTATAAATTTCTAAAGAAATACAAACATCTCATACACACCCCATAATAGGTATGGTGATGAATTGAAGCACGCATATCAAGACTCAGATGTTGAATCTGTTTGAAGGCAAAGTCAGCATGACTCGTCAAAATGCAAAGTATTGAGAAAAATTTCCGCTAGACATTCGATTCGCGAATGTTTAAATTTATATGTGGAGCACACACGTGTGAGGGTCTGTCTAGCCGGTGTCTAGTGTCTAGGCTTTCGGATTGCCCGGAGTGATTAAACTCGTTGTGAAACTACCAAAAATGCGTGTGTCGCATTTAATGGAAAATTTCTTATCAGCCACAGCTGGTAAGAGAAAGGCGTTATACTCATTTGATGCCGGAATATCAAAAGATTGGTAGCCTAGGTACTCTTAAAGATATGAAAATAAATGAACACAAGTTGGTTAAATATGTGTAGACTTCTGACAATCCTAGGTGTTTAGTAAAAATACAACACTTATGCATTTTAAACATTTCTTATCAGTACTCAATGCACACAAACATCACCTGTTAAAGAATACTATATATAAACTCGTATTATATACTATTTTAAATGCTCTTTTTTTTCAAAGGAACTTTTCTTTAAACTTTGAGACATTTAAGTGTAACATGATGAGTTCAGTTAATTAATATACAATGTATTCCACATGCATTCCATAGTTCGTTAGGCGGAAGCTTAACAAGTTGTGTAAATTGCCAGTAGACAACAAAACTTTTTAGAGTCAAACAAAAACTTTCGAGTACATCGAGAGAACGAACACGATGGCGCTCTCAATAAGAGGGGCGTTGTGATATAACAGCGACCACAACAGCGTCGAGAATTGAGAGCGTAAGAAAACGACAACAACAACAGCCGGCAGACGAATAGCACAAGTTTTGCTCTGGTTTTTTCCCCTCTTATTCTACTGTTTGCTACCATATGTGCTTTTGTATGTTGATGCGCAAATAAACATGCATGTATGTTTCTTACTTAATGTGTGTAAAAATGTACATCTTATGTACATACATATGTACATACATATGTACTAACGCACATGCATACATACATACATATGTATACAGCCGCTTGTTTCACCACAGTTAGCCGCATGCACGACGTTAATTTGGGAATTACTAATTAATTCCAAACATGATTAGAACGTAACTCAATTTAGTATGAATCGTATTAATATTGTAGCGGAAGATTTGGCTTTTCTTTTGCTATCGTGATTTGCACATTGAACAGGCTTTTTGCGTTTGCTTTGTTGGCGCGCCGGCAGAAGAATAGTGCACCAAAGGGAGACAGCAAAACAGCTGCGTTACCTCAAGGTCAAGAGACACACACACACACACAGAAAGGAACCACTCTTTACTCTGACCATATCATACTGGAATAAATATAAATTTATACTATGCATGTTCGGTGGTTGATAAAAGGTTTGCTGAATTAGTATAATTCTGATATTTATATATGTACATAGATATAAATAAATGTACTTACGCCGGTGTAAAGCACATCTGGAGAAGTCTGAGGCTCTGGCAACGAGGAGTACGATACGGCAGCTGTCAAATTTTTATGCTGTGTGCGCAGTAAAGCGCTTGTCTTCAATATGCGCAACATTTTTTTTATTACTTTTAATCTTAACACAACTTTTTAAAAATGTTAAACTGCCTCCTAACTGCGCAGCGTTCGATTAAGAACTGCCAAATAGCATTCGAGCTCTTAGCGTGAAAGCTTTTAGTCAATAGTTCGCTATAAAAGTTTGGAGAGGAAAGATGGCGCCCTCATATAGTTTGTGCTCTCTTAAGCTTTTTGAGTGCTTTTGCATATTTGAGAGAGTTGAAAGCCACACAACAACAACATCATGTACAATATCGGAAACTGCTACTGATCGCTGACTGCCTCTTTAAGTGCCTTTCGCTCATTTTGAGCGCAAGTCATTGAGGAGTGCGTCTCAATTGAGTTTATTTGCGATACTGAACACATTTGAGCAAGCACCTCTGCGCAAAAATAACTCATTTATTTTCGTTGCGTGTTAACAAAAAATTGTAGTCGAGAAACTTTTAACGCTGCGTTCAATCTATCAATCTATCTATCTATGTACATACATATGGTACACATAGTATAGATTTGCCTGAACACATTATAAGGCTTTTATGAAAACATATAAGAAAACTTTATTGCATTAATTGCAACTAATTAAGTACATACTGAACTTATTTTCCACAATGAATGTTGAAGCTTAGATTTAAAATTTGGTGTTTTTGATTTGGGTAAAAAAAATCGCTTACTGAAGTTAATAAAGTAAAAAAAAATTTTAAACTCATTCATTGAAGAAATTTACACAAATTTATAAAAGTATTTGTTGACTGTTTTTAATAGCTGCATAATAACAAAAATTATTGTAGTTCTAGTAAAATAAGAATAAAAATAAAATCCTGGTATTAACATGCTTTTGCTTACTAATTTTATCGATTAAATAAACTAGGATTTCTTTTTTTTTCATGGCCAATTAATTTCATTTAATGTTGGTTCGAAGCAATTCCTAGTGAAAATCATGCCAATAGCTTTGTCTGTTGGAACAAAGCTTATTTTCGCACTAGTGATTAGTATCCTTCACTGTCTCGTTAGTGGACATTGTCATTGTTTTCATTTCGAGTTGTAGCTTGTTATAAAATAAAAGAACGCTGTTAAGCAAAAGTCACTTAAAAGGGATGACTAATGTGGGATAAGCACAATTAGTTCTTTTGTTATATTCATTTTCGTTAAAGGTTTTTAGAAATACAGAATCAAAATAAGTGGAAATTGGATGCATAATCTAGATTTATTATTTAATACAACTAGCATTTTATTTTGATTAGTTGAAACAGATTTTAAGTCATGATTATTTCCCATTAAAGTCTTCTAACTAATACGATTTGTGTGTTCAAGTGCCAATTATAACATTTGATGTTCCAATTATTAGTAAATGATGAACGATAATTGTTTATTGGCGGCTTCTCACGCAATCAGCGTGGGCAGGCGAGAGCATGACGCATACGCACTGTGAACCAAAGCAGACGATAAAAAAAAATCACAAACTAAATTACAAAACTAATCCCGAATGAATAAGGGAGCTTGACAACCTAACAATGATCTGGCTGTCCTATCCACTTGTCGATGCTCGACTGTAGCCTGACATGGTCAATTACCATAATCAAACAGGGCCAATAAACTTTATTGGCGATTGTTCTGTGTGTGGTCCTGTTGGTCAAAGTGTTGTTGTTGTTGTCGTTGTCGTTGTTCGTGTTATTTTTGTTGTTGACTGCTCAACGTCCGTATGAAATATTTAATTTATCCAACACAAACAGTTGGGCATTAAGAATGAATCGCATGTGGGAAACGCAGGAGACTCTCAAATGTCAACGCACCCGGATTGGGGTATTTTAAGAGCTCTGCTTGAATGCTGCAATAAATGTGTAATTTCATTTAAAACAAATTGTTGGAAATTGGCAAAAATTGAATGTAATTACTTCGTGTGGAATCAGGAAATTCAATTAAATAGAGCGTATTTCTAGATGTACTTAGTTCGTTGATTACTAATTTTCTCATTATTTAGAGTTACTAAAGCTTTGTTCTACTAAAACACGACTTTAAATTACTTTTTTTGTCTTGCATTCTCTTGTAAAACTGGCAGAATACTTATGCAATTTCATGCTTATATTGCCAAGCACAAATTTCGACATGCTTGGCTGCATTTTTGGCAAAAATCGATAAATGAAATTATGGCAATAATTATAAGGATATTTGAACATGTTATTTAATGAAATCCTAAAAAAAAGAACTTGTGTAACAAAATGATTTTCTACACAACATATTATGGTATATGTATATGTGTGCATATGTGCTTTAAAGAGTTCTATGTATAAAATAAATATGGCAGAAATTTCAATGCACAGCAAAAGAAGCTGGCAAAAAAGGTCAGCAGAAAATTGGAAATGTATGCAAATGGCTTATGGCTGGATTTACTTACACTTTGTATCCCTGTCCTTGGTACCGCCCTTTGGGGGGTCTTCGCATTCTTTTTTGTTTTTATCACTCAGTTTCAGGAAGCAAGCCAAGAACCCAACCTGACCCACCGTGTTAGCTATAAGTTTTCTTCTTTCGCTCTTTTTTTGTGTTCCGATTTAATGGCAAACTGCGAAAGGGTCAAGCAAACAACACACAAGGATAAAAGAATTATGGCGATGGTAATTTGTAAAGTTATTATGGCATAAATGGCTGTTCGAATGGGGCTAACAGGGCGTATACGTAGTGCAGCTAATTTGTATGCAAATCCACTTAAATTTATTGCCCAGCTCTTTCATCTCCATTCATCTTTTCCATCATTGCAGATATGAAACTTACAAGGCAACGCTCAAGAAAATTCCGGCTACTCGTCTCTCGCGTCTGACCGAAGCTCTGGCCAACTATGATCCAGTGCTCAATGAATATTTCTTTGATCGTCATCCCGGCGTTTTTACCCAAATACTTAATTACTACAGGTGAGCTAAATTGTTCCACTGTGTATTTATAAACATTATTTATTGCTCCACAATTGCAAGAACTTATTTTAATTAGTGAGCGCAAATATATAAGTTCATAAATTTGTATTAAAATTAAGATTTGAGGCTATTCGTTTTCATCGACGGAAAGTAAGAGTATATAAATATGTCTACTCGGTAAACAATTTGTACAATACGATATGTTAAATGAAAACAAATTGTGTGTTTCATTTAAAATTATCAATAAAAAGTATAACATACATTCACAAAAATAACACTTTTATTGTTTGTTTAAGAAAAGTTCGCATCATTTTGCAAGTAAGGATATAAGAGATAGTAAAGCTTAAGTTTTGTACGGATTGTAACCGATTGTTTTACTATTCACTTATACATATAACAAATTTATATCAACGATTATAATATACAATAACTATAATACTTTTACTTGCGCTAGAAAAAAGCAAAATGTCTCCGTTATTTTTGAGTGAAAAGTATCCCGAACTGAGGTTTGAATAAAGCTCACACTACACCTTAATTAACTCATTCTGCAAAGGGTATTTAATCTTCGTTAGGTGGCGTCTTGATGTTCGAGCATTATTAACATTACAAAAGCAAACAAGCTTAAATTTTAATTATTTACCTCAACAAAAACATTGGCGAAAGTCATAAATCTTCGCCGCTGCTGCTGCTGCTGCTGGAAAACTTTATCAAAAATGTTGGCTCTTTTTGAGTTGCGAGCAAAGACAAAGAAAATAAGAAAGTAAAAGGCAAAGACAACGCTCATTAGCTGGCAAAGATAAATTGAAAGTTAGTGGGTTACCTAAGTTACTTAAAATTAAATGACAGGTTACCTCTTTTGCCTCCTTCTTGCTCATCAGCAAGTGCAAATGAAGTTGTTAATGGTAATTGAGCCTCATTTCCATACCTAGAGTACTCAATTATATAGTTATGCTGCGGGAAGAACTTCAAGTTGTAGCATCCAACCTGCCTCGGGGTTTGGGTAAACATTTCTTTCAATTCAATTAACATAGTCAGGGGAGCTGCATATCGAAGGTGCTTCAATGCAAAAATAAAGCCAGCAGACAATTTTGCTACAAACGATTTATGTTGGTGACGCTGCGCACAATCAAATTACGTATACGCCACGGGCTACCGACAATTTATAAAGCAATTTGTGAATTTGTGCAACGCTCTGTGAGAACTTGGTAGAAAAATCGGAAAAATAACGTTGTAACAAGAAAAATTAACTGGGGAAGGAAAACGGAAATTGGTCAATGTATTTCATGGAGAAAGAGAAAAACAAAGGTGAAGCTTGCACTTGAAACTTGTTGTTTGCTATGTTGTAGTATACCTAAATGCAAGAACAAACAAGTAAGAAAGCTGCAGTCGAGTGTGGTCGGCTAAATGGTTTGGTATTATTTTTAAAACATACCAAATTAATATACTGCAAAAATACTAAAGCATACCGAGGATTATATTTTGTATATCACTTTGGTACTACAAAAATATATCATAGAGAACAAAATATTCCATATTGTCAGCCAAAAAATCTAACTTCTATATTTTTTATCTGATCGCATTAAAATTGGAATCGTAAATATGTACTAATCATTAATCAATAATCATTAATCATTATTCTATGTAGCAAAAATCGCGACTTCAAATTAAAATCGAAATTACGTTTATTATTAGATTTTTTCAAGGGGGCGGGGCGGAAGTGGGCGTGGCAAAAAAAAATTAAAGTAAAGTTTATCTGCGTGCGAACATAGCAACATAGCAATGCTATCAAAACAGTTATAGTTATCTATCTCTTATAGTTCATGCAGACATAGCTATATCATAGCTATATATTTTGGCTGATCAAGAATATATATATTTTATAGTATTGAAGATGACTCTTTCTGCCTTTTACGGGTATAAAAAAATGTTTTATTTGACAAGAGTACGAATACATATCTACCATTTTCCAATACATCGAAACACAGGAAACCTCCAAAAAAGTTGCGAATTTCACACAAAATTTTCTTGTTGTCAAGGGTTTTTTGTTTATTTGGCAATATTTATGTGCCACCGATGCTTTAAATTGTTTGCTATACGATGCAGTCATGCTGTAAAACAAAAGTCAAGTTTTTCACATCTCTACGCAATGCGTAAATTATAACACGACATGGCAGAGGCATAAAAAATAACCCTTTATGTCAGGCCACTGCAGTCGGACATTTGAAATCGTTTTACCTTTCATCTTCCCACCTAGAAGCGATGGGCGTATTTGAAGGATGATACGATGCGCATAATAAAATCCGCAATTCACTTGTCCGCCCGCCGCATTTTTAATGTCCTTGAGGCTCGGTGTGGATAGTAGCTCGAGTTCGAGGTTTTCTTGTTCTTTTTTTTTATTTGGTGTTCCTTTCAGCATTCACAATTCACAATTCAACATTCACCGAGTGCTATGCGGGATATGAAAAACGATTCGAAGCAAGCCGAAAGCAGCTAAGAATAAAAAAAGGAATAATTGCATAAAATATGCAGAAAAACTGGACTGTCAGAATGCACACGTGGCACATGGAAAAAGTGCCGCATATGGCCGCATCCAGCAGAAGAGCCGAAAATAAAACAAGCCCCCGAATAGCAGCCAATGAAACGATTACTTTCATTGCGAATACTCACACGAATACTTGTACTACTCGTACATACATATATAGTATGTTGTTGCACTGCAGACGACTGTCCAGTAGCTGATATGGTATTACAACTTGGCCAACAACTGCGGACAGGAACATGTCCTTGGTGAGGTCTGCTTCCTCTCTCTTTCTCTGTTTCTTCTGCCTCTGTCTCACGCACCTGCAGAAAGCATTTGCAGCAATTTGCACACGAAAAACACGAACAAATTTTTACCCATGTTGGGGGTCATAAAGAAACAATGGGTTTGTCCTCCTCGGGGACCGGTGTCTTCAGCTATGAGTATGAATCTGTCAGTCATGCATATGCAAGTGATATGCTATTGTGAATCGCTTGATCTCCTCGTCGTTGAACATGATTGGTTTTTTGCTTCAAATCTACCAATTTGCAGTTATTTCGCAAATTCGGTTTTTTGTGAAAACAAATGGCAGACAGATTGACGTAAGTTAATTGAAAATCGTTAAAAAAAAGTATATTATTGTGAGATATAAAATAAATTTAATTTAGTTTTGTCAAATATTAGCATTCTTATAATTATGAATAATATAAAAACTAAAAGAAGAAAGAATACTTGTTTTACAGAAAAAAACTATATTTTAAATAACGGTAAGGTAACAGTAAGGTTAGTCTGGTAACAGTTTGTCTTAGTATTTTAAGTTCATTATAAAAAATAACTGGAACTCGTATTTTCAAGATAGTATTAACTTTATTTGCAATATTTGATTAAAGATCTAAATAGAATGAAATGAAAGTTACTGTATATTAAAGTTTATTTATCGAAAATAAACCTGAGTTGCTAAGTTTTTCAAGTATATGTAAGTGAATGAATGAAGTGAATAAGTGACTGAATAGTCACTAATATTAGTCTATTTTTATTACTAATTATCTTAGTTAACTAATGTCAACTTTTATATGTTGTATGATGCCATTGTAAATAATGTTATTGAAAACTATTAATTTTTACAGAACTGGTAAGCTGCATTATCCAACGGACGTCTGTGGTCCACTGTTCGAGGAGGAACTGGAGTTCTGGGGTCTCGATTCCAATCAGGTAGAACCATGCTGCTGGTCAACTTACAGTATACATCGTGATACGCAAGTGAGTAGAGTTTCAAAGAATCCTTTAAATTTGTGCAAAATACCTTTATTAATATTGCAATTTTGTTGGCAATGCGTTAACAGAACACTTTAGCCATATTAGATAAACTAGATATTGAAAATGAGAAGCCCACGGAGGAGCAAATAGCTCGACTGTTTGGCTTCGAGGAGGCATTAAGCAATGGCGAGCTTAATTGCTGGCAACGCTTAAAGCCCAAGATTTGGGCCATGTTCGATGAGCCGTCGAGTTCAACGGGTGCCAAGGTACACTTCTTAGAATTAATCGAACCAAGATCTTTTGAAATTCATTGAGCATTCTCGATTTGCAGTTTGTTGCTGGCATGTCGGTATTCTTTATATTTGTTTCTGTGATATCGTTCTGCCTGAAAACCCATCCCGGTTTTCGCGTGGATCTTCCCACCAGCTACGGCGGCAGCTCAGACGCCGGATCAACCACGTCTGCTCATGATCCGTTGACGCCGCCAATCAGTCAGCCACCAGCCCATCATCAGCCACCACAGACGCAGTATCATCAGCACAGCATAACACCGCCAAGCGGAAGCATTGGACCCACGTTTCGTGTCACGAACTACACGAGCTACAGCAGCGGCAATTTGAGTGCCGCCCAGGCCACCTCAATAGCCACAATCAAGGGCAATCAGCAGCGCCAACGGCTGAAACGAAGTCTCAATGCGAGCAGCCTCAATGACTTTATTGAGCAGAAGCTTTTGGGCCACAACGGGCGCAGGCAACACGGTTGGGTCGAAACCTATGGCCAACCGCATAAGGCGTTCTTCTATGTGGAGCTGGTTTGCAATGTGTGGTTCTTCATCGAGGTCATCATTAGACTAATTGTGTGTTTCACTTTGGTATGACAAATTCAATTCGATGCTGATTAATATTCTTGTTGACAGGTCTCACCCAATCTTTGGCAATTTATCAAGTCTCCTGTTAACATCATTGACTTTACGGCCACGCTCAGTTTCTATACGGATGTCATGCAGCGCATGGGCGAGTACACAGGACTCTTGGAAGCGTTCTCGATAGTGCGGATCATGCGTCTCTTTAAGCTAACCAGACACTCGCCAGGACTGCGCATTCTGATCCACACGTTCAAGGCCTCGGCCAAAGAATTGACGCTGCTTGTGTTCTTCCTTGTGCTCGGCATCGTTTTCTTTGCCAGCCTGGCCTACTATGCCGAAAAGTTGCAGGTATGAAGCAAACAAAATGTAAAAGTGTTGTGAAAACAGAGTTCAATTTGTGGAATAAGTTTCGTAATTAATTTTTGATCAGTGAACTAAATCGTTCGATTTTATTGCCAACGTTGTTCATTGTTAATCGCTCGATTTTTTTAAGTTTTCGTTCGATAATTTCAAGATTACTTTATTTTAAGTACAATTTTATTATTCAAATCCATAAATGTTTGTATTCTTACTTAAAATTTGTTGTTCCATTAAAACTCTGAAATTGCATTTGTCAAATCAGTTCAAAAGAATGCAAATGAACGACTAATCATCAATAGAACAAATTAACCAGAACTAAAATAGATCAAAAGTGAACAAGTGCACAAAAAGAGCAATAAAGGTTCACTTATTGAATTCATGTACTTTACTAAATAAGAAATTGTTGTTCGTTTAAAACGTGGACGCAATAATATAATACAGTACTTAGATTCCTATTGAAGTATCTTCAATGAGTTGTTGTTGTTGGTTGTGCTTAAGCACACTCGTCTAGTCTCTAGGGAATTGTTTGGGCTTTAAGACCCGTTCACTTTTGTAAAAAGCGTATATTAGCGTTGTCAGATTCAAGAGTGAAAAGAAAACGTATATTTTCTTGTTGAGTAAAATGCCTTTAAATAGCAAAACCTTTATTTCTGAGACTTATAATAAGTTAACAAAAGTTTATAATATTAATAGTCATTTACATACATATAAATGTATGTTAAGTTTTCTGTCTTACAAAAAAAAAGCAATAGAAGTTAAAAACTCGCAATGGTAAGATAATTCATGTTTTCAGTATGCACTCGTCTTGGCCGTAAATATAATTTGCAGGCAATTAATATAATGCCTCGGGATACATCCAGTTAAAGTGAAGGGTCTATAGCAGTCCTTAAATTATCTGTTGCCGCTCTCAAGTCTCCTATCTTGCATTTAATTTTCTGCTCTTCTTTCCTTTCAATTATCTGTTGCAGGACAATCCAGACAACCAATTCAAGAGCATACCATTGGGATTATGGTGGGCTATTGTTACCATGACCACAGTGGGCTATGGCGATGTGGCGCCCAAGACCTATCCGGGCATGTTTGTGGGCGCACTCTGCGCTCTGGCTGGTGTACTCACCATTGCACTACCCGTACCTGTTATCGTTAGCAATTTCTCGATGTTCTATTCGCACACACAAGTGAGTAGAAGCAAACGCGCAACTCGCTTATTTTGAGCCATTTAATTTCTGCTCCTTTCTCTCTCTATCTCTTTGTGTTTTGCAGGCACGCTCCAAGCTGCCAAAGAAACGACGTCGCGTCTTGCCTGTGGAGCAGCCGCGTCGCAAGCGGGAGCCGCCGGCGCCGCATCGCGGCAGAGCGAATGCTATCAAACAAACACCGCCGACAGTGGGGGGGCGTGGTCGGTGCCCATACGTGCGTACAGGCGCCCACGCCGATGTTCAAGGATGCGTTTGGTGGTGCTAAAATTGGTGAGTAAAGTCGAGCCAAAGTCTCCAGTTCACGATTCACAATCCACTTCCTGCAGTCAATTTCTATGTCTATGTGTATGTGCCTCACACAAAAAACCCTGTGCTACAAACACGTTGCTGTAGTTATTGCTAAAACAAAAAAGAAATCAAAAAACAATATGATTATAATTTGTTGTTCGTTCTTCTTTTATCCGTTGTTGCTTTTTGTGTGCAGCTGTTTAAAGCATTCAGAGCCCACATGACACCACGACAAAAACACACCACAGACAGACAACTCTCAACTTGGTCAACAACACTACTAACCACATACTACTACAACAACATTATCACACACACATTACTGCATGCTGAGCTGTTTTGTTGGCGTATGTTTTACTCCTCGGAGGCCAAAACTAATTTCATTCAATTTATTGTTTAATTATTTTATTATTAATGCACCCTTCCATGCCTCCAGCTCAGGACTCCAGCTGCTCTCGGTATCTGACTATGTTCGCAGCCCCTTGGGGGGTTATTTTGCTAAATATGGAAATTTCTCAAGGATCATTATTCAAACGCATTCAACTAAACATTGAAGCTGGCAGCGTCTGTTTACTATATTTCTCAAGTTATTCACACTAAGTACTTAGTTGGCCCACAGCCAGTCCAATTGCAGACTTTGTTTTGCTAGCGACAATTGTTGAGTTGCCACCCACATAAATTCTACATATATGTATATTATATGAATACGAATTATTACTTAATTTGGTGAAACTTCTTCAATTTCTCTCGCAACTTAAGAATCTTAAGCGCTTCCTGCAAATTATGAGAAAATTGCACTTCAAATGTTTATGTTCGATTCATTATCAAATTGATTATATCAATGTAGTCAAACAATAAAATGTGCAAGCTTTCATAAATCGAACTATAATTTACGAAGGTGATTTAGAGTTTCTAATTCAGTATACATACTATATATGCAATATATATTGTTAATTAGAGTCAACAGTCGACACGATTTAGCTCTGCCTTTCTGTCTGTCTGTCCGTATGAGAAACTTAGATCTCAAAATATAATAGATACAGTGAAAATTTTGACAGTACTTATTCTTGTCGCCCGCAGATTAAGTTTGCCTTACATTTTTGTCACACCCGCTGCTGCACCTGTGAATCGAAGAAACGAATAACATATTTTTAGGAACTAATTTTATGTGGCAAATGACGGTTGCTGCAGTCGGGTCTTAGCGACTTGACAATCTGGTATTTTTTGTACTCTATGGTATACTACGAATATAATAATATACCAAGTTTAACCTTCATGTCATTATTTATCTATATTGTAAAATATTCTTTTTAAATTTATAGATTGTTTTGCAATTACTTGATTATGATAAACACTTACATATTTTTTATATATTTTTTAAATTTTATGAGTTGAGCTTTTTTGCTCGAAACAGGCACACAAACTGCAAAGCGAGTATTTATCGTTATGGTTTAAGTACATACCGACTTCCTACACACAAACAACCATAATTATGTATGTGTATGGCAATGTGTGTGCGTGTGTGAATTTGTTTATTTGTTGTGTGTGTATTGATGTACGTATCTCGTGTACTACTATTGCAAACCTTTCAATGTTGTTTTGACCGTGATGTTTTTCTATCGTTCGTTTGTTTGTAACTCCCCACTGTGCCTCTCCCCACGTATTTCTATTACCGCTCTGTGTTTGTATGTGTGTGTGTGCGTGATGCGAGTGTTCTCATGTAACTGTAACTCTAACCGTAACTGTAAACTGTAACCATGTAAACGTAACCGTAAAACGTAACTGTAACTGTAACTACAAATGTATATGTTATGTGTGTGTGTGTCGTTAGGCAATGTGAACGGCGTGAATGTCATTGGCCTGCATCTGCACAGGCCGCCGATAACGACCTGCGCGGCCAACTGTCACACCCACACGCACGCTTATACCTACGCCCACAGTCAGAGCCACGGCCAAGCGACACAAACGAGTCATGGCCACAATTTGGCACATACGACGACGACGGCGACGCTACCCGCCGGCTCCTTAGCCAACGCCAACGCCAATGCCAATGCCAATGCCAACGCAATCGCCTCGGCCGATGGCTCCACGGCCACGACGCCGCCGCCGCCGCCACTGTCGCTGTCGCTGTCGCTGCCGCCGCCGATGCTGGTGTCCGCCGGCGCTTCGGGGCCCACATTCATCAGTTGTAAGTGTTGTCTTGTCGATGTCTTGTCCAGCGTTATTCCTCTCTCTCTATCTCTCTCTCTGTCTGTTTTTTGCTCTGTCTATATCGCTCGCTCGCTCTCTCTCTATCTCTCTGTCTCCGTATATTCTTTTTCACCCCTTTCATCAAGGAATATCGCATGCAATACCTTCCCAGCACGAAGCATGATATTTTTGATAAATTTTAGAAGCTGAGTCCAAATTTCATTTTAATAACTTTTATGGGCCCACAATTAGTGTTCGACCCACTGCGGGGCGGGGCGGGGCGGGGCGGTGAAGATGATACTTGGGGGCTTGTTAAAATTTATCGCATGCTATAAATTTGAGTGCTATAATTTTGTCACTTGAGTATTGAGTCAATAAAATGTCCAAAGTTTTTATGTTCGTTTTTTGCATTTTAAAAAAGCATTTCCCGTATTCCATTCACATGTCTCTTTGATGTCCTGAGTCCTGCCCCGACTTATGTTACATTTAATTTTAATTACAATTTTATTATGATAGTCAAATGCCTTTTTATGCCATATTTTCAAATGGCCAGCTTCAGCTTCATCTTGCCGAAACCTTCACTTACACAAACACACACACAATTTTTCAACATCGCCAAAGGCTTTACGTAGTAGAAAAGTTCATTTACCGTCAAACAAATTGAAAAACTTTTTCCATTTCGTCGTCCGGCAAAGCTGTGGAAAAATTGTGTCCAGAAGTAAAGGAGCAAAATTTGTTGCTCCACTCGATGTGGATGCTGTGAAACATGTCCAAAATTTTAAGCTCTTCAATTCGCTCACTTGCTTCGCTTGCTCGCTAGCTAGCTCGATGTGCATTTTAATTAAAACCAGTTGAAAGACTGCAGTCAATGAGTCAACAGTTAAAGCCTGCCAAGTTCTTAAAGTTCTTTCAGCTTTTACCATTTGCCGCCACGACTGATTTACTTTACGAGTGTGAAATTTCATTGGGGTTAACAAATTTCAAGTGGAATTTAGTACCGATAAGACAAGGAACTGAAAAATAAAAACTCATTTCATTTCAAAAGTAAGGAGCGTAGTAATTACATATTTGAAATTATCGACAGGAATATTTTATGTCATAGAAATTATTTTTTTAATTTCCAGAATAGATGGATGGATGAAGATTGCTCAATACAACTGTTTAAAGTTAGCCTCTTTTTACATTCATTTCGATTTTGATTAACCTAATAGACATTTTCATGTTTCCAAAGAGAAAAGCGTAGAACTAAGAAACTATAAATTGACCTAGCTTATGAATAGAGATACTTCTGATAGAGATATCGATCGGTCTACAATGAAGCTCAACTTTGGCTTTGATTGGTGGAATGATTTATAATTAGACATTTTAGTATGATCACAATCGGTCGAGACAATTAATGCTGCTATTAAAAGCTCAATTCGTCTAATAGGTGAAGGGCACTCCAGTTGTTTTTTTTTTGCAATGGGGCCGCGAGCTGTGGCTTACAAGTTTTATTTTAGCTCAAGTTTCAAATTTCACTTTTTGCTTTTAGCCCATTTTTTGGGGTCAGGTCTGCGACATCAAAGAGCATAAAAATAGCAAGTAAATCATTAGCAGGCAACACTTTAGTAGGCGTGAAACTGTGGCAAGCTTTACTAGCGACTTCTAGTGGTCATTAAAATGCGCAGTGCTCCACAAAATGTGGCACAGTGGTGCACACTTTCATTCAAACTGATGTCTAGCAATTTAAAATGAAAACTGCGTTTGGCCAGGCATACAGTAAACAGTGAACAGTAACAGCAAGAGCAAGAGCAAGAGCAACGGGAAGCGCAACTGTTAGCAAAGCACATTAAAGACACCTAAAAGCATTTTTACTGGGGCCAGAGAACGCATCCACAGTTACTCTCGCTGTGGCGCCTCCATTTATTTCTACACCCATTTGAGTGGGTCTGTTGCCTGCCCCACTTGCTGCGGTGCGTGCTGCCTGCCAGCTGCAGCGCAAATTAATTTCTATACCCTTACCAAATAGTCGCACTGTTTGGCCTAGCAATCTGTGCGTTTATACAGATATTTGAAAGTTAAAGTCTATTTATACCCCAAGTTGCATTAAATTTATTTCGCTTAGCTACTATGAAAGTATTTTGAGTAAGAGTATTTATACGTCTGTTATTTGTTCATCTTAGGAATAGCAAGTGATTACACGGCTTCCATCAAAGTGGTATAATAAAGCTATAGAACAGCAAAAGCACAAAAGTACACCAAGTCGTAAAGTTTTAGAGAGTAATAAGTCTATTTGGCAAAGACAATAAAATTGCGTTTAAAGAAAAAATAAATTTAAGGCAAGACAATCAAACCCAAACTAGAGTGAAACATAGCCGGCTATCGAGTTCGTAACTCGTTATATTTGAAATTGTTGCGTTCCCATGAAAACCAGCAAATTGAAATATTTTCACACTTTCGCCCAGCGATTTTGCTCATTTTAAGGAAATGTTGCAGAGCCCAAGTTTCGCAGTGGCTGAATTTTTAATGGCTTCCGGAAGTCAAGAGCCTGCGAGAAAAGAGAAAAGAAAAATTCGTAATCGTAGTTATAGTTGCCATTAAGAATTCTGTATGACTTGCATAATAAAGTAAATGTAATTATTTTAAACACAATATTTTTTGTAGTTAAAGGTTTGGTAATTCATAAATTTATAGAACAATTTTTATATATATTCTTTATATATCCCAATTATGTCCTTAAATTCCTGACAATTATTAATTTTTATTATTTTAACTAACGGCAAACAAATTGCTAGTTGTAGAACAATTTTGAATTTTTGCTGCACGCTGTTTGAGTGTCATTAAATGTTGTGCGATTCATTTTTTATATGACCCTTGAAACCTATTGAAAAAAATGTTGGTTTTGATTGCACACTTGTCCAAAAATATTATGCACATTTTCACTTTCGAGTAAAAACTTTTCTTTTCTGATGAACACAATATTAAGCATTCGGTGAAAAAACTGGTAAAAATGATTTTTATAACTTTTAGCAGTTATTTTTTAATTTTTTTTTGTTTGAGTGAAACTTTTATTAAAATATTATACGAGAAGCGTATAAAGCAAAAAAAAAAATGGAAGAAGAAAATTCGCTGCGTGCTTTTTTAAAGTTTTGCACGACCACGAAGGATTTGTGATTGTTTGCAATTCCTTTCGGCAAAGTTTTTGCCTTTCGCTTTAACTTTCGTCGCGTTACATTGTTTACTTTTGACGCGCAACTTAAACATTATCCTGGTTTTCTGGTTTGCCCTTTTAGCGGACTACTTGAGTGTGCCAGCGGTGCAGAGCCTGCAGCCGAGGGCGGCAACCACTGGACACGATTTTATGCTGCCTCTTCAGCCGAAACTTGTGGCGCCTCTGGGTGAGTTGATAGTAATTTCAGTGAGGCCGCGCCACAAACTTTTGATAGATAATTGCATTAAGTAGGCAGCGGGTGCCGGGGTGCCAGGCAGAATTGTTGAACCCACTTGTGGCCACATACGCGGGGCCCTTGGGGGCATGGCAGCAAATAGTTTCAGCGTCATTGTAGAGAATGCCTTTTCAAACGCTCGAACAAAGGCGTTCTCCAACTGCAGTCTGCAGGCAGCAGGCAGCGGGCATTGTGCATTCCTGTTCTGGTCCGTGTGTCCTCCGTAAAAGTTGCCTGCTCCCGGACACTGATAACACTTGGTTGTTTTCGTTGTGGTGGCTTGGGCTTGGGTGGGTCAATATTAGCACAGTGGGGAGCTTGCTTCACAGTTGCCTGCACAATGTGTGTGCCGATAACCCAACGCGTTGACATGCGCTTTCACTTCCGCTTCCGCTGCCTCGAACAGCTTGAATGGTTCCGACTCCAGCTCCGCCCTCGCCTTGCCTCCTTCACTCTGTCTCAGTCTCTGTTATGCTGTGGCGAATTAAAGTACTTGACATATTAAGGACATGTTTTTGAAATGCCTTCTCCACCCCCCCGCAGAACGCAAGGATCAGCATCCGCTGCAGCTAACCGCACAGAACTTGGCCTCGGACACGAATCAACTGTATGCGAGCCACGCCCACAAATCGGGCACTGTACTAAGCGTACCGCCCACACTCAGCATGACTCATACCCAGATGCCACCGGGCATGGCCAGCATGGGGCAACGGACACCGAATCTCAGCTATCGGGCAACTCATATCCATACGCATGCGCCCATCCAACAGCCGATACCGCAACAGTTTCATCAGGCCACCGCCGTGGATTGCAACATCAAAATCTCAGTGGCTGGCGCTGGAGGTGCGTCATCGTCTTGCGGTGATGCTGAGCTGATGATGGCTCCGAAGGTGACGCTGCTGGACGATCTGAGCGATGAGGTCAACTCGTCGACGGATGATTGTGGCGAGTGCTGCCTGGTCGATGACAGCGATACCTACGAGACGAGCAACAACAATGGGCCGCATATCAATCAGGATATCGAACAGGAGAGCGCTGGCGCCGAGGAAGACAGTGGCGACAGTTCCGGTGGCATTTACATAGGACCCACCCATTGATTTTCGGCCATCAAATGGGACTTTCCGTGCTAACAATGATATGTAAATATGTGTATGCATTTGTATGTGTATAGCTAGCCATTACTACGAGTAGTTGGACAGCATCCAACAAAAATCAACGGACCACTCCCATTTCCCTATCTTTCTTATGACTCTTATGACACAAAAAAACACAAGAAAAGAATAGGAAAACATGTTGTGAGCAAGTAATGTTGCTGTTTTGTTATAAATCTTTTATTCTGTCGAGACTAACAAGAACACACTTCCCATACACTTTTGTAAGTCACTGTTTACCCTGGTCATACAAATGATAGATAATCATCCTCCATTTCGACGAGTTCTTCATATAGTTTTTGGCTCAGCTTTCCTCATTGTACTGTAATGTGAAAACTTCCATTAATCATGGCATTTTCCTCAACAAAGGCTATTTTATTGTCTTTTTTGTTTTTGTCTCCAATGGTGACTTGCCTATATTCTATAGATATGGTAACCTGATCTCTGACCCCACAGCAATCTTTTAGGAAATCTTGTAAATATGTGCTGTAATTTTATAAATTTAAGAAACTTCTTAAAATTGTTTGCATATAAAAATGAAAACCCTGCAAGTTTTCACAAACCTTCAAATAATATTTTTCTAAATGGTAACCTGATTCCCCGCTGCTATTCAATGGGGAAATGTGCTCATTTAAAAGACTTCTCCAAAAAGAATATACAATAAAGTTCTTTAATTTTTTAAACAATATTTGGTAACCTGATTTCCGACAACTATTCAATTGACAAAAGCCATAAATATGCTTCCTAAAAAATATATGTACAAGTTTCTGTGTAGAGATATTTCCCTATGCAAAAATGTCTGTTCTGTATAGATGTTATAGTAACCGAATACCAAAGCAATTCCTTAAAGAAACACACTTAGTATGCGTTAAGTTTTGGCAAGTTTATTGAACTTTTTGACTTTAGACTCATAAATTCAAAAACTTAAATATTAGCTCTCTTCGTTCTCAGGCAGCTTAAGAACAACGAGAGTGAGTGTATATAATATTATATATTCGTATCGTAAACTTGTTTGCTCTTATTATATCATTTACTGACGTAGCCAGTTTAATAAATGTACGTTTTTGGGGTAACGCCCCCAACTCGAGACAAGCTAAACATGTCTTGGCCCTGCTCCATGCTCCCCACATTTGCACATTTGTGTTGTCCTTATAACTGTCATGTTGACAACTGTCATTGACAGAGATATATGTATGTACCCGTGCATAGCCGAGATGCGAGCATCTCTCTCTCTCTCTCTCTCTCTCTGTTTGTCAGTTTGTTTGTATCTCACACATCCGGCAGGGTCTGGCTATCTTCACTGCCAAGACAAACGGTCAGCTCCGCAGCCGGACAAAGCAAACATATCATCCATATAAACGTGTCCTCCACTTGCTGCGCTACGATAGTTTCCATTTTCAGACACGCCAAGGTGTTTATTGTATAAATCTTTGAAACTAACATGGAACTATAAATTTTAACACTTGAATAACCTGCATCAATTGGCATCCCGTACACCACCTCCTCGTCTCTCTCTCTCTACTCCGGACATCTCACTCCCCAGTGCCAGGAAGTTCAAATAAAAAGTGTGACTCGGAATCTTTATCTGACGCATTGAATGCCACCATTTCAATGGACTTACAAGTAACAAGTAAGGAGTAAGTCTGAACAAGACTGCTCAACTAGTGAATACCCTTGTGAATTCGATTCCTACTTGCCAATGTTTGAGCATCAGCTAAAACATACACGACCCTGCTTTCGGTGCAGTCAAATGTCAACAGGGTGTAAGAACTAGAAAGTCGACACAATGGCGCCGGATTCCATGGCATCTCTTCCTTTCACCCAGCTCATGGTGCGTATTCTTTTCGTTTTTAGCTGTGTCAAGAGCGACATGGCTGCAAAACTTACATACACACATACATACATGCACATATACATACATACATATATACTACATGAATACTAATGTAAATCGTAGCCCGATTCTCTCAATTTTGTGGTTTTTGTAATCTTTTTTACTTATGTGTCAGAAACTTCGTGTAAATATCCGTTTATTAGTAAAATACAAAAATAAAAAAGAAAAGAAAAGCGAATGAAATGAATATGCAGAAAAGAATATAGAATGAATAAAATAGAGCATGTCCATATTAACTTATCTGAGGTTCAAACGTAATTTTTGGTCCAATACTTATAGTTTTTGATGTGTGTGTCTGTGTATGATTAATAAATATTTGCAACATGGTTAAAATAAATAATAACTACCAAAACCAAACGAAAACAAAAAATTATAAATAGGTGTGTAAAAATTTGAGAAATATAAAAACTACATGTAAACATTAAATTATATGGTATACATTACATAGTACATTAAGTAGTTAAGAATAAATTGGTGGATATGCTCTAAAACTTGTTATTAAAGATTAAAAGTTTCAATTTAATCTGATTAAAGTAAAACAAATTTTAAATTTTAAACTATAAAATAAAAAAGTTGAAGATTTACTTCCTTTAAATTATATTGCAATGTATTAAGTGGTTTAGTAAGATATGAAATAATACAATACAAAAAAAACAAAACACATTTTTCAATCTTGTTTATGTCCGTGATATATATTTCTGTTTAAAGCTTTTATTCTCCCTCTCTATAATGTATGCAATAATGTTTACCTTTTGTGTAGGAACCAATTTTGTTGACATCTAAAAAAGCTTACAAAATGCCAACAATACATCAACATTTTTAAATTTAAGTGAATTTCAAATATATTCAAATGTAATTAAATTCGTTATTGCAAAGCAAATATTTAATTTTGATTAGAATCTCAATTAAATCAACCAACCGGGCAACCAGGAAGATGTAATATAGGATTTAATTGTGAACATAAAATTAATAAAGCAAATAAATTTCATCTAATCCATTTGCATGCAGGTAAATTAAAAAATAATTGTTAAAAAAAGATTTTAAAGTCTATGTAAATAAATAATGAAACCTAAACAAAGAAAAGCTCTAAAGCAAAACCGTTAAAGCAAAATTAAGAGAATTTCTAATGAAACATGAAGCTGAATTCTTGGTAACAATTCTGAAATTGTATTTCAAATTTTCCAACTACGGTCATAATCGAATTGTAATTAGGTTATATGCATATAATATATATTGTTTACGAGAAATCGAATCGAGTAAATTTTTAAATGTTAACATGAAAAACCATTTAAATTTAAATTAAGTAACAAATTGTGGTGTGTAAAAACAAATTCCAATTTTAAAAATAAAATAAAATTAAATTAAATAGAAATTTCTTTGAGAATACACGAACTCAGCGCTTGCAAATTTCATCAGCAAAGTAAACCAAACACGTTTTCTCCATACATATGGTAATTTAGATGGTAAACAGAGAAATTCAATTTTTTTGCTGAGACAAAGAGGACAAGGACAACGACAAAAGCAAGACAACTTCGCATACATAGTATCCCTATAAAATGGTACATTAGTTTTCTTATAAACTTCTTGTAATATACTAAATATGAGAAGTAGTATAAATCATATGAAAAAAACATTTTCAGATCGCAAGTGCTAAACAAGTTGCATAAAGTGAAATGAAATGAAAACTTACTTACTTGCATTTTAAGAGTATTTGATCTTCGACATTTTTTAAGACTTTCTTGTTAATTTTAAAAGCAAACACAACACCCACCATTTGGCCATTAACAGCGAATCAGGCAAGGCTCAGAATTATAGCCCTTATATGGCCATTTCGAAACAAATTTATGTGCGCCTCACTGTGTTGGGTGGAAAAAAAAGCTTAGGACTGCAAGTGATGGCCTCTAATGTAGACACTTCAGCACACGCACACATGCGTACAGAGCACACACACACACCGACAGACACATGGAGAGATATGTGTATGTAGATATGTAACCTAATATGGTATAAACCGTTTGCACATCAAAGCACAAATCCATTAGGCATAAAACCGCCAGGTGGGTAAAGGCGAAAAAATCTGAAACGGAAAGCGAGAAGCTTATCTATGTAAGTAAATGTCTGTGTGCAAAGTGTATGCGTATATGCGTGAGTGTGTGTGTGTGTGTGTTGGGGCTGTGTGTGTGTTATATGGAGCCCTCCCCAAGAGTGTGCTAAACTAAGCGATTGAGTGTAGCGGCGAGAGAGGCGACTGAAAAGCGAGCAAAAGATTAATGAGCAGCACCTGCCTGCAGACAAATTATATGGCATAATTCACTTTGAGCCCCATTCGCATATGCTACTTCTTATGCTCTGTGTTCTGTGTTCTGTGTCGCCATCATCTGGGTTTTCGGTTTCCCAAATCACAACTCACTTGGTCACATCTCATGCGTACACTGTTACAATGTGAGTACTTAAGTTCCACAATGCATATATCACATGAGCTCAATAAGGTTTAGATAATTGAACATCTAAAAAAAATAGTTCGATTACAAAGACAACTATATTTAATAAGGCGAACTATACCGAGAAGATAGATTGATATATGAATTCTCTGGTTAAACCTCAGCTTTACGTTGTTGACTTCAACAAAATGAAATACGAATTGTGCTGTGTAATCAAAGCTAGCAGCTGCGAAATAGGCTCTGGCCTACTTAGAAATGCAATACAATCTGTGAATGTTGTTTTACTTATTTTGTGATTGTTTCGGCACTGTTGCGTTACAAACACTTTTTGTTTTTATAGTCATTCGTGGTAACAATGATTGACGATGATTGAGCGCTACACACTCTCATATATGTTAACACAACCAGACCAACAGCTGCAAGTAACGTTCAGTTAGCAGCGGTGTTGACAGTAAGTTTATTTGATTAGGTTATTTTGAGTGTAATTCCTTTCAAGCTTCATCTAGAACTTTGAGTTAAAGGATCATATATATGTGGTCATATATATATGACTTTTATTTTTATTTTATAAATTATTAAAGGCAAAATGTAGATTGTCCAATCTTAAAAATCAACATCTCAAAATTGAACCAAGAACTAGAATAAAGCGAAATTTTAATTTAAAAATAAAATGTTTTTAATTAAAATTACCATTAAAATCTTGATTGAAGATTTTTGCAACCTAAAAATTTAATATCAAGATTGGTTGTTTAATGATTGAAATTAAAGTTAATAAACAAGTTTCAAAATTCAAATTATGAAACATTTCGTTATATGTATGTACATAGTACCAGAATATACCTATAATTCTTTTTTTAAAGAGAGGTACTGTCTGCAATATGACTGTTAATTTTTTAGATATACTCTACACAACACGAACGCTTCATTATGCAAATCCCTTTCATGGGCAATATATTAATTCTAATGACTTTCTTCTTGCCAATTTATGTGCCAAAATAGCACTTTTTGACCATAGACCTTCCGTGTTTGCTCCTATAAATGGCTGCCAACAAAAAAAAGAAGAAAAAAATTGCTAAGACCAACAGGAAAGTTAAGAACTTTATTGGCAGTACCCTCCGTTGTGCATTTTTGCGTTTTTTCTTGTTTTTTTTGTGCTGTGGCGTCCTCGTTGCGAAATTTATTGTTACAGATTGCCGAAATGGTGGAACTGAATGCATTGAGGAAAGCAAATTTCCGTTTGGAAGGGCATAAAAATCGCGCCGAGATCTGCAATCGCAATATACATTCCAGATAGATAGAACTCGCTGCGAGCACGGAAATGCGGGACCATGATTTGTTTAGTGCGGAGTGGTGTGGTGTGATGTGGTGAATACCAAAGGACTCCGCTAGTCTTCTGTGTCCGTGTCCACCTCCTCATGATGACGTCGTCTATTCTGTCGCATTGTGGCCATCTTACAGGCATTTACGGCTCGACGTCTCTCGCATTTGTACATGCGATATATATTCTTTAAGTTGCGTTGGATTTTGTTCCAGCTTCGTTTCAACTTGCGCAAATAGTAGTTCACATAATCCATGGTATCGGTCGCTTGGAGAACGAACCACAGAAAAGAGCCACTCACAAACGTTGTGGTTAAGGCGTGAAACCAATATTCCAGCTTCCATGGTATACAATCAGTTTGGGCCAATACAAAAAGCATCTTCCTCATTATTATAAACAGCAACAATTCTATAGAGCACCAAATAACCAGCATCATCATCTCCACCAAAAATATCCCAGCTACAACTTCGAATATCACCTGCCAGTGTCGGGCCACATGCATATATCGTTCCGGATATATGTGAGAGTCCCACAATAGGCAGAGTGTCGCCACAAGGAAAATCCAACTGCCCAGAGTGGGTGACGGCGAACATTGATCCTCTGGTTGTGCGAAGAAAAGAGATATTCCGAGTAGTTGCAATAAAGCAGCAAAATAAATGGATAATGCCTTCATGTAAATAAATTATGTCAGCAGAGCTATAAAAATAAGTTCTAGCTCTTGATATTTAATGACATTCTTAGCAATACATAACTAAATAGATTATTTTGTATTCCCAATGTGATGACAAATTCATATGTATTGAAACATTGAATTCAATATTTTATGCACTATATTTCAGTACAATTATTTTCGTTGTTAAAGTCCAACAATTTGTAGTGCCTTTTAAACTTTGTACATAGCCTTATCTTGTTGGGTTGTATCAACAGCATTCAGGAAATACAAAAGTAACAATTCATGGCACGCTAATATATAAAGCGGCACTTGCGCATTCCAATTGTTGTTCTGCCTGGATGCGAAATTCCACGTGCACTCCCACAAACAACCTCCAGCTAAAAAAACAGCAGCGGTCACGAACTACAAACACGACAGACTAACCTCACTCAACACGGATACAGAGTGAATGGGTCGTGGACCACATCTACTCCCACGTCCACTCCCGCGTCCACGCCCACGTCAACGTTAAAGCCCCTTGAGCTGAGTTACCCACAACACGAATCTAACGAAAATTGGCGATGCAGCAAGTAATCCACGCTTACTGTTGCTCCTCATATCAACAGATTTACAAAGGCTAACCAGTAAGGTAACTAAATTCGTAATAATAGGAATGTATTTTATGTCTTCAAAAAATCACCGAATGAAAATTGATTGACCAAACTGATTCGCCATTAGTCGTAAAATTGAACGCAAACCCATGTCTCATTTCTTTGTAGTTTGTGTAAACACTTTGGTCGTAGTTTGATAAAATCATCAACTTTTTCCTTAGATTTGAGCGAGTAAAAAGCAAATAATTGAACACGAAACTCGAATATCGCTCTGCTTTGAAATTATGTTGAAGAGGGTAAAAAACGGAAGAAAAGCGCTGTTCATCACTCTTTCTATAGATTTTAATTGTCAACCATAGGAAAATTTTTTCTGAACTGACACGTACAACTTTTGTACGACAACCAGAGATGTCCACCTAAAGGAATTGAAACAAAACTAGTTGCACAAAAGTTGAGGTATTAAAAGAAATGTTACTGTATAGCTAATATTCTTTAACTAGTATATTTGTTTCGAATTATAATACACGATATCTTTTTGAATGACATCCCAGTACACTTTAATCCTCTTTGAGGACACTAGTTGATTTAATTACTCCCTACTCCCTTTAAATCCAACGTATTCTAAATGCTATCAATTGGCTTAATTAGATGGTGTAATGTTCACAGTGTCTGGGAATACCAACCACACCACAAACAGACCCACATTACGTACTTATCGTCAATCGGTAAATGAGCAAAAGCTGCCATCAAATTAACATAACAGTTACCGCAATTAATCAATTGGGGTCCTGAGTAGCCCCGAGTAACCGTGACAGCGAGTGAAGGAGGCGAGTCGCCCAATTATCCAGGTGTGTTAACTGTGTTAGTCTGGTTAACTGAACTTGAATTTAAACATTTTAGGGGCCACGGGTCTGGCTAACTGACAGCTAAAGGTCGACTCTCCACACTCACACTCGCACTTTGGCAAACAACACAAACTCTCACTGTATCTGACATTTGAATAGGGTTCATTGTTGTCGGCTCTGTGCAGGCTCCCTGTCTGTCTGTCTGTCTGTCTGTCTGTTAGGCCAGGCTTGTCTATTTAAAAAATTGATTTGTTGTTATTTACATGCCGCATTATTTATCTACGATCTCGGTTAGAATGATGTTGCTGCTGCCTATCAGGCATTATCATTGTCAATGTCGGCATGTGCACTGCTTGATAATTGAGAGCCGCAGTAGGGTTTCCCTCTTTTTTAGCCTCTGCTCTTTGAGAGAGGGAACGGGAATCGAGAATTCAATTTGTAAGTGTCAATGACAGTTTAGTAGATGTCGCCTTTTACCTTTATCATTCCCACTCTTTCGCTCTTGGGCTGCCCATTTTTATTGGCATTTTCTCCATTGAACCGAAAATCCCCAGTTGATTTGCAAGCAACAAGTTGCCAGCCTGATGAGGAGTCAACCGGGATCGACACGTTGAAAGGGGTGGCAGGGCGGGAAAGCGAAAGCAGGAGGCGGATAGCAATGGATGACAAGGTGGCACAGCATGACTTTTGTTATTGTATGCGACGTGCACCGAAAACAGGACATGGATGTTAACGTATTTATTACCATAATTGCTACAGCGCAAAATGCAGAAAGAAAGACGCAAAGTCAAGAGCGACAAAGAGAGAGAGAGAGAGAGAGAGAGAGAACGTCAGACAGTCAGAGGAAGACAGCGTCTGATTGAAATATAGAGATTATGTGTAATTGAAACCATTCGTTTAGAAAAATCAATCAAAATTGTGTATTGACATTTAAATGGGTTGCCTTGGAAATAGGTGTTGGTGTTTCATTTGCTTGTGCATAGCACTGACTTGAATAAACGTTGAATTTCGACTCTTATTAGTGGTATATGATTATACCCGATACCCATAGAGTAGAAGGGTATTATAGCTTGGTGCCTCCAAGAAATGTATTAAGGCAGGCAGAAGGAGGCATTTCCGACCCTATAAAGAATATATTATATAATATATTCTTGATCAGCGTCAACAGCCGATACGTTCGAGCTACGATCGTCAGTCTGTCGGTCCGCCTGTCTGTATGAACACCTAGATATCAGAGACTATAAGAGATAGAAATATAATTTTTTTTCGACAGCACTTTTAATGTTTGTTCTTATTTTTTGAAAATTCCGCTCCCGCTCCCCCTGATTGCGATCAGATAAGAAATGTATTACGATGTATTATTATTTAATAAATTCTTTTATATGGGAAAGACTGCTACTACTACGGGTCTTAGTGGCTTTAGCTAACAATCTGATATTTTTTTGTATACTTTATTTTGAATGTAGTACTATATTATTATACCAATAATAGCCTTTGGTATATTTTTGTATTTATTTATTTATAATACCGCTCCATAGTCGTGTCAACTCGACTGTTGTTTTCTTACTTGATTTTATTAGAAATGTTAAGCAATTTGTTTAATGTGAAATAGTACACTTCAAGGAGATATATTTCAATTTAAATATACCCGTATTTCTAAATGATTAGAAAACCGCAATGTATCCGTATTGCGTTAAATCGTATAACTCAATATGAAGGCTTAGCTGGCTTGAATTATTTGAGCTAATCAGTAATTTAAAAGTCTTTCTTTGATTGATAATTAAAAGTATTTTCGCTTTGAGAAGCGCACAAAAGCGCTTTAATTATAAATGGTCACGTGCATTAATCGAAAACTAATGAAAATGAATAATATATTAGCTAATGGGAATTTAATGACCATAACGGCATCAGCTATTAACTGTGAAACAACTTGAAAGTGAGTGTGAAAAATAATTTACTCATCCCCATCGGAATGCTCGAGCCCAACTCCCTGAATGCTATTTACCTGAAGGGGAGCTCAGTTGATGGGGTTGTATCGGTGAAGTCATGCACTTAAATTGTTGGTACATATGTGAACTACTGTCTGTGTATACCATGTGTATGCATGTGTGAGTCTGAATGTAATTTCGCACGTGCAACTTTAATGAACTTTTCACACTCATTACACACAATGGGCCGCAGAGACAAGGTTCCGGAGAGTGCAACATGCACATTTATCCCGAACACACACACACACACACACTTCGTTTTTGTAACCGCACACAAGTTCAGTGCTACGGATATATATTTGGGAATACGCAACTAGGGATTACTTCGTATATTGTTGTTAAAATCCTGCTTGTGATATATTTCTTCTCTTCTTTTAGGAAGTGCATTGAAAGTTGTGCAAAGTATGTCTATTTTAAGGAAAAAATAGATGTAGCTATGAGGAAATTGCATGATATTTGCTTACTTTCCTCCATAATAAAAAAATATTTAGTATATCTAAAGGGTATTGTAAATCAGTTAAGCAAGATAAACGAAAAGAAGTGCAGTTTTGCTGTTGCAGATGGAGTTGTAGCAAATGAGATTGCGGTAAGAAAATTCTTGACTTGTCAAATCGTGCACATAAAACTTTAGCCGAAAGCTGAAAAGTTTTTCCCTTAACCTCACAAACGTTTTTCAACTTCCGTCCAATTTTCTGTAACTGGCAGCGATATATGTGCATGTCCTTTGGCTAAAAGACGCAGAGCTTCACACTGGCACTTGCATGCTTATTTGGAGAAGTAAAAAAGAAAATAAACCAACAACAAAAGTAACTGATAACTGGGTAAGAAAACGACAA
The DNA here is from genome assembly GCF_023558435.1 of Drosophila sulfurigaster albostrigata. NCBI lineage: Eukaryota > Metazoa > Arthropoda > Insecta > Diptera > Drosophilidae > Drosophila > Drosophila sulfurigaster. The sequence goes on from NC_084881.1 coordinate 7,799,079, forward strand.
CATTGTTGTGTGTATGCGATGTGTCATAGAGTTACTATAGGACAACTTGCTGCACACGATGTGACCCCAACATCACACAATGCGGCACGTGATCTCGTGAGCATCTATCGGAACTTGTCAAAGGCGCCCATCAGTTCCGTTTGCATTTCCCGCTTCTGGGCTTGACTCTGCCTGCTGTCACCTCTCTGAGCCGCCAGCCAGCCGCCGCTGTTCTCGAGGTAAATTGAATTCGTGCATTTTTTTGTGCATCGCATACAAATTGCAAACCAACTGGCAGTGACGTTTACTTTGTTGTTTGAAGCCGTTCATACGCTCACCGAGGATGCTTGCGTGTCCGCATGATGCTTGTAACGCACAAAGTAAAGAATTTTATGTGGTTTATATTTTTAGTATACCTCATTAACCGCCTTAAGCGAAAAGATGTTGTGTGAGGCAATCCTTTCTATATTCTTAGAAATTGTTCTACCATAGAGTAAAGACCGTCATATTGCAAATATGTTAACGATAACAATTTGTAAATTAATATTGGTATTGAATGTTTTTGAGGAAAATATTAATGAGTTATGCAATTTATTGCTATCAGTTAGAAAAGTTAAGTTTTTAAAATGTAGACTCAGTTACTAACATTTTTCCAGTATCGCGACTTTGTTCAAGTAGATATTTATTCCCATCTATCCTCTTCGATTTCTGACTGTCGATTATTATTACTTCGATTACCGATATCTAGTTGCAGGTTTTAACTACGTTGCCAGATTGTTTCCTTATCGATTTCCTCTTTTCAGAAGCTCTCTAAGTGTATTTAGCCGTCAACAATCCTCAGATTACCGTTCTCAGTTGTTTTTGTGCTGCTGCGGCAGCTGAAAATCACGCTAATTGTAGTACGGCAAATGCGACATTGTCGCTCAGAATTGCATACATTTTGAACTCGGGTTGCGGGTTTATCCCCATGATTCTGGTATTACCATTAATTTGAATACGAAATCATTCAGAGGCGTCGTTGACGCAAAAATCAGATTTAATGCAGCTGTAAACCGCAGACAAAAAAGATGTATTTAAAACGCATTAAAGTAATTGAAGAATAATTTGAATAATTATACTTTTTTCGCAATGTGTTTTTACACTTTTGAAACTGCGTCCATGTCTCTGGCTAAAACATGACATGTTTTGACATGCAAATGCACGTCGCAGCAGCTGCCGCATTCGCATCCGTATCCATAACCGTATCCCCGTATCCGCATCCATAGCCATAACGTTATCAAGAGGATTGAGCTTAGAGCTTTCTCGCTCTCTATGTGTATGTTTATGCTCAATATTATAATGGCAAGGCCCCTACATAAACAAAGTCAACGCTGTCGGCTATTAGGAAAACAATAACAAACACTTTGCCAGCAGCACTAGCAAGAACAACAGCAACAGCAGCCGAAGCCGAAGCTGAAGCAACAAAAATAACTGAAAGAACCAACACCTGACCCATTCTACACTGAACAAAGATAAAGAGACGGTCAGCCACAAGCCACACTGTGATGACGACGACGTCGACGCCGACGACGATGCCGATGACGATGATGATACCGAAGCTCCAACCTCAGTCCCAGCAGCAGCCCCATGCATAATTTATAGGCGAGTGCAGTGCCGCAATGGGGGTGCCTTGGCACTGGACTTCTACTACAGCTACTACATACTATCAGGTTCCAGCTTCAAGCTGCTACTGCTGCTTGGGGGGCAAAATTTGCATTTAAACACATTTCCACACTCATGAGCACGAAATTTGTGTAACAAATGCAACAACCTCGAGATTGGCTTTGGCCATTGCGCGGTTCAAAGGTAACGCAAGGAATATAGAAGTAGCAAACGGAAACGGGAATCGGAATGGGGATGGCAACTGAAAAGGCTTTAAATGGCATAGGGCACACCTCAGGCTCAATTTCAGGTTAACAACTGCCTTTTATGCATGGCTAATCTACCATGAAAACTGCCGAAATTACACTAGTTTGCACATTAAATTTTCACTATGACTTAAATATTTAATGAAGTTGGCCTAACACTGTTTGTCGATGCAAAAGTAGGTTGGCAGAAAGTCCAAAATAATAATTAAGACTTAAGAATAGAAATTTGAATTTTCAAATCCTTACTATACATATATTTTTATTGATTCTAATAAGAAATAAAGAGAGGGCACCAATTCTTGTTTTGGGTGTTTTCATATTGCTTGTTAATTATCATTTGCAGAAACTATTCAAGTAAAATTGTTCGTGCAACAAATTGCGCTACTTAAGATGCAATTATGCGCTTCACTTTGCAATGATTCGTAACTGCAGCTGCATTAAATGTAATTGTTTGTTGTTTGTTCTATCTTTCTTCTCCCAGATACTTTTCTCCATTTTATGAAAATATCTTAATTTGCTTGCTAATGATGCCCCAGAAAGATAATCAAAGCACATACAAATTGTTACTTTAAAATTACCTCCTTCAATTAGGAGGAAACGAAATACTAAACAAGTCAACGGAAGTGCATTTCTTTTTGAACTTATGCACGTCAGTTGCACGCTGGCTATAAGTTCTTCCATTTTACTTGCATTTGCAGCATCTACTTTAAACTGGCTAATAAGAGTAGCTGTATGTGTGTTGTTTCATGTGTGCGAGAAGGATGAGGAGATGCTGGATTTTATCTCTTCTGGCAGCCATGACATTTCAGATTGCGCATTCGCCACGTTGTCTGGCGCAAACATTTCAATTAGTTGGGCTAACAAAATTTTAATAGTTGTCAGCTGCATTGACTTGATAAATGCCAAAGTGCCAAGCCGTTCGAGTCTCAACTCTCCCCCCTTGCCTCCCACTGCTGCTGCGGCTTCCTCCCGACTCCTGCCACCAACATCGACGCTACTCAGCCTTCAGACTTCAGTTGTTTGTCCCTGGATAGGCTGTGCCTGACGTCGAAACATTTAAAACACGATTTTCACATTTACCTTTCAATTTAGCATTGTTTTCTCTTTTTTTGCCAATGCTGATGTTGTTACTGTTTTCTTCGCTGTTGCCCATGTTGAATTTGTTGATTGTTGCTATTGCTTTTGCTGTTGTTGTTTTTGTTGTTGTTGTTATAGTTGTTTTTCTTGCGCTTGTCTGGGCGAGGTGACATATTGACAAAAGTGTCTAGCTGCAAAAATTAAATTACATTCACCGGAGCCTCAGATTCGATTAAGTTAAATCGAATTTTTTGGTTTGGCTTTGCCAATCAAAAAACCAACTAAGTCAGTGTGCCACCAAGTTTGGACCACATGCTCGTCCCTTAGGATTTATGTTGCTTGTGAGGCATTGTTTGCACTTCTTTTTTTAAGAGAGTTGTTGAGGAAGTATCTTCTTTTAAGAATAGATTGAACATATTTTAGAGTAAACGTTTGAAAGATGGCAGAAAACAAAAAATCTTCTTCTTGTAGTCGTTCTATTTTTGTTCGCTTCTGTTATCCTGTAGGGTATATAAACTTCGTGTGGAGCTTTCGACAACTAAACTTCTCACACTCTGTGCGTTACAATTCCCCTTTATTGTTTTCTTCTCTGCTTTTTTTTAAGGCTACATAAATAAGATTTATATCGGCAATAAAATATTTCATGCCTGAGCAAATTTCAGCAGTGAACACACCTCTTCTCGAACGAGCAAAAGTCGGAGAGCTTTCAAGCAGAAATCAGGCACTTACATATCTCCCTCTCCATTGGAGTCAGTCAGTTAAGTTGGCCTATAAAGTTATTTATATAATAAAAAGCAAACAAGCTCTGCAGCTGTTGTGATGATTTGCCATTGACATTGCCTGCTGCCAGAGATATATGTTATCTTTAACTACTCTTGACTCCGATGATAAATCTGCTCATTTATTCGTTAGTTGTCACAATTTCACTTCCATTTCTCGTACGTCGAGGCGTAGTCATAAATTCGCTTTGTCAACTTTAATATTAAAGGCAGTTTATATTTAATGCACTTTTACTTCACTTAAAATTATGTAAAGCTGGTTAAACGGATTCGCATTTCAGTAACTGTTAATAGGCCATAAAATGGAAGACAATAGCCGCAGTCAAACAGGTGTAATAAGCATTTTAGCCCTGTTTAAGCTTTGTTATCATTGTTATCAAGCGAGTAGGCTGCAACATTAACCCAGTCGAGTGCTGTGTGTTCAAACAGTTTAATGCCTCAGATAACAAGGCGCGTCATGCAGAAATTGCGGCACAAATTCACATACATAGATACAAAGATACATTCTCACAGATACACATGCAGAGTACGCAGTTGTGAGGCATACGGCCAGATTTTAGCCTCAAGCGTGTGCCTTGTGGTGTGGTGTGTGAGTTACCCCAAGCTTGCAGCAATATCCACAGGATGCATACTCACACTAATACTTGCAAGCACGTACACACACACACATAGACACACACACGTACGCTCTCTAAACTGTTGGCTCTAATGCAATTTCTGTCATTTTTAATGGTTTTATAAGTTGCAGCAAAGTCGCCAGACTATCGTTCGCATCTGTCTGTTGTACGTTGGCAGTCCAACTACGACCACGAGTACAACAGCAAGGATGAGAACAGCAAGAGCGAGAGAAATGGAGAAATAGAGAGAGAGCAAGTCCGTTCAGCCACTTGCTGTATGGAGAAACAGTTGATTATTTGGTGGCTACACTTTGCTGCTGTTTCAGCATGGATACAGGTATGAATTTTGTTTGCTCTCATAATGATGGGTTTTTGGTCTTTCTGCTTCGTTCTGGACTCTGTTACACTAGACGTTTACGTACTCGCATGAGCATCGCTTCCATTCCTTGATGTGGCCTCCGATGACAGTTGTGGCAATTACTGCATCGTTTGTGCCACAGCTAAATGTGTTTAGTTTTGATTAGTTAAGTAATTGCTGACTCTGTGTTCTCCTATATATACATGCGATTGGCTCTTTGTGTTTAAGAGCAGGCCTTAAGGTGGCATGGAAACAATTCATAAGTCAAATTATGGTTCATCGAATTACCAAGTTTGTTTGTTCAGTTTATTGCAGAAATTGTGCATTGAGCTTTTCCTCTTATTGTATTCTCAATTATTTCGAATTTCAAATAGAAATTGTTGATAACCTTTATGAATTTCCATATTAAAGAATGCACTCAAATCGTATCACAAATAAGTTGCAAAAAATATTTAGAATTTATAATATAATAATTTGTATTTAAAATTTGTTTAAATTATTTCATAATTTAATTATCATTTATGTATCTAGAGAAAATATTTAATATGATTTCAGTATTTTTAAAGCTAATAACGAAATTATCATATTATATATTTATTTTTTATATAAATAAATTAATTGATTTATTTTATATTGATTAATTATTATTAATACATCCATGATATTAAAGTTTTATAATAATTTCAGTATTTTTTAATAGTAATAACCAAATTTAAAATCCATTTAACATATATTTATTATTTTTGTTTTATTTCAATTAATTAATTATTATTAATATAAACGGCTTAATATAATTTCAGTATTTGTTAATGCTAATTTTTATAAACTTTTGAATTAAATTATCTATTTGTGTCAATAATTAATTAATATTAATGTATTTATAATATTAATTTTTATTTAAATAAATAATTTTAATTATTAATAAATTATTATTAATATTAAAGGTTTTATATAATTTCAGTATTTTTTAATACTAATAACGAAATTTATATCCATTTAACATATATTTATTATTTATTACACTATATCGTATCAATTTTCATTATAAATACTTGTGTTTTTTTCAGTGTAGGTTTACAAACATACAGCCAAGCATCGGCCGAGCATTCTGCGCATTCTCACCACAAGCTCTTCATCGACGGTTGAGAGTAATTTGAGGTTGTAGCTCGAGCATGGGAAGCTGTTTCGCAGAAAGCTCAACGTACTTATAAGTATGAGAGCAGGACATAGTGCCGGGGCAGGCATGAAGCATGCATGGAGCACATTCGAAGGGAACCTACATCAACAGAAAAGCGGTTGAAATTGAATTCGACGGCTTTAAACAATTCTAAGTTATTAAACCAAACGCGAAAAGTTTAATTGGAACTGCTACTCTGCCCTGTTTGGGTCACTGGGGAAGCGCAGACAGCAAATAGAAGTAGAGCTAGCATAGAGTATAGAATACTTCTCCCCCAATCCGTCTTTTCCCTCTGCCATGATTCTGGTGCAGGCTGGCGCTAAATGTGCGCAATTGAAGGCAATTGAGCAATTTTGTATGCTCAGAACGCCAGGCGTCGCATTAGCATAAATACATTTATTTAATATTTAAATTAGTTTCATGGCATTTCAGCCATGCATTTATGTACTACACAAAGAGAAAACCACTCGCTCTCTCTTTTCTCCTCCCCCCAAAAAATCATCTAGGGAAACCTGCTTCTGTCTGCAGCTATTCATCTTGGACCACACAGGCCGCTTTTTTCCAGTGATAATCCCCATTGACGCCTAAGTAATAGTATTTGACGTGAAGCAAATGCAGTCATTGTGGCAGAGTCAAAGAAAAAATCCTGAATGCCAATTTGCTGGACTTAGCAACAAAAGCAATGCGAATGCAGGATTCGACTTAATTCGGACATGAAATTGGAATTGACATTCCTCCGTTATGATTGACGAATTCCCTAAGAATTGACTATTTGCTAACTCGGGGAACTGAACTGCAAATCTCTTAAGTTGACAGTAATCTTTTCTCATTGATTTTTCCAAAATTCAATTTGCCTAACCCCTTTTGACAATATATTAGATAATTTATTATTAATATGTTTACTGTGCGAGCTTATATCTTATTGATTTAAATTCGGCCTTAGGATTCCATATTATTTTCACAAAATTTTTATTACCTAAATTATTTGAATACACTTTATAATGCACCTAATCATCTGACTGTTGCTAAACATATGTATATAATAATAAAAACTTTGTTAAATAAAAGTAATATAAAACAAATAATAAAGCTGCAGTCGAATGTGAATAAAAGCAAAACAGTGCGGTATTAATTTTAAAATACAATAAATAAAAAATACTAAAAGTATACCAAAGGATGTATTCAGTATATTTATATAGTACTACTTTAAAAATATACCATAGCGTGGAAAATATATTAGATTGTCCGCCAAAGCAACTATGACCTATAGTAAGAAGGCGTTTTTGGCCATTCAAAAGAATTTCTTAAATAACTTCAAAAATTTTTATCCGATCGCCATTCTCAGGAATCGTCATTATTGTCTTTACCATAAACTATAGCTTTAAAATTACACGTGTTTTTCGAAATTATCAATTTTCGGCGTGGCAAAAATTAGAATTAAACTACAGACGGACGGACAGACGGACATGGTTAGATAGTCTCGACTGTTGAACATGTATACATTATGGGATCGGAGGCACATGTTATAGTACCCATCTACATTTGGGTAGCGGGTACAATAAAGTAAATACGATTTAGGCATGTAAAAGAGAGATTTTCTAACACTTCAAATATTTCCCTAAACGTGCTTACTAACATATTATAAATGACAGTTTTTGCTGTTTGCATAAGCAGAAGACCAAGAATGAAGAAATGGCCACGAAAAATTGCAGAAATGTTCGCGCATTAGCGAGCGAGCTACAAATATTGCGTATACGCAAGAAAGTGCGAGTTGGTGCGGCAGGTGCAAATATATAAACACTTAACAGACGACTGCCCGCTTCCTGCCCGCTTTCCTGCTGACCCTGCTCCAGTTGTAATGTTGTAACGGGAAGCTCAACAACTCTTGCGACAGTTACTTTTTCAGTTCTTTAGTTGCTTTTTTACAGTCTTTTGCTTACTCAAATACCTTGAGGCTCTGTGCATATTTCCATATTAAGTATTTTTATAGCTAATGGCGCTTTTTACTTAACGTCAACACACACCCACACACACACACACACACATATACAGAGAAAGAGAAAAGCCACGCCCATATAGGTACGCAAATACTCACATACGGAATGTTCCATACTTGCATACATAAAATGCAAAAATTGAATATTTTTATGTTGTTTTTTATAACAATTTTATTCTCCGCTGACATTGTTGTTGCTTTCGCTGTCGATGTCGATGTCGATGCCGTTGTCGCTGGTGCTTTTGCTTATTTTACTGTGTTGACGATTTTCAGTCAGCCAGGCGCTCGCTTCCTGTGCCTCTTGTGCCACCTGTTATCTATTGATTTTTGTGACTCTGAATTGCCCGAATGCCAGGCAAAACAGAAATGCAAAGTAGCTGTAGAAGACGATTGAATACGCTTTACTTATTTGCTTAATTGGCTTCTTTATTTCGTTTCTCAAAATGTTACGCTTAGAATTTTTGCAACTTCAAAGTAACTCCATCAAATACGAATACGAATTTGTTTTATAGAGCATACAAAAATACGAATACAACGAAACGAAAAGCGCATATGAAACTTTGTTACTTCACATATCGACATGGGTCATGGGGGAATCATACAAATTCACAATTAGGATATATACATATACACCAACTGTTCCATTGAGGAGCTCTTTACTTTTGGTGAAGTTGACAGTTGAACAAATTTCTCGATAGCCGCCACGCAACTTCTTGCGTTGCCATCATGTCTCTTTACACACTCGGTTGGGCAACTCGTACTACGTTGCGTATAATCGACGATTGTCTATGCAGTGGGTTAAAATGGAAAGAGACAGTGAGAGAGAAAAAGCAACAGGGACTTGAGTGGGACTGAGCATGGGACAAGGACTGGGACAGAAATGGTTATTGTTATGTTGTTGTTTAGCTTCCAACTTCCACACAGGATGCACAGGATGTTCGTGCAGCTGCTTTTGAGTGCCAACCAATTTGGCCTGTGTGACATTAGGCAAAGTGTTGCTTGGGTATCCTTTAGGTGCTTTTTTGCTTAAGTTTGATTTCGTTTTGCTTTCGACCTTCGTATTTTATTTAAAGTGCTCTCATATTGATTCTACAATGTGCGACAAACTTCCAGTTTAAGGCTAATTTGCTTACTCTGGCTATTTGATATACCCGCACGCCATTATCAGTTAATTGCACTATTGTGAGTGCTTCATCTGCAATGCTTTTGTGTTTTCCTTTTACCCACTCTTACATTGCATTTTATTTATGTTTTCTGTTACGCTTCTTGGCTGTGCAATCGTCTCGATTTTACATATTTTTCAACGTAGTTTCAACGCTGATAAATGCTGAGTTGTTTTATTTTCGGTGGTGCTGTGGCTGCTGCCAGCCACATTGACAAATTGATTTAACGACTTAAATCATTGCAGCTTAAAACATTTAATTGCTTTTACAATGGTTTTTTTATTATTATTTTTTAGTTACATACTTAATGGACATTAAAATACAACATAACAAAAATCTGTTTTTGTCTGCTACGTATGTGATTTTTAACAAAACATTAGTTATTAATAATCTATTCTGAGAAGAGAGTAGTTATTCAAATAGACATACAGGATATCCGATGGTCTACAAACTTTCGACAAGCAGCTTCTCACTTGCTTACCGCTGTTGCCTTTTAATTGAATTCAATTATTCAGTAGTTGCTCTCCGCGCTGTGCTTTTTGTACTTTTTTTTGGGAAGAGATTAATCTGTTGCCATGTAAAATATATGAAAAAAAGGTGGAGCAAATAGTGTTGTTTCATCGCGTGGTGGGCGAGAATGCGAAAGGACATTGGACAAAGGGTTAATGACTTATTTAACTAACGATTATATAATTAGCAAGTTAAGTGATAATCTTTGTTTTCGTACAAATTAATTAAATGACAACCAATTAAAATTAGCCAAAAGCCAGAAAATGTCATGCATTGCCAAATGGTAAGAGCTGAAATGAGCCGCCAAAAAGGCAGCCAGATGTCTGTCAACCGTTTCTTGACCCAACATATAAATATGTGTTTGTATATTCTGACTCTGTGTGTGAGTGTGGTTGTGTGTGTGTGTGTGTGTGTGTTTGGTTGAGGTTGTGTGAGTCTCGTGTAATTATCACGGGTTCCGACAGGAAACAGTCGGTGCTGCTTTAAAGCTGCTTAGCTGAGCGCCGGAACTTCTGCTCGTGCCTATCCATCGTTTAATATACTTTAAATTTCATATTTATTATACCCAGTACACAAAGAGTTGCTTGGGTATGCTGTGTAAATATTTTACAACAGTTTCAGTTAAATTATCTAAGATAAGATTTGGTGGATTCCTAAGCAGTTTTTAAAGCTATTATAATAAAATTTAAATTGATATTAAGTTTTCGGAATACTTCTCGAATTGTTTTTTCTTTAGTGTTATATCAGGCATGAATAGTTTACCTTAGTTGCTTAAATTTCGATAGTTGCAGGGTATGTTAGCAAAACTCCACACATGCAACATCCACTTTATTTTTTGTTATCTTCATAACGTTTGTGACATTTTGCTTTTGCTGGCAACTGGTAGAGTTATCACAGAAGCACAGCCAACGCATTGAAAGTTTTTTGTAGCATATTTGCACACACACACATACGCATGAGTACACAAATACATGCATACATATATAATACGTATACACAATGTGAACTTCATGACTTTGTTCTGTTGGCTGCTGTGCGTTTTCCCAGTTGGCTGTTCTGCTCTGTTGTCTTAGGTGGCTCGGTTAATTTACATTTCCCTGGTAATTAAAATGTGTTTCTCCGCCAGCCCCTTTTTGCCAGCCTCTCTCTTTCTAGTCCCGTTCCCCCTTCCTCCCTTCCACCATTCCATAACCGAACAGACCCGACCATGCGCGGTTGGGAAAGGAAAACTCGTTTACATAATTATGTGTGGCAATTTGCGCGTGTGAGCAAAGATTTGCACCACACTTGCAAACACAGCCACCATTTTTGGGCCATAAATTGAATCTTTTTCTTATTTTTGTTTTTAATTTTTTGACTCGCTTCACCAACTTCATCGTTCGCTCCTTGTTGTGTCGCTATCTTTCTGCCATTGTTTGCTGTTGATGCTCTTCATGTTTGCTGCTGCTTTCTTTGGCAGCAACAATTGTCAGTTAATTTGAATAACACTCAAATGCATAAATATAAAAATGGAAAAGGTGGCTTTGTGGTTTACTCTCTTGAATATGTTTCGAGTTTCAAGTATTTTTGTGCCTCGTTTTGTAAAACTTTTTCAATAAATATCATATTAAATGGTGTCATTTGGGAATGAATTTACAATATCTTCTCTTTTCGTTATTCGCAATGAAAATACTTTCGACCGAGTTGTAGGCAGCGAAAAATAACAATTTGCGCGCATTTGGATGAATGAAATATTATGAATTCTGCTTTAATTTGCTAATAAGTATATTTGATTTATTTATAAATATACTTTGAGAATGTTTAATTACTTAAAATGCTCTAATTAGAAAATGTTCAATTTATTCTTTTTCATTGCAGACCACAAATAAAGTTGATTTTATTTATTTGCAATTAAATTTGTAATTTGTTTTACGGCTGTCGTGATTACTTACTACACTCATTGAAATTATAATTGATTGGGTAGTTTTGTTTTGATAAACTCAATCAAAAAACAGTTCAATTTGTGTTAATTCAATATGTTATTGAACTACCTGTCATTTACGGGATACATCATAGTCTATTTGTTCTTATCTTTACTTGCATGGCATTTATTTCGGACTGCTGTTGTTTTAATGATTTATGACGAAATTGGACATTGATGAATGGCAAATATTTTACATACCTATCATAAAGTAATTATTTAATAAATTAAAATTCGATTTTAATTTGAATTCTATGTGATTTACTGGCATAGAAATTGTTGTTATACATATTTTTATAAAAGATTGCTAGAATATCATAGTAATTTGCTCTGATGGATCGGAAGCCCTGGAGCATAGCGCGTGCACAAGGTCAATAAGTCAACCTCGAGAGCTAACAAATAATGCAAAGAGATGGTCAAATGTTTGTAACTTATCCTCAGGGTGGAAGAGCCAAAGCATGAAGGCTGCCAGCAACCGGAACTAAGCGCAGGTTTTCCCTCAACAACTGCTTTACAAATAATCCGCGCGAAGAGCATAAGCCAGAGCATGGCCAGATTGCCTCCCTAGATCTACATCTATTGCGGAGTGTTCACGGAAACTTTCAAAACAAATTATTAACAACAACAACAGGAGGTGGCAGCGGATATGGAGACGGAGCAGAGATAACGAAAACGGAAGGAGAGCAGTGAGGGGGGAGGTGGAGAGGAAGCCTGTCAAGTGGCTGGAACTGGCCACAGGAGCAATTAAAACCTCTTACCCGAATAGACTGTCCAACGACTGTCAAAGCTGTATTGTATATACGGGTATTATTTATATCACAGCTATTGGCAAATACGACTTTCACTTAGAACTTGGCTCATTAAATCGTATTGAGATTTGTTTCAACTCAACGATTGGCTGAGCACTTTGTTGCTCGCTCGATTATTCCGACGCGCTCGAGTAGCTTTCCCCTTCTTGCAAATCATTTTGGGTGGCATCCTCAAAATGATTCCTTTGAGTGCAATTAGAAAATATTTCAGTCGTTTGTTTTTATTTTAGTATGAAAAGAAGGTCGAAAAGAAGAAAACATATTTTGAGTAAGAAAAACGAACATTTCGTAGAAATTAATCACAGGCATTAATTATAAACTGTCTGTGTTGTAGAAATATCATTTCATTTAATGGGCGCATTAAATTTGTGGGATTACGTTTCACCAAGCATCAAAGAAATACGAAATACGAGTATAATAAGAATTGATGACATTTTTGTTAGTTGAATTTAAGGAATAATAACAGACAAATAATTGCACGAATGTACAAACGTGAAGAGCTTAACCTCAGAGACTTAAATTTATTGATAAGAAATTATAACAATCCAAAAACTTTTTGCATTGCACAACATAACAATACATATTAGACAGCCAATTAAATTAAAAGGCCCTCAAGGCTAGACGGAAAAGAGCAACTTGAAAGTTTTAATTCCGCCAGGATACAAACTAGAAGAATATCCTGTATGAAAAACTTTGATAAAGCTAAGCAGTGCTTAGTCACATCTTCAGTCAAAACAGACTTTTTGTACGTCGTCTACAGGGAATGTGGAAGTAATAGCAAACGACAGCCAAGGCGAATGTTGAGGCGCCGAGAGAGTTGTGTAGCCTGGGAGAAAGTATGTCATTAAAGAATGATGGCCAAAGGCAGCTGTTTGTGCGTTGAGTTAGACAAATAGAAATTTAATTATAACATAGAAAAATAACAAGCTTAAAGTTAACGACGAAAAGGTACACTTGCATTTAAGTTTGTTTTTGCTTCAAAAGTATGTCGATAATATTGATAAAGAAATGTTTGAGTATAAATAATGTGATTATTACTGCAAGAAAATAAAAGTATATGTAAAAGGATGTTATAATTAATTTAATAGTTTAATTAAATTAATTATAACATCCTTTTACATATACTTTTATTTTCTTGCAGTAATAATCACATTATTTATACTCAAACATTTCTTTGTCAATATTATCGACATACTTTTGGAGAGGGTATTTTAAGCGCCTTGGAGCCAAAGACAAAACTCAATTGGACAGCCAATTCAAGTGCAGAGCCGAAAAATACAAATAGAAAGCTTTTCTGCAGGTGTACATCTGTATGTGTGTGTTTAAGAGAGTGTATTGTTTGTTTATGCGTGTGTATGCGAAGCTTTTTGCTTTATTTAACTTGCGAGCGGGCGCCTGGAGGCGGTAAACTTCGGCATTTTTCATTACATTATTTCGTTCCCTTTCTTATTAGTGTATTTTTTGGGGTAGGCTAATGAATAATAAAATATTTTATTGAGTATATTAGGGATTATTAAGCGTAACGTATTAAAAACCATTGGGACGGAAAAAGTTTTGTGCAAAACTTTTCGCTGTGATCGCGAGCAGCATCAGTTTTTTTTTTTTTTTATGTGGCACGAAAAATGTGCGAATATATTCCACTCAGCGGAAAGCTAATTTTAAATTCTGGGCACAAACAAAATGCGTGAGAGAGTCAAACAAAGCTGTCACGTGTCAGCTGCACACATACACACACACAGTCACATAATGGGAGAACATAACTCGGACTGAAAGCCCCGAAAGGTGCTATCCCAGCACTTTTATACATGTACGACTACTTCTCAGGCCAAAAAGGTCTGTATGTTTCAGGTATTTCAGTTAGCTGTGAAATATGCTAACGCCAAATGCATGTTGAGGTCTTTGATGCCTGCCAAACGTTACGCGCAAGACCTTTTGAGCCTTGCCAAAGGCTTTCACACACACATTCACACCCACACACCCACACAGGCACAAAAACAAGCCATTCACTTTCCTATTCGGTTGGCTATTAAACGATAGGCAACAGCAGCCACGCCCAACGGACTTCACTCGGAATCAGCCAAGTTGAGGTCGAAAAGCCACCTTCTGGGTAGGCCAATTTACCAATCCTCCAACACTCACTGCGAACACACACACACACACATACACACACGCCCAGCCAAGAATTACAATAGTATCGTAATAAGGGACGGTTGAAGTGAGACGTGTGGGCGAATATCACAATTTACTGTTATACTTATTTCATGGAGCAAATTGAAAGTCAACCCAAGTGGCGAGCACACAATGAAAGCTGAAAATATGAAAAGCAATTCAAAAATTTATTTGTTTTCATAGATGAAATTGAAATTGATTTCAATTTGATTTTTACTTCACTGCCTATTTACTATGTGGATCTATCTAATTAGAGCAAAGAATATATATTTTAGCTCATGAGTAGGTAACGAGATTCAATTGTAATCTTTATTATGCACTCGTTTATAATAATAATAATGTATAATATATTGTAGAAAAATAAATAAATAAAAACAAGTAAAAAAGTTATAGTCGACTATGAAATACCTGCTATCCATTTTGAATAAAAGTAATACACCGCTAAAAATACTAAAATTAAACCAAGGATGATTAAAACCAAAAAATACCATTGAGTGGAAAATATACCAAATTGTCAGGCAAAGCATCTAAGCCCCGTACTAACTATGCGATTTTGCCCATACATATGTAAGTATTTAAATTTTTAATTCATGACAGCCATATCTTTATCTATTTTAGTCTCTGAGATCTAAGTGTTCATATGGACGGACATGGCTATATTGTTTCGTTTGTTTTATAGGGTCGGAGATGCCTCCTTATGCTTTTTACATACAAAGTTATAATACCCTTCTATCCTATATGGAGCTGTTATAATAAAGATACCATACTAATAATTCAATTAACTTTGTTATATATTTTAAATTCCAACTATATTAACGTAATTAATAAAGCTATTTCAATTTGGTAGTCTATTTTTCTCCTTACTAAAAGTAGGGTATTCCCCTGTCACTGTATTTATTCAGTGAGCTGCTATATCCCATAAGTGTTGAATCAAGTTTTGCTGGCGACTGAAAATCTAATAACAGACAACAAACATACACATCCGAAATACAATAAGAGTCTGTTGTTCTTTTGTGTCTTTTTGTAGCGACGCTCTGTGTGGAGCACGGTTTTAATTTGTGTGTGGCATTGCATATTAAATAGATGGCTCATAGACACATCAACACCCCGCACGACCCCCGAGTCACATATGATAATCCGCAGTTCGCTGTCCACAGTCCACGGTTGGCGATTGAATTGGGGGGGTGGGTAAGTTGGATACTTTCCCATTCGATCAGCAAATGTATCCAAAATTGGCTTTCAATTGCCAAGAGTGGAAAGCAGTGTCTGTTTGCGGGGAGTGTCGATGTGCGATATAACTGATTAAGTCGCCTGAGCTCATAAAAAAAACATTAAATGGAAATTAGTTGATATTGTGGGCACATGCCGGTTAACCTGTCAGGACATTAGGACATTTCCCCTCTGGGCAGACACAAATTGACCAGCTCTATTTGGTATTAATTGACATCACCTACCTTATGGGAACGACGTTGCCATGAATGTAATGGTGAAGCATTTGAATTTGTAGATGATGTCATTACTTGTCAGTCCATGTTTCTTATATTTTCTATGCAGCATGCAAAATTCAATCAATTTAATTTATTTGAATAAAAATCAATCGGACAATGGATATTCTGCATATTTGAGCCGCATATCCCTTCTTTCTAAAAAAGCAGTTGGACATATAGTTTTTCTAGATTTTAAAAGCTGATTACAAATATATTAATATATTGTATCCTCCTAATATTTATGAATACATTTCGAATTTTAATTAAAAGCTACATATATCTAAGTTAAATTTCAAACAGTTAACATTAAAGTATCTTCTCCAGGGTGACAAAATTATTGTGCTTTAATTGAAAAAGGCATCTCCTACAATATAAAAATGAATAATAATTATTTTGTATTTGGTAATTTGAGGATAGGCGTGTCCTCTTATTATTAATTTCGTTTTCACTTATAATTGAATATAGCGTATACGCCTTGTCTGCAACACCACCGAATTCAATTCTCCACAAAATTTACCAAATATGAAAAAGGTGTTGAAACTAATTAATCATATTTAGAGGAGATACTCTCCCACCTTAATGCTGACACATAGTGTTTTATATAATATATTATATATTGTGCTGCATATTTATGATAAATAGATACATATATTGAATCTTTGTAGAAAATAAAAAAAAAATGTCAACTTTATTAATATTCCTTCAATTCATTACTGTATAAATTTAATTAAATTTTTTATTTTTGCAGTCTAAGTGAAAATAATATTATACAAGTAAGGAATTTAATTATTTATTTCAGTTTATTGTACACACAGTACTAATTAAACATTTTTGTTCTTAATTCCTTATTGGCCTAATCATCATTTGTGCGAATTTCATGGGTAAAAGTTTCCATTTCCTCCACTCAACGCTATCGGATTCCTCGTCTGTATTGGAAAATGCATATTTTCCATTGAGATTACTAAAATTTAACGCTTTTAAGTATAATTACAAATTAGCAATATTTTCCAATTTTTACCAGTCATAGCAAGATCCAAACCACCATCCAGATTTAAACGATTTGGCGCAAGTGCCTGGTACATGTTCTAATTTATCTGCCGTTGAAAACATTTCATTTTTGTGATATTCCAATGCATCGCCAGCATTGCCGGAATATATTCCCAGTTCTTCTAACTTATAAAACTCTTTTTCGTTACCAATGACAAAATTATTGTACCTGGCATATCGTGTTTCATTTGCAAAGTCCCCAAGTAGTATATACAATTCATGAGGTTGAGATTTTGTTAGCAAGTGAAGCTTTTCAAGCCCAAGGAAGAATTCGCCACTTAGATCTCCAAAACCTTCCTTGTACTCAGCCCATGTTCGATTGAAGTCCACACTGCCATCTTTACGCCGTTGAATCACGGTCCATCCAGTTCCAGCTTCAGTCAAATTCGATTCACTTGAAACTATGAATGGTTGAGCAGCGGGGAGTGTGATCATATGAAAGCCAGTTAATCTGCCGAGACAGCTAGATGATTGTTTACTCTGAAGTTCCTTGGTTTTAACATTTTCAGTTTGCAAATTCTTTATTTGTTTATCTTTCGACTCGATTTGTAAATTCAGATAAGTTAATTCCAACTTATACTGATCAATTAGTTTCTGTTGAGTTTCACTTTGAATTTCCCAAGATTTATTTGATTTTGATGTAAGTTCGGATTGCATCTTATATTGATCAATTAGATTCTGTTGATTACGATTGTGACTATCATACGATTCACTTAATTTGATTTGTTGTAATAGTTGCACATTCAAGCTCTTTATTATTTCTGCTTGTACCTTAATGGTTTGATGCAACTCGTTCTGTTCCTGTGTCATTGTTCTGATCGTATTTACATATTGTAGAAGCGGCTTTACAACTTGATAGCAATAGGTACTGCATTGTGAATCCAATTCTTGTTGGCCTGTACACTGAGAGCTCAATATTAATATTTCAAAGTCATTTCAATATACATATGTTATATTGTAATTAAGACTCTTACCGAGCTATTCACTTCAAATGCCATTAACAATAATAAAAATATTTTCGCATGAATAATATTCATTTTCGCTTTGCACTCTGATTTGTTTTAAAAGAAAACACTAACTGAAGGCATCTGCTTGAAAGCATTTGTCGAGACTCATCAACTTGTTATCATTTGTATACCCTGGCCGTATTAAATATTGGAAATGTGGTATATTGGGATAATCAAAAGCAATACCATTCCTGTAATTGCGTTGTTCTCAGAGTCTTTAAAAGAGGTGTGCAACATTTTTAATCGTAAGCTTTGGCAGACAATTATCATGTAAATGTAATTCATGTAAATTATAACTATAGAATTTTTGATTTCGTAATCATAAAAAGCCATGCAAGAAATGAAAGAAGAATAAGAAGTGATATGTCTAGAATTGGAAGATCTTAATTTTTAATTTCAGAGATCAATATGTTCAACGGAAGACACAGACATGACAGTCAGATGTATTTTATGCAAAATTATAACTAGCTTCTTTTTACCTTGTAAATACTTTGTCTTATCTTTTATCCTTAAATATCGTACTTGATTTTTGAACTGCTGACAGAAGATTTATTTACTTACAGAATCACAAGAAATATTTAAATAAAAGTAGTCAGAATACAACAAGTCATACATGTATAGTGAGTTGAAGCGATAAGAAAAATTTTAAATTGTTCTCTATCATCGCCGTCGCTCTCAAAACGCTTTCACACTCTTATCAATATTTTGGCATCGTTGAAGCTTCTCAATAACACTCTGACTGAGCCCGTTTGTTTTTTACCACTGTGACCTTGAGCCAGCAATACTATACTGCTCAGGGAATTTTTGTATTCACCACATTATATAGTGTGGCCCTTAAATAGGAATACCGCTAAGTAGGAAGCGGGCTAACGTCAAGTATACGCCTAGTTAGCCTCTCTCTAATTTGTGTCGAATTTGGACTTTCCTGACTGGCAATCAGTGGACACATTGATGATTTTGCCGTTAAATGATGCGCTGGAGCTAAATGTGTAGCAGCTATTTATATAAGTTTTGTCTGCTTCAGCACATTTAAGGGCAAACACTTTCCGCGCATAATGGTGAATTTACCTCAAAGTAAAAACAACAAATCTTTAAATTGAATTACAGAATAACCTATTTATATTTGTATTTTTTTGTTTTAAATAATATTTTTGGAGTTTTACAAAAAAATAAAATAAATCAAATAATTAGGTTACTTGTCACTAGTTAGAAGAAAATATATGATTTAATTTGAAATATAAGGTGTTCGAAAAAAAGAGTTTAGAAATGTTTATTTTTGATATAAGCAAAACGATTTTGTAAATTGTATTTACTTAATTGGAATATGGTCTAATCATCATTTGAGCAAATTTTAATGGTCGAAATGTCCAATATCTCCATTCAATACTTTTTACATTCTCGCCTTCATCGGAGTGGGCATATCGTCCATTAAGATTACTGAAAATAAAAGCTCATAAGTAATTTTTCTCTTCGTGAATAAATACTAAATTATTACCAGAGATAGCAGCCACCATTTTTAAACCACCAGCCAGAATTATATATTTTGGAGCAATTTTCAGACGAATGATCATTTCCACTTGCTGAAAACTTTTCGTTTATGTGGCGTTCCATTGCATCACCAGCATTACCAGAATACGATCCCAGCTCTTTCAATTCATAGACCTCAGTCTCATTTCCAATGCGAAAGCGGTTGTATCTGGCGTATCGAGTCTCATTGTTAAAGTCCGTTAGGGATATAAACAACTCATGAGGTTGCGATTGTGTCAGCAAATAAATTTTCTCCAGCCCAAGAAAGAATTCGCCACGTTCATCTCCAAAGCCTTTTTTGTACTCAGACCATGATCGATTGAAGTCCACGCTGCCATCTTTACGTCGTTGAATGACGATCCATCCAACATTATTCGTAATCACATTCACAAGTTCTTCGTTATTCACTTTATCTGATTGTATTTTTTTGTCCTTATTCTTGATTGTTGCATTGAGATCATATACTTTTAGCTCATAATGATCAACCAGATTAACAAGTTCACCCAATTTTAATTTAAGAACCGATTGCATTCTGTATTTATCAATAAGTTTTTGCTCTGTACGGTTACGACCTTCGCATGATTCAAATAGTTTTAACTTAATAAGTGTTTTTTGATTAAGAATTTGTCGTTCAAACTTTTCACTTAATTTGATCTGCTGCATAAGTTGCGTGTCCTTAGACTTGATCAATTCATTTAAAGTAGTGATATTTTCAGCTTGCAGCTTGATTGTATTCTGGAGCTCGGTATTTTCTGTAGCCATTACTTTGCTCGTATCTACAAATTGTAGAAGCGGTTTCACAACCTGATAGCAGTAGCTACTGCATTGATCATCCAATTGCTCTGAGTCTATGGAATACTGAATATAATACAGTTTTAGTATGCATATTACCATAATTAATTTTATTGAAATACTTACCGAGCGTCTCAGTTGCAATGCAAAGAATAATACTGTAAATACACTCGAAGAGGTACAAATAATCATTTTAATTTTTTAATCCGATTCGTCTCAAGACTCAACAGCCAGTAAATTTCAATGATTAAGAAACCTAGAATGAAAGCATTTCAACTGCGTATTTCCCAAGCTCAATCTGTTATTAAATTTGTTGACCTAAAGCTCAAATTTTAATCTGCAAGTTGATGTGAAATCATAAAAAAGCTGTGTTTATTTTGTATGATGACAACATTCGATGAGATTACCGGTTTTTAACATAAGAGCTTTCATATCTTTTTTCTGTCTTACTTATTTTGTTTATAAGTTCATCGGCTTGTGAAAGGAATCTAATATAATTTGTCTATTTTATTATGACAACAATAATTATTCGTTTTTTGACCGTCTAATCGCCTCTGCTCTGTGCCGAGGCGTCATCTCACGCACGCTTCTCATCAAATACGGCTTGCTCTAAGTTGCATTACGCTCCTCTCTTCGCAGCGCACAGTGGCTCGTTTTCGAAAAACACGTTGAAAAAAAAACAACAACAAATTTCGTGTTGCCAAATTCGACGAAGACGTTTAAACAGTTAATTAAAGCAGTTATCAAGTCTTTTAAAAATATAAGTATTGTTATTTAAGTTTTTTTACCGGATATTTGAAATATTTTTCTTTGTTCTGCAAGTGAAAAAAAAAATCCCTAACAAAAAAAAACTTTAAAACGTGTCTAGAAACGCATTCTAAGCTTTTTGACTCCACCATTTTTGGTGAAAATAATTTGAGAATTTCTAGCCATACCAGGACAGTCCAGTGGAGCACTAAGTGACATCTCAGGTCATGACTCATCGGGACATTGTCCACTAAATTGTCTACCGCTCACTCCCTCTTAGGCGTAATTATGTTATAACTTTAGGAGGATGCTGTTTTCCGAAGAAGAAACCAAGAACATTGCGCGGATTTTTGTTATCGATTATGTGGGAATTTCCCAGATTCAGGCTTTTCACTTAAGCAACGCAATCTTCGAAATCTAACTGGCACAACCTTGACGACAACAGCCATATGGGTCATATTTGGACGGGATTATCTTTAGAATAGATAAATTTAAATAATATTATCTAATATAAAAGTAATATTATGATTAACATACGTAAATTTAAGTAATTTAATTTAAGTTTAGGTTAAGTGACTTTAATTAAAAAAAAAAAATAGTAATATTTAGGTCTTATATTTATGAACGTCTTTTTATTTCTCATATTTCGAATTTTGATTAGAATGCGTGGAAAGTCTAGCTGAACAAGGCACAAGATTATCATAATTAAATAGCAGGAGAATGTCTGGTTGGCATGTCTAGTATAAATGCCCCCATAGCAATTCTATGAAACTTTCAGCTAAGGCCTGTATTGGAAAATAAAACTAGCATCGGTGGAAATCATAAAGAACCATTCAATATTTGGGATATTTGAAAATTAAATCGCTAAATCCTTAAGTTAAGCACTGTGCTATACATTCTTCTTCATCCTCAAATAAATTCTTCGTTCCTTTGCATCCACCATATAGGAAGGCTTCGCACTGTCGAGTAGCCTTTATAAAACGCCACATTGGAAACGACGCCTTACACGGTCCAGTTTCACTGGGTTTAGCATCGCACTTCTCTAATGTAGTATGATATAGTAAAATAAAAGTTAATAAAAAACTGTGTAGTGACTTACTAGCATTATAAGCGTAGCTGGTCATCAGATATACTAAAAGTAGAGCAAACACTGGCAACAGAGAAGTCTTCATTTTGGAAAATAGGAGAACGATTTATAGAAGAAACGATTAGATGTATACAAATTTTTAGAATCTGGCAGTTTAAAGGAAAACTACTTTGTTTGAATTATGAACACGCATAAATTCGAAGTCATATTCTTGAGCTGAAATCTTTAAATTAAATTTATTCACATACCAGATGTTGTCCAAATGGCTAATATGTTATCATGCGCATTTGCTAATTGAAATGAAAACTAAATTTCCAAAAAAAATTACACAATGAAAGATATTTGGCTGTCTGCAAAGTTATTGTTGGTGGACAATAGATTTAAACACATTTCAATTGTCATTTAAAATGCCATCAATTACATGGCAACATACAAGTCCACATATGCTTACACTTCTTTAAGTGTGAGTGTGTATTCGCATATGGGGGTGGATGAGCTGATTATACTGCGAGTTATTGCGATAGCGCAAATCCCCAGAAATTAAACCACAAACACTCGGCACGGCACCACAAAAGCCACACACCCATCCATTCTTACAAACAGGCATACAGACGCACACATATACAGAAAAAAAAACTAGCTGTTGTGATATTTATCGATTCGCTATTATCGCATCGAAAACTGTTTTTAATGCTCGAAATCCATTTGCCCATATCAACGGCTTTTCCGGATTCATGCTGCGTATACGCAATTTTATAGCGTATGTTCATTAAGCTGCTTTTCGATTGTGAACGCCACAGTGGCGGAAAAGTATTCCCTTATTGTTGTTCATGTGTGTATGGTCCTTTGACAATTTCTTGAGTTTTTCTTGTCGCAAACAGTAGTAGTAGTAGTGTTATTTTCCACCATTCTATTTGATCATTTTAGTATTAAGTTTGTGAAGCAGGATAAATAAAACAAAATAAACAATATTATCTGAGTTACTGAAATAATTCAAGCTGGTTGGAATGTGAAGTCGATTGTCTTTAAATAACCTGGTTTATTGTGGAAAATTATTTTTAGCTACAGCTGTTCGTGATCTACGCCAAATTGGTCCATTAATGGCTTGTGAAATATTCAAAAAGTATTTTATTCATGCAGTTTGACAGTGACTTCAAATGCGGCTCACACACGTTTTGTTTTTGGCATTTTCAGTTGCTAAGCTCATAAATACGCGACGCATTGGTTTTCAATTTGAACACATGTTTGGGCCAAGTAAGTAAGCCATTTGTATACGGGAACGGGTATTGCCTGCTCCTGTCTCATGTTTGCCAATAAGCCATTGATACTTTAATGTATGCACTGTTGGGTGACGGTTTACGTTGGCTCACTTCAGGATTTGTATTGGTTCCGATTATGTGAGTGTGAGTCAGTCTCGGCTTTATGATTGCGAGTACACATGACATACATATATTATTGGCGGTCGAATAAAGCCACTCGTCGCGTGTGTACGTTTATTTATTCGAATATTATTCAAACAAAGGCGAGAGTGAGTGGGATGCAGCAAATATGCTCTCTTAAAATGCAATCGATTATCTTTTACTTCCTTATACGTACATATAAATATACACGAATATTATGTAGATTTGTACTAATAGATGCCCCTATAAACGTGAAATTGAATCAATGTTAATTCGATCTAAAACACATTGCGAAGCTGAATCAAATCTATTTACAATGTAATTAATGAGTACCAAGTAAAGTGACAACAGTCGATGCCTCAATAAACAACACGAGGACGAGGGCTCTCAAATGACAGCCAGTGCGTAGATGAATAAATAAGCCATGACCACGCCCACAACACATACTAAGCATACATGCACATAGGATACGCGTATCCGTATGTACGAGTAAGCATGCATATATTGGTTATCGGTAAGCCAAAACCCTAATACAAAGCAAATATTTATATTTGACATTTTAGACACAGATGCGATATACGAGCAGTAATATCGTATGAATGTGGAACGCCCATGGGAGGAATAAAGAACTCGTACTCGTATATTCGTCACCATTTGGTTACGCTAGCTCTGGGATCAAATCGAAAATGGTAATGAGCCCTCCAGCCTTTTGGCATTCCGATGAATAGAACTGAGCCGCACAAGAATACCGTATACGCTCATATACATACATATATCCACGTTTATAGGTATTTACATACAGACATTCACATTCTCTCATAGTAAATTTATGTATTGAATTTCACATGAATAATAGCTGTTCTGGTTTCCTGATTGTCAGCAAGACCAAGCTTTAACCTCATAATGCTAATTGCGAATATAATTATAGCGACGTGATCTCATTCTCGATTATATATTACTTGCTAGCACTTATAATAGAAAATTATACGGAAATAGGGAAATCATATAGTTAAAAACTAAATGAATACTTACGAAAATTAAATGCGATATGAAAATGTCTTCAAAGATAGATTATTTAGAATAAGTTGTATTTTATGCAAAACCAAAACCACAAGTGTAACAAATAGCTCACCAGCGAACAGTTGAAATCCGAATACCAACAACCTTAACTTTTGAGACTGTCAAAGCTGAAACTCTCAAGTTTTTGGCCAATGGCGGTAAATTTTTGTTTCATCAACGAAATCAAGACAAAAGTTTTGAAACCGCGCAACTTTCTTAACTTTTTTGCCACAGCAGCCACAACAAAAACAATATCAACGGCAACAACAACAATGGAACTCAAGTGAAATGACAGCAGCAGCAATCGATGCGCATAAACTTGAAAAGTTATGTATTAATGCACATCAAAAAATAATCAATATCGTTGCTAGTAAAGCGCTAGCTTTATTTATGATACGAATTATTATTATTTTGCCTATATTTCACAAACATCGACCAGATGTGGTTCAAGCTCTTTTAATAAATCATCTTAATATTCAATGAAAACTAACTAACTAACTAACTTTTCATTCTGTATTCAATCATGCTTTTCACTTGTCTATCACGTACAGGACATGCAAAGTCAAGATAAAAGTTTGACGTCCGTGGTAAACCCTATTTTAATCTATCAGATTTCAGGCACAAAGTTTCTTATTTGTCTAATTTATTCATATTTATGTATAGATTCAATTTTAAGCTTTGCGACTGAGTTTTATATACTTATCTCACCCTAATATCACACATGCTTAGCAAACCAAAGATTACGTCTTCGAGATCTATTAGTAAATAGATTTTGTTTTGGGACACGTCAGTGTATTCAAAAGCAAATATATTCAAATACAAAGGCAGATTAGATATAAGATGATAAGGATAGCTCTTTATATATATTTCAAATACACAGTGCAAACCATTTTAGTCGCAAAAGTCATTTCAACGATTCGTTACCTACACATAAAAAGAAAACAAATCAATTAATTTTAAATATCATTAATATTGAAATAGTTGTGTTGCATATTAATTGATAAAGTAAAAATTAATAATATTAAATTTCTTACAATGGTGAAAAGTAAACAAAGTGATAAAAAGGAAGATGAAAGGTGATTAATTTGATAAATAAGTGGAATTAACGATGCCTTACAATATTTTTCTTATGCTCCGAAGTTCGAAATATTTGCCTTTGTTCATGCAAAAGGATTATACAAATCAGAATAATACCGAACAAGACGATGAAGAAGTATCCGACTTTCGACGTGCCCTTCCGCAGATTATAGCTGTCAACATACAGAATTTGCTGCAATTCGGTAAAATTTTGATATAAATATCAAGTGAGTAAATTTTTGAAATTATCGTTTTGATATTATATTTAGGATATGGCATGACACAGGGATTTCCCACAATCGCAATTCCCGCTATACAAAGCAGCATGGATAGCAGTGCAATTAAATTAGACAAGGAAGCAATTTCCTGGCTCAGTAAGAAATCAAATGTTCATGTTAATTAAGCAAATATATATTTTTCATATATAATATTAAATATTTCAGGTTCCATAAACTTAATTTGTATGCCGCTTGGTTGTCTATTCTCTGGCATGTTTGCACAGTATCTGGGCAAACGACGAGCTATGCAGGTGTGTAATTAATTGCTCCAATATATTATTTAGATAATAATAATCAATCAATTATTTCACACATTATAGTTAATCAATCTACCCATGCTTGCTGCCTGGCTTCTCTTTCACTATGCGTCCTGCACCGAGCACATGTATGTGGCTTTGTGTTTCGTTGGCATTGGTGGAGGTTTGATGGAAGCTGCGGTTAGTTTCGTAATATCTGAAGTGTTCTGAGGAATATTCAATTATTTTGCTTCAGGTTATAACATATGTGGCTGAAATTACGGATCCGAAGTACAGGGGAATGTTCTCGGCCTTGGCAACCACTTGCGTTAGCTTGGGTGTCTTTACGGAGTTCCTGCTAGGATCTCTTTTGCACTGGAGGACCGTTGCAATTGTGAGCACAGTAATTCCACTATTTTCTATAGCTATGTTATGCTTTGTGCCGGAAAGTCCAGTTTGGCTGATCAGAGAGCGTCGGTTCTTCGATGCTGTGAAGGCATTGCAATGGCTACGTGGCTGGGTGCCAGAGCAGAAAGTTGAAGCTGAATTCAAACAACTTTATGATGAGTTGATCACCCAAAAATCAGCTAGAAAATCGGATGACGTTCAAGAGTCTGGCATCATGCTGAAAAAGAAATTGCATATGTGGCGCAAACGAAGTTTTATAGTGCCATTTCTGCTAGTCCTTCTGACTTTTTTCATCTGCCACTTTTCCGGAAAAACTCCAATCCGATCCTACGCTGTGCTCATCTTTGCAACACTGAAGGCTCCCATTGATGAAAACAATGCGACCATATTGTTAGGCATCTCAGAACTCATTGCAACCATTCTAGGTGCACTATTTATTCATTCGACGGGCAAAAGACCATTGGTATTTATTAGTATGCTGGGCACAGGTGTTTGCATACTCGGAGTTGCGATTTATGCTCACTCAATGAACATACTCGAGATGACTGTCATTGGTGTGAAGAATGAAACTATAAATTCCTCAATGATTGTGCTGGAGAAGAATATGACGCAACTTCTGAATAGTTCGGCACTTTTGGAAGGAGAGGCTCTAAGAGCAGAGATCGCAACCACTGAAATAAATGTTGTATCTGAGATAGCTCTCGGTTTCAGTTACCTGGAATGGATACCATTAATCCTTGTGCTGTTTGCCGCATTCTTTGCAAATCTGGGTATTCGCATGATACCTTGGGTTTTGATTGGTGAGGTATTCCCCGCAGATATTCGAAGCAGCGCCTCAGGGTTTGCTGGTTGCATGGGTTACCTTTTCGGATTTATGGCGAACAAGTTGTTTTTGGTGATGATCACTGCGATGACGTTGCCGGTCGTTTTCACCTTCTATGCCAGTGTTTCGTTTTTTGGAATAATCATTTTATACTTTACACTTCCGGAGACAGAGGGACGCACTTTGGGAGTAAGTTTTGGACATGATTTTCAAGTTGTACTTAATCAAATTATATTATTATTCTCTCTCAGGAAATTGAGGCACATTTTTCAAAGAAGACTGACGCTAACCTCTTTCGAATGAGAAAGAACGAAAATGTCCCACAAGATGATTCCGAACTCATAAATATTGTCCACGTCAACTGAAAAATCCATTTATCTATAATAAACATATACCAAAATATTATTTTATTTTGAGTAAAGATGAATCTTTTAGCTCTTGATTAGCACTTTAATTAAAACTAGGAATGATTTTAGAATTACTTTTCTCTTTTAAGGTAATTTCAAAAATGAACGAATGTATACGCAATTCAAAAAATGAACAGAACAAGTTCCTTAAATATAGGGTTGTTGGATTTTGAAAAAATATCGTATTGATGATATTTGCTGTTTAAAAAATATTACATGATGATATTAAGAAATATCTTTTACAAAATATCGATATATCGAGTTTGATATTTTTTAATGTTCAGCTAAATTTGAGTAAAGGTTTCCTGTTGCTGTAAATTTGGGTTTTTTATAGGCTAAAGAACCATATCATATACCAAATATGGGCTTTGGTATATTTTAAAATTAATTCCACACTGTTTTGCTTATATTAAAAGTGAGCAGCGAATATCTCACAGTCGAACACACTGAATTGTAGCTTTTTTACTTGTTTTTAAAATTGTTTAAGTTTGTATTTTTTTTCCGGAAAATAATGTTAATCCAATTGAAATTCTGATTCTTCATACATGGCTTTAAAATAAGCTTCCGAATTATCATTAAATTTACCTATTGTAATGGTACACGTCAGTTTATGTTACAAGCAAGTGAAGCATAACAAAAATGAAGATAAGATATGAGATGATAAGATGCTTTTTCATCTGAAAAAATTAACTGCAGTTGTAAAAGTAACGACACGATAACTTTGCTTTAAAACTCAAATAAAAATCAGTAATTAATCAAATTTAACAAGACTTATTCTAGCAAGAGAAATTCAAATTTCATTTTGAGTGTCAATTTATTCATTCCACAATGTGCTGAGAGACCTTTTAATTGGTTGATTGGTCCTGTAACAAGATGAACATTTGTTTATTTCGACCATGTCTAGTGAAGTGTGAAATCGACCCGAAACAAAACAATTGCACGTTTTGCCAAATGGAACTCAATCAATCAACTTTGAGCTCTAGTCTGTTTGGCTGTGACATGCCCAAGTTCAATGGTCTTAGTTGTAGTCAACAATCGTTTGTACACGTTGTTGATCAGCACAAAAACGCAAACAATTAATATTGCGTATACGACATGGAGCGCATTACTTGGAAAATGGATGGCATAAAGGAGAATCGATATCCATTTTCCTAATTGTTGTCATGGAATCAATCAGTATTTATGTAGTTGTTTATGGCCGGAAAATCAGAGCAAATAAAATGTATTAAATGCGGGCTTGCAAATCCTTGTTTGACCTTCTGAACTCCTAAATTTAGCTCATCACTTTTATTAGATTTCATGTTGTCATTGTTTAATTATTCAATTTTTTTACTAAATATTTATATGTACAGTGCATAGAACTGCAATATCCGTTCCATGCAATTTTCCACTCTCAACAAAATATTACAACTGACCCTGTCTGCAGCTTGTTTGTGTCCATGCAAAATACATTACACAAATTGTCTTGTCATTTTTGTCATCAGGTGCCAACTACAAGAAAAAAAGTGCTAGAAAATTGCACTTGTCGCGAGCTTTACGGGAATAAGTGGCTGCTTCACAGAACTCTACCGAAATGACAATCGCAAACTGTCCACATTTTTTTTTTTTCTACAGTCACATCTGCGAGTTTCATTCAGGAAGAATTTTGTGATGACAAAGTGTGTGTTTAGCTCCGCCAAAGTTTCTAAAC
The DNA here is from genome assembly GCF_023558435.1 of Drosophila sulfurigaster albostrigata. Classification (NCBI taxonomy): domain Eukaryota; kingdom Metazoa; phylum Arthropoda; class Insecta; order Diptera; family Drosophilidae; genus Drosophila; species Drosophila sulfurigaster. The sequence goes on from NC_084881.1 coordinate 7,828,652, forward strand.
TATGACTATTTAGATACAACCCGTTTTCCCGACAATTCCATGATACAGTTTCAATTGCTGCTGAAATTGACATGAAAAGGCGCATTCAAAACTAGTTGAAATACAAGTATCACTTTGGCTTGCATATGCTGACATTTCAAACTTTTAAAGCAGTCTTTTTGATAGCCACTTTCACAAGTCATGACTGCACTTTATCCCTAAAAGAGTAAGCACTGATTTAAATGGTGGTCTGCTTATAAAAACTCTTCAAGGGATGAACTCAGTGCTTGGATTTAGTTGTCATAACTCATTATGAACATATTTCTTAGTTTTCCTTAAAATATCACGCAATACTGCACTTGAAAAGTGAAATCGATTTATTTTATATATGCATTTTTAAATCGAATCATCCCATTGTCGTCGTTACCCTGCATTTAAAGTAAATGTAGCCTGTTGAGTCCACTTATAACAATAATTTTAAAATTCCAATTGTTCTTTTTCTTTTTATTTTGTGTACGTGCAATGCCAATATGTCAATCTTATAGTGCCTGAGTGCTGCTAAAACAAAAACTTCAAAGTAGCCTGAAGGCCAATCAACATTAGGCAGCACCAACAAACCATGAAGCAGATGCCAAAAGAAGCAAACACATTAGCCCAGCTAGAGCCAAACTGGACTTGACATTAAAGTTGTTTTTGGCCAACGATTTGAGTGAAAATAAATTTAAAATTACGATTCTAGGACCAACGTCTAAGCAAATGTAACAATATTACTACGGCCAACCATTTAGTACCGCATAATATCACTTTCCCTGAGATACTCGATAAGTTGGGCATCGATCCATGATATAGAAGACCATAAATTATTGCTTGTAACGCCCTTGTACTTTAAGGAACTACCCTTTTGATGGCAAATTAAATTAAATACTCCCCAAAGAATTCACAAATCGTTTACATGCAATTGTTAAGCTTGCTAGATTCTAGATTTATAGTTTTGCAAGTAGAGTGTTCAATTGTGGTCAACCATTGTCATTTTGTGGATTCTATATAAAAGAATATGTAATTTATTAACAAACAGACATTGATACTCTACTTAGTAGTCAGTTGATTTATAAATTGACTTCAGTACCATAGTAAAAGCTTACCTTAGTGAATACATTCAATTTTGGTTTCAAATTTTGTTCACGCCTTTCGCTTTCCCAAAGTCGAAAAACAAGCGTAATTTTGATGTTGTAGTTGCGATTTTTTCTTCAGACAATAATAACTAGTATTTATAATTCATGCCGAAATTATTAAGAATTACTTTTGTATGGGGGTCCTAGTTGCTTTCAATAACAATGTGGTATATTTTGTTCTCTATAGTATACATCAAATTAAATCGATTGATCAAAAATAATCTTTGGTATACTTTAGTATTTTTGGAATAATAATTTTATATAATTTAAGAACAATACTGTGCTGTTTAGCTTTTACTCAAAATAGGTAGGGTGTATTTCACAGTCGAGCACACTCGGCAGAACTAGCTTTATTGCATTACATTTAAAAGTAAATTTGTTGTTTCAATATTGGTGGAAAAGAAACAACTCTAGGCTCTGCTAAGATATTCGAGCATTTGTTTCCAATTGTGATGACAATTTTATGACTGTGCTTTTTACAACTCAAGTTTCATTTATGACTTTTGTCTTTCGTATAACATCAACTTCCAATGATACTTTTGCATACAATTTAAACTCTGAAATATTTATCGAAAATAATATATTTATAAACACCAAAGGGAGTAGCTGATGAGCACTGTGATAAATTATACAACATTTTACAACTCAGTAATATAAAAAAAAACACATCTTCACTTGAAGTTCCCTTACTCCCAATTCGATGCGCTATTATCCGATCCATTTATTTGAAAGTCAACTTGTGAGCTGTGTACTTTTACGACATTTAAGAAAATTTATCGCAACACCTTGTCTGCAGCAGGACGGGCCGGATGTCGACGAGTCGTCGCCAGCTGCAACAGCGATGGCAAGTAACCAGATTCAAGTTGGGGAAATTGCCAAAAGTCATTAAGCTTGCGCATTGGTGCAACAGCAATGAGATTTCCTCACCTGCGCCTCGAGGTTGCCAACAACGAATGCAATTCTGTTGATGATGATTCTAAGGGCACATATTTTTTGCAATACCATTATGCATAACTATATGTATTCTTAATACTCAAGTCTAAACCAGCTAAACATCATTTACCATAAATATAATTTTAGTTTCATTTCCGCTCTGTCTTGGCAACCATTTGCATACAGCACGTAACTTCTGAGGGATGTGCGAAAGCAAAGCTATGACATGCCAGAGTGAAGTACTATAATTATTATACAACAGTATATAAATATTAAACAACCAATTATACGTTCTTGCTTCTTCAGACTGCTACAATTTGAATCAGTGCAAATACAGTTAAGATAGCTGTTGTAATTACTGATGCTGTTATTATTGGTAAACTTCTAAATATGGCTGGGGGTACAGGTGACATAATCGTATCTGGCAAAAAGCCTGAATAAAAAATTCAGAATAGCGCAGTTGTAACATCCTTCAACTTTTAGGAAAAATTAACGCAATAATTAAAACAAATAAGAAAGCAACGTGTGAGATACTCGCTGCATATTTTAAATAAAAGCAAAACAGTGCAGTATTATTCTTAAAATATACCAATTTAATATACTACAAAAATACTAAAATAAGCCAAAGGTTAATTGATATAGTACTAATTTCGAATTGTAGAATATACAATATACCAGATCATCAGCCAAAGCTGCTAAGACCCTTCTACACTAAGGGTAGCGGGTATAATTATTAGTAATAACGTTTTGCAGTTTACGTACTTAAATGCTTAATTTAAGCGAACAGAATCAACATTAGAAAATTGCCATATTAAAAGTAGATATAAAGCGCATATTTATCCATCCATTTAATTAGCGAGTGTTGATGTTAATTAAATTATTATTTTATATTTATTCGCACATTGCGATCACTTCAAATGCTGCTACTCCATTTATTGTAGCATTTTAAAGCCCACGTATGTGCAAATTACCATTGCACAGCATAAAATAGAATAACGCAGCTTCCCAGCATCCAGTTTGCCCTGAGAATTGCAACAAAGCATATTAAAGACGCAGCGCCACAATGTTCGACGATGGTTTGTGTTAGTTGGGCTAGAAAATAAAGTGTCGCCCACGATTATGTTTTCACTATTTCCGTTGTTGAACAATTTTTCAAAGCTTTTCTCTTTGATATGATCGCCAGACTGCAAATCATCCATATAATTAAAGGTGGAAAGCAACTGCTCTGGTGTGCAATCCCCTTCATCATCAGACTCGGATAAGTGAAAGTTATGCGTAGAAGTTGAAGTCCATAATCCTTCTGCTCTTTGTAACTGATTATTAGAGATAGGCTCTTCCTCGCTCTTTTTTGACGGTAGAGGAATATTATTAGTGGAAATTGTCCGCAATCGTTCTTCTCTTCTTTGGATCTGATTATTAGAGATGCGGTCTGTGGACATTTGCGCGCTAAGGAAATGTAAATTACTTCGGCTTTCCTCATTTTCACTTAACGAATAGTAATCGGAGGCTGCTTCCACAGAGGCATTCCAATCAATGTGCTCAGTGCTCATGGCTTCTCTTGCCCTCACCTGATTCCGAACCTCATTCCGCCATTGTTGCTTTTGTTCGTCTGTTAACTCCAAGTGATCGATTTCACTGCCAACACTTTCAAGCATTTCATCATGTTGTGACAGTGTTTCGGACTCCTCAGAATATTGCCTTAGCTCGTCAATCTGCATGAAAGGATCGACCCCGCCACGAAATCGCTGGAAATTCGGCAAACTAATTGTTTGTCTACGCTCCGAAACATTGCGCATTCGCTTTTGGCGATTGGAATTTGGCAGAAGATGCTGCGTTATGCTATCAATTCTATTAACTCCAAGCCAATCATTGAAATCTCTATGTCCCTTCTGGCTTCGTATTCGTTGCATTAAATCATGGGCACGCAGCATAGCGCGCTCTCCAACAATGGCCACATGCAGTCTTCGCTCCAACTGTCGTCTAGTGAGGTAAGCGATGTCACGTGCCGCAAACTGATATCTGTTGCACATCAGAAACAGTTCACTATTAGACAGCTGCTGCAGCTGATCCACAGTACTGGACATATTGGCTGACTCGTTTACTGCTCGTCTGGCAATGAGAAAGGGAGAGAGTTCCTAGACTTTTGCTTTTTTTCTTTTTGTTATTTTTTATTTATATTTTCCAATTGACTGAGAATTTTGATCTGAGCCTAGTAGTCATTTTTCAAACAAACATTTCAACTTTGTTTGAGTCAAAGATCATATTATCTATTAAATCTCTAAAGACATTTTATGCGATAAATAATGTTTCCACTAACTTTTAATCATTCATTTCTACATATGATCGCTAAATGCGAATTTACTAGAAGTAATGTCAATTTTTGATATTGGGATCGTTCAGTATTTATATATCAAACGGACAGTTTTCCATTAAATGTTTTCCACTAAGTGTATGTTACAGGCAGATAGAAGCACATCGAACCACTAAAAAATATATGTATATATTCTTAATTAGCATAAAGAGCCGAAACGATATAGCCATGACAGTCTGTCTGTCTGTCCTTCCGTCCGTATGAACATCTAGATCTCAGAGACTATACGAGATAAATATATAATTTTTTTTTGACAACACTTCTAATGTTTACACCCAGATCAAATTTGTTTCAAATTTTTTGCCAACTTTCTTTCCTATGAGTAAAAACGCCTATTTTCTATAGGTCTTAGGTGTTTTGGCTAACTATCTGGTATATTTTGTGCTCTGTGGTATATTTCAGATGTAGTACTACATCAATATACCAAATATACCAAACGCATATAGCATATTTTTAGTATTTTTGCGGTTTATTAATTTGGTATGTTTTAAAATTAATACCGCACTGCTTTGGCTTTACTCAAAATCGGTAACGGGTACACTTTCTTACTTATTCTTTTTTTTGTTGGATGAGTCAAGTGTAAATATTAAATTTATAACATCCTCCAGCTTTTTAAGAATTGGATAAGCTTAATTTCAATTTTATATAAGTACATGTACAGATTGCAAAATTTTATTTGTCAACATTTCGACTGCACACAACTATACAAACAGTTTCTGTATTTGATTTATTATTCTGCTTTACTTACAATTTGTATCTATAAACGCTGATGATTCATCTTAAATATGTTGAACAATATGTAATTTTAATTTTCAAAGTTTGTCTGCATTTTGTATTTGAAAAGGCTTTAAAGTCTAAGTCTTAGTTAACAAATATGTAATAAATATATTACTATTATTATTTTCTTCTATTTTACGTATAACCATTTCTGACATTTGTTTTGAGCTTCTCCAGCGCGTTATTATTGTCATTTAATATTCGTGTATTTTTTCCTTTTTTTTGGCTTGATATTTGCAAATTATTTCTTATTTTTCGTTGTTGTATTTATGCTGACACAATTATGAAATAATTTTTAATTATACTTAAACTATTAAGTATTTACAAAGTTCAACTTCAAACAAGAACTTTAAACGGTAATTAATTTCTGTGTAAAATTTGAGCAAACATTTGTGTTTTCTTTTTTGTTGTTTTAATATTGTTTAAATCTAATTGTTTTTAAATTGTTGTGTTTTGTTTTGTTGTCTTGGCTAATTTGTTTAATTATAATATTTTGCGAAGGTTTTGTATCTTTGTTAATGCAGAAACAATACGTATTCTTTTCCCTCAATCTTATATTCGTATTAATGGATATTTGTGTAACAATTCATTGTGTGTTTGGTTCGATTATTTTGTTTAATGGCTAAGTATGAAAATGTAACTGAAATTTGAACTCGATCAATTTAATTAATTGTAGTTATAACCAAAATTATTTACATCATGAATTACACTAATTAATTATTCATATTATTTCATGCGTTATCGAATGCCAATCAAAGACAAACGACTCAATAAATTCGTGTTAATGTGCCGACAGCTAACATAGACAGCTAACTGTTGCCAATTACTTCAAAGTGAAATTGCGTCTTGGCCGCTTTTAGCCACAAACCAAATGATGCGGAGAGGCAAACTAACGATGACGAGAGACCACAGGCTCTATCTCCATTTGTATCTCATCGTCATTGTCATTGTGCTCGTCCTGCATCACTCATCGTTTGCGATTATAGGCGCCAAGCATAGACTGCCTTCATTCTTTCATTTCGTGTCCATTGGCCCCAAGCTCGAGCAGCTCATGTGGCTCAGCATTCAACTTTAATACAAAAGACACATTAGAAAATCTAAAATACATAACCAAATTCTCTCCACTTACCCGATCGACACTTGCCAAATCGTTCTTCGAAAGATGATTGACCAAAATAGTACCCAAAGCATCGCACATTACATTGATTGTGGTACGGAATCGATCCCTGAGAGATGCAAAAGTTTAGCGAATATTTACGAGTTGTTATCATCAATAATTACAGCAGCCAATCAACGGCAATGATTAGGGACACGTCCTTTGGTTCCAAACCCACTGTATCCAACACCATGACCATGGTAACGAGACCTGCTTGTGGAATGCCCGCTGCGCCTATGGAAGCCGCCGTTGCTGTGATGCTCACTGCCACAATGGTGCCGAAGGAGTAGCTCATCTCACGATATTGGGCGATAAAGAGAGCTGCCACAGCCTCGTACAAGGCTGTGCCATCCATGTTGATCGTGGCACCAACCGGAATAACGAAACGCGTGACACGTGGATCGATGCCCATGTTGTCCAGGCATTTGATGGTCAATGGCATGGTGGCCGAGCTTGAGCCCGTGCCAAAGGCAGTGGCCAGCACCTGACTGAGTTTGGCTATGAACCGATATGGCATTCGACGTGTGCCCAAAAAGAATATAACCGCAATGGTGCCTGGGAGTGCAAAATAACAAAGACCCTTAGAAAAGTGAATACAAAATTCGACTGACTTTCTTACCAAAACCGTGCAGGAAGAGACCTATCATCACGGTTATGAAATACCATCCTAAAGATTGTATTGTTGCTGCTATGGACTCCATCTCAATAATCTTGGCTGCTATCAAAAAGCCCACGCCAAGTGGAGAAATCCTAGAGAAATCAATTTAGTCAAACACATTTCACAATATGAATATTTTCTATGTACTCACCAAATTACCCAAGATGTGATTGTCATCATTGCCTCACTGAGTGTGGTAAAGAAATCTTGCAGCAGCTGACCCTTCTCCCGCATCCGACCAATAGTTGTGCCCAAGATTACACTGAACATGACCAGACCAAGCACATTGGAGCCCTCTCGTTGTGCCGCCTTGAATTCCCAATTCTCCATTGGCTCTGTAAGGCGCGAATGGTAAAGTTGATCAAATACTTAAAAAAAGCAACTACTTACGTGCCGGGCTGATTGTGGTGTTCTCAAATATCTCCGTACGATGCTGCAAGTGTATTTAAAGTGTTTCAATATCGATATGTATAATCAAATAATAAAGAACAAATAACAGTATTCCGTTACCCATAGAGTATAAAGGTATTATAACTTTGTACCCACAGTAAATGTATATAACCCGCAGAAGGAGTCTTTTCTGACTCCATAAAATATATTTATATTCTCGATCATTATCGTATGAAACAAAAGAGCTTAGAGACTATAAGAGATAGAGCCATGATTGCTTTGAAAAAACTTGTTATTGTTATTGTTATTGTTATTGTTATTGCACGCAAATGTTTTCCATAACTACTTCTGCCCCCAGAAATCGACAAATATTAAATTACAAGCATAATTTCTAAGCTAGAGCTAATTCTTGGTACATACAACAATGAGTACAATTTTTAAGATTGGTTGCTATCAGATAAAAATTGAGAAATTATTTTGTATGGTAAAACACACATTCTGCAATCGAGTCTTAATTGATTTGGCTGACAATCTGGTATATGTATATTGTACTATATGGTATATTTTGAATGTAATTTAATATATGAAATATATTTTTTTTAAATTACACTTTGGCTTTTTGTGGAATGAGCTTTACTTGTTCATATGTGCATATAATATTAATTATATCTTTAAAAGCTTCAGGAATTTTTGAATAATCACTCACTCGGATGAACTGATCATTCTGAGAATTGTTGTCAACAATTGAAAATATTAATGTAATTTTGTTAAATTTACTTACATATCGCACATACAAATACATATATATATGTATGTGTCAACATACATACATTGGTGTGTATTCAGAATTGTACGAGTTGAATACATTGATTCAATTTGTTTCATACTCGCTTTTCGCGACAGTGTCTGTGGTGATAATTGATAATAATTTCAACGTGTACGTAAATTATATATGCATCTACACACAAGCACAAAAGTATGTATATATATTTGGATATATAGATGTATCTGTATGTAACATATGCGAGATCGCAGACAGACAGTCAGTCGGTCGGTCCCCTATAATTTTCAATTTCAATTGAAACGGAAAGAACTTTGCTTTGGAGTATCCTATCATGTCAGTTTTGATTATGTGCCGCGATGTGCTGAGCTTTAATCAAATTATGTAAGCTACAGAACAATTGAATAATTGGCTCAGTTGCAATGATGAATTGAGCGTATGCGTGGACATAAATTTCGCAAGAATAGCTGAGAATACATCTATATCTATAGATAGATGTGGGGGATATCAACATACCTGAAACATGGTCGATTGAATGATGTTGTCCGTGAACATGTTTCTAATTGTGTACAAAAACAAACATCACTTAATATCACATTATCATCATCATTCAAATAACTCAACCTACCTCACTAAATCCATTAAAGTATCGGGCGTCAACACCTTGGAGGCCTTGTCGATGGTCTCGGTGCGTGTTTCCACAATTTTGGCACCCTGGCCGGGTCGTATTGTTGTGACTAGACAAATACCTAATATAACTGCCGAAATTGTGGTAACGAAATAGTAAGTTATGGCCCTGAAAATAATGCAATTCGTTAATAGAATATAGTATGGCAAAGATCTGTGATCTTACCTTGTTGCAATCTTGCTGGACATACTCAAGTCTAGTCCACCTATGGCACTTGTTATGGAGGACACAAGCAGCGGGACTATGAGACATTTCAACATGCTGTGTAAAAGAATATAGAAGTTAAGAGTGATCTGTTTTACCCACTACTTTCAAAAGGTTTCCACTTACCGCAGAAATATTTCACCCGGAAATGATATATACATAATCTCACGCTTAGTCCACTCTCCGGTGCTGTTCTTGATTATAAAGCCCACAAGACCGCCCACAAAGACACCAATCACGGTGGCCATTGTGAGCACATTCTCCTGCATAAAACTTTTAAACTTGCTGGCATCCTGCTTGGGTCGCGTCATTCTGTCTGTCTCTGTGTGAATATTATCCTAGGCCCGTACGCACGGGCGGGGCGGTGTTGCCAAGGGGTGGGTAGTGGTTGACTATGTGGTGGGCAAGACTTCCCCAGGAATGTGGATCCCTTATTCGAGATTAATACTGTAATTAAATGTAGAAATTGAAATTAGATTTTCAAATTTAAGTTCAAATTGTAAAAATATATTTTTACTATCATTTATTTATAGAAAACATCAACGAAATTTAGCATCACCATAAATGTTTAACAAGAAATAAACAGAGATAGATGAGTAGGCACCTATTAGCTTAATAGATCTTTATTAAAATTTGAGTACCATTCAGAACACTTTATGTGTGTGTCAACACCTCTTTGGTGTAAATTGTATTATAACTGATGTATTTATACAATAGTATCACTTCAGCTCACTATTTATGGAGTGAGATTCGAAAAGGCAATTTGCTAAACATAAGTTAGTCACATTTTTCCACTATTCGAACTTGAATGTCGTTTAGCGTCAATTACGATTTGACACCCATTGCTGTCATTGTTTGTGTCGAAATGCACTTCCTTAGAAATGGGAATGTAGTTCAATTAATGTATCTTTGCTGATTGTAGCATTGAGCGTAATTGAAACACATTTTTTTGTTGCCATAGGCATGCCAAACAAATTAATTTGCATAGGCGTCCGATCACCGGACCACCTAATGAAAAGTAATGTGTTTTTTTCGCATACACAAATTGGACATTGGCTAATCATATCCTATTGTGCATATTGAATGCCTCTGATCAATGTCAAATGATAGGGATGATCCCAATTGTCGTTATAGAGGGTACTTAATTAAACATCTAGACAGCTATGGCAATGGTATTTAATATGTAAATTGATGAATATCAATGTTTTGTAACACTTGAATGAAATTTGAGTCAATGCATTCACAATTGAACTTAACTGCTCTTAAGTATCTTGAAATCAAGACTTTATCTGAATTAATGGGATCGTTTGAAAGTATATTAAATGGCTAACTATATTTATAATCGTTTTCTATAATGATAATGATCAATTACGCGTTGATTAAAAGGGTCATTCTATTCTGGTGTGTGACGGCATTTTAATTAATTCTTTCATCTCATTGAGAAAACAACCGAGTTTATCCGCCTCCGCCTAGTCGATGTTATTGTTGTTTTTGTTGTTGCAATGCAAATTAATTTGCTCACAGCATTCACTATGAGTTATTTGCATATAGAGTTGTGATTTAAGGCAAACTACAAGTTGCATAGTATATGTTCAATATATATATGTTAATGGCTTCCCGATCAACATTCAGAATACGTTATATAAGCCCGTGTCTAGCAATACAATTATCGTGTTCTACACAACTATTTGTCAGATATTGCAACGTAAATGTCCAGCGATCCATTAAAAAGAAATTTATTTAATAAAATAATAAATAAAATTTATTTAATGACTGTACTAATTCAATTAGAATCGTTATATTGCCATTTCATATATGCATTTTATAGCTGCTTAATCTAATGTGTCTCTGTCATAGGTCACTGCTGCGAGAGAAGGTTTGCAAGATTAAATGATGAGATACAATCTAATTACAAATTGGACTCTAATAATAAATAAATGCAGAGACTAAGACGAGGAAGCAGTGAATTGTAAATGTGCAAAATAATGAATTTTTGTGCATATAGTAGATACTAGAATACCAATGAGAAGAAATCGTATATTGACTATATAAAAGAGTAAGAGTATTGTCTATAATATTGCATTGTTGTGTTCCACCATTCCACGATGTATTATTAAATAATATTCGTGATGCAGACGAACTTGTCCTAGTCTATTTTTGCAATGCATGGCAACAAAAATAGTAAACCCTACTATAAATAAAACTGCATGTAAATAAGAAAATAAACAAAACAAACTGTGAGATGCTTGCAATATGCGATGCTGCCAACCCTTAAGAAGAGTAAAGAGCCTTGGCCCTACGATATGCAGGCAAATTGCTTATCAGCAGCAGCTATCAAAATTTGCTGCGCGCTCTCTCTTAATGCAGTAAGCGAAAATCGATTCATTAAGCAATTAGAGCAAATTCACAGGATGTAATTAACTATGGAATACCTCGTGCAAAGGAAAGGATATGCTCAAATGAATTATAAAAAAGATTTCAAACTATTTTTCAAATTGTTTTTTGTTTTTATATTAGCGTATCTTCTCCAGTGAAGTACATATCTCGAAGGATACTAAAGAGTTACAAGGAAACTTACCCAGTTTGATTATAAACTATATTAATGGCAACAAAATAATTCTAGAAATGTTTTATTAATTATTTGTTCAGATGACAAATTTGATGTTCAATATTGGTTATTCACTCATTTCACGACTACTTGAGAGTACTTTGTTATTGTCAATGAATTGTTATTCATTATTATTCATAGAGACATTTTCATGATACCAGTAATTGATTGTCTCTGCTAAACAGTTTTATAGCATTCAAGTCCCATTTTATTACACTTACAAATTAGTGCATGTAACGAACGGCAGCCTCAGTTAAATTTGCATATATTTAAACCCTTTGGTTCATTTATTTTGAAATCGACTCTTTCTCTTTTATGATGCACGATATATGACGCGTTTTAATGTGTCGTATAGTGTGTGGTGTGTTGTCGAGCACGCGACGATGGCACAACTGATCGGGCTCGTGCACAGATCACCGATGGCAGGCCCTCAGTTTCCACTGTTTCCACTGGCAAATGACACGAAAGAGAGAAAGAGTGCTGTGAGAACAGACGGCTCAACTTTGCTTGCCTGATTATCAAATAGTACTAAAAACTACATTAAAATCAAATTTGAAACGTAGCCAACGAGCGCGCAAAATGTTCGCGACTGCGAAGCCGACGTCGACCGCACAACGCCATCGGTGTTTATGTGTGCGTGTGTGTGGGCAAGTGTTGGATTATTTTCATTCATCAAATGTGTTTGCTTGATTTGTAGCTGCTGTTGTTGTTATTGTTTTTTCTCAGTCGCCGACACCGTCGCAGTCGCTGCTTTTCACGATACTTATCAATTGCATTCAGCGCTGTCGCACGTTAAGCATACGACGCGTTGATAGAGCCGACGTCAACGTCGACAGCTAAGTTGACGCTCTGCCGTCAACACAGTCAAATAATTAGCAGCCTTGTTCTCTGCTCAGGCAGCGTTTGCTTAGTTTCGCTTTCTATCGCCAGGGCAAATTGAAGAGAATTCGTTATTAAGCTCTTTCGCTTTTCCAACATTTCCGTACACCTTTCTCAAAAGTAGTTCAGTGTCGTCGTTTTCGCCCACTTCCTTACGCCTTCGTCTCATTAGGTTCGTCATTGTAAAAGTTGCTCTGATCAGCCAGATATTGTTTTTTTGTAAGTTCGAATGGACAACATGTTGCAATTAATAGAGGTTTAAGAATCTGAATGCAACTTGAGCCTTTATATATTATTTGGGTAATCCTATAAAAAAGTGGTTAGCAGTTGTTATTTCATCCTTAAATGCATTACAAATTTAAATTTCTGCTGGCAGCACTTATGGTTACATACATATATTAATGAAGTTTATATTGAGATAATGACTCTAAAGTAGTATTCGCATATTATCATATGTATAGTTAAATAATACTCTAATATTTCATACAATAAATTTGGAAGTTCTGCAAGATATTGCCTCAACTTAAACTTAATTTCGCTCTCTTAAGAGTCACATCCGAAGACCCAACGAAACATGTAATTAGGCATTTCCGGCTTTCCTCATACTATTGGACAATATATGTATAGTAATATAAATCAGCGCAGCTCTGCGCATCACAGCTGCTCTAGTGTCACAGCTGCCTTTGATCTGTTTCTATTCGATTTGCCTTGGGGGGCCAGTTCTGACATTTTGGTGTTCAGCTGACCGTTTGGTTGGCGACACCAACGACGGCATCAACGCACGCTGGTGGGAAAACAAAAACAAAATCGTATCAGGGTTTTGTCGCTATTTTATAACTATGGATAAGTGGCAGGGCCTAACTGCAAGTAAATACCCGTTGTTGACAGCGTTTTGTCATAGTCTCTTCCCTTGGGTGGTGAATTCATAACTAGCAGTTACCCTTGCATCAAGCCATAGCATTGCCATCTCTTTTCTTCATCCATGAACAGTGGCATGTAAAAGTTGTTTGACAAATTATGAATTAAAATAGTTTCCGGTTATGTTCTTTGAGTTTCTAAAAATGTTTTAGACTGCTCTATTAACTTAAGTGCAACTTGTACTTGTACTTAAAAATAATAGTTTTTATTCTACATTTCATGAATAATAATGTAAACACCATTTCAAATATTTATACAAATATATATATCATATGGTAATCACCAAATTATTTTGGGATAAGTAAATTAAGTAAATGACAGCAAAGAAATTAAAAAAAAAAAAAAAACTATTATTGTATTATTACTAGCTGGCATGTTTTAAAAGCTGATGCAATACTTATGGATACGACTGTGAATACAAGTGCGAGTATGTACGAATATAAATAAAGCATTTCTACCGGAACTGTCGATCTTCATTTTTGAAATTGGAAAATATAACTATATAGACACACATTCCATCTATCACACAAAACAAATGCATAGCTGAAGCGCTTGCCTTCATACCCTTGATCAAATAAATATATATAAGAAATAGTGTGGTTATGTTCTGACTTGAGTCGTATCAATTTATAAATGTATGAACTACGGAAAAAGAAACTTAAGCAAATATTTGATAAGATTTAATACAAAACAAAGAAATTAAATTTACTTGTGTTTCACCTAAACAATGTATTTGATTTCCATTCCATAATAACTATAAATATCAGCAGAATATACGCTTCATATTAGGCATTATAAAATAAGCATAACCGTTTAATTGAATATTTTCATATTGTTTCTTTCCAGTATTTTCGTTCAATTTTTACAGAAATTCGTGTTTATTAGTAGAAACCGATCTGGAAGTAGAGAATTGATAATGAGAGAAACCTTGACAATAAAACTAGTTGAGTTTGAATATTGAAAAACTTCAAGCAATCTATGCTGAATTTTTCCACATGTATTATTAGTATTTTAACTTTATATTATGTTTAAAAACATGCATTATGTATTGATAATAAATTTTCAAGATCACAAATCATATTTTCTATAACATTAATTGAAAATGTGCTGGCAATTTTCATATCGCGATGTGAGTTTGTAGTTAACATACTAAAACAATATTTGAACTTAAACTATGGCGGCATTTCAATATTGAATATATCATATGTACTAAATGGTATGCAAAACGAATGTAATTTAAAAAGATTTCTAAAATCCAAATGGCCACTAGTAAGTTGATTCATTTAATACTATGGCAACTCTTTTTTTCACATTCTTCTCCTTTAACAGCTTGTATTTCAATTTATTAATATATAAATCAGCTTCATTAATCCATAGAAGCAATAGTTGCTGTTGGTGGTTGTTTTATACAAAAACAAGTGTTTTGAAAAATAATATTTGAATGGAAGCAACTGTATGAGAAAGATGTACATGAATATGTGTGTGAGTGTAGTGTGTGGTGTGTGTTTGGGAATTTCGCATCAACGCCGCCGCAACAGTTGTGCAGCTACCACCACTAGTGCGTAGTAGCAGCAGCAGCAGCAGCTGCCCCGCAAGTCAGCTGTCTCTGATCGCTTCTATGTGTGAGTGTATGCATGTTGAATTATGTGTATGTATAAGTGTGCAAGTGTGAATATGTGAAAGTATTTGAGAGTTAACAGTTGTTCGATCTCCTACTCCTCCGTTTTCGGACGTCGAAATAGCAAAATATGGGGCTCCGGCTTGTGAATCATATAGTGTATCCATCCACGCGATTGCTGTACACCAATTGATCTCCACTCTGTTTCCGTCATCAGATGTGTCTTTGGCACCAGCTTGACCAGCTCTTTAGGTAAGACCACATGTCTACAACAGAGAGAGCATATAAAATGATCTCAATTATTGCAATTTGGGTTAAAATTCGCATTACTTACCTATACTCGAATTTCTCATCATAGTATTTATCGGAATAATAAATGTCTTTGCTCATTTTGTAATGTTAAATTCACTATCTGCGGTGATATAAATCCAAGGATGCGATAGAATGCTTCGCTAATTTATATATGTTTGGCGTCGGCGTCCTTTTTTGCACGTTTATTTTGCGATCCGCTTTTTACGATTTTCAAAGAGAGTTGCGCACACGATCAAAAGAATTCGGTGTTTCCTTCTTCAGTCACTACGATTTTCACTATTATTTGATTTTACGCAATTATTTATACTTCGAAATTTAAGTTATTTTAAAATACAAAAAAAGTGACGCGGCTAATGAGCTTGTTCTACTAGAGATGAAATTATCGATGAATCGATAGTCTTAAAAATCGTAAATATCGATATGTTTTATTAATCCGAAGCATTAATGCACTTTGAAGCAAAATAAATAATTTACTTGCAATAACTAATTTCCTTATAATAAATTAATTTTTATGCATATCAATATATTTAAAAATTCATACTTGTTCAAATTTATAGTGAGCTGTATTCTTTAACATATGTCTCATGGTGTGACCAGAGGTCATTTATCAAATAATCTTTTTAACGCAGAGAAAATATACCAACATATTCCCGAAAATATTACCTGGTTACACTTAAAAACGTTCAATTTTAAATATTTTATGGTAAAACCATATAACTAACCATAACACTTCTTCAAGCAGAAACGAATCATACGCAACAACATTATTGCGATCCAAAAGAACAACCGAGCGCTGCGACTAGAACCCTAGAGTCTCATTTCGAAACTCGAAGTATGAACGCAGCGCGCAGCGTACGTCACCAGTGTTGCCAGATCTTGGTGGACAATTAAAGCAGAGAAGGCCAAAAGAAAATAGCCGAAAATAGCTAGATTTCTATAAAAATATTAATTTTAAATAGCCGTTAGCTTTTAAAAAAATATTATTTTATTTTTTTAAATCAATTGCCCAGTATTTCTTCTTTAAGCAAATTGCTTAAAATTTTACCAACCTCATCGGAACTTAAGTACTTTCGAATTGTGCCAATCTCGGTAAGATACTTTTTTGGGAAGTCATACTCAAAGCAGCATTTTTTCAGCGCGATGTAAGTTGGTCAAATCTTTTTTAATGCAGTGCTTAATTTGGGAATCTTCCAACCAAGCATCGTACAAACAAACGCACCAAAAATCAGTTCAGTTGAATGAAATGATGGTATTGAGAAAACGATGTTGAGAAAACTCTCAAATACAACAAAGGGTAAATAGTATTTTTGCATTAAAAATACACAGATCCGTCTTGCTGGGCGGTAGACGTGGTATGTTTGAATTGATAGCTATACAACATGTGTCTATTGCCAATATACGAATTGTTAGAGCATAAAATTTTTTAGGGACTTATAATAATTGTATAACATAATGTTCAAATAGTGCCTAGAATTATTACTATATTTTTTATATTAATTGTAAAGCATAAAAGGGTTTTTTTTTTTTTTGATTGAAATGTTAATATTATTTTTACGCCATCCCTTTGATACAGTGTAACTATTACAAATTGAAAAAACGTATCGTATGAAGTAAGTTTTCTGATGGCTATAGCAATAGAGCTGCTACTCCGTTTTACTTATTCAACTGTTGCAGTATTTACCACCATGTAATAGTAAAAACACCCAAGTTGTTTATGCCTCAGTTATAAAAGGCGTCAGTAATAGTTAAATAATGAAATGAAAATTATTGTTCCCAAATATACATATTTAAAAACAATAGAATTTTGAATGTTTTATGATTGAACCTTAACAAATAAAATGAAGCCCAAGCTACCATTGTAACTCTTCATCATAACGCAATTTTTTGTTTATTTGGAATTACTTAATTCCATATCAACATAATATTTTTATTGAATTCAGTAAAATTTTTCAAACAGTTTCTCGTTTTTGTTACTCATACATGACATTATCTGTGTTTATGAAGCATTCTGTTGTTGTTTTTGTTTTTTGTTGTTGTTCTTGTTTATGTTCAGTTGCTTTCTTTTGTAAGTTCATCGTATGCTTATTTTCTTTTTAATTTATATTTAATCTTTGTCATTGATTTATAGTTAAACTTAAACAATACAAAAGCAGTATTTGTTTTTCTTCATTTTGTTACACATAAATATATATATTTTAATTTATATATATATTTTTTTTTATTTTACCATGCTTTTATGAAGATTTTTTATCTATAAATTATTTTCTTTTATTTTTGTTTTTCTTTTTTAAATCTAAATTAAAGCAATTCTGTTTGGTTTCACTTCATTTTATTTTCACTTGAAATAAATGTCAAAACTAGAGCAAATGAAATGTGTCTTTATTGATTCGTTTTTTTTACTTAATGCAACTACCTTGCTGCAGTACGCATGCAATGAAAATTGTATTTTGAACTACAATTACAATTCGCACCAGCATATTATCATTTTGAAAAGCAACTGCAGCTTAATGGTATTTTGTGAACAAAATTAGTAATACATAATTTATGTTTGTTTAACATTTTTGGTTTATTATTTTAAATTAAAATGTTGCAGTAATCGTACTTAGATATAAATTACATGCTGCATTTGTTTGCATCTTTATTTTTATTTTTGTATTTATTTTTTTTTACCATTTATATAACATATTTATGTATACATGTTTGTATACCATAATGTTACTTGTCTTATTTCTATACATTTACCATTATATAAATAATATTATTTTATTCATTGTAATTTAGTTGTTTCAACCAAATGGGATTGCAAATTAGGCCAACAAATTTTGCAAGCTATTTTCTTTTTTACTCATTTATTTTTTTTTATATATTTTTATTTTTTTTTTTTTTTTTTTTAGTTTTTCTAAAACATTGTTTTATTTTTCTATTAGTCGCTGCAATGTGCACGTGTTGTGAGAGAACTCTCGGGCAAATAAAGATCCAAAAATTGCATACTTCACGCTCTTCACGCATTGGAAATCTTTCGAATACTTGCCAAATTTTTTAGCGTGGCAGTGTCTTTCTGTGTATTGTGAATACTCAGTCGTGCGTTTGCCACGCTTGAGTAGATTTTGCTCGGTATTAATTGATACAAACTGAATTAACCAAATACATTTTCTTATTCCATTAACATTTCATAATTCACTTTCCATTTCGAAGCTTTGAAATAGGTAATTAAATTCGTCAAATAACTTGAAATTAACATCTGCCACAATTTTGATACGAATTTGATTTGGCCAGCTTTATAAAGCCGGACATAGAAATAGCAGCAGCATCACCGTCCAGAGTGTCTCCAAAGCTGCAAACATAAGTAATTGTTTGTTTTGTTGTTGGTGAAATTGTTAAATAAAGGAAAAGTTGCGTTTTGAGAATGGTTGAACATTTATTGTAGTTGCCTTGTGCTCATTACGTAAGTTGTCTGTTTACACACAAAAGAGTCACGTGAATCGTGTTTCATTTTTTTTTTTTGTTGTTTTGTTTTGTATTTTTTTTTTTGTTTTTTTTGTTTCCATACACTTGGTGTAAAAAATGGCAGTTTATACATATATATTCTTGTTAAATATGTTTTTAAGTGTGTTCTAGTAGTTGCCGCATGCTAGTAATTGTGCTACAAAGTATGCAACATTTTGGATCCGCAAGCATTTGGTGCAAATACATTTTTGTCTCATTTGCCGATACCTAATGAATCATATTGAAATTGAAAAATTCAAAAGCCAATTTTTCTACATAAATTTGTGGAAATTTTAATACACGCGCTAGAGGGTCAAACATTTACTTGGCAGTTTTTATTTTTATATAATTATACGTTATTTACTTTTTAATTGTTATATTTTTTTTATAGCTTTTGTTACCCTATATAAACTACTAATATTTATCGGCGGTTTTGGGAACACACTTTGCCCGGTTGAAAAATAAAGATTATTTAGGTGAAATTTTGTGCGTAGTAATTCGGTTTCGGGTTGGAAATAACAAAAACAATTTAATTGAAAATAATCAACAAATATCTATGGGATTTATTTGAAATATTTGCATTTTAATAGTTTTACGGCTGCCCGCGACTGCTTGAAAAAAATTGAGTGTTCTCACAACTCGTGTTTACATAATTTGCTTATTGCAAACTGCAGCATTTTATTTTCACTACTTAACTATTTGCTTAGTTTTGCTTTTTGTAATTTTTTTTTTAATTTATAGGAAAACATGCACTAGAAATTTATTTGTTCGAAAACTATTTTGCATACAAGTTTTTGGTTGCATGTCGAATTTATTATTACACATTTTGAAAGTCTTTAAAGTATTAAATTTTCTGGAAACTATTTGATACTTTTGGACTAACAACGTACTATTATTATTGACTCCAACAAATATTGAGAAATAAAACAGTTTATCTTGTTTAAATCATTTGAATTGGTAAAGGAAAGGGTTTATAAACAACGTTGCCTTTTGCCATCCAAAAGTCCAAGTTCCTCACAAAAGAGTTATCCCGTTTTTATGGGGAAAATTCAACCAGATTTTGCCTATGACTTGATACTTTTAAATTATTTAATAAAAGTATTTTTTTTAATTATAATTTTATAATATATATATTTAAGTATAACATTTTCCTTTAAACTATTATTTAGAGACTTTGCTTCATCTGTAGCAAAACTTTATAACATTTTATGTTTAATTTTATAATCATTTTGGTTTGGGTTTTCATTTGTTTCTTATACTTTAGACTAGCACTAGTTAATTGGATGGTAAAAGGGGGTAGTTATAAAGCTTAGTATGCCAGTTAAGAGATGTAGCTTTTTATTTGTTTTTTTTTTTATTATTTTTAATTTTTTTTTTTTTTTTTTTTCCTTTTTATGGGGTGGGGTGTCTCAATAGAGCGAGAAAGTTATTAAGTTAGTTGAGGCGTATATATGAATTTAGCTTTACTAAGAATCAAAGTAAATTGTAACTTAAAGAAACATATTTTCGATTTGCGAAACGAATATTCAAAATATATTATAGAAAATAATTTTTCAACACACATTTCAAAAAGTTGCCTAAGCAGTGGATGGATGGGAAGGTGTATCTGTATCTGTTGTGGTGCTGCCCTCACATTCTTTCGCTGGAAGGTCGGTTATTTGGATCGCCCCTGGTTTCTGGTTCTACGTCTGCTAAGAGATGGCTGTTAAAAATGTTATATCGAAACGGTAGGGTTTTTTTTTGTTGTTTAGTTAAATTAAGTTCGTTTTATTATTATTAATCTTTCTTTGGGATTCCTTGTATACATAATATATTTTAATTTTATATACTCTTTTTGTTTTATTGTAACCAGTTACTCTGTACTTTACTTTCAGCTATATTTATCGGTTTTGCCTCAATTATTATTATGTTTTATAGTTTTTTTTTTTGCTTTTTTGCTTTTTTTCTGTATATTTCTTTTTATTTTCATGCAATTTTCACATTAATGATCTTGTTTATTTTACTTTTACTTTTATTTATTTTTATTTTGTTTTTTGGTTTTTGGTTTTTCATAATAAGTGAAGAGTATTAATTTTAAATGTGTTGTTGTGGGTTTTCTTTTTGCATTTATATGCGTTTGTTTATATTGTGTTTATCAAATATTCTGCGTCTTAGTTTTCTTACTTTTCTTTACTATGCCTTGCAGTTAATTTCTTATTCATTTGTTTCGGTTTCGGTTTTGTTTTGTATTTTTTAAATCTACAGTTATATTGTTTGCTTTAGAAATTTGCTGTTATACATTTCTTTATGATTTGCTCTTGCTGTTCATGGGAGTAATGCCGACAGTTTAAATTTTTCACAAATTTAAACAAATTATATACTTGATCTTTTTTTTGTTTTTTTTTTTTTTTTTTTTTTTTTGGGTTGGTTGGATCATGTTTCTAATGTATGCAATTATGTATGTATACATATGTTGTGTTTATATATGCGTTCCAATTTTCCATTTATTTTTTACTTTTGTTTCTTCATATATAAGTATTTATTTAAATATTATAAATATAAATAATTGTTTTTTGTTTTTATTTTTTATTTAACACGTTTCTCATTGAATTAAGAACAGTTGCTGCATTCATTTGTTTATAATTTGTTTCGCTGCGCTGTTAGTCGTTTATATCTTTATTAAATTACACCAAAAACAAAGTAGAATTTGTTAACAACAATTGGTTTTTATTAATTCATTTCTTTTCTTTTATTAATATCATATTTGCGCTAAATTATGTGTTTTGCCAATTTTAACCATTTGCTATTTTTGCCTAAATTGTTAACTAAATAAAATTCTCCTAACAAATTAAGTTATATGGTTTTGTCTGTAGGTGTGCGTGTGTCTGTGTAGATGTGTGTATGCATGTGTATGGAGCGTATTGATAGCGTTGGGTAGTTTTAGCTTTTTAGCGCTAGAGTTAATAATATTATTTTAATTTATTCGTTTTTTTGTTTTGTTTTGCTTTCCTTTTGCTTTTGCTTTTCTTTTATTCTTGTAGCTCTGTTTTAGATTTTTCTTTGGTTGTTGCTGTATTTATTTCTCATTATTATTACTTTAGCTTTTTTGTTCAATTTTGTTTTTGCTTGCTGCTACTTTTTGTGTGTGTTTGTCACTGTCTTTTTTTATTTTTTATATTTTTGTTTAACGTGACTCTGCTTTATTTTCATCTTTATCTGCTTGTTTTGTAGGCCTATTTGATGTCACGTCACTCCTGTCCGTTAGCGGATCCTTCTCACTTCTGTCACGCCCACCACTCTTCCATCCGTAACCTTCCAGTTCCTCCTGTTGCTGTTCTTCAAGCTTGTAGCCTTTTTGTGATACTATCCCATTGCGATTTGCTTAATCGACCATTAACTCAAAGTGGACGGATCCTCTCCTATCCGAGCGATCGTGATGGATGTTATGAGCCCAGGCTTTGCACTCAATGTTGATCAATACGCCAGCTAAGAAAGCAGAGAAAGAAATAATCGTTTTAAGATTTGTAATTTAAGACAAGTATACAAGAAATTTATATTAATGTTGTGACTATTAAAACTTTTTAAGCCTCTGTCAAGTGATCCAGATATGAATTCATTTGTAAATGGAACACTATAATTTATGTTGTGAGTTAACCCATTTTTGCCATTCTAAACGCTTCAAAATGCGAAATAATGACTTAGAAAACGTGCATAGCTCAGTGAATGAAATTCATCCGTTTTGAAAGCTTTATTGCATCCCTATTACAATGCTCCTTCTCCTTTAACTTCATCCTCTTTGACGCACTCAATGCCCTGGAGCTCTCTATTAATATTTATTGTGGCGTAAAATTGGGTCTGTTGATATTTTCTTTTGTCTTTTCACATTTTTCTTTGTTTGCATTTCTTTTGTATGGCTAAAGGAAGCTAACACATTTGAGGTAGAGTTATCATTTAGCCTTTGGTATGAGTTTGATTGAAATTCTGGACACTCTTATTTCATTTTTCTTCACATTATGATAGTAATCTATCATTAATATACAGGCTATTTTGGTAGAAGGGTATTATAACTTTGTGCCTTCAGGATCAGCGTCAATAACCGAGACGAATAGAAATGTCCGTCTGTCCGTCCGTCTACATGAACCTAGATCTCAAAGACTGTAAGAGATAGGGATATAAATTTGTTGTAGATCAAGTTTGTTTCAAATTTGTGACACGCCCACTTCCACCCCCGCAAATCGAATACTATGTGTAATAATCTAGCACATACATATATCTGGTATATAGTATTATTTGAAAATAATAATATATTAATATACCATATATAGTCTTTGGTATATTTTAATATATTTGTTGTATATTAACTCAGTATATTTTTAGAATAATACCGCACTATTTTGTTCTTATTCAAAAATGGTTAGCGGGTATCCCACAGTCGATCACATTCTTTCTTATGAAATCTTGATTTTAACAGCATTTTCTAGCTGGCATTTACAAAGTATTTAACATAAGGCAGTGTAAAAATGCAAAATTCTAATAATTTGTAGTACTTACTTTCGACGGTGAATTGAACAGCAACAATTGGCGGAATGTAACCCTCAATATTTTGGAATGGGAAGTAGTAATGGGGGAAACCCATGCGAGGATAATAATCGCGGGCCTTAATGTTCTCAACATCAGCAGGATTTTCACCCTCACACGATACCCAAACAACGCCAGTCTAAGTTAAAAGATAATAATTATTATTAATTAAACCATAATAATGCTCGATTGCTCGATGAATAAGTCGTGTTTACCTCATTTGGTCGAAGGCTCTGCTTTTCCTTGATGTGCTGTTTCAACTCCTCGGGCATGTCATTGGGCAAAGCTTTTGAATCGTTGTAAATTGCTGGCACCCAATTGTATATCTATATAATTACACAATTATTTATAAATGCTTTTGAATAATGCACAAATTTTCTACGAACTTACCTTGTTCAACTTAAGGAATATGCAGGGTCGGGCCACATGATAACCAAAGTTATTATCAGCAGTGCAGGGCGAAAAGCTTTGAATATCAATACCGCACACTTTTCCATCACCGGGGGGGGATTCTCGAATGAGCAGTTCACTTGATTCTTCTTGGGCAAATCGTCGTAAGCTATGAATGTTATATTGTATGAATATTATTATTTAGTATTGTTGAAAACTTCCATCTTTCAATCACTTCACTCGGACTCCAAAATTAAATCTAGCAATCAGTTATAGCAATAAGTACTCAGGTGTTTGTGTTTTACAAAAATAATTGTTTCACTTACTGTGAGCTGTGTTTATTGTTTATTGTTTATTGACAAAAAACAAATGTGAGTATGTAGAAAATTCACAAAAATTAAAAACAAAAAACAATTCAAAAATATGCCCACTGCATCTCATTGCAAAATCAGTCAAAACTCTTTGAAGTTACTCTTTGCTGTACTTACCTTTCAGAAATGATGAAGTTTCATCAACCCAATACTTATAGTTGTCCTTCTTCGATGATTCGTACCAGACAAGAGTGCTCTCAACATTCGCCTCTGGGGGCATTGGTCGGAAGCCAAGTCCTGCAAAGGGAATCAACCAGACAAGTTTTGTTCACATTAGTTGTTCACATTCATATCCAATTAGTTAATTAAATTGTTATGGTTTTCTGCATATATTTTCGGCTGGTTTTCGGCATGCGTGTTTATAGGCGTGACGCATTTATGAGTTACGCCTGTTCTTGTATATACTCATTAATTCTCGAAATATGCAAATTATTAGCTAACTGAATAATACTTTATATTCTTTTCAACTATTAGTTAACTATTATTTACCTGGATTCGATCCAATCAATCCATTGTCAAGCATCCATTTAGGTTTATCAGCCTCCAATGTCTGATAAAACACCGCGAATATGGCAGCAAAGAATCCGGTTAACGCCGCGTAGAATATAATATAGAAAAGTAGAATTTTTGCTGAAAGGGAAGAAGAAGTGGAAATCAATATTACGTTTGGTTTGCACATAACCAATCACGTCAAAGCATTTAATTAAGTTGACAGCAATTAAGTCATTTTAATGTTTACCACAATGTGACATAAATACTTTGAGGTACCACATAATTAAACGTTGCGGCTTTAAGACAACCCCACATTTAGCACCTCATCGATTTTAGCATATGTTTCTTTTTACTTTACTTTACTGCATTATATGTACTTTTAAAGTGCACTATATTAAATGCATGATGCTTTTGATTATTGAGTCTTAAATGTCAAATTTCAAATACGAAGTATCAGACTCTATATGTACATTGTGCCCTTGGCTAATTGGCAGTTGCGCTATTTCTGGCACCAGCTTTCAGCTTGTCACACTTCTCCTATGTTTCCTCACTCCACTTCAAGCTCGTTACACAATGCACGACTTTTGACATTTTCTTGGCTCTGGCTGCAAGTTGGGCTGGGGCATTGCAAGGGCAAGGAACTAACTTTTTTCATCTTTTTTTTTTTAAGGGAGTGGGTGGTGGAATGTGCAAACTAAACCCTTGTCCGTAGAGTTGACTGGCTTGTCATTCTGGCATTTGTGTTTTATAATTAAGAGTGATTAAAAGGTCGCTAAGTTCTATGTAACTGAAAGTGACTTTTCTTTCTTAGTTTCAAGCTTTCATTTCCATTATATTTAATTGGGATGTATTCCACTACTAAATAGTTAATTCTAAACCATTGTAGGTTGTAAATTATGTATACGCCATGCAATGCTAAAGACTCGACAATTCATAAAGACAAATGTATGATTGCGTCGGAATTGACATTGGCGTTGTCGTAATTTGTAAACCCATTAATCATCAGTTGTTATCCAAGATATGTGAAAATCGTGGGAACTTAGGAAACACAATATGACAAGGAGAAAAGCTTTAAGAAAAATGTGCAAAGAATTTTCGAAAATTTGAATTTATAATCTTCTACAAAAATATATTTTCATTTTAAATAACTGCCGAAGAAACATTCTGAGGTCGGTCATCAATCAATCATCATGATAAACATATTTAGGCGAATGCAACTCGTTAATTTTCAAGTCATCTTGAAAACACTGGCAACATTAATTCTTCTCATGGTCAATTAGTTGGCAAGTTGGAAAGTATTGGCAATACAAAAAAGACGCATGCGCATTGTTAATTCGACCCAACAAGCTATTTGAGATGCACGCTTCCTTTCTCTCTTTCTCTCTCTCTCTCTCTCTGTCTCTCTCATTCGCTGGCAAAGCTTTCTCATGGCCATACACAAACATACTCACACATATACTCACACTAATACCAGCACACTTGCATGGACATAAGTACGCTCGTATGATACTTACAAACATGGATAGAAAGAGCCCATAACTTGCGTTACTTTATGGCATGGCAAGACAGTTAGCACAGTTATTGTCAAAAACAGGGTTACACTTCGATTTTCTATACTCTATATAGTATGCGCATACATTTCTCAGTGACAGTATTCCAAGAGCGGCAATTTTCTCTATTTTGTTTATCGCCTATCCAAAATCTTAGAATCGTTTAAGAAAATAAAAAAGCATACGCAAGTTTGCAGTTAATGTTCCTCATAATTGCCAACTTAATTAAAGATGTTCAGTTCCCATGTCAATTGAGGCGTTCAAATTGAAAGCGAAGCGGCAAACAGAGCCAGACGGGGAAAATGCTTGCATAGCCTTACGTAATTTACTAACGTTATATGTAGGCAGTTAAATAAAAATCAGGTTTGCATGGCAACACTGAAGCTAACTTCGAGCACTTCTGTGCTTCATACAGAGAGCGAGAGAGAGAGAAAGAGAGAGAGAGAGAGAGAGGAAGCGAGAGCGAGTGATGAGGCGTGCACAAGGAGAGAAGGAGGAACAAGGAGTTCCTTTTTGCAGTTGGTTGTGCTTTTTATTCTACATTTTCTTATTGTTGTTCCAAGTGGTATATAATATGTACTCGTATATGTGTATGTATGTCAGCGTGTGCTTACACTTCTCTTTGTATATGTGTGTGTGTGTATGCTTAAGTGTATTTCTGTACTTAACGAGCTGGTTGCTCTGGTTTCTCTGGTTTCAGCGGTCGCAGTGGCTTTTGGTTCTACGATGCTCGGTTTGAGGTTTTTTGGGAGATGGAAAAGGCAATAATACTAAGAGGGAATTAGAGGATGTGCACGGTTGTTAAGTTGCTAAAATTTGTTGTTCGTCTTGGTACACAAAACAGCTGTTTAGTTTAAACAGCAGAGTACACATATCTCTGACAATATGTGTGTTTAAGTCTATCTCATCATAAATTACAAAATATTTTTATATAATATCAAAAATGTGTTATATTCTGCGCTCAATGCTCATAGCAATCAATACTAAAAAATTAATATTAAAAAAAACTATGTTAACATTAGTATGATCGATTCCACAAATATAAATAAAGCAACTTTGCAGCTTTATCCCCCTGCATAAATATTCCTGTTTTATTAATATTTAAAATGAAATACGATTTATGAAAATTATCCATGATAATTATAATCAGAGCGGCATGCTTAAAAAATTGTGCTATTTTGTTTGATTTATTTTGGTTGCCAGGCGACGGATTGGCGCTGCCTTCTCCAGTTTCGGTTTAGTTATGCAGGGTCTGTGTTAAAATCCGATTGATTTACGCGAGTTTCTCCTTCTCTTTTCCACTCTATGCATATGACTGTGTGTGTGTGTGTGTGTGTGTGTGTATATGTTTGTGTGCTATTGTGCCAGTGAGCACCTGGCAGGTCTCAGTGGAACATTAAGTATACGCAGCATTGTGCGCGGACTCTCTGACAGCGACAACATTTCTCTCGCTCATTTTGCCTCTCTACCTCTGTGCCTCTCTGTCGTCCTCTATCTATCTTGTTATATCTCTTTTTCTCGTTCCTTTTGGCTTTGCAGGTCTCTCGCCTGAACTTTGGCATTTGCACAGCTGCCGCAAAATTGTAACGAGCTGGACTAGTATTGGTGAGTATCTGATTGTGGGAGACTGTTTCTGTGTGTGGGTGTGTGCGTGTGAATGCATTGCTTGCTGCACACACCATTTACATACACACGCATAGGCATACAAATGAATTGCGGCCATTTCTTCCTCTTCCCTTTTTTAATTTCAGTTTCAATTTTACCTTTCTGTGGCTGCAACGAGTGTGAAATTGGGAACTCGGCCAGTGAGTGCTCTCCTCGGGTTCTCTGCAAATTTTGACAGTTGCAGAAAAATACAAAAATTACATGCACATTTACACACCCACACTCATACTCACACCCACACCCACACATACACATACACTTACACCCACACAACTAATGGTAGAAAACAGCAGCTGTCACATAAAAAGAAGGGAAAAATGACCAGTAAAATGAAGCAGAAAATACAACTGTCAACATCAGGATTCACAGCACCCCGGGTTATGTTGCACAAAAGCACTTACACAAGCTTCCACATCGTATAAACATAGACACTATATATGTAAAATATACATATATACTTTGCCCTCAACTTGCGCAATAATATACAATCCAACAAATAAATAACGGAATGATATATTATAAAATTCTTTCTTCTTTTTTTTATGTGCTAGATAAGAATGAATATAAAAGTGATTTATATTTCAAAAATGATCAATTTATATAATTTATGTTCCTTAATTTTCGTAAAAAACGTTAAATGCAAATAAGACTTTTAGTTCAGTTTTTAATTTAAAATATTCAACGTTGTAGTTTTTATCATTTTCATCTACATTTTACACTTACTTTACATTTTTAAATGTAGTTCATACTGAAGTTAATTTACTCACTCAATGGAAAACATTTAAGTTATTTGCTCGATTACGTAGATTACAAATAATTAATAATAATTATTAATATTCATATGCATAATTTGGGAAAGGTATTTCAATCATGAAGAGCTAATAAGTTTTCCCAAGGTATTTACATGTTGCGCCTTCGTAAATAAATACGACTAGGCATTAAATAATTAATTTATAGCACCCTTAAAGGGTAGATCAACATTTGTGAAAATACAACGACTGAGAATGGATTAATTAAAGCTCGTTTTATATAATTTTCTCTTTGAATGGGAAAATAGAATGTAATAGAGTATTTCCTAGCCGGTAGCTCACAAAAGTTGTTCTTAATTGCTTTTCAATTAAGAGCATTGAAAGTTTTTCAATTTGAAGCATGCAACTTTGATTGTTGCGAATTCTTTTGTATCTTCTGGTCGATGGAAAAGATGTCTGCAATTGGACAAAGAAAATCTTTAGCTCATTATAATGCACTTACGCAATCGACTTGCGAGCCTCATGCTAATTGGAGTGTCGATTGAATAATAGGTTATCCAGTGCAAACTATTTAACAGACTGACAGTTTGTGGAGGTCAACCACTTCAATGAAATGGTTTGTAGTCGCATCTGTTCAATTCGTATGACTTGGATTTTGGCACATTATTTAGCACTCGGCTCAAATTGATGGGTTAGTGCAAATTGCAAGACCTCGATACAAAAGAAAACCAAACAAAAAAAAAGATGTCTCGTGCGTTTTCTAACGTCTCGAATTGAGCTCATTGATGTCATGACAAATTGTCGCTCGAAATGATTGCTTTTCAATTGGTCTGCTGTCAGACAATTGAAACTGTTTTATTGAGATGTTTTCTGATTCTTTTTTTTTTTGTTTTTGCATTTAAAGTCAGCATTTGTTAGTATTAAATGCTTTGATTAGTATTAAATGGATAAAATAAGAGAGATGACACCTCTCTTTTTAGAAATTTAAATTTACATATAGAAATTGGATTTTAGTTAGTCTTGAAAGTAATCTTTTTATAATTGTATTATTTTAGTTTTTCTGTTTTATCCTTTAGTTCTTTCATTAGCCTCAGTTGTATTCATTAATCATTAAAATAATAAAACGTCATTTCTTAATTATTAAAATCAACTTCTTAGATATTTAGTTTTTTTCACTTATAAAATAATAAATAAAGCTTGAAAATATAGAAAGCATGAAGAGAGCCACAAAACTAGCTCCTCTTATATAAACGTATTTACCAACACTTGTCTGAGGCAAATACGAAAGCGAGAAAGAGAGAGAGGGAGAGAGAGAGAGTTGTTGATGGGGTGCTAAGTGCTTAACTGAAGAAGCAACACGCAAGTTGCAACTAAGTAGGTTAGAGACAAAGCAATCATGCAACAGCCACTGTAAATGCAACTGCACAGCGGCTAAAGACGAGACACAGTGTTTCGTGCCTCAGCCAGCAGGCAAAAATTGTTTTTAGTCCACGCCCACATTTTGGCGCTAAGCTGATTGCGCTGCCAGCTGCCAGTTGCCAGTTGCTAGTGTGTACAACATGCTATGGAATGAGGTTAGAATTGATTTTTTGTCGAGTTGCTTTTCCTTGCAGCGAATGATGATAGTGCAGGTTTCAGTTCCCACTCTTGACTCAAAACTGGGTTATAGGCAATTCACAAAGAACTCTATGCCACAGCTAGACTAATAGTCAAAGGTTTATTGACACAAGCGGCTTAACTATTAAAAGAGAGACGAGATAGTTTAACTTGTTATGTTATTTAACTAGTTACTGAAGCCCATATAGAAGCTTACCTTGTATTTTATTTTTAGCATATCAAAGCACCTTTTGCAATATGATTTCGTAATTACTTCGGGTGAGGCGGTTGCGTCAAGCCAGCCAACGTTTAGTAACTGACCTTTGCAATCTATCTCGGACATCGATTGACACACAGAATCCATGGCATCAATATTTCAATATTGTCAAGCGATGCGACAGCATCACAAATTGAATTCCATTAAAAATTACTAACCTCCCTCCTCGCAGGGAAGTGCTAAAAATAACCAACCAACAAACAACTAGCACGTGCCTGAACCGAGCTGAGTTGAGCTGAGCTGAATTGAGCTAAACTGATGTGAGGTAAAGCTGAGACAGCTCAAATTGACAGATGGAATAGGGATGGTCATGCTATCTACAACTATGTTGTGTGTATATACTCGCATCAATAAAAAGTCAAATAACACGTATGATAGAAATTGATGAAAACCGCTTAGTTTGATCGCAAAATCACAGTTATATGGTTTGAACGTGTTCGTTTTTCAGATTCGAAGAGAGGTTTAAGATTACATTGATTTGTCTTCTACTTCTACTTGTCTTCTTTCATACTAGTTTTCTCTCTACAATATCAAATTGTCTGACGTATTACAGCAGTACTATAAAAATATCTAGTATTGAGAAGAGAACTCCCAAATTTAAAGACTTCACATATTTGGGTTTCCTTGTGTCTATTTCCCTATTGTCTTTTGTCATTGACAATTTACGACTTTTTCGACATTTTGTGGTCATGGCGTTTACACACGACATCAAATGATTAGTCATGTTTGCCTTGCTGCCAGTTCAGTTAGTGGCCACTTAGAATACAGTCTCAACTGTCAAAACACTCTCTGTCTCAGACCTTTTACTTCACCCGTCTGCTGAAATTGTTATGTAATTGTTAGAAGTAACTTTTAGTATTGAAAATTTGACTATTTCTGAATAGGTTGACTGACTATCTGCTCGCTTGATTGACTGACTAACTGACCGAATGAGTAACTGATGAATTACTGACGGAGCGCATGTGCTTTAAATGTTTCCTCTAGAATATTAGCTTCTATATTTAGTGCTGGCAGCCAATTTGCTGGCCCAAAGTACGTGACTTTTTATTGTGCATGGCATACGAAATGAGCCCACTGGATCGATACGCATTAAGAGGGTAAACACGAAGGTTGAAATTAAATATATGTGTACGTATGTATGTACAATATGGTTGCATGTGCTGACAATTGTAGTAACAACAGAGCTCTCTTTTGTCTCTGCATTATCTTAGTATCTGAATTTACACACAGATTTTAAAATATTTAATTGTTATCGAAAGCAATCGAAACAAATCATTTAACAAATACAAAATAAATAGGGGTATCAAATTGCTAGTTGCCTTTAGTCTAGTCTAAGTCCGTTAGCAACATGCTAGACGTGCCCTTGGATGTCCCCCAAATATGTATATATCAACTACAATGTACACCCGGGCGTATACGTCATTTGATTGATTCTATGACAGGTGACAGCAAACGCACTTGTTTAGAAGATATACAAGTAGTGCTGAAGCTCATTTACTTACTGTTAGTAATGCTCTAGTATAGATATAGATTTTTTGATGTGTACTCACCCCAACTGGATCCGGTACGTCCGAGGCATTGGCTAGTTTCACTGTTCCATAGGAATTTTTTGAAACCCTCCCATTTGCCCATCTTTGGCGGTGGTGCATAGTATTCACCAATCTTCTTGTCGGCCATTTTAGAGCTTGTTGTTTTTTTTCTTTTAGTTTTTGGTTTTTGGTTTAAGAACTGTTCGGTTTCAGTTGCACCAGGTCAAAGAAGGGTGTCTCTGTCTGTCAGTTAGACTAGTTTTAAACTATTAATGCTTAGGCTTTAATCGCTTATCGTTATAAATACTTTTGTTTTATTTTAATTTATTTTATTTGGTGTTGGTTTTTGGTTATGTATATTTATTATATTTTTGGTTTCTTGGTTTTATTTTTTTTATTTTTTGTGTGTTTGTCTTAATCAACTGCGTTGGTACAACATTTTTTTATGGGTTTTTTGAATGTTCGTAGCAGTATTGTGTTAAGATTTGCGCTAAATTTATTTGGTTACTGAAATAGAAATAAGGTTAAAGGTTATGAGTAAATGATTTCAGTTTTTGCCTGCCTTACCACCTGTTGGGAGGTGTTAAGGTATGCGAAAATGTATAGGTTAGGCACTTTTGTTTGTTTCTAGATTAATGAGGTGCACACATTCAATTGCATTTATTGACATAACATAGTAATCATTTTTGATAAATCTTCTTAAGTATCCATAAATCCTGTTTCACACTCTGTATTGTATTAATTTTCTTTTGATTTATTTGTATTATAAATTGATTTCATCCTCCTCATCAATATTTCCATCTGTTTATTTGTGTAAGCCTCTTTTTGAAACTGCATTAAGCTTAATGTTGTCGTAATTGAACTATTTTGTTTGGTGCTTATGTAAACATTACAAATACATTTGGGCTTTGCGCTAATGGAAAAAATTGTTATGTGTCCTTATATGCCTGCTGTGTATGTAAGTGTTATTGCTGTTGCGTTTTCTTTTCTTTTTCCACAAGGACACTTTGGGAAAAATGTGAATAAGCTCGCTTTAGAGTCGAGTCTAACAATTGGAAAACAGTTTAACACACTTGCTGGTAATTCTAGTGAATATTTTATGAATTTTTCTTAATTAATTGTGCTAATTTGGTCAACTCTTTTGCCATTTGCGTGAAAACAAATTGCAGTCGCCTACCGATTATAGCCACACACTCTGCCAACTGTTATGTAATCTCGAACGAGGAGCGTGGAAAAGCATCCAAAGTTACCAAAGCCAAAGTGAGTTTGCGCAATGAGACTCCCCAGAGAGACAGAGCGACAGAGAAAGAGAGAGAGAGAAGGAGACCAAGCGCAAGAATGCTGCTGAAAGGGCAAATATAAATGCGAGAGCGAGATATAGAAGGAGAGAGAGAGAGTGAGAGCTGCGAGCGCCTGGAAAGACGTTGGAAGGTTTTTGGTGCAGCTTTGGAATTGTACAGAATAACATTTTGAGATGGGCTATGGCATAAAAGTTGACAGCTGGGCGCCAGTCCTAATGACAACCAGAACAGCCCTTGGGAGCCCTCCTCCGAAGCACTGATGCTTGTGTCAGTTGCAGATCTGGATTAACTATGCTATGATATGCTAGCTCAGCTGCTCAAATACCAATCCTCGCAGCAGGCATTGAAGTGCAACGCTTTTTATAAACGATGATGACCGGTCAAGGCGCTGTGGAATATGCAAATGTAAAATATAATTTGCGCTTATCGTTGAATATGTTCGCTCAGATTTCTTTAATGTTTCCTTTCGTTTCCCATTTCCGAATTTTCCTAGTCTCGTTTCATTTTCTTTTCTTTGTGCTAACACAGTTACGCAGACAGACACAGACAGAGCGACGCTCTCACGCACTCGCATTGCTTGACTTACTTTTAATGCTGCCGCCGGCGACGTCGCTGCCATTTGGCAGCGAACATTGCGCAACGCGTCCGAGAAAGCGCAAAGAAGGCATGGCCTCGGCTACGTTTGCGGCTTCAGCAACAACGGCTATTATAGCTATAGCTATAGCTAAATTTCCAACTGAATCTAGCTCTGTGCCTGTGGCTATTTGGCCATAAGACTGCTGGCCGTATGAAGATGGCGGGCAAAAAAAAGGCTGGGCAAATATCTAGCAGAAGGCTGGCGCACAAAAGTAGGCAATACAATTTAGCCCCGCAATCGTGTGTTTGAGTGTGTGTGTGTGTGTGAAAGAGAGTTTAATGCAATTTTGGAATTTTTATGCTAAAACTGAAATGTTGGCATTGTGTTAGCAAAGAGGGTGGGTCAAAGCTCGAACTTGCAACGCTATTACTTGGTTTATATAAGCATATTGATTACACAAGTGGATGGCACTAGACTTAGCTGATTGAATAGAATTCACATTTATTCGATATTCTAATATGTAACGTCAGTATTAAGGCGTTGTCCGCTCTACAAAATGGCTTATTGTGTCATTAGATAAGTCCTTGTTACTTTTAGCGTTATCATTTATGTAATATTTTAAACATTTTATTTTGTTAATACATTATTATCGAATATTGTTTTTCATGATTGTTTTATGTATTGTTCCATTTTAGAATCAAGTTATTTAGGTTTTTCTTTTTTTTAATGGACAGCAGCAAGAAAAAAATCGAATTTCGGTATGTATATAAGTTTTACAAGGATATATTTTTGCTGCTGGTGCTGTCACAGTGTCCTCGACGCGTCGCCTTTGGCGTCGCCGTTGCCAACGCTGTTCATATAATCACAAATTAAAACAGTCTTTTATTTTATTTGTTTTTGATTTGCATATCGACGATTATGTGGAAACCAAACGAAAACTTTGCATAATCGGTTTTTTTGTTTTCCTTTATTCGTTGTGTTTTTATGTTAACATTATTATTTTATTTTTTTTGTGGGTAGATAGATTTTTTTCTTTTGACACTTTTGCATCATCACCTCGAGAATTTTTCTTTTTTTATGTAACCAACGTTTTGTGCAAATACATGAAAATTTGTTGTATTTTTCGCAGCGGCGCACCAACAACAACACACATACAGATGGATTTTCTTGAACGCTGCTTTTCAGCCTCCTCTTTTCTACGCAGACATGTACATAATAACTCTCTATATATGTATATATAAATATATATATATTTGAGATATATATATATAGATATATATATCTGTTTATTTCTATGTGCCGTTAATCCGCCAGCGAGTGCGAGTAGCAACCGTTCACAGTTAAAACGCCAATGATAGTGCCAGCGTTCAGCGTAAACTTCGCTAGCGCCAAAGCTGCAGCTGTGAGCGAATTGCTCGGCTTCACTTCGGCTTTGTGTTCGTCTTCTTGTCGCCGTCGTCGATTCGCATTCAGTTGCGACTCAGTGGAAGAGGTATAGAAGAGCGGGGTTAGGCAGGGATGGGCTGACAATTGCGCATGGGAAGACAGAGGCGAAGCTTTTTTTTTTGCCGCCTCGTAGCTTTTTCTCAGCTGGGTGCCGACACGGTCGTTGTCGTTGTCGCCGTGACTGGAACCTCAAACGAAGTCGTTTAGTCGCTTAGCTTGCTGGACTTTGTGGCTTGTGGGTGGCGTCAATGGACGAGATTTGAGCCGGTCGCTCGGGTGGCTGAAGAGCATCAAACAGTTGGGCTGCAAGCTTTCAAGGTTTCAGGCGTTCCTGCTGCTGCGATTGCTTCTTATGCGACTAGCGCTGTCGATGCTGATGCCGCTGCTGCGGCTGAGCTGATGATGATGCTGCTGCTGCTGCTGCTGCCGCTGCGATTTGTACAATGACTGTTAAACTGTATGCGTGCGCTGCATATCAAGTGGTTTCAGATGGTAAAACTGTATAGTAACTCCTAAACTGTAGTCTTGAGGCACGCACGATGAAATAATCGAATTATTTTATATGAAACTTTCTTACCAAAGTTAATTTTATTTGTATTATTTATTCATTCAAATTCAAATAACTAACATTTTAATAAGTCCCACTGTAAAATTCAAGCAAACCTTCCAAGGCGAATACACCAATAACTTCCAGGCAATTTGCCGCAAGCTTGCGCAATAGACTATGGCGAATGCGAGTATGAGAGTGAAGTGGGGTGAAGAGAGAGAGAGAAAGAGACAGGGAGAAAGAGAGTGAGAGTAAAATGAAAGATTCCTGCAGAGTTTAGTAATATAATATTTATTGATTACTTGCTGCGAAAAGTTTTCCACCGAAGAGTTAAACTCCGAGTTGCTAAAATAGAAGCCCCGCTATATTGGCAAATTACATAAAGCAAAAAAATTACTCCATTCCGACGTCATCGCCAATGCTTTGCCCAATCTCGATTGGGATTTGAGGAAAGAGAGAGAGAAGATGGCTGCTAGTCATTATTCGTTTATTGTTTGGCCAACATTCAATTACGTCATATCTCAGCTGTTTTGAATGCGTAGCGTGCATTATACAACTGACTGTAAAAGCCGCACATCTCTCTGTGGTGTCCTCTCAAATCTCACACAATCCCGTTGGCCAAGCCCTAGTAGTGCTCTAGTTGTTTGTGGGGTTATTAATATACGAGGATACCTGTTTATAGGGCTGACATTTATTTAAGCTCTTGGCAACTGCTTGCCTTGTGTGTATTGCGGCTTATTGCCTTCTTATTTTAGCTCTTGCCAACTGCCATTTTTGTGTGCGCTTAATTCTTGTGGCATTCCATTGCATCCCACTAAATTTAAGAAGCGTAGAAAAGAATAAATGACTTCGTTTATGTTTATCATGACCACGTTGAAACTATATTTACAATTACTTCCTAACAAGTCATTGGTAGTTACTTGTTCAATGAAAGTATTAGCTGTTTTATATTAAAAATTGATTCAAAGAATCTACTTGTGACATTTAAGTTATAAAATCGAAAATAATTCTTATACTTTATGTAATATGTTTTTTTGAAATATATTAATATTTACATTTTATTGAATTATTTTAGATGTTTGTCTGTAGTTTACACAGATTTGATTTTTTTTTCATATGTAGTAATTATAATTTAATTTATTTTTTAAAATATATTAAAGTAAAAATGGGCTCTATTTATATTTTTTCATTTAATTTATTTTCAAGTTTTGCTCTTTTTCGATTATTGATAGTTGATGCTGAAAAGTAATTAACTTAATTAAGAACACACCACCAGTAAATCAGATATAAAACTATTACACTTAACTATTACATACTGCAAACACAGAGAACAAATTCTTCAAAATGAATGTTGCATAAATTCCAGCAACTTACAACATAAAGGAAACATGTACAAGAATAGAACAGCAGCGACACATGTCCCTATAGCAAATACAATTACATCGTGTTAGTGAAGGAGAGATGGCAAATTGTGAAACAATATGAGACGCTTGGAGCTGAAGGGCGAAGGAGATGTAAATATGGCTGGCAAATTTGTAAGTTAAACACAGTTTCGGCGAATGTTTTTAAGTCGTAAATATATTGCGTATACGACAAGTTGACGCCTTGGCCTCGAATTGCCGAGTTATCATACATACCCTATAGAAATTCAATAAATCTTTAAAGACAATGGATAAATCATTTACAGGCATTTAACTTGCAATCCGTCGAGTTTGGAATCCAGAATGTTGACCCACATTGGCTGTAAAAAGTTATGCTTTCAAAGTTTGGCGAATAAAAAAACAAGAGGTGTCTGTATTGCTCGCGGGGATTGCGATTCTGCATGCATATTTCTTTTTGACGCTAGCGTGCAATTACTAGACAGAATCGTGGAAAAGAACTGTTACGCTTTAAGCCATCGAAAATTTCTCAGCATTCATCATGCAAATTTCAATCATGGATTTATATGACAAAAGGGAATTCCTCTTTGTATGACACAATTATATTTGAAAATTAATCTAAAATATTCAAGTTTAAGCACTGAATGTGCAGCATAGTGAAAATTGAGTAAAATTAAGCATAAGTTTTTAATAGTGAGATTTTAGAAAATCATTATGAATATTTTATTACGTACAGAAAATGTTCAATGAATCATCTAATTAATTTTTAAATCATCTCAGTCTTTCTGAAAAACATCTTTGCCATCTACAATTTGTTAAACTAGTAATTTTCAAAATAAAATGTAAGCCGACCGCAACAAATTTCGAACTTAATACTCAACAGTGACACACTTAGTCTTAAGGTACTCATTGAGCGCCTCCTGACCCAAATCTTTGCCAAAACCACTCTGCTTGAATCCTCCAAATGGAGCGGCGACATCTGTTTTGTTATACACATTCACAAAGACTGTTCCAGCTTCAATGCGATCAGCGAAGCTCAAGGCTTTGCTAATGTCCTTGGTAAAGACACCGCTAGCTAATCCATATTCTGTGCGATTGGCACGCTCCATTACCGAGTCCACGTCGCTTCCATTAAATTTGGATATAATCATAATAGGCCCAAAGGATTCTTCCTGTGCAATATACATATCATCCTGGACATCAGTAAATACAGTAGGCGCAAAGAAGAAGCCTTTCATATTAGACATGCGACATCCTCCATAAAGCAAAGTAGCTCCTTCCTCGACGCCTCGTTTGCAGAAGCTTATCAGCTTATCCAGATGCGCCTTGTGATTCTGTGGTCCATGCGCCGTAGATCTGTTAAGAGGATCTCCAATAGTCATTGAGCGAAGATCTTTGAGAACTCGACGGACGAATTCATCATGAATACGATCTTCCACGAAGAGTCGACCTGCAGCTATGCAGTTTTCTCC
This sequence comes from Drosophila sulfurigaster albostrigata, assembly GCF_023558435.1. NCBI lineage: Eukaryota > Metazoa > Arthropoda > Insecta > Diptera > Drosophilidae > Drosophila > Drosophila sulfurigaster. The sequence goes on from NC_084881.1 coordinate 7,867,480, forward strand.
CTTGTTAAAAAAACACTGAGGAGACTCCCCTAGAACAGAAAAACTTTTCAGTAGTAGGAGGATTAGCTTTTCTAGAAGATACTCACTTGCTTCACAGCCTTGTCAAGATCACAATCAGCAAATATTATCAAGGGACTCTTGCCTCCCAGTTCTAATGAGCATTTTTTCAGATTTGACACTGCGCAAGATTTCATCACTTGTTTGCCAACAGCAGTCGATCCAGTAAATCCCAATTTTCTTACCATTGGATGATCGACCACAGCTTGACCAGCCTCCGGTCCATTTCCAGGAAGCACATTTATAACACCTGGAGGGAAACCAGCCTGAACAGTGAGTTCTGCAAACTTCAATGCGGTCAAGGGGCAAGTTTGAGCTGGCTTGATCAGACAAGTGTTGCCAGCAGCGATGCAAGCTGCCATCTTCCAGGAGAGCATCATCAAGGGGTAGTTCCAAGGTGTCACCAGTCCACAGACTCCAATAGGCTCTTTCCGCGTGAAAGTGAGCACATTGTTTGGTCTAGCTGGATTCACCGGAATGGTGTTTCCTTGGATCTTATCACACCAGCCGGCAAAGTAGCGCCAAGCATCGATGGACATGCCAATGTGTGTTTTCAATGCCAATGTGTAGACAGCTCCTGAGTCCACAGACTCTATGGTGGCCAAGTCCTCCTTGTGCTGCTCCATGAGATCGGCAAGCTTCAACATTAGCTGACCACGCTGTCTAGCAGAAACTTGTTTCCACGACCCGTAAAAAGCATTGTGTGCTGCCTGAACTGCCTTGTCCACATCTTCAGCACTGGCACAAGCCACCTGGCAGAGGATCTCCTCATCCGTGGGATTCACAATATCGAGAGTGCGCTTCTGCTCTGCGTCAACGAAGGCTCCATTGATGAAGAGCTGTGTCGGTACGTTAATCTTTCGCTTATTGGCCTGCAAAACGAATCCATCGTAATCCAACTTCTGAGCTCCAGAATCGCCACTGCCTTGACGCAGTGCCTTTACAAGAAGGTCAAAAAACTCCTCGAAGACGGGCGCCTTGAAAACGTGTTCATTCTCAAATGGCACATCGAATGTGTCCTTCACTTCCTCGACCAATCGGACAACGTCCATTGATCCAGCACCAGCTGCAAAGAAGTCTGTGGAATCTTCTATCGACTCCTTGAGTATGGCCTGCCAAATGGAAGCAAGCTGTGCCTTCTTGGCAAGTTCATCTTCGGTAAAGTCCGTGATGGGTTTTTGCTCTGCCTGCTTAAACCAATCGGAAGCATTGATCATCTTGGAGCCCCGTTTAATGCGCTTAATGTTCACAAATGCTCCATCTGTACCCTCAATCAGCAGTCCTCCCTCATGCACCCATGCGGGCTTTGCAAGGCCCTTTATTTTAAGTGGCTGTCCATCCTTCACAGGTCCAGCAGAATATAAGTGAGCACCGAAGAAACGAACCTGTTCCTCACATTCTTCTGAATGAACGACAGTGGCGAGAGCTCCGGGAACTGAGTCGAGGCCTCTGATAAAGTTCCAGATTCGCTCCGCTGACTGCTGAAGGTTTAAGAATTGATTCTCTTCATTATTTAAATCTGCCTCATAAGTAGCACCTTCAACCGGTTGCGGGATCTTCAGAGCTGTGCCTTTAGTGATCATGTCGACTGCAACTCCCATTGCTTTGACCCCCTCGGGATACAGGAATCTCTTATAAATGGTGTCCAAAGTGTCGGTTGGTTCTAGATTGGTCTGCCTAGTAAGCAGTAATGGGCCAGTGTCAATACCGTCATCTGGCCAAAAAATGCTAAATGCGGCAATCTCATCGCCCTGAAAGAGACACAGAAATTTATTTCACTAGAGAAACTCATTGTAATATTCAAACCTCGATGAGTGTCCAAGAAATAGCACTTATACCCCGATGTCTTGGTAGAATTGATGGATGGTAACAAATGCTGCCAAGGGCGGGAGCACAAAGCACTTCCTGGGGTATAAGCTGCGAACAATAGGGCATGACATTGAGCGTAGCTCCGACTGACTCGTATTGTTCGATCACCTCTGGAATGGATATTTTGCGGCAACGCCATGTGGGAAACTTGAAGAGGGGAATGTCGTATCTAGCCGCGGCTGTGGCCAAAGCATCTTCGCGACTTCCCTTGTCGGGAATGGTGAAAACACCAACGATTTTGACATTCGATCGTTCCATAAGCAGTTCCATGACATCGGCAGCAAAGATGCTTTGACCAATGATCGCAACTCGCAGTGTGTTCTATAAAATAAAGTTGGACGAATTTAAAATGACATTTTATTTAACATTCCTTCATGCATTATTACTTGAGCGGTGCTTAGAAAACGACATTTATGCATTGCGCCTAACTTTTCTTTAATTTAGGGTACGAACCAGCGTTCGTAAACAAAAACAAAAACGGAAAAAGAAATTCTAGGCCCATTTTTCACAATCTACAAATTTACATGCGAGGACTTTAAAAACGCCGCATTCTTAAATTAATAAACTAAAAATCTGTTTAAAAAACCTAAGTTTTAAGAATTATATTCAGTTCCATTATACAAAGTCTATATACAATATATAGAGGTATAATAATCGTTAGCAATAATGTGTACAAACATTTAAAGCCATATTCTAAAGATTAAGGGACTTAAGAGATTTCGTTTTTATAGCAAACATATTTATAAATATTAAATATGAGTTGACCGTTGACAAGTCATACGTATAGTTAGAACATCTAATGCTGTAATTTGAAAATTCTTAATAAACTTTAAGAATGACTGCAGTAATTTAACAATGAGCTATCAAATTCAAATTTGATCAACGAGTCAGAGAAAACCTATGGAAAAACTCGAGTAACAGATCACACTTCGTAAATTTGTTTTACAATGTATAAGTTATAAATCCGCCATTGCTACGCTGTGAATTTTAATTTTCAAGGACAAATTATCAACTGGATCAAAATGTTTAATCGTTGGCATTTCTGCTGTAAATCTACCTAAACTACAGCTTACGGGCAGACCTACTTGAGTAGGTAGCTAATTATGGGTTGTGACCTGTAACAATTTTCGCACTATATGCGCATGATTTAAAGCCGATGCCATATGCAGAGTCATAAAATAATAAACATAACATATGCTCAGATAATTGAAGAAATTGTAGAAGTATCCTTAGATAAAGATTTTGCTTTAAATAGCCTTGCAGAACCTTGTCGCAAAAGAGTCAACGAAACACCTTCACGGGCATACGACGTGTGTCGGTTAGCAAAATTTCGAAAGTAATGAAATCTTGTATATATAAATTGTGTATTGTAAATAAAGAAATATAGTGAAAGTGAAAGCATAGGCTTGACAACACAGCAACGTGTAAAGTCGTGACACCTAGGTGTGTTAAGAAACCAAATAACAGAAAATGAATAGTCACGATAATAACAGCTGTAGTGGACCACGACCACCTGTATTGGGTGAAGAGAGCCGAGCTAAAAAAATGACCGAAGAAGTTATAAACACATTGAAGAACTCACCCCCATCTTATCTAAATTGGGCCCGGACACTTAACCATCTGCTCGAGGATCGCGATGGCATGGAGTTGTTCAAGAAGTATGTCGAAGAGGACGCGCCAGCCTACAATGATCATCTCAATTTCTACTTTGCATGCGAGGGTCTAAAGCAGCAAACCGATGGGGAAAAGGTTAAGCAAATCATCGGAGCCATATATCGATTCTTGCGCAAAAGCCAGCTGCCCGTGCCCGATGATTTGCGTACTCAAATCAAGGCCATCAAGTCCAATGAGATTCCGCTAAATTCCCACATCTACGATGCCATGCAACAGAATGTAAAGTCCACCATACGCGACAATATTTATCCCAGCTTCCTCTGCTCCGAGATGTACATACAGTACATTCAGAAAATGTCAGCGATGAAGGAGCACCTCAGTAGCAGCGTCACTACTTTGGACAGCACTGATGGTGGCCCCGCCACGTCTGCCAGTTCAGGTAATTCAGCAAGTGCTGTCAACACACTGCCACGCAGCTCAACGTTGCCAACGCTGCATGAGGACTCGACGCTTTTGCTTTGCGATAATTTAGACAATGTGAAAGCAGAAAATGAACGTGCCCAAAACGATGTCCCTATGCGCCTCACGCGCGATCTTCTGATGGCCACTCAGAAAAGAAGACTGGAAATTAGACCACCAGGTGCACATGGTTATGTGTTTACTGCGACCACGAACACATCCTTTGTGCCCAATTCCCGCATCGATTCGGAAAGGGCAAGTGTTAGCTCCGGCGGTTACACCGACTCTGACACCATGTCATTGTCCAGTTGTTCAATGGATGGCCGACCTTACAGTGAACGCAGAAACAAATTGCATGCTAGTAAGGCCATACGTCAGAGCGTCATTGCGAATAAGGAAACCAACTCGCTTCAAGTTATACCACGCACGCAACGATTACATTCAAACGAACACAGACCACTGAAGGAGACAGAGCTTGTAGCCTTGTTGATTCCCAAACTGGAGGAGGTAAAACGCAAACGCGATTTTGAGGAACGTGCGCGCTTGGATCGAATGCCCGCAGCTGCAAAAGATACTGATAACACATTTGCGGAGGCGTTGCGGGAAAAGCTCGCAGCCGATGAAGACAACGACCAAGACATACTGGACCAGCATGTGTCGCGAGTATGGAATGACCAGACACCCCGTCGTTCACCTGGCACAATGTCACCCTGCCCGCCTATACCTTCGAGAAGACGCACGGTGACCCATGATTTGAGTGTGGTCAGTGATTGTGCCATAAGTCTGAGTGGTCACTCAACAAAGTCCTTGCCCGATTCCAATTCCAGTACTAGGAAGCTAATGAACAAATGGCCTTCAATGAACACAGACAGCGGCATCAGCATGCTCTCAGCTGATGCGGCTCTAAAATGCACCGAGAATAGCTCACGCTCTGCTGCAAGCACGAGCTTAAAATTGGAGGACGCAAAACGAAAACTAGAAGATGAGACACGCACTGCTCGTCGTTCTGTTCAACAACAACCCAATCTGCATCAGCCGGCCGTTGTCAATCCACCTTCACTGCCAATAAAACCATCGGGAACCGTTGTTGTATTCCAATTTTGCGAGGAGCCAGTTCCTTACAGAATAAAAATACCATGCGCTCAGCCGACGTTGCGCCATTTCAAGGAGTACTTACCCAGAAGGGGACATTTTAGATTCTTTTTCAAGACGCATTGTGATGATCCAGACAGTCCAGTGATTCAGGAAGAGATTGTTGATGACTTTCACATTCTTCCTTTGTTTGGAGATAAAGTAATGGGTCTCGTGAAACCATTTGAATAATTATTAAGTATTGTGGATATTATGTATTAAGCTATATTATGAACAGAAATGCAATTTCAGAAGAATAAATAATAATAAATAATAAACTCACTATGTATAATCTATGTTTTTCCTTACTAACTGATTGAATATTTCAGTAATTTTACTATCTGAACTATCAAGGAACAGCCCAAGCGATAAGAGCTATGTGGCTGAAATTTGTACACAACGTTATTTTACAAATATTGTAATATGGGCAATTCTCTGACGTCGAATGCGACATTTATACGCATTCAAACTGGAAAAAAACATGTGTCAGGACATTATTTTATTTTTGTAAAATTTAGCACTATAATTGGTGATAAGATTGATTTTGGCCAATTGTTTGTTTTCAACAAAATTACAAAAATGTTGCGGATTCCCACGCGTCACGGAAAGAAGTCATTTTTTCAAAAACCAGTTCAAGCACTGATTTCAGCGAATCGTGATGGAAGATTTTAATGCAATTAATTTTAATGTATTATGCATATATTTATCTAAATAATGTATTTGCTTTGATTTCAAAATATTAAGTTGTTTTTTAATTAAATTTAAATCACTGTCGCACGCGACATTTTCTTCCATCATACTTTTATGATGTTTTGTTTTTCATTTTTAAGTAAATTAAAAGAGCATATGAGGCATTAATTACCTAACTTAAATTACATCAATAATGTCAAAATAATTTTTGTAATGAATATGGTGTTCTAGTAGATTTCGTCTGATGGCCATTGCAGCCAAACCAATGCATCTGGCTTATACCAGGTATGCTGTGCACATCCTATCATGTGTCATCGAACTTATAATATTATATAATGTCGAACTCTCAATTAGCGCAGATGACATGCAGTTCATCGTTCATAAATAAAAACTATTTAACGAAAAACATACAAAAAAAATGTTGCCTACCATGTCGCACGCTTATATTGTGTTTATATTCAACGAAATTTTATTTTATTAAATCTGATAGTTAAATGCATGTTTGGATACAATTTTGCATGATCATTGGACATAACTCATAACAAATGCTCTTCTTCAATGTCGCACGCGACAAAAATAGAAACTGATGAACTGTTAAGAAATTTACCGTTATTAGATATTGCATCATTTCTTTTATATATTTTTTGGATATAAAACGAGATTTAAAACAGCGAGTATCAATGCTCACTGACTGAAAATGAAAATGAAAATGAATCAAAACTTGCAGTGGAAAAGATCAAAACATTACTTTTGCTCATCTTCGACTTTGCATTAAAATATTTCAAAAATGTTATGAAATGTAAAACACGCTTATATTAGTTACATTTAATATTTGGCCTATAAACCAATGTGAAGAAAGCATATTTTTATAGACTTTGAATTTTTTGGCGGCGGTTGCAGTTTCTGAAGAATTACCCAAATAAACTTTGATAACCTTTATTCGATACTGATTGGTCAACATTGGCAGTTATGAAAGGACATTGTTTGCATGCCATTCTCTTGCTCTCGCATTTCAATTAGGGTGTCACACTTAATGCTGGTGGGACATCTTAGGAATTTTTCTCCTTTTTGTGCTTCTTTTCTTCGTGTCTCATAATCTTAAAATCTATCCATCATTAGTAATGGTGGCGTTGATTTTGATTTTCTGATTTCCATTGATGGATGATGGACTTTCATCCCTTAAAGAATATTTCAATTCCTAATACATAAGGCATTTTCTTGTTTTCAACTTGGGCTTGGTTTCTTATGTCTTACTGACAAAATAATTGTAGCTAAAAAAAATGTTTAAAGAGACAAACCTGAAATTATAGAAATGCAATGCAAGTATATTAAATAGTTTGAAGTTGTTTTGTCAATTCTTTGTGACAGATCTTTATTAGCTCTTGAAATTTTAAACAACTTGAAGACTTTTTTACATCCAATTAAAAGTTCGAACCAATCCAAAAACCTGACCAGCTTCCTTAATCATCTGCCAACTTCTTTAACAACATAAAAGTTAGAGCTAGATTGTGCGACCCCTATTAGGTTTGAAGTGGAGTCTTCTCTAAACTTAAACTTCAATTAATTGATCCAAATCGAATTATGAATATGTACAATTTACACAATTCAATTGAAATTCAATGAATAAAATGATATATATGAAATGCAGTTTGCTTTGCCTATTGCGTGAAATTTTAAATTATTGAAATATATAAAATACATAATTATATTAAATTTCTGTAGCCTAAACATACCAAAGGCATACCTATATACCAATGATGTCAAGCCTTAATGATTGTCAAGCCAAAATATGTAGTCTGCTAATTTAAAATAAGCACAAGAATATTTAATATTATAATATCCTTATCAATGCAATAAAGTGAGCCTCCTTTCTTCTCACCTCTTGTGTGGGTCTCTTTTGTGAGTCTCTTTTTTTTCATAGCTCTTGTGTGTGTCAGCCTGACACTGTTATTCAGCACAAATCAAATTAAGCAATATTGATTGATTTGGGAACTAGATACTGAAATTGCAGAATGATTAAATATATACTACATATATACTTCATTATTAATATATTTCTCCGCAGCTGCACCGATTGAGTTGTTTCTTTCGACAAGACGACAATTTTCGGTTATTTTATGCTCTATCTTTTTAAATTTTAATAATTAATTTAACATATGTATTTCAGGTATATCTTAGCGGTCCAGACACATTCCCTCTTATGATTACCTATGAATTTTGTCGTTTTTAAAAATTGGTAGCAAGTCTCTTGCAGACGATGTGGTTTTAATTATGTTCTCACAGAACACGTATGTATATACATGTATAATCGCAAAATGTATCAACATCCAGCAAAACGATTTGTAAAATTGTAATTTTTGTTTATATATTTGTTTTTACGATTTTTTAGTATACCAATATTTTAATAATCTGTGTATATAGTTTACAGAAACATTTCTATACTAAATGAGAATTACTTAAGTTTAATTAAAGATGCAAATTGTATACGCACTAAGTCTTTTGTTTTCTATGGCTATGAAGACGCATCTAATCTACTTAATATTCAATGGTAACACATTTTGTCTTGAGATACTCATTAAGCGCCTCCTGACCCAAATCCTTGCCGTATCCACTCTGCTTGAATCCTCCAAATGGAGCGGCGACATCTGTTTTGTTATATACATTCACAAAGACTGTGCCAGCTTCAATGCGATCAGCGAAGCTCAAGGCTTTGCTAATATCCTTAGTGAAGACACCGCTAGCTAATCCATATTCTGTGCGATTGGCTCGCTCCATTACCGAATCCACGTCGCTTCCATTGAATTTGGATATAATCATAATAGGTCCAAAGGATTCTTCCTGTGCAATGTACATATCATCCTCGACATTTGTGAAGACTGTGGGAGTGAAGAAGTAGCCCTTCATATTAGGTACTCGACAACCACCATAGACAAGAGTTGCGCCGTCTTTCACGCCCCGTTGGCAGAACTCCAATAGCTTATCAAAGTGTGCTTTGTGATTTTGTGGTCCATGCGCGGTGGACCTGTTCAGCGGATCGCCAATGGTCATTGTGCGGAGATCCTTTAGAACTCGACGAACGAACTCATCGTGAATGCGATCTTCTACGAAGAGTCGACCCGCGGCTATGCAATTTTCTCCCTTGTTGAAAAAGACCGAAGACATGCCCTAATAGGAAAATAAATATGATGTCAAAATTATAATAATTATACATTTTCGATTACAAATACTTACATGTTTCACAGCCTTGTCAAGATCACAATCGGCAAAGATTATCAATGGACTCTTGCCTCCTAACTCCAATGAGACTTTCTTAATATTCGCTTCAGCACAAGATTTCATGATGTGTTTGCCGATGGGTGTGGAGCCAGTGAATCCCAGCTTGCGAACCAATTTATGATCAGCCACTGCCTGGCCGGCATCTGAACCCTTTCCGGGCAGCACATTTATAACACCAGGAGGGAAGCCAGCCTGAACAGTGAGCTCTGCAAACTTCAATGCGGTCAACGGGCAAGTTTGAGCTGGCTTGATCAGACAAGTGTTGCCAGCAGCGATGCAAGCTGCCATCTTCCAGGAGAGCATCATCAAGGGGTAGTTCCAAGGTGTCACCAGTCCACAGACTCCAATAGGCTCTTTCCGCGTGAAAGTGAGCACATTGTTTGGTCTAGCTGGATTCACCGGAATGGTATTTCCTTGGATCTTATCACACCAGCCTGCAAAGTAGCGCCAAGCATCGATGGACATGCCAATGTGTGTTTTCAATGCCAATGTGTAGACAGCTCCCGAGTCCACTGACTCTATGGTGGCCAAGTCTTCCTTGTGCTTTTCCATGAGATCGGCAAGCTTCAACATCAGCTGACCACGCTGTCTGGCAGAAACCTGTTTCCACGACCCGTAGAAAGCCTTGTGTGCCGCCTGAACTGCCTTGTCCACATCTGCAGCACTGGCACAAGCCACTTGGCAGAGGATCTCCTCATCCGTGGGATTCACAATGTCGAGAGTGCGCTTTTGCTCGGCGTCGACGAAGGCTCCATTAATGAAGAGCTGTGTGGGTACGTTAATCTTTCGCTTATTGGCCTGCAAAACGAATCCATCGTAATCCAACTTCTGAGCTCCAGAATCGCCGCTGCCTTGACGCAGTGCCTTGACCAGGAGTCCAAAGAACTCCTCGAAAACAGGGGCCATAAAGACATGCTCATTCTCAAAGGGCACATCAAAGGCATCCTTCACTTCCTCGACCAATCGGACAACGTCCATTGATCCAGCACCAGCTGCAAAGAAGTCTGTGGAGGCTTCTATCGACTCCCTTGAGTATGGCCTGCCAAATGGAAGCAAGCTGTGCCTTCTTGGCCAGCTCATCTTCGGTAAAGTCCGTGATGGGTTTTTTGCTCTGCCTGCTTAAACCAATCGGAGGCATTGATCATCTTGGAGCCCCGTTTAATGCGCTTAATGTTTACAAATGCTCCATCTGCACCCTCAATCAGTAGTCCTCCCTCATGCACCCAGGCGGGCTTTGCGAGGCCCTTAAGTTTAAGTGGCTGTCCATCCTTCACAGGTCCAGCAGAATATAAGTGAGCACCGAAGAAACGTACCTGTTCCTCGCTTCCATCTGGAAGAAGGACTGTAGCAATGGCTCCGGGCACTGAGTCGAGACCTCTGACAAAGTTCCAAATTCTCTCAGCTGACTGCTGAAGATTCAGCAATTGATTTTCCGCCTTGAACATTGCTGCATCATATGTGGCACCAACAGTAGTTTGCGTGATCTTAGGAGCTGTGCCATTAGCTACCAAGTCGACAGCAACTCCCATCGCTTTGACTCCCTCGGGATACAGAAATCTCTTATAAATGGTGTCCAAGGTATCCGTAGGTTCTAGGTTGGTCTGGCGAGTAAGAAGAAGTGGGCCCGTGTCCAGTCCATCGTCAGCCCAGAATATACTGAATCCAGCGATCTCGTCACCCTGAATGAAATACAATATAAATCAACTGTCTAATATTAAGATTCTTCCTTCAGGTATACCTCGATGAGAGTCCAAGAAATGGCGCTGGCACCGCGATGCCTGGGCAAAATAGATGGATGATAGCAAATGCTGCCCAAGGGAGCACCATCGATTACTTCCATGGGTATAAACTGGGAACAGTAGGGCAGCACATTGAGCGTAGCTCCAACCGATTTGTACTGCTCGATCACCTCGGGAATGGCCACACCCTTGCGACGCCATCCGGAGAATTTAAAGACGGGTATTTTGTGATTGGCAGCAGTAGTGGCCAAAACATCCTCGCGGCTGCCCTTATCGGGAATGGTAAAGACACCAACGACCTTAATGTTGGAGCGCTCTAATAAAAGTTCCAGCACATCAGCCGCAAAATTGCTCTGGCCAATAATCGCAATTTTCAGATCAATCTATAAGAGTTCAATTTATAATAATTAGTAGTCGTACTATTTGAAATCATAACTAGTTACTCCATTAAAGCAAAAAGATACTAATGATTAGATCTATATATATGTTACATATAGTTGCGTTCATGCTTTTATTTTTAACACTTGAAAGAAAACATTTCAAAATTTATAAATCAAATAAACAACTTTTTCCATTCCAAGCAATTGGTAAACATTGCTTTGGTAAATTCACGTTGGAACCAAATGTGATAATTGAGTGATAATAAAAATAAAACTTGCATGCATAAATATATTTTTTATTTGCTAAGCGATTGTGCAGATTTGAAGCACGTAATTAACGATAATTGAATTTCATTTTAATCATTTGAGCTTGCACGCGAGGTATATTGTATTTAAACGAGTGAATTCGTGTTATGTTTTTAAAACATTGGTAATAAAAGTGTTGGTCTACATGTTTCAAATATTGTTACTGTATGGCTTTAAGAAAGCAGTTCAGACCGTGCCGGGAACACCCTGTGACGTTTATAAGCAGTGCAAATCAAGCAGTCGCACGCATTAAATTATCTATTTGAATTTCCTTGCACTGCTGACATATGTACATGAATTGATTCAATTGAATTTCGATATTTTGAAAAATTAATTATACAATCATAAAATCATGAAAATTAATCAAAATAAGAGTCTCATTTGATTTCCTCGCATCGCTAGCAAAAGTTTCACTTTCTAATTAATATTTTTCAAAAATTAGAAAACATTTCATTTCACAATCATTTTAATTTTTCACTCACTGAAATTAAAGCTTAGTAAAAAAGTAAAATAAAATTGTTTGAATACTAACAGACATAATTATTTAGTTTGATCACTTTTGTTCACAGTCAAGACAAATTTCACAATTTTATGTAAATAATAATTCTAAGGGATCACTTAGCCCTATGTTACTTCTTTGATGAGTTCAAGCAAGGCACTGAAGCAGCTGAACTACTTTTATTAACTGAGTCTTAATGAACGTGCCGCAGACCTTTTTATACCTATCGGGTTCACTATTATCAGCTGACGCTCAGCTCGAATAAAAAAAAAAATAAAACAAACGAAAAAACGAGAAGCAAGAAGGCATCAGCCGGCAGTGTTGATATTTCAAAACATTCATACATATACTTTTACTTTTCCAATCATTAGGTAAAATAAAATAAAAAGCCAAGCATGTTATCAGCACAGAAAGCTTGAGCGTGGGGCAAAGCCAAACAAAAATTTTGATAAGCATGATGATTTGGCATGATCATAGAATTGTGGGCCTGTTATTTTGTTATAACATACAGGCTGGGGGGCAAATTCGAAATGGAAAATTTGGAATAAATACTATACGCCAAAATGAACTATATGTGTGCGATTCATTAAAGTTATTAAACATGTTGTATTCGGATTGGGTTTCTTTCATTTCGTAGAAGTTCGGAACATATGGTGAGCTGTAGAAACTGACCCACTAATAGATTATTTATAAACAATGTCTATAAACTATGTCAGGTTTAAACTAGTTATGGACGTAGTAGTCTGATTACAACAAAGTGTCAATCAAGGGCAATTGAACGATAAGAACACTTGTAAATTTAACATTTTTATTCAGTAGTTTTTTTATTATATTGTTGGGGGCCAGTCTAGACATACGCCAAACTGTTAAGCTATTACACAGTACTTTTAGTGCTTCCGTTGGCTTTTTAAACTAAGTATAGGGCTACACTCGTTATCTTCGCTACACTTAGATTTGTATCGTATTAAATATCCGTTCTTGAATTAAAGCGGAAGGTAAAATGAAATAGTACATAAGAAAATATTATCACCAATTTCTGTTTAAATATTTAACGGCTTATCTCTTTGGCCAATATAAATTACCTTGTTCTTTTACAATACTATTTGTAATTGTCGGAATACGATACATTCTCTATGGAAAACGAGCTTAGAAATTTTTACAGTTAATACGACTTTTTTATTCACTATCAGATTCTAGCCAATTGATTTGAATACAGAACATTTTCTTTGACCTCGCTACTCATTAGGCTAATTATTGCATTCAATTTGTATGCACACAATCGAGTTAAGTAATCTTTAAACTGAAGTCAATTCACTAGTCTCCAGTTGTAATTCGACGGATTTCGACATGCTTTACGCGTTGCAGCCTTACCTTAAATATTTTGCTGTGCTGGGTCTAGTGCCTTGGACCGAGAGGAGCTCTCAGCAAATGGTACAAAAGATTTACACCACTGCCATCATTTTAGTTAATATTGGAGTGGCCTTCTACATTGTGGTCTATTCTCCTCCCGAAGGAGATCTGTTGGTATCGTTGCTAGTCAGCTGCATCGTCTTTATATCCCAAATTGTCACCATGACCGGCAAGTTACTGTTTCATTTGTATAGATATTATTATGCTGATTATAATTCGCTCTTTTCGCAATAGTAATTGAACTGCAAGTGATGTGCCAATATGACCGATACTACGAATTTTGTCTTCAATTAAAGTGCTTAAGGCGACAATTTGAATGCGAGCTGCTTCAGCAAGTCCAAAGATTGCCGTGGACTCGGTATATCAAGTACTTTCTATTGGGGGCTCTCAATATTGCGAGCGTTGTACCTGGAGTTTATGTGATTCTACATTATGATTATATTGGCTACTTTTGGTATTCACTAGCCGCAGTCATAATCAATCGCTTTCAATGCCTGCTGCTACTGCTCTACGCGGAGCTCTTAGGTTTCCATGTGGAGCTATTGGGATTGCGTCTAAAATACGTTCACAATTGTCGTCAACTGGGAGTGCATTCAGTGCTGGATGTAAAGTGCGAACAGATGTGCTCTCTTGATTACTTGCTTAGTCTTAAGCGATCCTATATGGAGCTGTATCGTCTATTTGGGCAATATAATGGTCTGTATGGTTGGTCGATTGTGTGCATATTTGTGGTCATGTTTTTGGATAGCATGATCAATATTTATTGGGCTCTGTTAGTTCTGGCCAAGATCTACAACTTTGTATTCATCTACATGACCTTCTCAACATTTGTGCCACTGCTAATTCTACTCTTCACTTTCTGTCGTTGTGGCGAGTACTGCAAGCGACAGGTAAGTCAATTGACTAGAGAAGTTTCATGATAACTTACTTAGATTTATCTGAAAGTTATATTCATTTTTATTATTATTGCAGTTTTTTTTTAATATTTATTTTACTGTATTTAACAGCACATGCTCATTGGCAGTCATGTGCGTGGCTTGGCTTGCACCTCTCAGAGTCAACAAGAGCCATCTTCACAGGCTTATACTGCAGTCTTGGCCGAGTTCGCAATGCAGGTGGAACAGGATGCATTAATCATCAGCGCCGAAGGCTTTATGGATATTGACTACAGTCTATTGATGTCGGTAAGTAGACCTCTAATACAACTAAACTCACCACAATTTATGTCACAAATGTTTGTTCAGATCTTTACAGCAATGGTCACCTATTTGATTGTTCTTATGCAATTCGGCTCGTTGTAGAATGTCTGACGACCCTAAGACTATAATTGACCGATAAGCTATTACATCGATAGTTGTTTTTACTAATGACCTACATAAGACCTCACACCCTTTACTGTCGGAACAAAGTTTGACCAACGGAAATCGTGATTTAGATAAGATTGTCGAAAAAAAAAACAATCAAAATATTGGCGCAAAATATTTATAACATCCATCAAAATATTTTTTTTTAAACTGGCTAAAACCAGTTTCAATTATGAAAATTTGATAAGCACGTGTGCACAAGCTCTACAATTATAATTATAGATTCGATTATATTGAACTGCACAAAACTTGGTAAGATCAACACACAAATAACAAAATTGGCATAAACACGAAATTGTTTTCAGCTGATAATTATGCAAGAGCCCCCTAGATTACTGTTGTCAGCTGGGAATTATTTTGGATTGCGAATAAAAGTGCAAATACGCATACGTTTGGACCACGGAGGGATTATGCAATGTCATCTAAAGTTGCAATGATCTGAGCACGCTGCTCGCTGGTGATATTTGAGTTCACTTATTAATAAAGCCGGCAATTCTGAACCATTTGGCTGATAAGCGATAACCTGCTCGAGTGCCCCCATCTATGTCAACAAAACAAATAAATGAAACCGGTTTCGGTGATGCACCATAAATGTGGCAAACCGGTTTCAAGCAACCCAGGATGTGCCAATTTTGATAAGGTCTCGAAGTATAGCCGTAGTAACAATCAGCAAGCACATCAAGTCCTACTAATCTTTCAGACATAATTTATTTATAAATAATATATATGGCTTTACTCAAGTGTTTTCATCGTTGCCTTTTTTTATTAATTGCTTTGCTTTCTAACTCGAAACACATCCGAATCGAGTTCGAACCGGTTTCGTTTCTGAACTTTGTTATCAACGAGGGGCCAACCGACGATGGCTCTACACGTGGCAAGGTGCGATGTATTATGGATTTTGAAAATGTTGAGCAATTAACTTTGCATATACAAATAAATTAATCACTCAAATTGTTTTGAAATAATTGACTAAATTCGAAATACTAAATATACATATACTATTGAAATTCGTAGGTAACTTGTGCATTAACATTTATCTCCTTTACGACAGCGTCTCCATCATCGTTGAGGATCTCCAGATTACATTCTATCTCCTCTGTCTTTAGTTCACCAGTGTCATCAAACTCAGCGGATTGCTTATCTGGCTCGACGGCCTCAAAATATTCCAGTCTTATAGTGGGTTTCGCATTGGAAGGTTGCTCCGATTGTGAATTATTTGTTTCCTTGGCGTTGTTTTCATCAGCAGTCTCGGTGCTTACTTTGGGCTTTAATTCTATAGGTAATTGCGGTTCACCTTCGTCTTTGGTCCCCAATTGATCATCCTCAGTAGAAGAATTATTAATAATGGTATTTTGCATAATGTCCTTGTGTTTACATTCTGTTTCATATTGGGAATTATCCAATTGAGATACACATTCTTCAAAAATATCTTCGTCATATTCGTGTAAAGTGGCCAAGTCTTCAATCAGTTCATCCTCATCGTCGTCATTGCTATCATCATCAAACTCTTTATCATTCAGCAATTTCATATCATCAGAATCGATAAAACTACTCAATCTCTTCGATATCTTAGCCCACTGTACCTTGGCATTGTGTGCGAGCTCTCCGAAAGCGCCTTCAGTCTCAGTATCTGAATCCGATACGCTTTGATCATCTTCAGTCTCTGCGCACTGTTTATCCGGCATATTGGTCGCTTCATTTGTATTCTGTTTCCCAGTATCAGGCTCTTCTGTAGTTTTGCTCACATTGAGATCTTTTTCTCGAGAAGCCCAAGCTCTGAGGGGCAGACTAAAGAGCTCCTTCCGCAAAGCCTCCTCGGACTCGCGCTCACGCTTCAAGCCGTCTTCAAATTGTGTGGTAATTAACTCATTCAGAGCACCCTCCGGTAACTTGGGGGGCTCCACGACAGGTATTTCTTCTCCAGATTCATAGTCAGTTGAAGTATCCGAAATAATGTCATCATCAATGCTGGCGCTGAGAAAGTGAGTCGTAATTTCTTCTGAATTACCCTGGGCTTTCTCGTCAGGTTTACCTCCATTTATATCTGCAGTATAATTATCTTTATTTATTTTTATTTCGTCCTTTACTTCGGTTTCTGAATCATTCTTGAGAATGGTTTGGTCTAAAGCTTCACCGTCGTTATCCTCGAGCGGATCTTTTATTTGACTTTTGCGTTCGTATAAGGTACACGATCCCAGTGTTAACTTGATTGGACCCATATCATCTGGATTTGAAAGCTCTCTCAACTGATATTGTCGTTTCTCCTGCTCCCATTTAAGTTCCCTAGAGTCTATCGGGTTCTTATCGACTTCACCACTCAATTCAACATTGGATGCACCTTTCATCTGGGGTTCCTGTGTGTGTTGTCCCATCAATGTCTCAAACTTGGTCACCAACTGATGTTCCAGTTTGTTGGGTTCATTTAGATCAGACAAATTATTGACTTCACCTATCTTGAATTTTAACCTCTTATTCAAGTCTGATGCATTCTCCAACTCTTGTAATTTACGCTCTCGTTCCTCCTGCGCCTTTTTCCGATCGATCAAATTTCGCAACATTTCATCCTCTTTTTCTAAAGTCAAAGGAGTTTCTCTTAGCGGAGGATCTGACTTAGTTTGCATGTTCATGTAATCATGCATTCCTTCCACAGTTATTTCTCCATCGCTTCCGATCACTTTATTTAAATCCAGTTTTTCCAAGAACTCCGAGTCCAATGAGTTAAATGCAGACCTAGCTTCGAGGGAGTAAAATTGATCCAAAGAATGCTCCGCCTCATCATCTTTTGCATCTTCTACTGAAAATTCACTATTCTCTTCTTGTCGTTCCCTTGGCTCAGGCAGGCACGGCTTTGCCCAATATTTTCTAGAATTGGGATCGTCATTCTGACCAATTTGAAGAGGGTCATCGTCAGCAGTGTCATAGACGTCTTCATCGTCGGATGCATCACTCTCGGATTCACTGTCGCTGATTAGAGCCGGAGGTGGCGGCAGCTCTTTCATTTCTCCTGTATCCTTCTTTACAATCATTAGGCGATTGTCGATAACCTCGAGAGTATCCTCATAGCTGTCACGTTTAGCGTAGCAACGCGATGCCATTTCCGAAACGCGACGCTTTGTTTTCTCCTCCTGTTTCGCGAGGACAGCGTCCAATTCTTCAGGGGATACATCAGGTAACATCCTCGACTTTAAAAGCTTCTTTGCAGCTTGGACTTTTTCAGAGCTTTGAGTTGCTTTGATATGTTTGCGCTCTTTCACTGCGCTGAGAAAGTCTCCAAATGCGTCTACGCATTCTCTTAAAGATTTGCCAGAGGCCGGATCTTGCAAATCAATCGGTACTATCGGCTCCACTTTGGGATCCGCAGAATAGCTGTACTCCTCATCCGATTCAATAAGTCCAAAATCAATGCATTTGAAATTTTGCCCATTCATTATTTCACGATACTGCAGTTCATCGATTAATTCATCCAGCAGCGCTCGGCAAACTACAGAGATTTCAGGTTCTGGCAGTTTGGCAAAATTAACGTCTTTTCCTAGAGTGTCATCAATATCATGACAAACATCAATCTCATCCTCCAACTGTTCCAGTAGCTCTCGAAGTGATTCTTCATCAGCAGCCAGTTTCTTGTTCATCTCTTCACAAATTCTCTCAGCCTCTTCAGCACTTGTGCGATTGGTTAGAGGTTTCACCTGATAGATATCTTCATCAACAAATTCCGTTTGCACTTCTCTAATTTTCAATTGACGCATACATTCCTCACGTTGCCATTTGTAACTTGGCGCATCACAGCCAGCACCAAAGACACGTTTGGGCACATCATCTGAAGCATCATCCAGAGCCTTGGCGAAAGCATAGTCTAGCTCATCTATTTCATTACTAACTTGTTCATTCGAATCTGCAACTTGTTCCAGCTCTTCAGCCCTTGCCTCTTCCATTGCGTATTTTAGCTCCGTGGTGGTTTGATGCTTTTTCTGATCTTCAGAAACTCGCTCTCGACGTACTGAGAACTCTTCAATAATACGTAACGAGCGAACCACAGTTGTCAGCTCTACACATTTGTTTGGATCCATCTTCGTCACCTCCTCCTCCTCCGCTTCTTCACCATCTTCATCATAAATGAACTCCGATCTGAGGTCTTCATGTTCCGCATGCAATTGTTTTATGGACTGAATTATTTCATTCAAGTCTTCATCTAGATTATCACTTAGCTCTTGCATATCGTGTTCAACCTTTTCATTCGCCTCTGCACACTCTTCCTCATAATCTAATTGTTGTTGTGTTTTAGGAATGATAATATCCTCATCCTCCTCCCCTTCGGTGTCTTTGACCTTTCGTGGTTCTACGCAGCAAACTTTTAGATCCATTTCATAGTCAAATGTTTCCCCTTCCAGCATTTTGTCAATAGATTCAGGTTGATTTACAAATATCTCAGAGCCATAGTGTTCATACATTTCATCAACACATTTTTGTTTGATTTCCATAGGTGTTGGAGAGCCTCTATTATTGACTACATCGGCTAGTGCTTGGGTAGATTGTTCCAAATCTGTAGCGTATCCCAATTCAGAGTCAGTATCTTGTTCTGGTAATTGTTTAGGTTGCAAACTTTCATTTGCGGTTTCCTCTCCCTTAACTGTAACCCTCTCTTCCTCATCTGGAATCTTATTCTCTATCTCAATTACAATCTGTCCACTATCATTTTTAGGAATAAGCTCTGGCAACATTTCATGAGGAGATTCTTTTATGGCATCGTCGTTGTTAATTTGTATGTCCGGTCCAATGTCTTGTTCTTGAATTAATTCTGGTAATTCCTTTATTGTAGCGATATTCTTGACATCCTCGACGTCTTTAAGCTTCTCCTCATTCCATATCAAATCATTGGTTTGTATATCCTCTTGAACAGAATCCTTACTATCATTATCTTTAATCTGAATATCCTCATTAATTTTTTGTACTTGAATTAATTCTGGTATTTTCTGAATTACAATCATATTTTTGTCATCTTCCACCTTCGGCTGATCATCCATAACGCCAGAAATTAAAACATTTCCATGTATAGCCTTCTGCGAACAGTCATTTACCTGCTGTATTTCTTGATCTTGAATTAATTCTGGCAATTTCTTGAAAGAAACCTCCATATCATTGGAAAACACCACATTGCCAGGTTGTGAAGACTCTTCCTTCTGGATAACTTCAGAAATGAGTTCTGGTATCTCTTGAAGTAAAGTCTTAGGAACATCGTCTTTAAATTCGTCTACTTCATCATTAAGAGACTCTTCATCTTTATCGTCTGCATTAATATCCTTTTCAACACTATTTCCTTCAATATTCAGACTTTCAAGCTTCATTTCCTCTATGAGAACCCGCCTGCCTCTCTGTTGATCCAACTCTTTTTCATCTTTCTCTTGGTTTTCTGGCAATTGTGATTCGTCAAGAATTTTGGGACGCCCCTCCAAGGGTCTACGTTTGCTCTTTGATTTATCTATAGCGCCAGACTGTGGGTCGTCTTCAAGACTGGAGTTACCGGAACTCTCATTACCCTCCACTTCGCGCCAAACATCATCGACGGATCCATTCTCTACATCTGCTTTAATTCGCGAAATCTCAGCTCGTTTGTCAGCTTCCTGCTCCGACTCTGAATCTGTTGAGGTAATCAGAGCATCCTGCTGATCTGGTGGGCGATGACGATTACGTAACGCAATTGTGTCTAAATAGAGAATATAGAATGTAGACAAAATGTTGATGGTAAAAAATTCAAATCAACTTACAGTTAACGCTATCTCGCATTTTTTTACGCTCTGCTCGAATCCATCGAGTTTGCTCCCGACGCTCGCCCTCGTAACCATCTTTTTTCCTAAAACAAAATATTATCTATAATCATACAGTTTACGTGTTGCATATCTTTAAAGCTTTACCAAGCCTCAGCACAAGCTCGATCTCGTGGAAAAACGGGTCGACTATCCAAATAGGTTAGCAATTTCTGTAGGGAATTAAAATGATGCTAGTATGTAGAGTTATTGCTTTAAAAATATCACTCACGCAAGCCAAAATCAATGTTTTACGGTACTGCGGTAAGCGCGAAACTACCGGATTCCCTTGCAAAACCAAGACTTTAAGGCAAGGCATCTGCTCAAAGATCTTGACCACCAGAATATCTTCTATGCGATTGTTAGACAGATCCAATACAGCCAGAGTCTTGCATTGCACCAAGTGAGCTAGACTATCGCTATCCTTCAAATAGTTTGATGATATATTAAGAGTATTCAACACCGGCAAGATATCCGAACCAATATTCTCAATCATACGAATATGGTTGGAGCTAAGATTGAGAGTATCCAGCTCCGGACATGAGCGTAGATTATCAATGCGTTTAATGAGATTATTCTGCAGAAATAGGCATTTAAGCTTCGACTGGTTTTCGAGGCCTTCAATGTCAGATATGGCATTACATTCAAGCCATAGGCACTTGAGTTCCGTATACTCCTCCAAGCACTCAATATATTGATAGCCTAGCAAATTGAACAGTATATATCGTTAAAAATATCTAAGCAGTGTTCAAATTTATTAGTTACCTTGATAATGCAAGTAAAGCACATCATTGAGACGAGGTGTCTGATATAGCTTGTCCTTCTTGCACAGATCTCGCAATCCTTTTTGAGTCATGCGATGCAGTCCAGTCACTTCCTTGCGTGGTTCAGTTGCTCCAACAGTTTGCGCCATTTTCTTCAGTTTATATTTGATATAAAATATTTATAAGCAAATATATATGTATATAGTACTTTCTTCTTGATATTGAAATATAATAATTGCTGTTGATGGAAATATTCACGTTTCTTATAATTATTTTTATAGGATTTTACGCTGTACTCTAAGTTACTCGATTTCAAATTATTACTACACTAAGTCTATCGAATTGGCTGCCATAGTTGTCGGCGCTTGTTACGTTTGTTTATTATTATTATTATCGAACAAACAAATCAGATATTGTTAGGGACAACCCAACAACACCTGCCAATTGATTCGAACTCTTATATTAAAATCCTCCCTTAAGCATTTCCAAATAAGCTACCACTTGCATTTTTAATTAGTTATATTTGATTCGTGTGGTCAATTCCACAACTGTGGTGTGGCAGTCAAATTCGTTCAACTTTCTCTAAATTTATCTTAAGTAACCAGGTTACAAATAAACTCCTAAATTTACGAAAAAATTATTGGATTCCATTGGCAAATTAAAAGTCATTGTTATACAAGTTTAACAAGAGATTAATATAAACAAATTTGTATTTATGTTTTCAATAGTTTATTTATTTAAGTTTTTCAGTGCTGCACAATCGCTTCAACTCAGAAAAAAGTACAATCTAATTAAAATATACGACTTATTCGTATATGATTCAATTAATCGTGCTGAGTTTTGCATTTTAGACATTTAAGTGCTTACTTATTACGTATTTGCGTGTTGCAATTATTAAATCTAACATCGAATAATTAAATGTTGATCTGTGGTCGCATTTATTAGAGCCGAAATATGCAATATGCATGGTCCAAAATTAATTTCCAATTTTCAATTTGAAGTTAATTTAATTGTAGTATTTCGTTTTGTTAGAAAACTGTAAATTCGAGTTGCCAAGTAATGTAAAATTCATCCAAATTGATTTACACAATAAATTCTACAGTCACATAAATTTTCATTGTATAAATATGCTTATATATATATAATATTTGTATGTGTGTTACTAAATTATGTACGAGTATTTGTGTAAAATGCAGTTTTCTGATATATAACATATTACCAATCGAATGCTTCTAATCCATAAAGGGATATCTAAAACAAGTATTTGTAGATGGGATATGGTGGGTTTCTTTTGAGGGGTTAAACCGCATACACGCACACACACACACACACACTGAATCAGTTATATCGACATTAAACATTCTAAATGCATTTTTAGTACCACATACATTTGTTTGCAAGGCCACTTTTTTAAAGCGATGTAAAGTGTGGCATAATATTATCATATGTGTACATTATTATTATTATAATAATTATATTTGATATGCATATGGGAATGTGTGGTGTGGCGAAATGGGCGAATGTGTTGGCAAAACGGGGGTAGACAAATTAAAATTCAATTAACAATATGTAATTCACTTTTAATGAAAGTACACTAGATGCAGAAATACATTTGAGCAAGTGTACAAAATTTCAAATGTTCAAGAGAAATGTTTGAGTATTTAAGTATGTGAGTATGTAGTAATAGCTTAGAGTGAATACTTTTTATGGTGCTCAGCACATCTAAGCTCAAAATAACATTAACAAGTTTTAAAATATCAATAGTAATAACAAATTAAAAGTGGGAATGTTTGGACAACAGTTAGGATTGACAAAATGTAACTTAATGCTTGTTGTTGTGATGATTGTTTCAAGTTTGTTTTCTTCTTGTTTTGAGTATTCCTTCTTACTTATTAACGAGCTTCGTAGAGACGGCAACGAGTTAAATCGCATGCATTTGACCAAACTAAAAACTACAAAAAAAAGGCTCCCTTTAAAATCGGTATGTGGGATCCTCACTACGCATCCTAAACGTGATCGTAGCTCCGGCGAAACGAACGATACAAGCAGCAGGCAAAGAGGATAGTAAGCAGCTGAAATACCAAAATTTGATCAGTTAAATCTGTACAATTTCAAACAATTCTCAAATAATAGTCACCTGTATACCCGCCACAGCAAGAACGACACCAGCCAATACCAAAGTCTTTGAATCCAGAATGCCCAACAGCTTATTTAAACAACCCTGATCGATGGCATGCAATGTTGTGCACTCCTTAGCCTCGCTTAAGTTGATCAGCTTGCAGCATGCCGGCGAGAGAGTTTTGTTGGGGAAAATGCCATCCCAATCGTTGGGACCATAAGTGCCACAGCAGTCCAGCTCAGTTTGCAACAGATTCCAGGCATCGCGATAGTCATCTCGTTCTTTGTAATGTTTCATAGTGGTATTAAATTGTGTTTCCATTAACTGCTGCAAGCCCGAATGCTTCACATAGCCAGCAATTCCCAGTCCGATCTCCAAAGCAAATATAACTACAGCCAATATAGCAAAACTAAGGATCATGCAGCTATTCTCCTTCAGTGCACCACAGCAGCCCAGGAAGCAGATGAACGCTACGGCGGCGCCCACAATCATCAAGATAATCGGCGCAGTCCAAATGTGATCGCTGACAAAGTTTGAATAATGCGCATAGTTCAGTTGCACCATGGCGCCCACCATCAAGATGAGTAGACCACTCAGCTGTTTTGGGAGTTAAATAGAAATCAGTATTTCCCAATGTGTTTATTAGTTATTTACTTACCGCAAACAGAAGATTGCAGAAAAATGTTATGTATTTGACACATGTCAAGCCTCCGGATGCCATTTTGCGCCAACAAATTGGTTAGAACGTTAAGCACTGAATTCCGTTTCGTTACTGTAAGGATATGAGAAATATTAATGAAATGAACAGGACATACGAGGACAAAACATGGCAGTAACCAGTCATACAATAATCAATAAACGGTCAAACGCAAAAAACGGATAAGCGGAGGGAAAGCTAAGGTGCCAACCCCCAAATCACTGACAGACACGCAACCACTGCGACCCAACAATGTCCGGACGGTGTCTATTTTGCCACCGTCCAAACCATGCCACACCTGTCTAGCACTGTCTGCCTGCGGATTAACCCCACAACGAACCCCGTTCCACTTCTCGTCTGCGTCGAATGTAGTCAAGTCCATATAGAAATGAGCCGTCTGCATTTGACCATTTTCACTTGAGTTCGTTCCATTGTCGATGGCCTAGTTCTGGGGCATTATTATTTGTTATTATATTGAATGGTGGGCCTCCGGTTTGACTAAATGGAAAGTGGTAAGTGCATAGTTTTGGTGACAAGGACGTAAGGTCTGTTCCCGTTTTTTATTGCAAGCGGGCGACGAGTGCAACTGCCATAAAAATCAATACAACTTGATGGAAATGCAGACATTTGTGGGTCGTTGACAGTACATAATGAAAAACGTTACAGTTACAGTAAAAATAAAAGAAACGAACAAAAAAGTAAACACATTTGATCGTTCGGGTCCAATTTCCCTTGTCCAAACTCTTTATTCGTACAGATGCTAAATAGAATTGCCGAAAGAATAAATGAAATTTTGGTGTCAATGGTAGTTCCATAATTGCTTTGTCGTGACCATCTATTGAAACAACGATTTAAGTTGAAGTTGTTTAGTGTGGTTAATTTGAAAATGTAGTTGTTTAATGTAATACTCAAATTTAAGAACATTCTCATGAACTATATTTCTTGATGATCTTTATATTTATTAATTTTGTTTGTTGATTTTGTTTTAAGACAAAATAACAGTATACATATGTATAAGAAAAGTGTTTTTTAAGTAATATAAACCAAATATTATTGTATTAACTATACATAAAAATGTTTGAACATCGTTTAGTCTTGTTAGATCTATTTACATATGTAAATCAAATTATTATGAAATTAATTTTTTAACTTTATTTTTAGCTCAAATAACTTAATTTTTACCTTCGAAAACTTTACTTGCTGGGCTCATTTTATAGCTAACAAATTATGAAAGAGAAACCTGATCACTTAAACTCTTCAATTGACAAAGGTCACTGTACCAATTAGGTGAACAGCACAATAGGCATAATTTCCCACTGTGAAACATGAACAAACAACAAGAGCACCAAACATATAAGGTACTCCATGGAACTCGCAATTTACGTATGTAGCAACCCGCCCATAAAATCGATCGTACCCCGAATGCGTGTCAGCGGTGGCAAACTGGTTAATAAAGCTCTCCAAATAGCTTGATTAAATTAGTTCTATAAAAAAAAAAAGAATGTATTGACGTGAAAAGGTTCAGCTGTTCACCTGTCGAACCTGACGCAGGTAAACAGGACAATACAGTCAGAAAAAGAGAGGGAGAGAGAGAAAGAGAGACTCCCTTTACCCATTGGGTATGCTCGCACAGTAGTCTAGATAAGTCAAGAACAAAAGAATTTGCGTAATAGGTGCAATTATGAACATGTGTTTATTAATAAGCCTTTAAGTAAAGCGGATAATTAAAATAATTACTAAAGAAACTTTGACATTTGAGTGAGAGTACGACATACTATTATTAAGTAGGACAATAAAAATGTTACATCATATTGACACACTGTCCAAAGTATCGTATTTGGTGGCATTCTTGTTGCGCCTGGGCTTCTGTTTATATAGCGAGTTTTCGAATCGAATTGGACATGATGATGGGGGTCAGTGGGACTCTCATGGAAATGTATGCAATAGGTTTGTATTTCCATTAATGCATACATGTGTGTGCGTATATACATACATATGTGCATGTGCAGCAACAACAGAAACTTTGCGTGACAACAACTAATTCCGGAAATTTACCTATAAGCATGGCTAACGGGCATTAACAAGGAGGAGCACGATTGACCGATGTGCTCTGTTTGTATGTGTGCGTACATACACATGCATATATACAATGCGCCCGTTGGAGTTTCTTTAGAGAGGGTTTTAGTGAGATTTAAAATTGAATCGCAATAGAGGAAAGTGTTAACATGCCAACAAAAAAAAAAGAGAATTGGAGCAGCCAAAATGCAGCGACAGCGTCTACTTAGAGGTTAACAAACTGTAACGAACTCAAGCAGCAAGTGCACGTAACCCATACAAACACATAATCACACAGCAATATGTACATACTATATGCATATGCATGTGTGTGTGTATGTATTTGCGAGACTAGCGGAATTTTCATAGACAAAAAGTGCAGCAAAGTGCAGCGATTGGACGCAATGTTTTTATTTAATTCGAACAGTTCTAATGTTTCTATACCTATAACTTGTTTTCCACATGAATGCAGGTAAGTGTTCGTGTGTATGTGTGTTAGTTTAGCCCCAAATGATGTTCACACAGCATTCTTGAGAAAAAGAACATCAAACAAAAGACCAGCTAAGTAGAACGGAAGCAGGCAGTGAACCTGAAAAGAGATGCTCACAGACACACATATACACTCATAAATGCACACACACACACTCACAAACATAAAGATAATCTCAGTCGATTCAGCTATTTTTTGTTTTGTACCACAACAAATCACTAAATAATTTGTATTTCAACTGTATCTTATTTCTTCTAATACTCACTTTGACTTGCAAATAATTAATAACAATACTGCGGCGATTTGCACTTTTCAAACACTTTTCTGCCGCCTTCTCTGGATTCTACTCTAGCCGTTGGATTACCTTGTGATGTTTATGTCGCGAGGCGCAAAAACACAATGCAAAGACAAAATCTTGTTTTGGTTCTTGTTGTTGAGAGAAAACATTGCGCAGGTCCGTTAGTCGGCATTCGTGTGAGAAGTAAGAGAGCACAACTTTAATACTGTGACGTCACAAATTTGCGGTACAAAATTATATTAAATATATAATATTGTTACCAATACATGTTCAACGATTATTGTTAAATATTACTTATATTAAAGATTTAATTTTCAAGTCCATCTGAAATATTATCTTAGGGCAAATTGAAAATATGTTTAAAATCTCACGAGCTAATGCGATGGTTCACTCTTTTCTAACCATCTGGCAACTCTAGATCTTTTTCGATTTTAGCATTGAGAAATTGTAATAATTATGCTAAACTTATAATATTCATAATTGATTTCGTACAAAAAAAAAAATAAAAATAATAAAATTTAAAAAGAATTTCAATGGTTATTACAATTTAGCTTAATTCTCATCGATACATCGGCATCTGAGCAATTATCGCATAGCCCTTAGCGCGAAGTTTGAAATAGGTATCGAAATACAACCAAAATACAACTTTCAAGAACAACTTTTAAAATATAAAGAAAATATAAATTGAACTAATAATATAATATGAATATTAATCAATTTATTAATAAAATCCAAGTTTTTTTGTATTTTTTTTTTATTTGCTTTATTCAATCAACTTTGTTTTTCTATTAGTAGATATCCTCAATGCTCTATACACTTTTCGTTACATAAATGTTCCAATATATGGAATACTACAAATGTATATATTTGCTTATATATACAAAAGAGTACTTTCTTTGCTTGTACACACCAAATGCTCATTATGTTTAGACCAGACCTAACTTTATGTACAATGAGACTAGCATTTTGTATTATACAATATATAATAATATATTTTAATAGACATGGATTGTATGGATACATACAAGAATAAGAATTAACTATACAACTAAATTACACGCCTATATTGCAATTTTCAAAGATTTGAAGTAAGTCGCATAACTGAATATATTGACTAGAATAACTCGTTTTGAGAACTTATCCGTTCCGATCATTGAGAAATTTATTGGATGTGATTTCATTGCATTCTCATTTAAAGTACGACTCTTGCTTAGCAATGGCTAGAAGCTCTAGAATTGTTAACCCCGCCTTAAGTTGCTAAATCTTGACTAATCAAACATAATCAACAAGCTTAAGTTGACACCCACTGTTGGACAAAACCGTCACCCTAACTACTATTTTTCACTTAATTATTGCTAAGACCAATCCACACACACACACATACTCACACTATCAAGCGACGACGCCACCCAAATGCACACATACACGCACACTCTTTCTCATACCAACCACCCACTGAGCATCGTTATTTTATTAGTGTTTACCATACACACACACACGCACACACAAACATACAGCACACGTTCCACATTCCACACGTTCAGTTTCTGTTGCTGTCTCTTTTTGCTCAAGAGGAGGAGACTGACAAAGGTCGATATACATACATAACGGAAGTGTGCCAGTTTCAATGTGCCTTTCAACGGTTTTGTGTGTTAATTGTTTTGTTGCCCTCTCCCCTTACCCCTGACCCCTCTGCTCCCTTTCGCCTCTTGGACCCCAAAACCCCTGACCAAGTGCTAGCCATTACAACGAGAGTAAATTTCAAGTGCATTAAAAAGATCATGGGTGGTAAATTAACTTAGCGACGCGTCACTTTCTGTTGTTCCTGGTGACGCGTTGGGTCGCCATTTTAGCCATCAGCATCTATACTTAAGTCCTGTACTATTATTTTACGTTAATTGATGCTGCGTCTTTGTTGCTTGCTATTGCTGACAATTGTGTACAAACTACGTTCATAGGTCTAAACAAATTCTCATATACTTAATCGTATTCGTTCTCGTTCTATATTTATGCGTTTACACCAAGAGTTGAATTTCCTGATTAGTAGCTTCCTTTTCCTGACTTCATCTCATTAACCACTTGTTAACACTTTCTGATTATATATGAAAAAAGAATAAGTTTTGTCAAGATATAAAATACAAAAATACAAATCATATAAAAAAAAAAATAAACAAATTCAAATCTATTCTAAAATTTAAATGAAGAAACAAGTGTGAGGAAGTAAGTATAGAAATTATAAAATAATTTCATCTACAACTTTGTAGTTAATGTGATGTAGTGACTATACACATATGATTTATCATAAATAAATAAACAAAAAAATTTAAAAAATATTAGTAAAAATAAGTAGGAATAAGTGATAATCTCCTCAAATAACAATCTGCTGCTTTCAACTTTGGTATATCTTAATTCGTTAGCTTGAGAACATTTCTAAGATTTTCTTAAGATTACGTATAAATATTGATGTATATTAACAACTTTTGGTTAATTGCATACCTTTAATTTGCACCACAATGGTCGGCTTTTGTTTTTCATTTAATTTACAAATAATTCATAAAGTTAATTTGGTATTTGGAAGCTAAGCTGTTTTTTTTTTTGTAATGAGTGTGATATATGTACATATTTTGGAAATTCGCTTAGATTTTACGTATTACACTACACGTTAATATAATAATTTAATCTTTCGTTTTCGTATGGAAGTTGTATGCATGATAATGGATTAGTTTTGCTTTCGACAAGTGTTTCAATAAAAGTAATTAATATTATGTATATTCCCAATTTGAAGTAAAGATCGCACGACAAATGCTATAAATTCTATATATCGATTTACCACAGACCATCAGGGTTGCCCAACGCTTAGAGGAACTCTCGAAAGGGTTCATCGAAATTATCATTGACATCTGGAAAGACACCGCCCCCCACTCCCACACCCACGCCCACGCCAACATTTACGCCCACGCCCACTCCTACAGACACTCCGCCCACTGTGACTGTGGAACCGCCATTGAGTATCAGCGTTGGTTGCTGTTGCGATTGCTGCTGCTGCTGCTGTTGTTGTTGTTGTTGTGGCAGCAACATTGTGGCGCCCAGGTGTCCGTGTGAATGCAACAGTTGCTGCTGTGTAAGCGGTTGCGCCTGCGATTGAGACTGCGTTTGCTGCTGCTGCTGTTGCTGCTGGTGATGATGATGTGTAAGATGTTGCTGCTGCGGCTGTGGTTGTTGCTCCACCTGGGACTGCGGCAACATGTGCATTGCTGGCGCTTGCAAGTTCTGCATTGAAGGCTGTGTTGCCGACACTGTTGCCGCACTCAACAGGCTGCCATCGGTGGCAGCCAACAAAGCACAGTCGTAGGCACCACCACTGGCCAGAGCATCCTCGAAGCAGAGGCCATTGGTGGTGGCGCCACCGTTGGTTGTGCCGCCATTGCTGTCGCTGGTCAGGCCGGAGAGTAAGACGCCACCGACGGCGCCACCATTGAGCTCCATGGCGGCTGCCTCCTCGTTGCGCTTCGAGAGTATGATGTGCGTCAGATTGATGATGTAATTCTTGGCCAGCGTCAATGTCTCAATCTTCGACAGACGTCGCTCCATCTCCACGTGCGGAATGACCTCACGCAGCGATTGAAACGCATCATTCAGACTGTGCATCCGCATGCGTTCCCGCTCATTCGACTCCAACCGCCGCAAGTTACGCTCCTTCGCATTTAGAGCGCCCTTGCGTCGTCGATTCGCATTGGAGTTGTTGGCGCTGTTGGGCGTTAAACTCGAGCCACCGCCACTGCCACCGCCAACACCACCGCCATTCTGCTGACGACCACGACTCGACGGTCGCTGACTGCCATGGACGTTGCCCTGTTGGTTGCTATTGTTGTTCGTGCTGCTGCCGCCGCCGTTGCTGCTGCCTCCGCCGCCGCTTGTGTCGTCACTCTGCGAACTGGAATCCGTCATTTCCAGGTCGTAGGTGTTATTGCTTAGCTGTAAACAAACGAAATCGAATCGAATGGCATGGATATCGTGTGGTGAGTGCTCAATTGATGCCCACTCACCTGTGAGGTGCGGCGTGTGGCACGTCGCACTGGCCGAGAGCTTCTTTCAGCCGATTCCGGTGATAGTCCATTGTGACCATCCGTGTTGTAGTTGTTGTTGTTGTGCTGGAGCTGCTGCTGCAGCTGCATGAAATCATGACTCCCCATGAGCTCTGTGAGTTGCGTTGCATCCATATTGTCAAAGGAGTACTGAAAGAATTGAACGAGTTCATCAAGTTTTTATTGGTGGTCCTAGAATTCTCCTTTTTAATAAACTGCTAAGCAACGCAAGTGTAAAAAGTAAAAACTGATCAAAGTATATTAAATATATTTAAGTTTGTGGCAGATAATAATTCTTAAGAAATTAACTGAATATTTCACAAGCAAATGTTCAACACGAGAACTCAATTTGCAATATATAAAATTCATTATTCACAAATAAAACTGAATTGAACGAGTTCAGTAAGTTTTCATTGGCAAGTGCAAAATTTAAAATTTGTTGAAAGTATATTAAATATATTGCAGTCTGTGGCAGATAATAATTCTTAGGAATTTAACTGAATATTTCACAAGCAAATGTTCAACACGAGAACTCACTTTTCAAATAAATAAATTTTACTCTTCACAAATAATAATGAAAGAATTGAACGAGTTCAGCAAGTTTTTATTGGTGGTCCTAGAATTCTCCTTTTCGATTTATAAATTTCAGTATTCACAAATTCAAAATAAATATTCAGTGAATCTCTAAAAAAGTATTTCGAATGATTCAGAATGCTATTTTTAAAAAGATATTATATCCTTTGCCATTAAAGACCCACACAATCAATATCTAAATGAGTGATGAGAAGAACTTAGTTGTTGACAATACAAATATTATATGTATATATTATATAACAACAATCAGTAATAGCGTATATGTGAATATACTGTATATTTTTATCAGTTGGACGATAAGATATCTGGGAACGCAATCAACAAATAAGTATTTCGTTGGGAATGCTGCGAGTTTAGCAATTATGAATCTCAAACTATTATATCACATGTCATAAATCAAATGGTTCAACTCAAATACTTTCTGATTTTGTACTCCACATGATATGTTTATATTACGATCTCACTTTATAAATGCTACCCTTAATTAATCGTGTACTATTCTCATTCACAATGATATTCCTTATCAGACATTGAGGCTAAATGATTTTGAAAACAAATAATTCTGCTATGGCTTTTAATTGCGATACAAATTATTCACAAAAATTCATACAGTGTAAAATAATATAAGAATAACAGCAACAAATTCAAAAATCTTTATTTTTAAAGTTAATTAATTTGTTATACTGTTTCTATGTTTTTGGAGCTATTCAAATTATTAAATTGCTTAAGTGTGCATATTTTTATTACTTCAATAAATTTTTTCATTATTATTTCATTTTAAATTTTAGTATTCATAAATAAATCATAATTTTAAAATTTATGAAATTGAATGCAAAAATATTTTATTTTTAAATCGATTGTCTGTCAGTAATTGCATAATAAACACAATGGCAACAATAATACTTGTGGCAGACAGTCCGTTTCCGGTGTTTTATCTGTGAGTTTTATATTAGTATTGGTTTTTCTTGTGTAGATAAACTTGCGTCATATTGGCATTTCGTTATCTCCAATCAATATTAACTGTATTACACGTGACTATATATAGTTAATATCTCCATCAACGGATTAGTCAAATTATTTCAGTCTCTCTAATTCATATCAAGTTCTGCGGAATATTTTTTTTTGTTTTCATGACTAGAACAGAATTGAATATTATGAAATATTGCTTAAAATTTCATAAGCCCAACTAAAAAATAACAACTAAATACATATTTTTTCAGAAAACTTTGGCATCGCTTCGTATTAGTTTCTTTTAATGCAGATATGTTAAGTTATAATTTAACCAATATAGTCGAGTAAAAAATAAATTCGAAAGTTCTTCATTGTCATTACATTAACAAAAATTGAAGATAATTTGGATATTTTACAAGCTGTGATATGAAATACATCAATTGTCAATGGAATACCGAATAGTGTATTATGCATATTATGTTAAACTTCAGCTTTAAGGAACTCTCAAGACAGCGTGGATATTTCTTAAAATACAAAAATATAGCGAATGCTTTAATGACTTTACAACCAAAATCAAAATAAATTATATGTATCTGACTGATAAAGCAATTAAGATCCAACTGAATCAACTGTTTTTTGTCATATTAAAATATTTCTTAAATTAATTTTACAAACTTTCAGAAGGGCATACGGACATGGCCATATCGTCTCGTCTGTTGACCCTGATCAGTAATATATATACCTAATAGGATCGGAGATGCTTCATTCATATTTAATTGAAAAAGAATATTAATTTAATTGATACTAAATATTTAATCACTCTGTATTTCAGAAATATCTTTTCTTTTGCAATAGTTTTGCATTCGATTCTAGATTGCATTGTTCCTGATTTTTAAATGTGTGTGCGTTGAGAGCAAACAATTTGACCTTTTGAACAGCGTTGAGTCATGATGGCGTTGTTATGGTTATGCCCCACGGCAATGGAACATTTGACCGGAACAGCGTGGAGCATTTAAAGCGTTGACTTGTGGATATGGACATGGATACGGACAGGGACACGGACTTGTTGTAAGTAATACAAAACGCGCACTTTGCGGCGCGTTTCTTTTGTCGCAGCGCCTGCTTGCCGCTGAGCGAAACCAAAGTGTCGCTATTATTTAACTGCATGTTGCGGCAAAGCTCCTTGGACTCAGGCTCTTTAAAAGGAATGCTACGAGGAATTACAACGCATAGCACAAAACATAACACAGCGGCGCCCGTAATGGGAATAAGGTTATACGGTTACACTGATGGCGATGGCGATAGCGATGATGTTATAACACATGGGCTGAAAAGTCTGACAAAGAAAACTTGCTTTTTGGATCAAAATTGGCGTTACTCATCAACTTAATCTTTATCAAGAGCATCGCAATCATTCCAGAGCCGCTATAACATTTCAATATAAATTTTTAGAACGATTTATTTTTGCCTCAAAATAGGCTTCAATTTCAGTGATAATCTCTTCAATCGTGCGAAATTTTTATCGGCGAGCATTTTCCAGGACTGCTGACCTCCAGAAGTCGCTGGGAGCCTAATCTGGCAAATTATTGGATGTGGGAGCAATTCGAAGTTAAATTCAAGTAGTTTTGTCACTGTCATTGAATCATGAACACATTCTTGTTGTTGGTCAAAAGTGAGCAAACGCGGCAGCCATTTTGAAGAGATTTTCTTATAGTCAAATGCTCATGCAATATTAAGCCAACATGTTTTTGATATCTTTACGATGTTAGCTAACTGACTCAAATTTAATTTTCGATCATTCAAAACGATTTTGTGGATTTTTGATATTTTCTGGTGTGACCTCCCATTTGGACGTCCACTGTTCTGCATCATCGGTGTCCCTACGACCACTTTTAAAGTCAGCAAACCAACGTTTAATTGTTGTTTCTGATAGAGAGGAGTCCCCATAACACTTTTAAAGCCAAAGCTTTGCTTGAACGGTATTTTTCCCATCAAGAAGCATTGTAAGATTAGAAGACGAAATTGCATTTGATCCATTGTTGTGAAAATAGAAAAGTAGTGTCACTTTTGGCTCAATAACTTACAAACTAATGAATAGAATATCATGAAATTTTAGCAGCTGTCTTCTGAAGGATTGTATTAACTGAAAAAAGGTGACTGCAATAAAACTAGCACAATCTATGTGTAAGGCCCGGACTTTTCAGCCCACGTGTTATAATGGATTTCCGCTTTATTTATTTAAGAATATGAAAAAAAAAGAAACAACCTAACTCAAACTCAAATGCCATTCAACGACTCAAGATCCGTTACGAGTGCAAGTCGAGCTCAGTTTAACGCAACTTGTATGTACTTTGTTCCATTATCCGACAATGAGTGGCAGATTTGTCGGCGACTCTTTGAATGTAGCAACATGTTGCATCTACCAGTTGCTGCTGCTGCTGCTACTGCTGCCTGCCACTGCTGTTGACACTGAAAATCCTGTTCAATTTCTGTGGCTTTGTCTGACAAACGCCTTTAAGAACCATCCAGCCAGCCAGCCAGCCAGCCACCTGCGCTTGTGCAATATTTATTGCGCTCTCTATTAAATAACTACTGCATACTTTTGTGCGTTTTGTTGACATCAACTTTAACTCAGCTGAAGAATAAAGCTAATGATAATAATAAGATATCCCTCTTTTGAAGACATGTCTTTCCCATGCATAGGTCAAATTTTTGTTACTTTATTTGCTGGAATTGCCACCAAGAGATAATACATTATCTATAAATGATTAGGCTTCGCCAAAAAAAGCATTCCCTATTTTTATATAAATAGTCTAAATTCGGTTAATTGTCTACGACATTTTCGTGATCACTTTAATCAAAGATTCAGCATGTTTTAACAAAACTTTTAACATTTGCAAAGCACTTTTGAAGCACTAAATAATCATATATCATTCGAATTTTAAACAAAAAGCAATCGCCATTTCTGAATTTCAAAGTTTTTTGTACCACTAAAGTTCTGTTTTGAAGAGAATTTTATAAAGTTTTTAACAAATTTTATTTTGTTTTAGTCAGATACATATGCAAAAAAATGTTGTAAATTAACCAAATGCGAAAAATATTTGTCAGAATATTTTGGTATGTATCCAAAAATGTATATATCATCTTTGTTATATTCTAAACAAATGTTTGATCAATTTTTAATTATTTTCGAATTTTTAAGATTGGCTCTGCAAATTTTGAATCAATTTTATATTGTGTAAACTTACATTCGATAGAATTTCAATATTGCTGTTGGTATATGGTTATAATTTATCGCAGCACAGATATTTGTAGAGCATTCACTTTTTGATTATTTATAAGATATATTTTTTTATCAAAAATTTGCATTAGCATTTTTGGCATATTCACGAACTTGTTTCACTTGGCACGCAGGCATTTTATAGAATTTTTGTTGGCCAACAAATTGTTGCCGTAATATATGTAATATATATTTATTTTGTAATACCACCAAACCGATATTTCAGATAACGTTTTCAGATCAAAACAACGAACGACGACGACCAATTTGCGTTGGACCAAGTAACCAAACTGAGCACCGGAAACGCGGTGACTGCGACTGCGACTGCCACTTGTGGAATGGCCGCAACAACGACGACATCGCACAAGCCGAGCAGCGATTGACAGGCCAAAAGGCGAATCACGAGCCTGCCGGACCCGAGCGGCGAAAGCCGAACGAACTTCATGCAGTCGTGTGCGCTGCGAACTCGTGTGCGTGGGTAAGGGAGACTCCCACACACGATTGCCGATGGCTGGCGAATCGAGAGCTTACAAATACGCTCAAGTTTTGAGCGCAAATTTCGCACTTTGAGTCTCTTTTGGTCTGTGCAATTGAGTGATGGTCGATGGTAAGCTGAGGGTAAACTCAAAGCGCTGGCATGCAGTGCACCCCCCTGTTGCTGTGGGTTGTGGGTGCTGCAGCACCCCCCTCTGCATGTGTGGAATCGTTGCCCTTATCACGTTACTCACCCACACACACACACAGACACACACAGATGTTTA
This sequence comes from Drosophila sulfurigaster albostrigata, assembly GCF_023558435.1. Taxonomy (NCBI): domain Eukaryota; kingdom Metazoa; phylum Arthropoda; class Insecta; order Diptera; family Drosophilidae; genus Drosophila; species Drosophila sulfurigaster. The sequence continues at coordinate 7,904,169 of NC_084881.1, forward strand.
TTAAGGGAACCCACAGTTACGGAGTAGTTGAGCACACCCAACGGGGTGGCTTATGTTTTGGAGTTGTTGCCGTGCACACCACGTGCTGCCCCAACTCCATTTTGGTTTGAATTAGGGGTCTGTTTCTGGGGTTTCATTTTGGGTTTAACTGTGGAACGCGGAAAGCAGAAAGTGGGGCATTGACGCTCTGATTAGCATCATTGACGTACGAGTTTGCTCATGAGTTGTTCGGCCTGCATTCGACCGACTTCCTCCTTTTAGTCAACTCTTTGCCTTTGTGCCCCAAACTGGCTGACTGACTGAGCGAGTGAGTGACTCGCTTTTACTACTACACTGTTATTATGTATTATTATCGTCTGTTTGTCTCTGCTGTCTTTTTGTTGTCTGTTATTGTTGCTGTTGTTATTGCCTGTTGCTACGAGTTTTGCCGGCGCTTATCACTGTGCTTAAATCCTTATCGCAGGGGCTTTATCGTTGCGCCTGCCCTGATAAACTATTGTGAAGATAATAAGAAAATGGTGCCAGAGTTTTTGAAAATTGAGAGCTTGTCTTTTCATCAAATTATTTGTCATAATTACTGATACTCAATAAGAAGAAATGCAAGAAGTTCTAAATTGAGTTCTAACTTTTTCATCTCATTTGATAATCTACATTTCTTATTTGAAATGCTTGATCAAAAATCAATGTCAATCAGAAAATGTATGCAATAGGCAGAAGAAGACATCTCCGACCACGTCAAGTATATCTATTCTTGAACAGCGTCAAAAATCAAGACGATTAACCATGTCCGCCTGTATGTCTGTCCGTTTGTCCGTATGAACACCTTGTTTTATTCTTGCTTGCACCTTGCTTTTATTCTCAATGGGTAGCGGGTATCTCACAATCGAGCACTCTCAACTGTCGCTTTCTTACTCGATTTTGAATGAAGCTAAAGTAAAAAATGTCGATTTACAATAGATTAAATACCCTTTATAAGATAGGCTTCCAAATGATGTCTACTTGTGGATGTTAATGAACAAACTATCTATCTACTAGCATTTACATTCCACTCCATTATATTGTCTGTTTTAAGATTTACTTCAGCACAATTCATTAAGCACTCTTTGGTTACAGGGTATTGAGAACCAGCTTTAATATGAAGTGTACTCTCTGGCCCTTTTTCTGGCCCTTTTTGCGCCCTTGCTCCCTGGCTCGACTTCTGCTTGGTAGTTTGGTCTGCTCGCAAATGCCTCTTCAGCCAAGTGTTGCCAAATACAAATTGACAGTTAATATTTTTAAACTAGCGAAGAGCGGGGTAGAGGATGGCAGTCGAGGGGTGATGTTGCTGTCGACAAGGACATTATGTAAATCACACACAGCGGCAATGCGTTGGCGTCTACCATCCCCACCGTCTCCCTTTCTCTATCGTTATCTGAGCAGCCTCTGCGATGTGGAAATAATAAACAGGAAAAAGATGCTGAGCAAACGAAGGCCAAGCTATGAGCTATGAGAGAGCAGAGACTTGGGACTTGGAACAGCGTGGGCGTTGCTTTCCCATCCGGGTAGCCGTTTGATTATGCCCCAGCAGTTTGTTGTTGAGGTTGAATGCAGTTGCTGTCTCGCTGCTTTGTTGGTCGTCATCAACTGGTCTAGTCCTTAACATATTAAACCGATCATTGTACTTGACGTCCGTCGCCGCTCTCAAACAAAAGCCAAACAAACAAACAAATACAATAATATTAACTAACAACTATATTTTTCGCCCCCCCTTTTTGGATGCATACAAGTTGTTGCGAGGCTAGACAGTGTTTGCCAGTTTTGTGGGTTATATAAGGATATTAAATATTGAGTTTCGAGTCAGAATCAGGCACAGATTCTCCACTCTTTTGACCCAACATCCTAGTAACCGCAACGACCGCCAGTCAATCATCTCGGGGCAGTGCCAAGTCGTCAGTCAGTAGCTGCCTTTAATGCAATCAAAAAACAGAACGCTCTCTACCCGAGCAGCATATTTAAGCAGGCATCAAACATCATCATTATAGAGCAGACAGCTTAAAAACGCTTAACACACAAATTTAATCATGACAGGACTTCGCAGACTTCCCCTGAATCCTCCATCCTTCTCCACCTACTGCAGCCCGGTGGGATTTCCGTCGCTTAGCTCTGGTAAAAATCACACCCGCGGTTATTTAAAATGCTAAAAAACAAGAGAAAATATTATGAAGCAATAATAGAAAAAAATGGCAAGCAGGCAGCACAATAAGAAGACTTACGGCCAGACCTCTCCGCATGCTATGTTCCAACTCATCCAACCATTGCCTCGAGGCATGTAACCCACGCGTCCCTGTCAAATGTCAATAGCAAACGCAAGCGATGAATTTTTGTTGTGCTCCTTCTACTACATTTCGTATGCTGTTGCTGATCACCGCAACAAGCCAGTTGACACGCCCACATTTACTTCACGCTCCCTTGGCCCATTTGGGGTCAGGCAATCGGCATATTTACATTTATTACTTACACTTCGACCCACGAACTGATTCCGATTTTATCCCACACATAATCGGTCGTTGTAATATTGACTTTACACTGAGGGTTGTCCCCGAAGTGTCTGTGTCTCTATCTGAATACTTGAATATTGAGGTCAAATGGATTTTGCATTTTTAGGATTTACATTTGATTTGAAGATTACATCCTTTAAACTGTTTTGATTGTTTTTTTTTCTATGACGAGTCAATTTCCAAAAAACAGCATATTTCGAAACAATTGAAATAAGCTTAGGAATTTGACCAATTCAGTATTTGGATTACCTTGGTTAGTATTTTTTTTTTTTTAAGGTTTGGAAAAGATAAGTTTTACTTCCTCTTTTAGCGAAATATTCAATATTAGACAGGATTGTGACTTTTCTAACAAGAAGAAAAACTTAATATGTGAACAAATAAATGCAATGTGTTATACATTTTTTTAGTCAAAATGTCGCTTATCGTTAACAAATTAATTCATATTTTGATTATCTTTAGTTAACAGCTTTAAGCCAAATTACAGTAGTTGAAGTAGTGGATGTGTATTAAGTTTATAAAGTAGTTTTAGCAAATTGAGTTATATGATAATTATGAACTAAAAATACAGTAAACGCGCTCTTCTTTGAACGCTTTTAATTTCAAATTTAAACAGTAGTAGTAGTAAATTTAAACAGTAGTAGTCCAAGTACTTTTCTTCAAGTATGTAAGCCAAATTCAAGTAGGCCAAGTAACTGTTGTGTGCTTAAAACTAATTTAAATGTTTATATATCATAGAAAAATGTAGAAAGCAGATTGTGCCCAAGGCTACGGACTTAACTCTACTTCGGTTTGTATTTCAACAGCTCGAGTGTCTCTTGGGCCTCCAAGTTATATTTTTCGAGATTTTCAATTTCCTTGATAATCGCTTTATACTTTGCCTCGTATTCCTTTTGCTTTGCGATGCGTTTTTCGCGCAGCTCTTCGGTATTTTTTTTTAGTTCAAGATGTTTGCGCTGTAGTTCAGCAATGCAATCCTCCAAAGCTGTGTGGGGCATCATGGTGAATTCATCAAATTTAGCTTGCGACTCAGTAATCTTGTTTTTCAAAGCCTCGGCGCAGTGTTGGTCATAATCACGCACAGAATCGTCCGTCGAGTCAAACAATTTTTTAAATTGCTGCAGAATATCGCCATGGATCTTCTCAATTTGCTGTATTGTAGTCATTTTCGGGTCAAAATGCGGTTTATTTAAGCCGCACAACAGACGCATCTTCTCCTCAAGCATCTGTTTGAATGCTTTTTTGTCTTCAGTCACTTCGCTGCTTATGCGACGATTTTGCGTTTCCACCATTTTTAATGTTTGCTCGCCAAATTGTTTCATCAGATTTTTTATTTCCTCGCTCAGATCAATATCACCAGCTGCTTCGATTTTCAGAACAGAGCCGCAGGCATTATCATTCGTGTCCGACATATTGTGTTGTATTTAATTTCTTTCCTTTTTGGTTGCAAAACGGGACTAAATATCACATGTACTGAATTATGTTCAATATTAACTGTTTTTAAACAGACTCGTTCGCTACTGGCGTCGATAATTTTAATAACAGAGTTGTACTCGATTACAGAGTTGCATATGATTACAAATTTGCATATCACTAAAAGTGTTTACATGGACTTAAACTTAAGACTGTGGTTTACATTTAACAATTTCTATTCTATTTAATATGCGTGCGACATTATTTACAGTAAAAGAAAACATTTTAAAAATAATTAATATTAGGAATTTAACTGTTTAGCAATAAAATATATAAGTTCGTCCATTTTTGCAATTATCTTTAAACATCTGTATCTTAATCTTTACTCCAAATAAAAAAATGTTTTGGTATGTTTTTTTTTTCACTTTAGATGTGGCGCACACGACACAGAAGTACGCCTATATAAATTGATGCAAATAAAACTATTTTAATTCCGTCATTTACATTCTTTATTTAGAAACTTAGTTTTATTTTAATTATTGACAAATTGACAAATTCAACGAATTTACTGCTTCTTATTTGAATTTAGTTTTTTATTACATGTTGGGTAATAATTTATATTACTATGACTAATCATAAATATACAGATATTCCATTGTCTTAAGGCAAAAACGCATCATTTGCAACAGCATTACTACGGCCCCACAAGAGCTGCGACTAGAGCCTTTCGGCTCATTTCGAAATTCGAAGTTCGAACGCATTTCGCAGCGTACGTTACGTTCTCACTTCAGTCGCAGACAGTGCTGCCATGTTTTGAGCACCCGTATAAGCTAGATATTTGAAAAAAAAATAAGCTAGAGTAAGCCAAATTTAAAAAAAAAAATGCAGAAAAATATGTAAGTTACACCCAAATGAGAGAAAACATGAAACCTTGTGGGTGGTAAATAAGCTATATTTTAAGCTATAAACTAGATGCAAATTTTACAAGCTTTTCCATTTTTAAATATGCTAGAACTAGCTTATAATAAGCTAAACTGGCAACACTAGTCACAGATCGCATGCGGAACGATGAGAATGAGTGTATTTTGTGGCGCTTTGCTTTCGTTTGTATGTATGCGTCAATGTATCTACTTGCTTGCCTCTATTGGTATGTGTATGCATGTGAAATTTGCAACGTACAGTTGCCTCGGAGACTAGAAGCTGGCGCGCGTCAATTTTGTGTCTTAGATGTTTGCAGTTAAATGGTGCCCGGACGAGGAGTGCATTAGCTTTGCTGATACTTCTTCAGCCCAACATACATACATATACATACATATATTGTGGTGTGTGAGTTCGTTTCCTGATCAATACATACAAATTTATATTTCTTAAAAATACGATTTACATTTCTTATTGTTTCATTAATTCTTTATTACTTTAACTTATTACACTTAGATTTTTGTTGTTTTAAAATTTTTTACATTTACATAAATATTAAAAAGAAGCCCTAATTCTTTTTGTACCTTAAGTAAGTAAGCGTTTTAGTAAAAAAGTATTTCATAAATAACTTTTAAAATTTTTTCTGATCGCAACCCAATTTCTAGGAATCATAAAGACTATAGCTTCAAAATTACACCTCTTATTCGATTTTTATCGATTTACGGGAAAGTGACGAAAGTGGGTGGGGAAAATATTGTGTAAATACTTCTGTTGGCCAAATAATTCCCCCCTGCCCATGGGTCGGGTGATAACTTAAAACTAAAAAAAAAAATACTTCTGTTCGATATAAAACGTGCGTAAATACTTTTGACAACTGATAAGCATCTGTTTATTAGCTAGAGCAGTTATTTTTTAAATTTTTCTTTCATCTGGCCTTGCGTAAGTTTGACTTTGCAACATCAAAAGATTTCAGACATTCCCCCACACTCGTCGTTTGTGAAGCTTGCACAAAAATTCACCTTGTGTAAATACTTCTGACTAGCTGTGTATATAATAGCTTAAAGTAAAATAAAAGGTTATTCCATTGGTACTCCTGTCACAAATATTTTCTTCTCGACTATTTACAATCACCAATTGTTGTCAAAATCGAATCACATATTTGTGAATATAATTTTCTTATTTTATAAAATTAGATTTACATATATACCATTTTGTAGTTGAAAGTAACGTTCTATTAGGCATCAAGATGTTGTTAGATAAAATACCCGAAGTTGATATGGTCACCGTAGCCCAGAGATCCCATGTCGAGCGGCGTGGAGTATTGGGATTTGTTCCACGCATTGGACTGCCGATTGTGGACTATGCAGAAGTGGATAGGATTGATGCATTTTATCTGGAATGCCAGAATTTTCGTGATTACTATCGCGATCCATACGACAGAGTTCACAAGCCACTAATGTTTACCAAACACATGGGAAAATGCGGAATTAAAATGGATCGCAGTGTGGAGGAGCTACGACAGCCGATAAGTTGGGTCCAAAGGAAGAAACCAATAACAGAACCTGTTAACTATAAGACGCACATGAATTTGGGTGTTGACATAAACACAATGATCAGAGGTCGTTATGGAAAAGAGAGTTGCATACGATACAAACGTTAATAATTAATATACACTCGAGACAATAGCTTGACACAACAGCGAGGGCGGCTTTATTTGACGTTTATATAAGGTCGCAATATTGTGCATACGAAATTTGGGCGTTATATGACCGGCAGATATAAGTTTGACTTGCATACAAAATTGTCAGAAATTTATCAGAGTTCATTACGAATAAATTCATTTTCTCGTAACTAAATCATGTTCACTTTAACGTTATTGCGTTTTCGTAGATATAAATATAAAGTCTTGATATTTACTCAAACCCCTTCAAGCATATCGTTGTGACTGAAAAGCTTACAGAAATAATTATTATTTACACAGTGGCAACGGGCGAATTTATAGCCCACATTTGACTTAACGAGCGAAGCCAAAAAGGCAACCAAGGCAAAGAGAAGGAGCAGCATGAAGGACAGCAATTCGAGCTCGATGTATGTATATGGCAAGAGCTGCTAATTGGTGTCATTAAAAAGTTGTTGCGAGTTCTTTAAAAATATGTTATACATATACTCGTATATATGCCACGAGCAAATAATACGCATACGCCATGTTGTACCCCTTGCAAATGAACATGTCTCGCGACTCGACTGCTTTACAATGTAAATGTAATCAAAGTTTTTATTTTACACCTTCCGCTTGATTTGTGATTATGAAAATGTTAGTAGAAAAATTCATTGCAACTCGCACCTTGAAAAGGTCTTCAGAAATTAGCATTTAAATTACGCCGCCCGACTCGCGGCCCTCTTCGTCTCCCGCTCGCGGATTTAGTTTTGCTACTGCGTTCAATGAAGCAGCATTAATTGGAATATCCTGGCTTGGACACTCTGACGTCGAAAAGGCTGCCTTTGATGGCTCGCCTATAATTGTTATTGATGGCGCATTATCCAGTTGCCACCTGGCCTGCACCTGATTGTTGCTGTTATGTAAATGAGTCGCAGTTCTTCGTGTTGACAATACTTAGGCCTGTTTGTGAAACCTATTCCCGTAGGAGGTCTGACGATGGCACAGATTACGGCTTGTTCTAATCTTTCCACAACTTGCAGAGGGTCATAAGTAGTAAACAGTTTTCGAAATGTGCAAATAATCTGCTTAAAAATAGCAGAAGAATTAGTGGCGCCTGCATATTGATATTTAAGATTAAATTATATAAATGCTAAGATAATAGAGTACATTTATCTTTCAATAGTTCTTCTTTTTATGGAACGAAATCAATAGGGAACTTTATATCTTAACTAACTTTGCTCTGATATATGTACAATGTTATTTTCATTGAGGCTTCAAGGCCATTCCTCATCGTAATCACGCCCTTCAGAAGAACAGCTAGTAAAAGGTATAGATGATAGAAATAAGAGATATCCATTGTTGAATTTTTGACAAAACTTAAAATAAAAGATTAACTTTTCCTATGAAAAATAGGATTTCTAATTCATTTGAAAGAAACTTTTTATTTTCCTTACATTTTACGTTTTCTGATGCACGCTGCGATCACCCAATGCGCATTCTTTTTGCTGGGTATAGCAAACACCAATGCATATTTTAATTTGTGCTTTTTGGGATGAGACACACAGGCAGCTGAGGCTTGAGCATTGGGTTGCTTGGCGGCTGACTGGCGCCGCTTCGACCAGCCCGCAAAAACCGACGCCCCAAACGAGCGACGCCGCTGCTGGAATACAGAAGAAGACGCAGACTTACAGCCCCGGCCAAGCCACCCGTTAATCACCCGGCACACTTATGCACACACTCATACAATGGCATGCACACACACACACATACACGAGCGTATAGACAAATCCAGCAACAATCTATTTACATTTGCACCAAATGTACAAATTTAGTTATCGTTAGGTTGCTCGATGACAGGAGAAGGTGAGTGGAAAGTAGGGCGTGTTCAAGGGGGAAGCAGAGATAGAGAGCGGATGATGAGCTGGGTGAGGAAAGAGGGGTTAGGGGAGGAACGTCAGACGTCACGCAAAAAGTTGTTTGCGTTGGCGAGCGCACAAAAGTAGGCAACGTTATCTTTCCCTGCGGTTCTATCGCGTATGAAGAGAAGAAAGGGGACAAGGGACATGTTTACACACATGTTGGAATGTCTGATTCAGTGAGTGTGTGTGTGTGTGTGTGAGACAGAGTGTGCGCTGAATGAGTTTTGTTTTTCTTGAACAAACTTTAATTGTTTTTGATTTTTCTAAGGATTCAAGTGACGCTCGTTCGCTTGATGATACATGATCTGGATGAAGAGGATGTTGTAGATGATGAGCCGGATGACGACGATGATGAGGGGTGTGTGTGTGTGTGTTGAAGCCTTTGAATGTCAAGCGACAACAAATCAACAAATCAGCGAAATGAAAAATGAATCCACGCACTTGCTAATTAAATGCACATTTGTCAAGCTTCGCCTACGGCAGCTCCTAACTTACCAGCGTCCTTTCCCTCAGCTCCCAAGCACAGCTCTCTCTCTCTCTCTCTCACACTCTACTGCCAACCACTTGAAAACAATTGTACAGGCAATTGCCCAAATGTCACGTACAACATGTAAATGTCAAAGGGATGTGCATGCTAAGCGAGAAGAGAATGCTAGTCGAGCTGAGGCAACAGCAACAACCGCTAATTGTTGCATCTAGCGCATGTTGCATGCTGCATACTTCACGGCGTTGCATGCACGGCCCAGGACTTTTGTGTATGCACTTAAGGCTTAAAAAGGACATTGCACATTGCACATTTCATGCGGCGCATGCAACGCTGGCGAAAACTGGAATTCTATGGGAAATGAGAGATGCCTTTCCCGGTTTTGTGCCTCAGCTGGTTTTCAAATTGAAAATTGCGCTCATTTATTGCATTATTCGCAATCGCAACTTTTTTTTGTCAAGCTCCCGCTCAAATAGCCGTGAAATTGCATTCGATTTTGTGTCTGATAAAGTCTACCACTACAAATAAGAGCAATAGAGATAGATATAAATATAAATTGAGAGCGTGCGAGTGAAAATTGCAGGCAGTTAAAGAATCTCATTGCTTCGCAATTGAAGCAGCTTTAGTTTCATCGAAAACTCTGAATTTAAATTAATTTCTGTGAACAATTTGTAACTACAAGTCGATCAATATATATTTTGAATTGTAAATATATCACTTTAATAATATAATTAAATAATATAAATTTAAATAGTCATTTACATTTTATTTAAAAACTTCTAATATACTCCTTATTCTTATCATCAATCTTTAACTGATCTGTGTAAGTTCATTTTTTTTTGACTTGGAGAAACTGAATATTATATTGGGAAACGAATTTGAACAGTCACATATTATTCGTTCTCGAATTCATCACAATTTTCATCAACTATCCACTGGGAGTTCATTCGATTGCTCTGACACCGACATGTAAAATGAAGCCTCTTGCACCATGGGCACGTTTAAAATTTGTAGTTGGTTTGTCTTTAAGATAGGCAAGAAATCTTGACAAATGATTCTTTCATAGAAGTTATTTAAATATCGAATAAACATTCTTTATTTCAAAGTGACTAAGTGAGAACAAGTTTTATACCCGCTACCCATAGGGTAGAAGGGTATTATAACTTTGTGCCGGCAGGAAATGTATGTAACAGGTAGAAGGAGGCATCTCCGACCCTATAAAGTATATATATTCTTGATCAGCGTCAACAGCCGAGACGATATAGCCATGTCCGTCTGTCCGTCTGTCCGTCTGTCCGTCTGTGTGTCTGTCCGTCCGTCCGTATGAACACCTAGATCTCAGAGACTATAAGAGATAGAACTATAATTTTTTCGACAGCATTTGTTATGTTTGCACGCAGATCAAGTTTGTTTCAAATTTTTGCCACGCCCACTTCCGCCCCCGCAAATCAAAAAAATCGAATAACAAGTGTAATTTTAAAGCTAGAGCTACGAATTTTGGTATATACAATAATTACTGTAGTAGTTATGATTCCTGAAAATTTGGTTGCGATCAGATAAAATTGTGGAAGTTATTAAAGAAATACTTTTGTATGGGCAAAAACGCCTACTTACTAGGGTCTGGGTTGTTTTGGCTGACAATCTGGTATATTGAGCCGTTTATGGTATATTTTGAATGGTGTGCTGTATCGATATACCAAACATACCATTTGGTATATTTTTAGTATTTTTAGTATTTTCGGTATATTTTGAAAATGATACCGCAATATTTTGCCTTTATTAAAATGGGTAGTGGGTATCTCACAGTCGAGCACACTCGACTGTAACTTTCTTACTTGTTTCAGCTTATTTTGGATTACTATTTGAAATACGTTTTTTTGTTTTTAAATTTAATATTCATAGATTGCCCGACAAAGACTCTATGTGATCGAAATATCATTCCCAAGTTCTTATGTTGAATATTATAGTTGCTGAAGGTGTTAATGTTTTTATACCCGCTACCCTTAGGGTAGAAGGGTATTATAACTTTGTGCCGGCAGGAAATGTATGTAACAGGTAGAAGGAGGCATCTCCGACCCTATAAAGTATATATATTCTTGATCAGCGTCAACAGCCGAGACGATATAGCCATGTCCGTCTGTCCGTCTGTGTGTCTGTCCGTCTGTCCGTATGAACACCTAGATCTCAGAGACTATAAGAGATAGAGCTATAATTTTTTTCGACAGCATTTGTTATGTTTGCACGCAGATCAAGTTTGTTTCAAATTTTTGCCACGCCCACTTCCGCCCCCGCAAATCAAAAAAATCGAATAACAAGCGTAATTTTAAAGCTAGAATTGCGAATTTTGGTATATACAATAACTACTATAGTAGTTATGATTCCTGAAAATTTGGTTGCGATCAGATAAAAATTGTCGAAGTTATTAAAGAAATACTTTTGTATGGGCAAAAACGCCTACTTACTAGGGGTCTGAGTTGCTTTGGGTGACAATCTGGTATATTGTGCTGTCTATGGTATATTTTGAATGCGGTACTATGTCGATATACCAAATATACCATTTGGTATATTTTTAGTATTTTTGCAGTATATTCGGTATATTTTGAGAAAATACCGCAAAATATGTTTCTTTTATTCAAAATGGGTAGTGGGTATCTCACAGTCGAGTACACTCGACTGTAGCTTTTTACTTGTTTTTTCCAAAATAATGTAAAAGAATACACTCTTAATAAGAGATTACGTAAGTTTGATATAAAATATATAGTGTAAGATGTAATATTAATAATACAATTTAGAATTGAATTTGTTATAAATAAAAATGAAGCATACATAATTTATTTAAATAGTGTCAGAGCAAATAAACCACATTAAGAACTATTGTAATTAATAATAACTAAGAAAAATAAGGCATTCAGCCCATAGTATAGTGGAGCGGGTGTTGAGATTAAAAGCGTAGAAGAAATCAACGTCATCGTTAAATTTAATTAGGCATCAAATGACCAAGCGGCCGAGCTAAATCAAATGCCAAATGGCCTGTAAGTGAACCAAGCGTGGTAGTCAAAGGATGACCCCCGCCCACCCCGCATCACTCAGCCATTCCCCAGATAATGCCTGGGCAGTAGCACGAGCAGCATTTGGAACACTTTAAAACACAATTATAAGTCAGCGATGAAGCTGTTGGCGGTGCCTGTAAATGGACGCCAGTGGGCAACCCTCGGTGGACTTAATTTGCAAGTCACCAAAGTCAGCAGCGACGCCAAGGAGGCGGCAATACATCCAAGGGATCATCAATGTGTTGGGGAAATATGAGCTGAATTGTGGGAGGGGTTGGAAAAAAAAAAACATGACACTCTTTTCATAACATTTAACAATGTCATAATGAGAACGACATGAAGTTAACCCTTGGCATGTTAATGAGGAACAATCGGATTTGCATTTTCTGATGCCAGATACGGCAAAGATAAACACATGAGCCACAGTCGCTCTGCGGCTTTTCCAATTGTTAATGGCTCGGGTGGATTGAAGTGGAGTGGTGAAGAGTCGTAACAAGTACACTTGAGTTCAGTATGAGTCATAGCTGGAGATCTCTTAGCTAAATGTATTATGCGTCCATTAGTGTAAATTTTATTACCGCAAAATATGACGGAAGTGCGGAAAAGAACTACTATAGATACACGCATGTATCTCAAAGATGCGAAACATACTTATATAATTACAGACCACACAAATTGGTTTAGCACCACATGAGGCAACATTTCAGCGTCAGATCTTCTAATTACCGCAGACCACAAAAGCAAAGAGAGTCCATAAACGACCAAGCGAGAAGGAGGAGAAGAAGAAGGAAGAGTAGAAGAATAGAGTGGGGAACAAAGCGAAATTGGCGAATTCAATTCATTTAACCAAAAATGGAATTGCACAAAACAAATTTCCATTACACACGATTTTTATGCTCGCTGCTTTTTTCCCTCGACAAAAATAAAAGCCAACTGTTTGATTTTTTGCTTATCTTATCACACACATACACATACAGCCGTCATGACCCATTCTTTATCTTGGCCCGCAGGCCAAACAGTTTTCACATACATTTCCATTTGCACCTTTCGACCGACTAATAAAAATAAACTTAAATAATATGTAAACAACATGAATAAACGGGGTACACTTGCCTTCTCCTCCTCCTACTCCTGAGTCAATGCGGGCCGATTTCAATTCAATTGAAAAACTTTACACCTCGCAAATGAAACCCAAACTCGACCTGTTAAACCTAAGGGTTGATTCCACAACATGCCACATACACAACATCGACTATCGCTATATACACACATACATATAATATTTGCGAATATATGCAGACGGGGCAGCTAAGTGGGATTAGACATTATTTTCGTTTGCTATTTATAGAGATTGGCAAATACTCCTGGCAAAGAACAGCGGGGATCTCAACAATAGACTGCAGAAAAACAAAAATTAAAAATAGAAGTTGAATTTAATATTAAACGTATTCAAGTCTACAAAAGATATCTGTTCATGCATAATATTATATATTTTTAAAAAAATGACAAAATCATTACCTAACGGAACTTGGAACATTTTGAAAAAAGTTTAAAAGTTTTTGTATCCAATTCTTAAAAATAAAAACAAGAAAATGCCAATCAAAACTATCCTATAATAATGTAACGCATTATTTTTTATTTTAAACGTATTTTATAATAGTTTTAAATGTACTTATTTAAAAAAAAAACATATTTAGATTAATTTCAGAAATGATTTTTCTAATCTATCCTTAAATTTTAATTTGAGTATGCAAAATAATAATGATAAAATGAGTAATACATTTAAAATTTAAAATATTTAAAAAACATTTTCATATTTATTTTTTTTGAGTAGACTTAAATAAAATTAGATGCTTATTATGATGTGTGTTAATTTTCCTAATTAAAAGCTTTTGTGATTAATTGTCATATTTGAGAGATAGCCAAATAGTTTTTGTTAATTAGCATATTGGATTAAATACTATAATTAATATCTACTATTAAATGAAAGACCAACAAATTATTATTTGCAAAGCTAATAAGAATATAGAAAACCGATTCATTTTACTATATATATAGGGTATCGAAAAGTCAAGGATACTCCGCAGTTACTCAAATGAAAAATCACGATCTGCTGCTGCCTCAGGTGCAGATATCGTAACAATCTCTCAATAGATTCTAATTTATTCAGCGCCTAGGCGAAAAGCCTTTCAGTTTACTTTGCGTGTGCTTAAGCGCGATTGAAGTACTTGAAATGAAATTTCGCTAGTCGATCGATGTGGCGTTTAAGAATGGACGAAAAAAGGATTGGCGTGCGTTGACGACGAGGCGGGCTAATAACAGGATTAACACAATGGAGGCAAATTGAATTTGATGCCAATACATGCTTAAAGTCGCAGTCTCACACACATTCACACAGTCACAGTCTAGAGAGCCCTCCTGTTCCGGGCGGCCAGAGAGAAAGCCAAGCAAGCGCCAAGCGAAGAGCCGCGGCGAGGTCGATGAGCAAACACAAAGTCCCAAACGTAATTTTCACAAATTCATTGAACTGCGTGAGTGTGAAAAATAACAATTTAGATAAACATTGCGACGGCGACGCGGCGACCTCCATGGGTGTCGTGTCGCTCGGTGTGTGTAGCTCTTTCTGAAGCTGCAGCAGCCCTCGGTGACACACACACACACACACACATCCACACACGGCGGGAGAGCGTCAAACGAGAGGAAGCGAGAGAGAGAATGAATAGAGGAAGGACGAGGACGAGGACGCGAACGTTGCTAGACATGGGCGGCAGCGCGTCGACCGTTGACACAGAAATCATATTAATATAAATTAACGATGTGGAAAATTTAGTTTAGTAGTAAAAATGGCGACCGAAGCAACGTCGACGTCGACGTCGCAGTCGCAGTCACTGCCAAAGGCCAAAAGCATCTGGGAAACAACAAGAAGTCAACTTGTGGCTCACGTCGCCATCTCATCAGTCAAATGCGCCTTGGCGCGCAAATCCCAAAGTCGGGCACACCAAGAATACCAGAATCCAACATTGAGAAATTGTCTTGCTGTTGTTTTGGCCACCGTAATTTGGATTCGGATTCGAATTCGCTTTTGGCACTGACTGACTGCATCAATCTCCATCGCCTCCGACCCTTTGCATGATGTCGACCCTCAATTTTTTCAATTAATTGACGCTCTCTCGATGCACCTTGTGACGCACATACTTCGAGTGATGAACACAAGTTTCCAGTGTCTCTGTATACTAACAAGGCATCCATGGCTAATAACTTCCTCATAGACATAATCATAATCCGATTATAAATCCCCAACGTCACAGCGACGCGTGTGCTTGTCGTTGGGCGGAAGTGAGCTGATTGAGAACGTTGTTGACTGCAAATTGATTAAGCAAACTTTTTTACACTCATATGGGAAAGTGTTTAAACATATTCTAAATGAATGTTCGAATGCTCTACAATACTTTAACATTTATTTTCGAAAGATAAACTTCCTTTTACTCACTCAAATTACGATTTTCAACATTCAACTATTAATGAAAATTCCCATTGCCAGCGAATATTTAAATTTTAAAACTATTTGTAAGGGTATCTTAAATATTGACACACTCGAAGACAACAACGCATCTTTGTTTAACAACTACTTAACTACTCTATTAGTAATTATTACTTTCATTGTTAAAAAGTTTAAACAAGTAACAAGGCTACAGTTGAGTGTGCTGGACTGTGAGATACCCGCTTACCATTCTAAATAAAAGCAAAACAGTGCGATATTATTTTTAAAGTATACCGAAAATACTAAAATATACAAATGCATATTTTCTATACTACCACTAGATTTAAAATATACCATAAAGTAAAAACCAGATTGTCAGTCAAAGCAACTAGGACGTGTAGTAAGCATTTTTACCCCTACAACTGATCGGAGATGCAAATTTATAATACCTTTCTACTCGATGGGAAGCGGGTATAAAAATGTTTTTACACATACAATCTGGTAATTGTAGTACTCCAATTCAAAGGACAGATATTAGCAAACATTTTATAATATGCTTCTACTAAAAACTAGTCAACTTAACTTTTTGGAATTACCAAAATTCAAAACATTCAGAATTCCTCAATTTTTGTTTTTAATGCCTTTCCCTTTTTAAGCATAAATAAAAAAAGCAATTGCATTTTTGAAAACCCTTTAAGTTTATTACTGATACATTGATAATAAGTATGCTGTATAACGTTTATTGTTAATATAAAATTCATTAATTTACAATTGTCAAAAGATCTGCAGCAAATGCTAATAAAAATTCTTAAAAACAGCAGTCACCGCACAGGGTTTTGTTTTATGCTGATGATATGATTTAAAAAGGTTTTCGTATATATTTTTTTTATTGATAAAATCTGGCACCCACAATGGGTGACCATTGGCCTGTGCGGCATGGAATGATGTTGGGTTGTCCTCGGCCAGCACTGGCAAAAAAGGAGTCGAAGTTGCTTGTGGGGCAACTTGTCATAAGTGCCAAAATGCTGGCCAGGACAGACTGCTGTTGGCTGGATGTTGTTTGGTTTTGCATTTGTGCAGATTGTTGGGCAAAAAATAAGAGTATGATAGGATTTACAACGTGACAATAACGATAACGATAACTTTGCAAAAGGCATTAAACTAAGGTGAAATTTTGAACTTAAAGGTTTAAAGCAGACGGCAGCAGCTTTTGTCTATTTCTATTTCTTGCGGCCCTCGTAGAACTCGCGAATCAACTGACGCAAATATCGCGATTCATTGCGACGCTCGGAGAGTGTGCGACGCAACTCCTCATTGGCCTGCACCAGTTCCTGCTCTTCGCCCAGCACGTGCTCCATTTCGATCTTCTTCTTCTGGCGATAACGCGTAGCGGCGTTCTTGTTCTGCTCCTTTTTTTCTAATCTTACGATCCTCCACTCCGCGTCCGTAGGTGCGAGTGCGTTTCTTGGCACTGCCCGAGCTGCTGCTGGGTGAGGCTGATGGTGATTGCTCCTCCTCGATGGTATGCGCTGGCGAGTTGCTGCTCGTCTCTGGCAGCCACTCCTCATCCGCATCCGCAACGCTGCTGCCTGTGACGCTGGTGTCACTGTGGCTGCTGCTGCTGCTGCCCATCGATGACGACGCTTGTGATTCGCAGTCATCGTTGTACAGCTGCCAGTTGGTGGGCAGCTCCAGCTCCTTGGCCCGCATGTTGACAATGTCATCGACAAGCTGAGCTTCGCGAACGTTGTCGTTCACTGGCGTCCAGTTGTTGGTGAAACTATAGGCCGGAGTGACCGCTGCCGTTGGGGCTGCAGCGACATCCGCGACATAGGGCTGCTAATGTTGAGAAGAAGGAATATATATAGAGGACAACTTTTGGCAAATTAATCTCTTATGTTGTCTTACCACCTTCTGCTCCTCTTTGACGAGTTCCTGCTGTTGCTGTTGTTGTTGTTGGTACGCATGAAATTGAGGCGGCGACTGAGGCGGGGTCAGCTGCTGCAAAGTGAACGAAGCATCGCAGTGTTGGAATTCCGCGACCTGTCCTTTGGTTATGGGAAGTAGAGCCTGCGACACCACATCAAGGTGCTGTGGGAAGCTTGCTGTCTCATACTCGATGTAGTGCGGCGCCTTTTGGTCTAGTAGGCACTCTGAAAAAAAGGCAAAAGTTTTCAATTAATTATTATAGAAATGGGCAAAGGAAATTTCTTTTAGTAAACTTGAATTTCTATTCTATCAATAATGAAGATATATTCATAACAAACTTGAAGCTATCTAAAACGATTTCACTACTATTTATGGTAAGATTGAAAATTATATAATAACAATTTCTATTGCAAAACCTTATCATTTACGTAAGTAAATGCGTTACAATGCTAAAGTTATCATAAACGATTTATTGTTTCTATGATTGGCATATCGATGTTAATTTACTAGAGACTTCCACTTGTTTTCAATTCTTCTGCTACATCTGTTGCATGGCTGTACCAGCAAAAGCAACGGCAACAGCACTAACAACGACAACAACTACGTCGTACATATGATTAGAACTGTTGTTGTTCTATATATTATCAATTCAAACTGATTTCCATTGAAGTGAAGGACGCCTGGACCAGCAAAACAGCGGCAGCATATAGTAAACATTTGCATATTGATTGTGGCACATTTTCAGCTGAGATTGTTTTGCTTCAATTCAATTTATTGATTCTAAATTTTAAGAGAGACGACAAATATTGAAATCAGTCGCTGCCATGTCGCCGATTTGATTATTTGGTTGCCTCTTCTCAATTGAATAGCAGCAGCAGCAACGTCAAGCAAAAAAAAAAAAAGCTCACACACAACGCTAACGGTCGTCAAAGGTTATCAACAATATCCCCAGCCAGTTACCAAGTGCAGTTCCAGTTCCAGTCCGTAGAGTGAGAGAGCAATGATGACCTTCGTCTGCGCACCTGCTGGACTCAACAGTTGGCACATTAAACACCTTGGGCTGGGTCGCATTCTCCTAAGCACTTTGGTCTCCATTAACATAACACGTTCCCCCTCCGATATACTACAATATATATTAGGTGTATAAACAGAGCAATTGCAACGACACTCTCAATTGATTTACATAAAAATCTAGTTTCAATTTATAATACAATTCAATAGACACTCGCAAGCATTTCAATTGGGCGCGCCCACAATATATTATATAAACATATGGCAAGTAAGTATGCAAATGGGTGTCGAAGTGTGTTTTTCTCGCGAGACATTTGGAAAGCTGTAAGATACTTTGCTTTGTTGTCAATAAATTAACATAGATGCAGAACAGTTAAGGGCACACTTTGGATCGGTCTTGTTGCCAATTGAATGTGGGCAAATGTCTTGTCAGCATAGCTAAAGAATGACAGTTATATATGTATAGTTGATTATTAATTGATTTGTTGCTAAGGGCGCACTCCGGTTTAACGACCCGTTCAGGGTGTTGATTAGATATGCAGTCAATAGTTATACTCTACAACAGACGTAATCAAAGTATTTAAAACAAATGGAAATAAATTACAATAGCTATTCAGCTTCTTGGATAACATGTCATTAATAATGTTTTACAATAATTATATTTAAATGTTAAATATTCATTAGTACTAATGTGGGCAAAAAGTATGGAGGAAAGTTGAATTTAAACTTCGCGGGCTCAACATTTCTGATTTAATTAAGCATGAAATTTTGTTTTCAGAATTAAATTTCGGTTGCGAAAACGTTGAGAATATTGCGGAAGGCTTTTAGTAATTGTACCATGTGGCAGAAAAATGGTACAAAGATTTCAAAAAGGGTCGGAAACCTGTTGATGACTTGGCACACTCCAGCGACATCAACAGATGACTAAGACATCAAAAAAGTGAAGGTAGACTGTTAGAGACCTTAATGATATGATTTGAATATCAGCAGAATTTGTGAAAACAATTTGAGCCTACTTAAAGCCAAATCTAGTTTGCTACCGAAAACGTTCAATTTTTTGCAAAAAAGTCGTGACCATTTTGGCAGAAATTCGTCAAATATCGTTCCGCAATCACCGTATTCTCATGATTTGGCTCAGTGTTACTTCCGACTATTCCCAAAACTCAAGAGAACAATTCATCAGGGTTTTTATTATATGATTACTGTTGTTTAGCTGTTTAGATGGCTTAAGGGATTGTTTCTTACCCAAAAACAGTAGTACATAATACCAAATATAATCTTTGATTTGTTAAAATTTAAACAGTTCGGTCAATTACAATTATTTTATAGGTCAGTTGATTTGTTATATTAATTGTCATTTCAACCCAATGATCATAAACTTTCATTGATTTGACACAAATCAGACAAAGTACAATTAAATGACTTTTATGAACTCATACTTAGAATCAATAAATACATTTGAAAAGTACTCTGATACTTGATTTGATATTGATGAAGTGAGCAGCAATCATACTAATATATATATAATACTAAGTTACGTGCTGTCTGTCTCTAGGCAGTTTGTCCTACATTTTTTTTCTGCATACAACGCAATTTGCAGTTGCAGTTGAAAGTCAGCTGCAGCGTGGAAAGCTAGACAAACAATTCAGAGATTAATGCAAACAAAGTTGCCATTGTGAATAACAAATAGAACGGCTGCTGAGAGAGGGAAGCGAAGCAATGCCATTCGACACTATCGTTCAGAATACTTTTTTTTTTGTAAAGTAATATATTAATATTTAATGGGGGCATGATTAAAAACAACCTTGGTGGTTCTAATAAGTATGCTTAGAAATTTCTAACAACACAACAGATCAGCAGTTTGCCTAGAAAAACAACAGTAGCTTAAATCAGAAATGTTGTGATTTTTACATTTACAAATTTCCCATAAATCCCCACGTAAGAAAATAGAAGGGGTTTTCCACCTCATCGTTTATTTATGAGTAAATAAACAAACTGCGTTTCTCGGTTGAAACTGTCTGCAAATTTTTAGTAGGTCAAGGTCATAGAAAGTATTTAAAAAAAAAAAAACGATTGTAAACTCTTATCGCAGCAGCAGGAAAAATTGAGACGCCGAATAAATCCGAAATAGCAAAGACTTATCAGTAGACAGACAAATATAGTATTTATTTGGCTTCGTATTGTGCGCAGAAATTTGCAAATATTTGGAAAGGGCGCGTCCAATCGGAGAGACAGAGTCACTCATAAAATGCAAATGAATTTTATAAATACTAAACAGAAAGCGAGCCAATCGCTGCAAATGGAAATCAATAAAAAACAAAAACAACAACAACAAATAAAATAAAGAGAAGTACGCAGCATGATAAACCCGCCCGACCGGAAAGTCGTCTTTAATACCCAGCCAGACTTTGCTCAGTTACGATGAAACTTCAAGAAAATATTGAAGACTCCAAGTGTGTAAGAAATATCCAATCCATATGATGAAGAATATCATGCCAGTTCAATATTTGATAATTAAAAGGGAATTGTAACTACTTCTGACACATATATTCATCTTTCATGGATCGATTTCTTTAATTCTATTTTAATATCGATCATACCATTTATAGTTCCTTTTCCTACTTTTCAATATTTGATAATTAAAAGGGAATTGTAACTACTTCTGACACATATATTCATCTTTCATGGATCGATTTCATCAAATCTATTTAAAGATCCATATATCATATTTATAGTTCCTTTTCCTACTTTGGGTACTTATAGATATAACAATAAATTAGTTATCCAACTAATGCATATTTAAATATACTAACCATAGGCTTGTTGCATAAATATATTATAACTGCTCATAGTTGCGGCAGCAGCGACTCAGATTCAGAAAAATGATATTAAATTTCAATGAAAAATGCGTAAAAAAACAAGTGGCAATAACGGAAAAAGGGGGGAGTGGAAATATTAACCTTATAAATTAAGTGTAACTAAACGCTGAAAGCGTAAAAGGCATATAACGTGGAAAACGTTAAAACTAAAACTTTAAGTGTCTAAATATCTAAAACTGCTAGATTAACGAGATGCGACTTTAAAGATATGTATTTAAAGAATTATATAAAGAAAAAGAGAGATTATGACAGGCGCGATAACCTGTTAAGATTAAAAATCACAGCAAATTTTGAACGGGTATCAAAAACAAAAAATAAATTGGTAATGGCTGTGGCAAAACACGCGTTTTTTGCCAAGTTAATAACAATAATAATAATAATAATAAGCGCAAAAAGGCACAAAGTAAAAGTTGTTCAATTGAATGTGCTTATTATTATATGTAGGTGCTGTTTTTTTTATGTGGGCGGGGGGAATTGAAATTGCAATTGGATGTAGTTTTGTATATGGGTATGTTTCTGGTCAACTGCTGCCGCAAATACTTTGGGAGTCGTGGTTAGCAGAGGCAGCTGCGATGAGACGATTAAGCCGTTTAACGTCGCTTCACCAACTTTTGCGAATTGATCACAATTTCACGGTTCCACATGTAACGGTATCCACAGTGTGGTATCATGCTCACAAAGTCCTGTGCGCTCACTATCGAATTCTGGCCGAAATTTTGAAACCGATGCTCCAGCTTAGATACAGTTTAGTAACAGGACGTAGATGAGAGGCCCCGGGGAGAAAATAGTCGAGAGAAAAGGGAGAGAGAGAGATGCGATGTGGTTCCGTTGATCAGCTACATATAGTTAGATCGGAATGATCGCCTCAAACGCACGCGTTTCGTTTTGTTTGGCGCCGTTGCGAATTGCGAATGGCAAAATGCAGGCTCGAGTACAGTTTGGCGGTCACTGTTCAAGTTACAGTTCGGCAAGCACTAGTGCGCGCTTGCACCTTGCCTTGATTTGCTTGCTCGCTCTTTCTCTTTCTCGCTGGTATTAAACACCAAATCAATTCCGATTCAATTATTTTTCAGCGTTATTTTCCGTTTAACGTTTTTGCGCGTTTCAAAACGCAAAGACGTGGGTCTTGCTTTTTGTCGTTGTTTTGGTTTTTTCTTTTTGCTTTTTGTCTTTTTCGTTTTATTTGTTATTTATTTTTCGCTTGAAGGCAGTTTCTTTGTCTTCCAGTTTTAGCTGTTATTATAGTAGTTGTTGTTGTTGTTGTTGGACAAGCTGAAACCAAAGCCGAGTTTTTAGTCGAGCACACGCGTCAGAGTAACAATTTGTACTGAGCATTGTTCACAGAGCGCGCACGGTTTTTGCTCTGAACAAGTCAACGAACAACACCGAGAAAAAGAGCACGCGTGAGAAGAGAGAGAGCAATTATGACTGTGTGAGTTTGTGTGTGGGAGAGGAGACAACAAGCCCTGCAATAAGATCAATCTCTACAGCATGTGACAATATCAGCGGCAGCAATCGCTTCCAAACCCGAACCCAAACCCGAAGCTGAAGCCGGAGCCGAACATGACACCGAAGCTCCAAAGCCAACGGACTTGGCACAGTGGATGACAGACAGTCGACACCATTCAAAATTTGACAGGCGCCATTGTGTTGGTGCGATACAATTGGAAAAATAAACAAGAGTGAAAGCGATCTTCCAATGATATAGAGTAGATATGTAGCTACAATTAAATGTATACTGTCCCAATGACATCGAAAATAACTTGGAATCTTGCGTAATAAAATATAAGTATTATATTATGTGATACTAATAACAATGCAATTTGTTTTACGGTATTTTTCATGACGCCAACATTTAAAATCAAAAGAATAGTGATTCTTGAACGATTTATGAAATTGTTTTAAATCAACTGCAGTTCCACTGTCCAACCGATCAGAGAGCATGAGCTTTAATCTCTACTATTGAGCAACTGAGCATTATCAATAATTTTAATAAATACATGTGAAAAGTAACCCAACAGGTCTGTGAATATTCTTTCCATCACTCCCAAAATGTTGATAGGCCTTTAAATGATTATTTATAACAAATAAACATCGTTGATCGACGCGGGGAGAGACCCCAATGAAACGACACGACGATGACGTTCATTGAACTCGCCTCACCTCACCTCGCAAGCAATTTAAATATATACAATTGACCTGTCGTTTGTAGCAAAAGGTTAAATCAAGCAGATATTTTATTATAGTATTCCATTATTTGTAGAGTTGATTTTTCCTTCGCTCACGATCAGCTGCACTTCGTAACAAGCGACAAGCTGCGGAGTTCAATGACAGCGCCCTATATAAAGCTCGGTCTCTCAATCTTTTCAGAGATGAAAGCTGTATGCACCAGCTGCTCCCCATATACTTGTTATGAGGAGCCTGCAATGATGACAACAGACCAAGCCCAAAAAGAAGTCAGACAAGCGTTGTTTTTTGTTGTTGATGTTGATGCAAAAATGGGGGGCACGTCCCAAAAGAAAGAGTTAAATTTAAAACAAAGAAATTACAAATTGCAATTTCCTGACAATTTAAATCCGAGCCCAAAAATTAGTTAATTATTGCTCAAAAATCACATAAAATTTCCATATGCAGATCAGATTGTGATCGTCAAACAAAGATCAACTGGTTCATTGATCTGACCAACTGATAAATCCTTGAACCTTTGCTCTGTCTTTCTCTCTGAAGCGGAACTCTAAAGGTTTCTCCTCGGGTTAAATGATAGTTTCTGGTTTACAACGACCTTCAACTTAATTTGTTTGTTCCGAATTCTTAGAGAGAGGCTCAATAGTTTTGACTCTCTAATTGTGATCGTAGATTTGTCGGCTTGGAGAGCTGCAGATCGATACGTGATCAGTTCCACAGTGAAAAAGCAGAAAAACCAGAGAGTATAATTTTTAAGAGCCGCTCTACAACAGTGTGAACATTATGTAGTGACTGCTGACCACGTTTATAAGCCATAATTACGCTTTTGACAATGCCAGACACAACAAGCGAAACAAGCACACCAAATTCCTCAACAATATATATATAAAAAAAACAAAAACAAAAACAAACAAACCGGTTTGTCAACTGCACTCTGACACTCAGCTGTCGAACAAAAAAAACAAAAACCAGCAGACTGTTCATGATTTTGATAACTAATCAGTTAAGAGAGCAGATAAACAACAAAAAAGTCTGTCTAAAAAAGTTTGCATTTTTGTGAAATTCAAAATTGATTTAAATTCAACTTCATACCACCCTTGAGAAATGATAATTATATAATAATCCAGTTTTTCAAAATATATCATTGAATTTCTATAACTTTTTAGTTTTTTTCATCCGATATTAAAGAATTCAAATTTTTCCTACAAAGTTACGCGCACAAGACCTAAACAGGTTATAGCTAAGTTGGAATAGTATTCAGTATATGCATAAAAATTTAAACATTCAAATGTTTTTCAGCGTGAATCAATAAACAAGATCAGGCTAAGCATCAGTTCGTATTGTTTGTCTGCGTTTTTCAGACGTTCAAAGTTCAGTGTTTTCAAATTGAACTTGGTAGACAATATAATCAAAGATTCGTCTTTAAGCGGGTATTATATCTTTTAATACGTTTTTTCTTCTAAATCAATCGATGTATTCAAAATTAATAATTGAATTTTTATAGTGATTACCGAAAGTTGTAAAGATGTGCTGTAAGCTATTTTAAACCTATTAGCAAAATTAATTATTTTGTAATATCACTGAATCAGTTTGGTACTTTTAATTTAAACAATTTACATCTGATATTTCATTGCTTGCTACTTTTGTTTGCCCTTCTATCTTGCCTACACGCTTCAATTATGCCAACATTTATGATACATTTAATCTTATCTATGAATGTGCTATGTCACCATTAACTTGCCTTCATCCTTCAGGTCAAGAAACTCCACAACCAAATCCTCGCCACTAAGCAACTCCATGGAGACAGCTTCTTGCAAGCTCTCCGCCTCATCGTCGCTCATTATAGAAATGCCTGCAATAAATAGTTATTTATTAAGTATATAAATATAAATTGATCATTTTATAAACTTACCATGTGCAAAGTTATCGTCATACAGAAAAGTGGCGACTGTTGGCTCATCAAGCGAGAAGAGCTCGCTGGCCACAGTTGTTGGTGGCGAAGCCGGCTCCAGCTTGAGATCCCAATACAATTCCTTGGGTAAATCTAAACTTTCCATTGTCAATGTTCTTGTTGTTGTATTGTTCAAAATCGGAATCTAAACTTGATGTGCAATATATTGAATCCGGTGCGAAATATGTGATGAACGCTGGTTGTTCTTGCTGTGTATGTTGTTGTGAGGACGCCATGGTGGCACTAAATAAACAAATAAAAAAAATACATAAGTATACATTATAAACGTATTCTATTAGCGACGATTACAAGGCACTATTTGATTGACCTGCACTGTACCTGTAACTGGCGGCAAATGATTAATAATTCTACAATTCATTCGAAAAACTGCACTTTTGAGTGACGCAGGCTGCTGATAATAGATTCTTCCCCCTCTTAACATTTTATTTAACACTTTCCACATAAAAATGTTGAATAAAAAAGAGGCAATGCGCTAATATTAATATTTTGGACATGTGCGCAGTAGTGTTGACAAATTTAGCTGGTTTCACGCCACATCTAGCTATTTTACTAGTAATATTTTCTTTTCAATCCTGTATTCTGTATTTATAACGTAATTTCAGCTACTGATAAATTGAAATTTCAAATGAAAAAAAAAAAAGTTAAACATTCTTTAAATATTCCAAAAGAATTATTTTTCACTTAAAAGGTTTCTATAAAACATTTTTAGCTTGTTTTCTTGGAAGTTAAAGTAAGCAACACTGAAAAAAGACTTTTAATGATTAATTAAAGATTCTTTGAATCATGCCAAAAGAATTATTTTTCAACTTCAAAGGTTTCTATTTGACTTACAATTTTGTTTTAAACATTTTCATAACTTTTGTGTGTTAGGGCACTGTAAGTGCTTGTTGTTTTGCTTGCGCGCAAACTATAGAGCCATTTTTATGTCCAAATTTGGAACGATAATGAAGTATATTGATTTTATTTTGTCGCTTTAAAGACAATTTATTATTTATATGTTTTGTTCTAAACGTGGCATGTTTATTGTAGTTTGCATGTATTATCAATAACTTGATTAAAAACATAATTGTTGTTCAAATAAACAATTCTAGACTTTTGCTCTGCTCTCAGTTTACGTCAATTTCGATCTTGATATGTGGGTGCATGTGTGTGTATGCGATGTGTCTAAAAAAGCAGAGGTCAAAAGTGCACGCAGGCCAAAGAAGGGCAAACCTAATGGTCAACAAATGCAGCATATGACGTAAATTGAGCTCTCGGCTCTACAATAAGAAAAAAAGAAATGAAAAACAATGTCTTTCTAATTGTATTCAATTCCGCGTAAAAGCACGACTGGCAATTGTTTTTGTTATGCATTGAGTATATATATGTATATCTCAACGCTTCTACATATACATACGTATTCAATCGTGGGTAGGTGTGTGTATGTGTATGTAAATATTATGTGCAGGCGCAGAGAAGAATGATTCACTTGACGTTGCACGTGTTGCAGCCTGTGGCAAACAGAAGCCAACAAGAGGTTACTCAATTCGCAAGGCGATTGCATCAGCCAATTTCGTTTCTCCAGTTAACTGTTTTGGTGGTTGTTGCATGCCCCAAATGGTTGCCACTGTCTTTCTGCCACGTTACCATGAATTGCCAATTCAACTGAGTGTCTCACACACACAATGAAAATAAATCCCAATAGCAACACAAACCTGCCAAGCCTAGCTAGTGTAACAGGTGAGATTGTGAGAACTGTGTTCTCAGAATACTCTCCAGAAGGTATGGATCATGCGCCATTGCGAAATACACACACGCATATACGAACTGGTGAACCGTTGAAATTGTTAAATAGTACTTACAAAAAAAACAAAAAACAAAAAAATAGCTTTTAAATTTCATCTTATCGCTTATGGCCAATCGTCTAACAATTCGACCCCCATACTAAATCCAGAAGAAATAGAACAAGTGAACGAAGCACAAAGACAACGTTCAATTGAGAGACAAAACAATAGGCATTTAGAACATCAACAAAACAGACCCACAATGAACGAAGATAACAGAGCCGCTCTAACAGCCGCTATAAGCGAAATATTAGCCGAACAATTGCCAATGACAACATAAATCCTGTAGCTTGTTGTTTTGCTTGCGCGCAAACTATAGAGCCATTTTTATGTCCATATAAATGCAAAAAACTTTATTGAAAAAAATAATTGAACCGTTTACAGAGATTTAGACACTTTCATTCGAGGGCTACAAGGTGACGCCTCGGTTATTAGGCATGAAAGAACCAGCAGACTTACCTACCGCACTACATCTCTGCCCTTTAGGTCGAAACATGCCACTTTTAAAAGGACATCCGACACATTTTAGAAACAGTAATGGTAAACCCATACCAGCCCCACGGAATGTCATCTTCTCAAACAGACAACCACCACCAATCCCTTTCAGACAACAACAGCCACGACAATACTTACACTACGGACAACTACCACCAACTCCACTACCAAGACAATATTTCCCAAATTCTGGGTATCAACCAATTGCCAACCCACGGCAATACACTGTTGCCACAACCTCTCAACAGGTTGCCCCACCTAGGCCAATGTACTATATTCCAGCGTTCAAACGAAATTTGTCAACTACATGATTTTATTTTACGATACCAAGCAGTCGCTGAATACGAGACTCACGCAGACGTAGAACAAACAATAGAATACGTAGAACAAAGACTATATTATTGATTTTATGACTACTCTGTCTAAATTTTTAGAGTAAAGAGTTCCTCTCTCCCATACTTTACTTGTAGATTGAAACGGCCAAATAATTAGAATTCTCATTGACACTTTCAAGCCGAAATTTGTAGAAAACCCCACTCCAAATAAAAACCCTTTTCACGCCGTCTCGATAGGAGGTAATACACTGGTT
Organism: Drosophila sulfurigaster albostrigata; assembly: GCF_023558435.1. NCBI lineage: Eukaryota > Metazoa > Arthropoda > Insecta > Diptera > Drosophilidae > Drosophila > Drosophila sulfurigaster. Next base: position 7,932,510 of record NC_084881.1, read on the forward strand.
TTGTTCATATAACAGATGTTGAGGTGAAATTTTTCTTATTAAAAGATTTTTGATGCTATTTTAGGAAACGACACCTTTAAGAGCAGAAATAAATCCAAGTAGTTTCTTCGCATGTATTTCCAGCAATAACTTGATTAAAACATAATTGTTATATGCAAGCCCAGGGCTGAATTGCAAACAGCTGATTGCACAGCTAGTGTTTTAGACCTTAAAAGTGGTTTTCATCAAATCCCTTTGAAACCTTCCGATATGTTTCCGTTAACGGAAAGTATGAGTTTACAACTCCCATTTGTAAAAACGCAAGCGAGCTTTGGATGACATAGCTAAGATTGTTTGGATGATGAATCATTACAAGAACTTGGAGTACGAACTTTCAAGATGCCAACATGAAATGGCTGCGAGTCATGCAAAGGTTTTGTAATTTCATAAAGGCATCGAAACAAATTAATCGCAGCGATAGCCATATTTAGTACTCTTTCATACAAAGTTACTAAGTTAGCAAAACCCCTTACGTCTCTTTTAAGAGGGAAGATGGACACGTGTCCAAAACAGGTCATCAAAAACCAATTACTCTTGACTCCGAAGCATTGAAGGCTTTCTACGAAGTTGTCTTATTTCAATGTACCAGATTTTACTAAAGAATCTTGCTGTCTAATTACAATAGGAGCGTCCTATCGCAAGACAACCAACCAATTTCATTCCTATCGAGAACACTAGCAAAAGCAGAAGAAAACTAATGCTGGCCATCATCTGGTCACTTAAAGCTCTCAAAAATTATTTATATGTGACCATCATGTTGTGCGTTAAAAGATGGAAATCCTACTTAGTGTGGAAAGGAGAACGTCGTAGCTGAAATCAACTGACATAGAGCATAGTGCAGAAAGCTCAAGTCACGAACTAATACCCAGTATGGAAGTCCCCATTAATGTTTTCAAGAACCAAATATTTCTTAACAAATCAGATAAATCCGACTACATATTCTCTATACCATTCCCCACGTTCCATCGACGAAATATACAAAAAGGAATTTAACGATAAAGAATTAGTAGAAACACTTAAAAATACCTCAACCCTTCGGTTATAAATGGCATCAAACAACTGAGGATATAATGGGAAAATACAACTATTATATCCTAAATATTTCAAAAACGTCAAAACCCGATTCTCTCAATCCATGACTGTAGACCTCACCAACGAATCTAGACAAGAGGAGGAAATCCTCAAAATCCACAATAGAGCACACCGCAGTGCAGTCAAAAATAAGCAACAAAAGGCAATGCAGTAAGGAATCTAAATATGACCGACATCCCCTAATCCAGAAATAAAAAACTGAATATCCCGGTCACATCATTCACATCGACATTTACTCAACCAAAGGCCATTTAACAGCAAAGATAAATTCTCAAAACTAGCACAGGCACGCATAATCAATTCAAAAGCAATAGAAGACAATTAGGGACATTATTTTCTATTATGGATTCCTAAGTTCGTTGTAATAGATAATGAGAAATCTCTCAACTCAAGGCCATAAAATTCATGCTTGAGGATCAGTTAAATATTACAATTTACACTGCGCCAATAAGACACTTTCCGAAGTAATGAGATGCTTAAATAGAACTTTCGAAGAGCTCCTGGATAGAGCTATATACGAATATAACTACTCTTTCCACTCCACAACCAAAAAGCGACCATTAATGACAAACCCAACCAGTACGAACAGGCAATTGTCGCACAAAATAAAAATTTTATGAGCCAGGACAAGAAATATATGTAAAAGTAAACACTATTTCCCCAAGATTTAAGAAAGAATTAGTAAGATAAAAATACAAACATTTTAACAGAATCTGGAAGATCGTACATAAAAGTAACATCAAATCATAATATTCGCAGGGTATTACTATGGACAATAACGGAAGCTACAATGGACATTACAAACTACACGAACGTGACAGTGACCATTCATAGGGGACTGGGAAAGTTACAGACATCCTCAACAAAATTAGTACATGTAATAGACCTATAGACCTATTAACAGTCACACTGAAGAGGGCCTAAAGCAATATTCAACAATACATCATGAGTTAATCGCTACCACTAACGCACTCAAAACAATAACAGATGAAAATCTAGGTCACTAAATTGGTTAGGTACAGGTTGGAAGTACATAGCAGGCAACGATCATGACGATCTCGTCATAAAGGAAAATATCAATAATCTCATCAGTAATAATAATCAACAGGTTATAGTTAATACACAACTGGAGCAAAAGAATTAACAAACTTACGTCCTTATCGAACTCCTAACTAATTCAATACAAAAAGTAGTTTTCTTAGTAACGAGGTAGCCATTAGCCTTCATAATGAAATCCGATTATTAAAAGATGAAATAGTAAATATCAAATATGCCACTCAGTGGGCCAAATTAAATATAGCAAATACTCTTTTACTAAATGAAAATGAACTAACAGAAATTGGAGAAATATTTAGAAAAGGCAATATGCCACCATTGTCAATCGAAGAGATAATGGAATTTTCCGATATATCAATGCTTCATAATAAAACTACACTTTTGTATATTGTCAAAATTCTAACCTAGAAGAAATTGAATATCAAAATATTTTATTAAAACCAATAGTAAAAAATAACGCAATTGTACACTTAGAAATAAGTCAACTATTTTTGTATAATGATATAGTATATGGCATACCAAAAATTGTACGACAAAAAGAATGTTATTGATGTAAGCCAAACACATTGTATTCGTGCAGTAGCAACGCGGATCACATCCCGGAGATGAGGAAATCGACAATGGTCTAATTCTCCTCAACAACTTCAACGGCAATTTGGTCTGGAATGGAACCGGAAATCATCTGGAGGGTCATTTCTAATTCACCTAATCAACGATTCCATGCAAATCAAAGAGCGGCTATTCAACAATATGGAGCCAGTCATTATGCAACCAAAAGTGCCAATCTCACAAATAACAGCCGAAGAAACTGAACGTTTAAGGATTTTATCCCTAGAAGCACTGGAGGCGCTTCATCTCAATAACACCAACAAGCTGCAATACATACAGACGCATTCCATGGTCAACAGCATTACAATGTTAACGCTCTTCGGTGTCATCCTGATAACAGCGTTAGGACTTCACGCTTGCAGTCGGAAGAAGAACACCATTACCCTTCAACTTGGACCAACACCAGCTCCATCAGAAACATTGAAGCCACCACTCCGCAAGCAAGAAGATTTACAGAAAAATCCACTGCCTAATTCGCCTTGAGGACAAGCACGAATTAGAGGGGAAGAGTTAACAGACAAAACATTTCGAAACCCAAACAACAAATGTCCAAAATGCAGACTCAGCGTCTGACCAACTTCCTGCACGCGCCGAGTGCACCTGCAAACATTCCAAGTTGCCCAATACATCCGCCACATGCCGGTGCAAGCAATTCCAAGAATAAGAAGCATTGCACCCAATTCACCAACCAAAGCAGCGCTGTCAACGCCGCTGCTGAAACTCGCAGCTTTATATAGGGCTAGCTTTAGAATTAGTCTTTAGTCTCTAATTTGATTTCAATAAAGAACGGTTCCAATCGGAATCTTAATCAAATATATTTTTGTTATTATTTTTAAATAAATAATTAACTTGTATAAGTGGGATAGAGAACGAGAAGTCACTGAGAGAGCATTAACTGCTGGTGGCGCGAGAGCGTGAGCGTGAGCAAGAGAAAGCGACACGACGACGTGTGCTATCGTCAGCTGTTTTATGTTTTGATTGTGTGCTTGGGAAATAATCGCAATCGCACAGGTTTTCAGCTTTGTTCTTGACGTTGACGTCGCACGGCGAACGCTCGAGCTCGATCAGTACCGTTTGTGAAATTGAAAAGCTATCAACGGGTGTCGTCGCGTTCTATTCAAAAAGGCGCACAAAGCTTCTTTCTGACTTTTTATTATCAGCACTTCTCACTGACTGACGTCGCAACTTGTTGTCAAACCGAATAGTTGCGCTTTATATTAGTGTATGTGTGTGTGTATATGAATTGTGAGTGTGTATGTATTGTGTAGTGAATTGTGATTACTGCGCTTTAGCGTAAAAAGCGGGCGTGTTTGCCGTTAGAAAAAGTGAAGAATAAGCAGCAGAAAAACAAGACCAATGGCAAACAACAAGTGCAAAAAGTGAAGCGGAAAAAAAGTTGAAAAACTTAACGAAATACAATTCGCAAAAATGCTGCGATTTCAATTCAGATAATTAATAAATAACAACAAATAGTAGATATTTCTAGCATACACAAATGCGTATCAATAAAAGTGCAAATTGAAAAAGAAATCAAATCCATAAATACAAAAAAATATAAGTGTTAATTGAAGTTTTCAGCAGTGAAGTAATTAGATTGATAATCTTTAAAAATAAGATATAACCATACAGCTTTTATGCAAAATGTGTAAATAAAAGGAATCCTTGTGTTAACTTAATTAACATCTTGCAGAGTTGAATTGTGAATAATGGTGAAAAGCCAACTAGAGAAACTGAAAACGGTTAGAAAACAATAAGCTCAAAAGCAATAACAGCACCTGGTCACACTACAAAACCAAAGCAACGACAACAGCAACAACAACAAGAATAATAACAGTAAAAAATGATGTTGAACAAATACGAAAGCTACCAACGCACAAACAACATGTTCCCACATCACCATCAACAACAACAGCACCAACAACACCCACAACACCAACAGCAGCTCTCGCAGTCGCTCTCACAGCAGCAACTGCAGTTACAGTCGCTGCCTCTTTCACTCTCTCAGCTGCAATATGCCGGCGGCAGCACAGACGCCATTGGCGCTGGCAGCAACAGCACGGCGGCAGAGCTGGCAACAGCAGAGATGCTGGCATCGAAGGCGGAACGCGAATCGATCCATTCGGGTCAGTTTATGGTGTCGCACTTTGAGGCTGAGGAAGCCCAAGATGATCTCGAGGACGATGGCGAGGTAAAGATGCTCGATCCCGAGGATCCCAGCCTCGATAAAGCTGGAGAAGAGACAAACACCTGTCGTGACGTTCAGCTCTACGTGCCTCAGACTGTGGTGCACTTTCCGCGCATGGACTTGGATCGTGACTGCGATGAGAACAGCATGGGCATCACTTCCCATCTGGAGATCGAGACGTCGCTGACCAAGCTCTTTAAATGCATGAATTTGGCCTACAGGTGAGTTGCTGTCACTGTTGCTCTTAGTGTTAGCTTTAACTTCACTATTACATTTTCTGTAACTGTTACTGTTATTGTTAGCATTAGTGTTTCTGTTAGTGTTTGCAGTTTTTTTCTTTTCCAACAACAGCTATTTTTGCATTGTTTACTATAAAATAGAATATAAATTTCATTTTCTTCTGGTTAGTCAATTTTTGTTTCTGCCAACGCGAAATTCCTGGTCATCTGGAACCAACCTGTACAAGTGTTTGTTTTCCATTTTTATCAGATAACAGCAGACAGATATCTCTTCTTTTTTATCTTTTTCCTAACTGATTAGGTTTTACTAGAGACAGAGCGATTGTTAACCAAGGAGAAACCAGTTTATTTATTAGCTTGATTTATGAATCTGTTCGCAAAAAGTGTAACCAGAGAGTAATTAGAGAATCCGATCTGCATCTTCTTCACTGCAGCTTTTACTGTTTCTGTCACTCCGAATGTTAATGCTACTGTTATTGCTTTGTTTAATGTTACTGTTATTGGTGTTACTCTTACTTTTGACGTTCAGTTATAGTTTATGTTATTAATCTGTTTATTGCTGTTACCATTACACTTTCTGAAATCGATACTCTTTCTGCAACTGTTACTGTTTCTGTTATTCCAATGGTTTCTGTTACTGATCCGCCACATATTAATGTTAATGTTAGTGTTTATAACGCTGTTAATGTTACAAATACTGTAACTGTTAGTGTTAGCGCTCCTGTTACTCTTTCTGTAAGCGCTGCTCTTACTGCTACTGTTACGGTCACTGTCACCCCACAAAATTTTGTGCACGCGCCCCGCGCGTGATACTAATCTGGGGCTGTCAGACGTTTTTTTCTGGGAGCGCAGACTGGCCGAAAAGACTTGTCCGCATAATCGGGGCACATGTTAACGACGCAGCCAGCGACGGTAACAGCGACGCTGATACCAACGTCGCTGCTCGGATTACCTGTGGGCAACTTCGTTTTAAGCGCTCGCTCGCTTGCTTCTGCTTCTGCTTCTGCTTACGATTCGCGTGGTTCGCTGTCCAATTACCCCTGTCTTCATATTCTTCTCTTTTTGCCGTGTCTCATTTCTGCGGACGTTCGCAAATGCATTTACCCAAAATAATATTCGAATCTGAATTATATATCACACTTGAAGTCGTACTTATCGCCCCTATTCTGTCTTTTGGCAATTCGTTAAACTTCATTTGGTTATAGGGAAATATAAAAAACTTTTTTATAACATCCACATAAGATGAAATAATTTTAGAATTTTTTAGAACCATCGTGAATAGAATATTATTCATTGCTCTTATCCATTTTAGAACACCTGAGATATATGATTTTAAAGTTTAAGAAAAAAGGCAATTGTATTTATCAATGTTTTTTTTTTAAGTTTAGTATAAGAAAGACTCCCAAAATACGGAATATAAAGTTTTTTTTTTTAAACAATTTCGATGCAGCGATGAAAAAAGACTCAATGCTTGCAATCCCAATAGAGAATCGCTATATATAATCTGGTAATACTGTTTGTGTAACATTAGAAATATTCTTGGAATGCATTTAACAGCTTTATTACAAATCCACAAAGCGAATACACAACTCTTGATGAAATTATTTTGCAATTAATTTCTTTTGAGCGCGAAACGTATGAATATATACATTTTCAGTGTGTGTGCAAATAGTTCTATATAAAAGATGGCCGACATATGAACTACGTAGATAGTGACAGTAATTTCTTTTGTTTTGTTTTTTTGTTTACGCTTCCATACTATATACATATATAAAGGTTTATGATGATAGTGAGGGGAGGGCATTACACCTTTCGGACATGTGCTTAAATACTACTTTTCTTATAACTCATATATGTTCATATGTATTTGCTATAAATATATTCATACGTAAGTACAAATTGGACTTTATGCCGCGTCTCTAATTCGCATTGGGCACGTACACGGCTTTGTTTATTTGGCTCCCTATCATGGTGATAGAGTTCAGAGTTTTGGGTTCATTCAGGCTTTTAGTCATCGAAGATCGTATGTTACGCGTATTTTGTTGTTTGTGTAGTTTTCTTTTTTTTTTGTTTGTCGGTTTGCCGAATCGATCTATATTTAGCATTATGTGGCGCGCTCTTTTTATGGTCAAGCTCTTTTTTTGGTTTGTTTTTGGCGGCTTAGCATACTCGTATATTAGTGGTATGCCTTATCAGTTAGATAGGGCTTTATTTATGTTATTGTTGTCTTATCAGCTTGTTCATTTTTGCAGGACTCCCATTCAGTTTTGTGTTGCGCATTTCGCGCGAAAAATACTTCGCAGTGGGGTCGCTGCTATAGATAATGTAATATAAACTTCCCCGTGGGTCGAATGTACAGTTCTAGTAACTAGTAACTAGAATTCGAAACGTTTACGTTTACCTAATAACATTCTAGTTGGGTTCAAACGCATTTATAAATATTTTTAAAAATAACATTTTTTTTTTCCTCTCTCGTTGTATTCGAATGTTAAAGTAATTAGCAGAATCGGAGTAATTAACTCAGCCAGAACGTGGAACGTGGTGTTAACATTGCCAACAAAGCTAGGGCCGATGATGACGAGTTTGTAAACCTGTTTCAAATTCCAACAGCTGATTGGACATTCTGGCGAGGGAAATGTGTCTATAATATGACATAGACTGGGAATATGCAGACTTCCATTCAATTAAATTTGAATATTTAGTTGTCATGGTCGTTGGCCAGTTAAACTTGTTTGGCCAAAAAGAGATGTAGACAAATGATGACGCAGCATCGTTAGAGGTGTAAGGTATTTCCCCCCATAGAATTCTCGCAAAATGCGATAGGTGAGAGAAGTTCATCGAAGTGTCTGAACAAACAGTTTCATTTACTAGTAAGTATAAAAGTGTGGCCGACTCTCGAGTAGTTTTGTTATGCAATTTCTGTTTAGAGGGCGTGCACTCTGTAAAACGAGCGGAGCAACAACACGTCTAAATGCACCTGTGTGTTAAATATTTGCTGAGAATTTGCTAATGAATCACCCACCATCCAGTGGCGATAACAACAACAGATCGTGTATCGCCTACGTATTGATTAGTCAAGTTATTGTTTATAACGTATGCGAATTGATATTGATACGACGTATAACGAGTAGGTGTGTATTTTGTTATTAAGAGTAATTGATTTGGGCCCCCCTCAGAACGTTTGTCGTAAACCTCAACTGCATTTACCCCATGTCAATCGTCGTCGTTGGATATCAGTTTTGATAGCACGTCCGATTAACGAGTATCTCTCTCATTTCCCTCTAATCAATCGACACATCGACAGTTGGCAGTTTTACCAGCTGCGCAACTCAAACAATATAAACAAAAACATAACAAATGCGCGAAAAAAAAAATTATTCAGATTTTATTTTGAGATTGTCGCCCAGGCGGGTTATGGGGCAAGCTAAATATAGCACAAAAAATCTGTCCATTTGTATACTTTATATTATTTATAAACAAGGCAAGATGCATTCTCTATTATTGTAAGCTACAAATATTGGACAAACTATTAGCGCGCGACGTTTTTCAGTATTTTAAATAGTGTATAGTATATTTACATACCTAACAGACTATATATAATAAACATATACACATTCGGTGGCTTTTTCTAAAACTTTTCTTTCCTTTCAGTCAAAAACTCACCTCCCCCAAGTGGAACCATTTCAAAGGTGTGCGATTGCGTTGGAAGGACAAAATACGTCTAAATAATGTCATTTGGCGATGCTGGCACATGCAATGTGAGTAACAATGTTCAAACTAGATTTCTCCACAGAATTATGCAATACAAATTTAGATTCCGTCATCAAAATGAACATCAGTATCAAGATACAACATTTCTATTATTTATACTTCAACTTTCTATATTTTTGGTACTCTAAGCCAAAGCAAGATGATTTTTAAAAATACGCGAGATTTGAATGTACTTTTGCAAAAAATAGAATTTACAAATGTCTAACATTTCATATTTTTATCCACACAAAAATACTATTAAATAAAAAATTACATTTAATTGAGCGTGAAAAATACTTGTATTATTGTGTAATTAAAATTTTTTTAATAATGAGGGCAATAGACGAAATAAAAATATAGTCTGAAAAAGTCAAATTTGTAGAATGTAAAAATATAAAATGCCAAAACATCAGAATGATTTATCAACGATTTCCGAAACATGTTCGAGGCTGTACTGTATCATAAAAATAGTGCCGATTACGCAGAAGAGTAATGTGTTCTATAAAGTAGAAAATGTTCATGTTAATTTTGTTTGCTTTTCGAAACTTGACGTGATCGAATAAAACTGAGATCCGGTTAGAAGAAGTTTCCGTGACACATTGATTATGACATTAAAAATGAAGCTTGCAGCGATTCAGCGAATATCAATAATTTAAGCGCTTTGTAACACACATAATAGTAGTATTCCATAATTTTGTTGTTATAATTTGTAATCAATGTCCCAACAGATTTACAAACAAAAAATTTTCCATATGTTTGTCCCCGTATCGCACGTGGCAATTGGGCAACGAGGGCCGTTGATAAAGTATGCCACCAAAAAATTAAAAAAACCAAAATCAATGCTTCAAATGCTTAATGAATGTTTCCTTGAGCGTTCAGCGCTACACGTGCAAATTTAATAACAAACACAAATTGGGTGCGACGTCTGTCAAAACGAACAACACGAAAAAAAGCTAAAAAGCTAAACGAAAGCTTTCAAAGCACAGTCTCGCGATCACAATCGCTCAAATGTTGCTGTTGTTGTTGTTGTTGTTGGTGGAGAGATGAGTCGCATTTGTTGGTAATTTGTCAACTGGTTTTCGGTTCGTGGTTTCCCTCTCTGCCCATGGCCTTTTGCTCAGTCGCTGGGCAGAGAAGTGCTCTAGTATTCGCAGTCGGTCGTTGTCATGCGTCTGGTCACTTCCCATACACTTGCGACGCACTTTTCCTACGCTGCTGCTGCTGCCGCTGCTGCTTATCAGGGAGCCAGCGTCGCTGGTCTTATCAACAAAAAAGATGCCTGTCTGGTCTGGCGTCTTGATCGCTCGCCGTTCGCGTTCTGTCACTTTGTCGAATGCGATTTAAATTATTGCTGTTACCACAACTCGCATCTGTACTATGTATTAATATATAAAACGTAACCTGAGCAACAGATCGTGTATAGCCCAAAGATCTCAAAATTGTAGCTGAAAGCAAAGTTCTTCAAATTTTTTTTTTCGGTTTGTTTATTTCTCGATTAACACCATTAACCGAACCGGAAAAATCAAATGTTTAATCAATTAAAAAGCCATACGAATCACCGAGCGAATACTTTTTTGAGTTTATGTGTCATTTATGTCTATTTTAGTTTAGTTTTGCTTCACGTTTTTTTTTTTTATTTTTGAAAAATTTTCCATCTGCTTGTTACATCATTTGTGTGAGCGAGATAGTTGCAGAGACGTTACAAACTCGCAGTCTAGATTATCTCTATAAAATGACGACGACATCGTCAACTGCGACAAAGGCAAACGGAAAATTTTAGGTCTATTTATAAAGTATCGTACTTATAAATCTACAACTTCTTGTCTCACATTTAGCACTTAATACTTAACTAAGTACGCATATATGCTAAATGTTTATCGCACTAGATAACCCCCAGAATGTGAGGAGTAATGCCTCCGATTATTTGCCTCCGAAAAGACGCTACGATATTGCATCCCATTCTCAAGAAAAAACTTAAGATAATAATATGCCTAGAGTATAACATATAACATTAATAGTAAAAACATTTGTACAATGCTCGGTCAGAATCTTTTAGTATGACATCAAATAGGAAGAGTATTTCAGTATCATCCTGCCTCAATAGCTGTACCATTTTTTATCTTATTGTTTAGACGTACTCTTAAGTATATATGATCATTAACTCATAGTTCATATATCTTCCCGACAACTTGTGAAATGGTTTGTGAAACGTCACTCAACCAAAAAAAAAAGTACGAGTCCGATTCAAACACGTGTGGGTCGTTGTCATTGTCATCACCCCATGGGAGAGGAGGAAGCCATTGGCATCTCTCCCTCTCCAGAGTTATCTATCATGGTGATAGAACAGCGCTATCGCCAGGCAAAATCTTATCTCCGTTTTGTATTGTATTTAATTTGTGTCTTGTTTTTGTTTTTGGCGCGTTCTCTATGCATAGTATCATCTGGCTAACCTGTGTGTATGTTTTTCTCCCTTTTGCAGTTATACAAAAGCGCAGAACGCCGGTGTGTCAATTCGCATCGCCACTGGACGTTGACATACATAGTAATCCTCAAGTAAGTAGTAACAACAGGCAACTGTTTCACGACTAGTTAGATAACATATAACATACAATAGATAATATCTGCAAAAATCGATCGGTGATGAAATATCAAACAGTTTTGTGGTTGAACAGAGTGTCCTTTTACTTCAGTACTCAACATTCACTAAAAATTAAATTAAAACGAATTCGATTTAATACTATTAAATTGTACTCCTAATTTAGTGTTTCTTATAAAGTAATGAAATACTTTGTCTTATATTTTATATATTATATATAGCACTTAAATCGGACAATGCTATGTTAAAATCGTCGTCAAAAATCTATAAAGAAACCGGTATGTCATTACCAAACAACCTAATAACTTTAGCGAGGATGCCTAACGTATATTCCCTCTTAAGCCTTCGAAAATAATTGAATCTTGGGTGCTTGACTCTCCTTTAATTCTATAACCTAAACTGTTATTTAAAATAATGACATTTAATCACGGACTAGGAAGACGAATCAAGCACACGTCCTTGACTCTCTGTGATTTCCGTTCTGAAGTTTGAAAGTCAAACACATTCTATTGCTGCTAATCACCATTGGCACTTAAGTTTTCGATGGTAATTTGCGCTATTGTAAAATAATCGAATGACTACCCCACATGGTGCAGCAACAACATCCACTTGCCGATTATGAGCCGAAATGTTGGCGTCCAAAATCATTCAGTGAACGCGTGATCAATCGACGCGCGCCATCGACTCATGGCGAGATAGGAGATGTAGTCCCCATTTCTATATAGAAGAAGAGGGCTCTCCTTTGCTCCGCTCCGACTTGCAGCACGTGATAAGAACGGGCGTTTATATTTGGCTATCGATCATCTATAGTATGCCTGTATTTATAGAACGAGATTAATCGCATGTCCGAAATCAATTTGACTTTCCCATTGTGTAGTACTTGTCTTCAGATTTTGCGAACCTTGGAATAGTATTAAATATACATTTTATGATAACTTAACGTATATTTAAAAAAGCAAGATATATGACGGGATATTCACGTGACTTATTTATGAGTGAAAGAAGGTTTCAGAAAGTCTTTTATATTGGGAAATTCTAATGTTTACTACGAGTTCCTTTCGCGACAGTTAATCAATAGCTGAAGCGTCTCTATTAGATTTGATTTTGATGCTTCCTGATTAATTAGCATATTTCGCACTCTGTTAAACGTTTCACAATGAATACAATATGCACTAAGCAAGCTGGCAAACACACCACCCACACCTCTTACAATATCTGCTAATTGGCTGGCTTATCATAACAACCGACCAGGTCTACTGCATAGATCGACACCCAGCCTCTGTCGAGCAACGAGCACTTGAGTTGTGAGGAGGCACAACTTCTATGCCACACCCATATTATAGTTTATTTGTTTAGCAACCGCAAGTCAGTCAGAGAGATCCCAAAGTCAGACACACATATTCCGCAGTTCTCAAGTAGGTGCTTATCTTACCTTTTCAGGTCTGGGTCTGGGTCTGGGTCTGAAAAAAGAACTATGTACCCAGTAAAAAAGAATTGGTGGAAAAGATTAATCTTATCGAGAGAGTGTAAAATTTGTTTTCATTTGCTCAGTGTGCAAAATAATTATTCAGTGTTCTAAAATTCTATAAATTTTGATTACCGCAATGCTTAGTTATTGACTTTGCTTTGTTCTGGGATATTAAATCAGTTCACAAAAGGCCACAACCAGCTCTAGAGGCTAAAAACCTTAGAAACGACAAAACAGATCAAAAATGTGCAAGGTATTCTTTTTTTTTTAAATAATTAAACATCTTTTAAATTTCAATACACACTTATATTTCCCTTTTATTTTCCCATAGACCGTTGTGCTTGAGGGAAAATACTGGAAACGTCATGCAGCTGTCATCAAAGCGGAATACAGAAAATGGCGCAAAAATTATAAATCAAAAGCAACTGGCTGCTTGACTTATGATTCGGTAAGTCAATCAACATTTTAGGTGTCAGCAAAATCGAGCTGTGCTTTCTGCAACGATTTTGTAGAATTTTCCATTTCCTTGAATTGCACCAATATGACCATATAAGTGAAGATCGCTGTAAAGAGCTGTCAAACAGAAGATTAGACTAGAAAATATTTGAACAAGATACCGCAAACAATTAGATACCTTGAATAGGGTGCTCTTATCCAAAGCAAAAAATCCATAGGCTGTCAATATGGGTTGCTGACGTAGGTTCTTCAGCAGAAACTTTTCGACCTATCATTTGTAATACACATGATAAATTAAGGGAGTCCAACGAGCGACTGTCACTTCGACCACTTACCATTTTATCTAAGCCCGAACCAGTTCGAGGTATTTTTGCAAGAATCTTGGCAGTTTTATTGGCCTGCAATAAATTGAAAGAATTTTAGTTTGTATCTGATTGAAGGGGAATTAAATTGAAAACCGGGAAATTCAAAATATTTCATATTTATGATACTAGCTAGATAATTTGTAATAAGCGCAAACTAAATATGTGTTTAATTACTTAAAGATGTTAAACTTTTTTGTTTGGCTAACTAATTCATTGATTGCTCACCTCGACTGTGATGAAGTTCGAGCGCATCAACAACGTCATCACTGCCAGCCAAGGCACATTCCACAGGCTGGCCGTGATGCTAACAATGGAAATTTGAAAGAAAGTATGAAATTTGCCCTCCATTGCGGTGCTTAGTAGATAGAGAGGTCCAGTTGGAGCCATTAACAGAATAAGTGGCACAATGGGAAGTATGAGGAGTCCAAAGCAATTGTTAAGTTCACCCGTTATAAGACTTAATAAACGCTGTCGCTCAACCAGAACACGCCTACAATTAGTGCTAGAATCATTTGCATCTAGCTTCTGATTGTAATAGGCGAGGCCAGCGGCAATGATTCTTTGCAAGCAGACGAAGAACACAACCAGGAGACTCATGGACAGAAAGCCATAAGTATAGATTGCGACATAAACTAATATGGCAACTTGCTCCAAGCCCGTCTGCGCATATCCATTGGCATAGTTGAAGAAGCTGACAACAAAAAAGGACACTATACGTGATGAAGATACGCATAAAGTATCGATCAGTTCGTTCACTTGAGCAGAGTCTGTTAAGTTTCAGCAGCGTTTCCACTAGTAATATGTGACGACGTCTTCGCCAATAGAGGCAGATGTGAAGCAGACAAAGCACCACACAAAATCGTAACAGATTCATGCGCTCATAGAAATTGCCAGTCTTCGTGTAAACATTCATGAACAACTCGTCCGGATTGAAATATGCATACGAGAAACACCCGAGTATTCCGGCTAGTATGCTGAGCGTATAGATCAGCGCATAAGTCTCACTGTTTGCTGATATCTGAAGCAGACACTTTTCCTCATCGAGGCGAGCACATATCATTCCCAGTGCATATAGAAAGCGGAGATACAAACGCATGTCCCGACACGGTGACATGTTGACAGTGACTGTCCAACTGAGACGGACGAACCCATCAGCTAAGTGTATTTGTGGTTGATCGGAGATACATTTCATAAATGCATTAAAGTAATTAATTGGATAATACGCAGCATTGCGTTGACGTTGCTATAATGCTAAGCAGAATTCAGTTGGGGCATTAAAATTTCAGTATTATTGTATTGTGCACTTAACCATTAATAAATGATTTAAATGGAACTATTTCTGAAAGAGTTCTGTGAAAAATAAAAGCTCAGACGGCATATCATAGTAACTGTTTCATTTTGTGGCTGTTGATATACCTTGTGCCGACAAGAAATTACGACTAGACTATCATAAATGTAAATGTGATCATATACAAAATCTAACGTATATGTATATACAAAATAGTAGAATTTCTTTAGGATATTTTTAATGCATCAGTATGCCGTTATACTACATATAATATTTTTCGATATATTCGCCGTCGAACTCTCATATTTTTATTAAAATGGGATAGCTGGTCTCCCAAATATTTATTATTTCAACACGCAACATTCACATATCTGAATAGATACGCACCTCGATCCGAACCATATCCCTTTGAAATATCGTGCCCATTGCGAACAACCAAGGTAGGTTCCAGAGCATAGTTGCAAATAGCATGCGAATAAGAAAATATTTATCCTTACGATTGCTATCCATCTCGAAGACAATCGTAACCATAAAGAATGTAGCCGATGGAGCCGATAATAGGACAAATGCCGTAATTAAAACCATGACTAGACCGAAGGCAGAGTTCAGTTGTTCATGGCAAACGATGAGCATTTGATTGCGATGCCACAAATTCAATCGCCACATTGTTGTCATTGTGGTTTTTACTGTTGTTATTGTTGTTGCTGCTTCCCGCAAGTCGCGAATATAAAGGTGCAAAAGGGCAGCCAAGACCTGTGACAGGCAGCTGTATAGAACTATGATAAGCCCTATCAGCACATAGCTATAGGTGAAAACGGCGCATAAGAGCAGCCTGGGCAGTAGCTCAATATTGTAAATAAAAGCCCGTATGTATATTCCGAGGCAGATCACCGACATGCTCGCCTGAATGCAAAAGCGTCGAAAGAATTGCTTGGCATAACAATTGTGCAGATCCTTGTGATTGTGGTGAATTAGCAATGCGAGTAGAGCCAGAAAACAGCGACGTTTAAGGAAGAATGCAAGATAAATCATGGATATGACCAGGCAAGCAAAGCAATAATTGATAATAAAATATGAATTGCCCACTAGATTATATACTGGCATCATAAATCCTTCGGGCACCATCACTAAATATGCGATTGCGAACCACGATCCAACTTGAGCTACAATAAACGCAATCAGTCCTTGTAGTTCGTTATGTTGCCTCATAGATATCATGGGAATGTTCTCAGTTTTGAGTGTAACACACAGTAAACCCAAGCACTTTAAACTTATTAGGTAAACTCGTAGCTCAGCTCCGTAAAACATGACTGAGAAGCAACGACTGACTAGCAGAGCAGTAATGAATTCTTGTGTAATGCCTACTTTAATCAATTACAAATTACATATGGGTCGGAGAGTGAAACTACTCGTAAAAGCAATTAAAGCAATTGGCTTTGACAGTACACTTAAATGATAGGCCCACGAATACCTAAATTCCCAAACCCCAAGGAAACCTATATAAAGTAGAGCTACGAATTGTTTAAATACTCTTGAAAATAAGTAATAAGAAGCCTGGGATAATAATAGTAAATTCGCGATTTTATGGAATCAAAATACTTCTATGTGTAATATGTGAAATAAACAACGAATTAGATAGTTAGTGAAGAGAATTGAGTTAATGGAGGATAAAATTTAGTTTACTTATTTAACTCATTACTTAAATAAAAGTAAAAGAAAAATAAATTAAAAGTTTGGCGAATCACATAAAAGACGCATAATCTGCATCAGCATCAGTAAAAACACTATGAACAGTTTGGCTATGCTTAGTAGTTTAATTCAGTAAAGGGTGTATTTTAGTCAAGATGACTTCAGCTTTCTAATTTGTTTCTCTTCATACGATCAGCAATCATTTTAAAATTGTACTCTATCAGATGTGTGTAATTGTAGTAATTTGAACATACCTGTAAGCGAACAGAGTTGCTCACTATAGCTGTCGCTGAGGTTAAAAACGTAGGTGAAAGCCATATTAGGGTTAAAAATACATCCTGCATTGGCGTGGTCTTTGTTTTACTGACTGTTAGCATGTAAATGATGCTAGTTGCATCAAGCGAGGAGAAGAGCAGGCACAGGTAAATATTAAAGCCATAGACGACACTGATCTGATCGCTGCACAGAACCAGCAGTCGATCGTGAAGATCGAGGCAAGCGCGCAGTCGAAGAATATCGCTGCAACTACGCTTGGGCAGTTGCAACTGTCGAACGAGATTCTTTAGTTGCCCCTGATTCCAGCGAAGCACATGACGCACCAGATGAATGAGGCACACATAGGTGCCGAGTACGAAGCTGCTGATGATGGCGCGCAAAGGAAAACCGAGTGTACTGAACTTGAACAACATCGTAGTCCTTGTCAGCCAATGTAGCATGACGGCCCTTAGAAAGTTGACCACGTACATGGTGTTCATGAAAATGAGAATCCACATAAGATATTTGGGCAGCTTTAGGCGAACTCCCGTCAAGTATTTGCGCCTGTACAACTCCAGTTGGCGAACAATGCGCACATTGGAGCCCTGAAGCCAAATGAGCCAGGCATTCTGCACAAACTGTATAACGAGGGCAGAGAAGAGGACGAGGCGTTCAAAATGATTTCCAGTGGCGGTCATTTCACGCTTGAAGCACATTGTCCAAAAGTAAATGAGAATTATCATGCAACCGATGAGATACAATTGCAGTCCTAAGTGCACCACATAGCAGATGAGGCTGCGACGCAACCGAAACCGATCACTGTTCGGATTGTAATGGATGCAGAATATGCCCAGATAACGGCAGATGCAATAGAATGGATAGAGTTCACTTTGCTGATACTTGATCATTGTACAGCTTCGATAATCACCAATTAGATACTGATAGCTGCTTTACCGAAGACATTAGTTTTTATGGAACCCAGATACATTAGTCGAGTTCCATTACTATGTACTTATTATTAAGTAGGACGTTAAGAAAACATTTCACACTTGAGGAATTAAATAAATAAGCGGAGAATATACGACTAATATAGTTAACTTACCTGCTTGGTCACCTCGTTGCTATTCAGTGGCAGTATCATATAGAAGCAGGTGGGGAACATCCAAGTGATGACCCTCGCCACCTCGGAATATGAGAAACGGTCTTCTAACGCTGATAAGTAGGCAATGCATGTTGCCTTCAGCACATAGTAAAGAAACGGGAATATCAAAGCTGCGCCATAGACTTGAACCATTTCTTCCTGGCACAACGATATCAGCTCATCATGGATGCTGAGGCAATCATTCAATATGCCGGGAGTTATTACTGCATCACTTTTCAGTTTTTCCAAGCTATTTGCCTGAGCTTCAAGCAATTTGCGCATAACATGCACCAATGATGTGTAGCATGTTATAATATAGTTTTTGCGCACAAATTGCAATACAAGTCCGATGTAGGAGAACAAATGTGCTGCTTGCTGACTCAAATGCCAGGTGCCAATCACATAGTTAACGACAAGATATAAATACATTAAGCATATGATAATCCATATCCGATTTAGCCATCGTGGCCAACTCAATGCCTTTAGGTCAACTTTTAGGCGAACAGACAATAGACTTAAGCGGTCCAAAAGATGCTGATGGATTTCTTGCGTCATCAGAAGCCATACATTGAAAAGCAATCCACTTATCGGAGATATCACGTCCACTAAATGAAAAAACAATTTACCCGTCGATGACTCAACGCCCAAGTAATCCACGCTCAACTGAATGAGCAATTGAAAAAGTTCGGCGATTATCAAACATAGCATCAGCAATTGTGTGGCGACTGTCGACCATGTTCTATGCACCACATAACGTTGCAAGTTTTTTGAGTACTGCAAATCTGTCAGACCCAAATAACGTTGGTATTGCAAAAACGTTAGCATAATTTACGTCTGCTATGCCACAAGTTTCCCCGAGTACTGAACTCCCTTGTTGTTGTTTGACTATACTGCCCGATATCAAATTATCTATATGCATAGGAAATGAGTGCGTCTGATGATGATATGCCAATCAATTTAACCCACAAGTGGTCTTCAGCAATTAAGTTGTCCTAGCTGGATCTCAACAAGGACTCTCGCCTTGAAAATACTCAATCACTTAGACCATATATAGTAACACAATTAACATATTTAATATACATATGTAGACTCACCTTTGTAATTAAATCATTGTCCATTAATGGCATTGTCACATACACAATGATCATGAACATCCATGTGACTATGCTGCACCCTTCTGTATAGGTGAAACGATTATCTGAGGTCGCCAGATAAGTGACATATACGGAATTTTGTCCAAGATATAAAAACATCAGCAGCATTGCACCGCCAAAGGAATCTAAGAGTTCCTCGACACAAAGCAATAACAGTTTGTCATGAATTTCCAAATTGTTTGCCAAGCTCTCCACGGATATAGATGCAGTTGATAGTGCGAATTGAAGTTCATCCTGTTGCTTTTGCAAGAGACTCAACACTATGCTCACCAAGGACGAGTAGCAGGTGATTACAAAATTGGTGCGCAATAGATTAACCAAGAGGCACATAAGGTAGACAGACTGTTCAACGTGTGGGCAATAATTCCAATATTGGATAATCCCCATGACAACGTTGAGTGTATATACAATGCAACTTATCACCCAAATGCGATAAAGGCAAATCGGACGTGGTAGCGTTAAAGTATCCAGTTTAAGGTTCATTGCCAAAAGTGAGAGTTTTTGGAGTAGATTGCTTTGGGATTTTTGGAAAATAAATAACCAAGTATTAACCAACAACTGAGTGATTGGGGCTTCTAAGATAATTATATAATAGAATGCATATCCCTCCTTAGACTCCATATCCACATTGTAGATGCATTTACCAGTTAGTGTGGAGTATAGAGATTGAACCATGACATACAGAATTATTAATTTCATGACAAAAGTTCCCACACTTGGGTTTAAAACATATCCTTGACGGTCGCGGGAATAGTCGATATCGTTCAGTCCAAAATAACGCTGATAATGGACAAATGAACACAATTTTTGATGTTTCTGTTCCATCACCATATTGTCCCGACAAATTGTTGCGTTTTGCTAAACTTTACACTCTTAACTGAAAGTCGAAAAATTCTGTAATGAACGTAATGAGCTTGAATCCGATAAAATGAATGCAACAAAAACACTTTAGACTAATTGAAATTGTGTTGAAGGTTACACTCATCAATTCAAGTTCGTGTTCAATTAATTATAATTGCATTCATGCTAGTTATACACACTGTAAATATATTATATCTAAATTCTATAAGGAGACAGCAATAGTTGCCTATAGTTATTTCCACAGAGACTAAAGCCATTATTTCATTTGCTTGAGAAAGGTAGTAAGTAGTCTTTTCTAACTCATTTTTATAAAACAAAATGTTGCAAATAGAAGTTTTTTTGTCTGTTAATTTGTATTTATATTTTTGTATGAAACAAGCAAGAAAAACCTAGTCGAGTCTGCTACCCATACCCATATAGTACTCAAAATATAGTATACCATAGAGTACCAAAATTTGAACCAAAGCAATTAATATCAGACTGCAAAAGTAAATTTCTTTTAAAAATTTTATCTGAACGCAACTAAATCAAACACTGTAGTTATGATTTAATTTACCATCGTGTACCATTTAGATAGCTTATTTTAGGAATTTTTTCAATGTGCGGCGGTGAAAGTGGGCGTGTCAAAAATCTAAGGCAAACTCCATAAATCATATAACATATCTATCTATATCTTATAGTATCTCAAATCTAGGTGTTTTTACGGACGGACAGACAGATGGACTAATAGAGTTGAATCGTTTTGGCCGCTGACGATGATTAGAAATATGACTCAATGGGGTCGCACTCCTTCTGCCTGTTACATACATACATTTGCTGGATGTTAAATTATAATACCGTTTTAACATATAAACACACCAAAAAAAAAGCGTTGCTCGAAAATTGTCTCCTTGCAGCGCATAAATATTCGCAATGGAAAATTTCATTATACATATATTATTTAAGTCAGTTTTCATACGAAATTGAAATGAATTAGAAAATTATCTTAGATTTCCTAGTTTGATAATTGTAATACACGTCTAATTCACTGAGTTATGCAACTCTGGTGCTTTAATATTTCCCACATTTTTATCTTATCGGGTATGCCAATTGAAACTAAATGTGTTACATATTTTGTGACCTTAAATGAAAATGATCATTTGCAATAAACAATTGTTGAAATATATTGTGAAAGATCCTCGGCGAAACTTACCTGTTCACCCAAGTTATTGATTATCATTGGCATAGAAAGGTACGAACACAAAGGTATGGCCCAGAGAAACACATGTATAACTTCCCAAATTGAGAAGCGCTCTTCCAAAGTAGAAACATAAAGTATACAAACAGCATCAGGAATATTAAAAATCATAAGAAATACAAATGAGGTTCCAAAGACCTCCACCATCTCCTGTTGGCATACCAATAACAGCTCATCGAAAAGCCGCAAACTCTGAGCCAATTTTGCTTCTGATCTGCTTTCCATTACTATATCCTTTAATTGTTTCGCATGTGCTTTCATCAGCACAATAATCACGTGCACTAAGCTGGTGTAACAAGTTACAATGAAATTGGAACGTATCAGAAGGATAAAGAAACATAGAAATAAAATCACGAAAAAATCATTTCGTTTCGGATTCCAGTAGAATTGGGCGAAAATTGCAATTGTAATGGCGTAGTATAAACACATTCCCATCCAGAGATGATATAGACTCTGTGGGCGTGGCAGCTTCAATGTATCCACTTCAAGACGTCTGGCGATATCGGATAATATTTGCAGAAGAATCTGCTGTGTTTGTTGTTGATAGCGAAGCCAGAAATTGACTAATATCTGGCTGCACGGCATAGATAGAACAACCAATTCATGAAACAAGTTTCCCGATTGTGACAGCATGTCAACATAGGAAATTCTCCTGTCGGCGAACACTAAACTAAGCGCTACGAAAAAGATGACGTGCATAATTAACTGAATGCCATAAGAACACCAACTGGGATGGATCACATATCCTTTCGTAATCTTTGAGTAGTCGATATCGTTGAGTCCAATATAGCGCTGATAATGTATAAATTTTAAAATTTTTCCTTGTTCTTCTCCCATTTTTTTGAACCGAACGCGAGTGTTTTCTTCGAATTAGCCCGAGCAACTAAATATACTATCCATTCGAAAAGAGCTTAGTGAATAAATTAATTATAGGTGACTGCTAGTAAAATCGATTGGCAATTTAGTTAATTTGATGTCCAATATATATTTGTTAAATTTCAGGAATAAAGTAAAACTATTTGTGCGAGTGTAATAGATTACGACTTGAGGAACTTTAAAATGATTCAATATTAACTACTTTATACAGTTGACTGATAGCTTATCAGCTGCAATCAATTGAAAGGCAATTACTTAATAAGTTCTATATCAACGACAGAAGGCGTGTGCTATAATGTAATAGGTACATTTAGCTATCTTATTACGTATAAAAGTGTTTACAATTTTAGTTCATATAATTAAAGTAAATTATGAAAGTTTATTCATTGAATTACTTTTATTTTTGAATTGCAGAAAAGTGAATTGGACTTTTTGGAATGGTCACCACTGAACGATAGAAACTTGATGCCAGACGACTGGACAACAGATACACTGTTCTCGGCAATAAATGGACCTTTTCCCTTTCCCGATTCTCGAGAAATTGGTAAGTAAAAAATACAGTTACATCAGTAAAGAACTAATATGATTTTTTTCTATATTTGTATAGCGCGAGGAGCTGGCATTGCGGATTTTATACAGCCAAGTCTAGGACCGCTGCAACCGAATTTAGATGACATCGACATTACGTTCTCAGGTATTTTAATCACTATCATCCACTGTTTAATTAGAAAACTGAATATAATGTTGGTTCAATTGCACAGATTTGCTCACCACGAACTCTTCACGCTTGCCACCCGTGCCCGAGGAGGGCACCGATGCAGATATGCTTAAGAACGATGATTATTGCCTGCCAGCTATTGTTGGCGCCCCACACACATTGTACAGCCACGACAGTATGATGACTGTGGATACGAATATGCTGGAGCTCAATACACCCATCAGTAACATGCCCTTTACCGATATCGAGCAACAGTTTGCGGCTGCCCGACAAGTTCAGCAATCGGCCAATGAAGCTCAACAGCAACAACAGCAATTACTGGGCGAGAATACCACAGGGCGTGGCCATGTGACGAAGCACTTTGGTGCCATCAGCAGCAGTGCCAGCGATAGTTTCTCGATTAAGAGCGTCATCAATGGGCGCATTGCCAAGAATACGCAGAGGCCTTTCCGACGCGAACCTCATAACTATGATAAGGCTCAACCGACGCCGCATCAGACGAACATATATCAGCAGATGCTTGCCGATCAGCAAAAGAATCAACAACAGCATATGATCGGTGGCGCGGTGTTGCAATCATTTCAACCGGCTCAGCAGCAACAATTGCAACAGCAACAGCAGCAGCAACAACAACAACAGCAGCAGCAAACACGTCTGCATTTTCCCACACAGCAGGTGCAAAGTTCTTATAATACGCAGAGTTTTCTCAGCAGCTATGCCGATAGCTATCAGCAGCAGCAGCAGCAGTTGTCCACGCAGCAGCAACAACAACAACAGCAGCAGCAACAGCATAATGTCAAAGTTGAGCCACACAATACAGATATGTTATCGTTATTAAATGACACCAGCTACAACTCAATCAGCTACAAGCCGTATCCTCAGTTTAAGAAATCTGCATCAACGGGTGCATTTATCAATATGCCACGCGTATCACCGCAGCAGCAGCAGCAGCAAGCGCAACAACAACAGAGTTATCTACAGCAAGATCAACAGCAGCAGCAGCTCCAGATGCAGCAATCTCTACCCCTTGGAATATCCTTGAGCACACAGCAAATCTTACAACTGACGCGCCAACAGTCAACCAACTCACAGCAACAACAACAGCAGCAGCAACAACAACAGCAACATGTGCAGCTGCAGCAGCAGACTGTGGCAAGTCTGCTGTTACCACAGCAGCAGCAACAACAACAACAACAGCAGCAACAGCAACCAGCAGTCAGTGTTGCTCCATGGGCAACGCCCAATACAACCATATTGCCCAAGGAAATGCATCGATCAAACAGTCTGCCGCTTAACGTGTCGCTACCCAAGCTCATTCATCACGAGCAGCAACAGTTTGCCGTGCCCAAATACCATGCAAAGGGCAAGTCCAGAGTGCGCAGCAACTCGATGCACCAACAGCACACGGTGGTTGCAGCAGGCGGCGGTTCGCCAATCAACAATGGTCATGGCAGCGTCAGCAACAGCACCGGTAACCTGCTGGTTGCACAGCAAATGCATCAGGCAACTAGCGATCCCATGCTCAACAGCACACTAGCTCAATTGCTAACAAAGAGTGAGTACAAATGTCCAAAGTTTCGTGTTATATGATTTAGTGAATTGTTTTGAGGGGCATGAATTCAATGTAAATAAGTAAGAAAGCTACTGTCGAGAGTGCTCGACTCTGAGATACACGCTACCCATTTTCAATAAAACCGTATTTCACCAAAATATGCCACAAAAATATTAAAATATACCGAGGGCTATATTTGCTATATCGATATTGTACTAAACTCAAAATATACTGTACAAAAAGACACAGACTTAGTAGGTTAAGTAGGCGTATTTTGCAAATATTTCTTTAATAACTTCTATAACACTTTTATTTGATTCCAGTCAAATATTCAAGAATCATAAATACTGTAGTTATTATTACGCTTGGTAATATAAATTTTCCGATTTGCAGGGGCTACCCTTTCTGTAGCGAGTATAAAAATATAAAAAACAATAGGTATAACAAAAAAAGCGTATTTGACTTATATATAAAAAAACTAAATCAAATACATTTCAATAAGATTGTTGTGTAAATTGGCAAAATAGATAGAACATAACATATTTCAATCATTTAATTACTAGCTAGATATTTTTTATAACGAAGTCTAGAAATTAATTTTTTCCATTATATTGACCTTAGCTAATGATTAGTCATAGCAATTAGTCTGATTTCTAAAGTAGTGGTCGGATTATTCTGAAACTTTAACAGCAATCATTTAAATGATTGCAAATTTAGCAATGACAAGAGTTTGGGGCTACACGCATCGGAAGTGTGTCAGACCACAACTTATCATTTTATAGTTGTTTCAAATCATTATTCATTAATGTTAATTGCTTTGTCTCGCTGACGATTTGAATTTTTGTAGCAAGCAATTCACATAAAATCGAGGACATTCACACCAATAAATGATATTATAGAAACATTTAAGTGCAAATATCAAGTATTCTAATTGATTTGTACTTTCTTTATAGGTACACGCCTGCAGGCAGCTGTGGCAAATAAAACGCAGCCAAGTACCTCCACCAATGCCATAGCCAGCAGCCATAGCAGCAGCAATGTATCGCAGTCGGTTTACGTCAGCAATGCTGCCACATCGCCGCTGTCTGTGCCGGTGCCGGCGCAGCAACATTCACCAAAGAAGACCGCCTCATTGCCCGTGACCATTGCTACACCCTCGCTGCACAGTCCGCCCGGCAGTAAGATGCTTAGTTTTAGTCAGGGCACGACAGCGAACATGGGCAGCAGCCTCAGTCTGTCGCCAGACTCACCGTTCCACGACTCTCAGGATTCACCTTTGTCGCCAACGACCAGCCTCAAGTATCAGCCACGGGACACTCAACGGCGTGCCGGGCACATTCATGCGGAACAGAAGCGACGATATAATATCAAAAATGGATTCGATACGCTGCACTCGCTTATACCGCAGCTGCAGCAGAATCCAAATGCCAAGCTAAGCAAGGCGGCAATGTTGCAAAAGGGTGCCGATCACATCAAACAATTGCGTCAGGAGCGCAATGTGCTCAAGGATAAGATCGAGGCACTGCGCATGGAACGAGATGCACTCAACAACTCCCTCACGTAAGTATATTCAGATTATTGTGTACTTGTAGTGCCACTTAACTTTAGCATCAACATCTACACAGGCATCTGCATTCGATCCTACCCGCAAATGGCGCTCCGGTGACACGCCAGGGAACAGAGCACGTGCGTCAATTGTATGAGGTCTACGTACGTTACAATACAATGAACGATTGGAAGTTTTGGATTGTAAGTGATCAAGTGAAATGAATCCATCTCAATAAGCTCACTAATTAATTTTAAATTTACAGCTCGGTTTAATATTGGAGCCCTTGCTGGCCTCATACACCTCGACAGTGTCCAGCGCCAGCTTAGATGAGCTGCGTCGCACCGCTTTCCTATGGGTTGATCAGCATTGTTCGCTTATTGATTTGCGACCCGGTTAGTTAAACATTTCTTATCTTCTCTTCTCCAACAAGAACTAATTTGATTTATGTTTATTTTGCAGCTGTTACGAACAAATTAAAGTACCTATCCATGCACACGGATATCGTATCGGAGCCACCGAGCACATTGCAGGAGGAGGTGAACAAGGCTGTACAGAATACCAACGGTCAGCATCCCAATCTGCATGGCTCCTAACCTATCTTGCTGCTCGTGATATGAATTTATTTCAACAATTTTCAAATACCATTGCTACAATTTGTCAACAATTTGGTCAATGTCAAACCGTTCGCCTTGCTGTCTGGCCATAGCTCAGCAGTAAAAAGAATTGTACAAATCGCCTTTTAGGCTAAAATTTATTATATATTTTGCAACGGATGCAATTGATTAATGTCTAACGCTAAACGCTCTAAAAGCCGACAGCTGTGAGCCCTCAGCAGCTCCCGCTGCAGTTGAAGTAGCGCAATGCAGCAAATAGTGCCTACAATCTTTGACTTAAGTGTAAAATAAACAAGCGATTTTACAATTTTTTCATACACTTTGTCTATTTTATTAATCAACGCTAACTAATAGTTTGAACTATTGAATGGAGTGGTTTTTCCTCAAGTGAAACACATGAATTTCTTCAAGATTACGGACAACTGGGAATTATTTTAAGCGTCATTCATATTTTTAGATATTGACGAGATTCATAACTGAACTGAGTCGCCTTGATAACAGAAGTATCGTAGAATATTATAATCTTGAGGTACTTAAAGTCATTTTCAGTTTTTCCAATTAATAAGCAAACAATTTGATATTTTATTTATAGAAATAAAGTAAAAATGTGACTCACCTCTTCCTCTAAGTTAATTAGCAAAGGCAAACTCACATAAATAGTGAGCGGCAGCATCCATCTAATAAGAAGCAGCAAGTCCTTATAGCACAATGTATCTTTAGGTAGAGCCATGTAACCAATTTGCACAGCATCAACAATTAAGTTGAAATATATAAACAGTAAAGGGATACCATAAATTTGCACCATCCCATCCTGGCAAATCGAGTGTAGTTCATCAATAATGTAGAGTCTCTTCCCCAGCTCATGGAGGGACAAAGAGCCACATTGAAGATGGTATTTAATTCGAGCTCTTTGTGCTTGCATCAAATGATTTATAGCATAAGCTAAGGCACTATAGCAGCTAATTATATAAAATTCATAATTCTCACGTATTAAATAGTTGAAAAACAAAATTAAATACTTCAATTTGAACTGAATATCGTAAATTGCCAAAACTGCAGTATCAAATATTGCAGAAGATGACCCAAAGTCGAAAAAGCCAACGCGAAAACCGTGTATTCAGGCTGCAAATACGCATTTCTCGTGCGGCATTGGATATTTGGCGTAGCAGGATAACTTGGGAGTTCTGATAAATATATAGCCATAGGATAGCAATCAATTGGCTAAAGCAGCTTACCAAGATCTCTAAGTAATTCATGGCATTAATGGTTATTAAAATAGCATGTTGATGATCATGAAACCACAGATGCGGTACGCACATTATACCGGAAACAAGAATTCCAATTAGTAGAAAACGTACGAAGTAGCACGTCCAAGACTGCTTAAGTACGTAACATTCCTTATAATCTGAATAACCCAGATCTGAAATTCCCAAGTAACGTTGATATAGCACAAAACTAAAGAGTCGCATTTTTCTAGAGTGGCACGCGCGTGAGCTGATGAAACACTTACTCACAACTGACTTCATACTGAGGGAAAGAACAATAAATAACAATATGGTATACTATATTTTGGGAACACGAGTATAATAACTTTGTGGGGTAGGACATTTGCAATTGGCACAGTTTGTACTGAAATTTGTATAACCTTTTTTGATTAATTAGAACCTTGTAATGATTGGGAAGCAGAAGGTTTTAATTTCTTTAAAAGTAGTATACAAAATTAATGTTACGACACATTGAGTGTAGCTTAATTATTGTTTTCTTTAACCCTAAGAAAAGGTTAGAGCATATTTCACAGCCGATCACTTCTCGTACTAGTTTTCACTTCCATTGAATTAATATTTAATTTTTCATATTGAATGGATTAACTAAACTACCAATGTGGGGAAATCGAAATACTTGTTGCCATTGAAATAGTCAGGAATTAATAATTAATCCCCACTGTGTGCCAGACCTAACAGTCCCTCAATAAATAACTTTAAGCTAATGCGTTGGCCATAGAAATTCTATTAAGTTAAATGTGAGTAAGACCAAAGAATAATAATACTGCTTAAATTATCTAATATGTTTTACACATATTATTCTAAAATTCAATTTAATGAACTGAGCGAAAAAAGCAAAATGCTCTTACATTAATATAATAAAGATATAAGGATTACGTACCTCGTCGCCAAGTTGACTACATGAAAATGGTAAAGCCGCATAAAAACCATTTGTTAATACCCAGGGAAATGGTCTTATAGATAAATGCTGCGATAGGTAGTACAAACTCGACGGAAGGGCAAGTGTGGAAAATATCAGGTGTAATATGATTAGAGGTCCATAGATGATGTTTACATGCTGCTCGGCAAGAGACATAATCTCGTCATGCACTTTAATGTTACGCAATACAATCTTCTTTAATTGTTTTAATGGTTGTTTTTCCTTTATTGCTGTTTCAAGCTTTAGCCTATATTTGTGCAAAATCTGTGCCATGACAGTGATCAATGCGGCATAGAACGTCATCAAATAGTTGCAGTAGTAGGTATGCAATATGGAACTCGAAAATAGTCGGATATAGGAAAGATCCGTAAAAATGAGAGATCCATATTGAAATAGTGTATTCAGAGGGTACATTAAACAAAAGCTTAGCCAGCACCACAACATCCAACGGGGCACTTTAAGTTCATCACAATCCTTCGACAATCTCTGAAGGCGTCGCATAAGATTCAGTTGACGTCGGTGCTGCATCAGCGACCATAGAAGTTGAATCATCAAGGATATCGATTCACTGGCGTAGGCCATATGTATGAAGACATCGACCACAATGAAGGTAGTTAAGTCGAACATAATTTCCCATTCCTTTATCGAGTAGTAAGCACACCAGAATAACACAGTTTGCAGCACACTGTACTTGATGTAGAACTTCATACTTTGCCTAAGTCGATAACACTTTCGGTTTGAATCGTAGATAATTCTTGTATACAGCATTCCGTACAGGAATTCCAAGTAAATTTGCAGCGTTTCTTCCATTCTAAGGCTTCTAAACTGGCACTGACAATACACAAGAATAAAGTATTGTCTATGTCATAAAATTAAAAAAAATGTGGTTGAATACTCCGTTTCAACTGTGGGATCAGAAAAAGTGTATACTTTAATTACACAACTGAACTTATCACCTAAGTTTATTAATAAATGTGAGTTCTTAAAGATTTTATTTTTAATTAAGTTACAAAAATACATTTTATTTATGATTTGCTAACATAATAGACGATTTTTATACCTTTATCATCTTAAAAGACTCTTTTAGGGTATTGGTGATTCATCATTACATGAATCTTTTTATACTAATTTAATGAATTCCTAACTTCTGCTGGCGATTTTCAACGTTTATAAGTCAATTACATACCTAAGTCTCTTAGGAATTAATTTGTATGCAATTAAACCAACCAGCACTGAAAATTTTCTGAATATTACTTTAATTTGTTAAAGTGTACATGATAAGAGACTGCAAGTGATTAAAAATGATATGCTCAATGCCTTTTTTTGAGAAACGCAGTTCATTTTTCCAAATTAGTGGAACATGGCTAGATCGTCTCGGCTGTTGGCGCTGATCAAGAATATACTATATATAGTATATACTTTATATGGTCGGAGATGCCTCCCTCTACCTGATACATACATTTCCTGTCGGCACAAAGTAGCGGGTCTAAATATCAGATTCTGGTAGTTTATGAATCCTTTTTAAAATTCTCAACAATAACTTTTAAGAAGACAAAAAAAGTTCTTAGAAGTACGCACAGAAAGGGACACTTCTGATCGTACCCTAAAAACTGTAAAAAAAACTACCTGCGGATGTCAAGGATGTTATCTAAAAAATGTAAAAATTGCGTGCGCTGTCAAGGATATGAAACCGTATAATAGCACAAGCGACAAAATGGCGTCATGGCAGG
Source organism: Drosophila sulfurigaster albostrigata (assembly GCF_023558435.1). Taxonomy (NCBI): domain Eukaryota; kingdom Metazoa; phylum Arthropoda; class Insecta; order Diptera; family Drosophilidae; genus Drosophila; species Drosophila sulfurigaster. The sequence continues at coordinate 7,963,231 of NC_084881.1, forward strand.
TAGATGTAAACCTAGATAATTTTAAGATAATATTACTTTAAAAATAAATTAACTGAGGCTCTGGGATCAGTCTGATTTTGAAATCCATCTAGTGCAGATCGTTTCTGTTTTCAAAGCCCTCAAAAGTTAAAAAATAAGAAAAACACATAAACCATTTATTATCATGCAAAACCAAAGTTATTGCAATCTCTGTAATGTTGTGTTGTCCTCAAAAGGAATGGGATACCATCATCATTTGCGTTCAGAGCAGCATAAGATGAGAGTAATAGAACCGATTAATAGCCGGTTAAAGAAGATTTCGGCAGCATTTACTGGCCGCTTACTTCGATATAAGTATTTAAATGAGTGGACTGGAGTAAAAATGCCACCAGAGTTCTTAAATGAAGCAGGCGAAGCTTACGTTCCTCATTTATCAAATGTATTGAATAGTTATATGTCGGCCAAAGTCAATTTTGAATTGTTTGCTCAGTATACACTTTTGAAGGACGAAGTGGAATACACGGATATTAAATCATTTCAATCAAATATGACAATTGAAACCATGTGCTGCAACTTACAACAATCATTTAAAGAACATGCAGAAACAATAATTACCAAAATTGATGAGTTTCAGGAGAGTGATAGTGGTTGGCGGCTAAATTGGATTCTTCGTTTGGAAATGAATTTTAATAAGTACATGCCAATAAGAGGTGCAGCATTTATTGAATTACCATATAAGCTTAGGCACAAGAAAGCAGTTATCAATGTGCAGAACAAAGATGTATTCTGTTTTAAGTGGACTGTTATTGCTGCTTTATCGAGGAAGCGAATGCCTTATAGATGTTCATCATACAATGTACGAATTTTTGATGATTTTATCAAAATAAACGATGAAATAACACTAAATTTTAGTGGCTTAACATTTCCATTAAGTCCTCGAGACATTCAAATGTTTTTGGATTTGAATCCGATAATAAGCATTACGCTTTTCGGGTACGACTCAGAGAATGAAAACGTGTTTGGACCCATTTTTTTATACAAACGAAATAAAGGACCATCACATAAATATGTTGTTGGTGGAGGACGAGAACAAATATCATTATACATGGATCCATAAATTGTCAGCGTAAGTTCTGTGCATTTTTATTTTCTGTGCATGATTTTAAAATTAAGTGCATTTTTTATTTCTAGTTTATTTGCATCACAAACTGGGAGATGTAGGCATAAGAAATGGTATTGTGACATATGTCTCAACTTTAAAATGAGTGAACAGGACTTCTTGAAGCACAAGGAGATGTGCAATGGAAAAGTTTGTACGTTGCCCAATCCTCTGAATGCGTTGTTAAAGTTTAACAACTTTCAAAAAAACATTACCAGTGCCGTTTGTAGCTTATGCAGATTTTCTTGAACTAAGAAATTCAGAATTAAATTCGAAATTCCCAATGTGCAATGGAAATATACCACAAGCATATGCATACTATATAAAGTGTGAATATGATAATAGTTTAGATAAGTTTGTTGTTCAAACGAGAAGTAATGGTATAAATTTTCTTATGAGTCTGATTCATGATTTAACAAATATTTATATTAAGTATATAAGCAGGAAAGAATCCCCAATTATGAGTTCAGAAGAAGAGGAGAAGTTTCAGCAATCAATTACTTGCCATATTTGTGAAGGAGCTTTGGATTTACATAAGATTAGGGATCATTGCAATATGACAGGTAAATACAGGGGTGCTGCACATATGGCATGCAAATTAAAATATAAAATTGAACCCTTTATACCAGTATATTTGCATAATTTCTCTAAATATGATTTTAAATTACTTATTAATGATCTTGTATCCTGTTCCGGTGAAGTTAAATTACTCCCCACCAATAAGGAAGAGTACATTTCAGTTTCAAAAATAATGAAAGTTTGTTATAAAAGAGATCTGGAAATTCGTTTTCTAGACTCACATAGATTTATGCCATCCAACTTGGATACTCTTGCAAATAATCTAGATGAAGAGCAATTGATTACAGTTAAAACTCATTTCAAATGTGAATCTCAATTCAAATTGATGCGTAGAAAAGTGACATTGCCTTATCAAAATACACTAATTAATCTTGAAGATACTTCTTTACCACCAAGAGAAGCATTCAAGAGCTTGTCAAATGAAACCGAATTATCAGAAAATTCAGAAGAAAATTATACTCATGCACTTAACATTTGGAATGATTTTTCATGCACAACTCTTGAAGACTATTTAGAGTTGTATTTGAAAAGTAATGTGTTTTTATTGGTAGATGTTTTTGAATATTTTCGAAAGCTATGTCTACGAATATTTTCTCTTGATCCAGCTCATTTTTACACAATACCTAGCTTATCGTGGGAGGCAATGTTAAAGACCACCAAAATAGAATTAGATATCTTTACAGATATAGATCTACACACATTTGTTCAATCAGGTATTCGTGGAGGTTTAGTACAGTGCTGTCACCGTTATTCACTGGCTAATAATAAGTACATCTCCACATATGATCCATCTAAAGAATCTTCATTTTTAATGTATTTAGAGGCGAATAATTTGAATGATTGGGCAATGTCTCAACCTCTTCCATATGCGGGATTTGAATGGTTATTAGAAAGTGAACTTCAAAATGTTGATGTTTTAAGTAATGGTATAAATTGATTTTGAATATGGCTATATTTTTGAAGTGGATTTGGAATACCCTATTAATATTCACGATTATCATAACGATCTTCCATTTTGCCCGAGTAAAAGATTACCCGTGCAATCGGCAAAAGTTAAAAAATTAATTGCCGACTTGTGTGATAAAAAAAAATATATTATTCACTATAAAAATTTACAGCAATGTCTGAGTTATGGCTTAAAATTAAAGAAAATTCATAGGGGCGTTCGTTTCCTTCAGAAGCCATGGCTTAAAACATACATAGATCTGAACAAATCGCACAAAGCAAATGCTAAAAATAATTTTGAAAAAGATTTTTTCCAATTGTTAAATAATTCCGTGTTTGAGAAATCAATAGAAAATGTTGATGAAAGGGTTGATGTTAAATTGATTTCTGAGTGGGAATCTGCTTCAAAGGATGATGGCACTGGTCGGAAAAGAATATGTGCTAGATATTTAATTGCTAAAAGTAATTTTCATAGTTGCCAACCATTGAGTGAGAATTTTTGTGCTATACAAATGAAGAGAGTGAATATTTTATATAATAAACCCTTATATTTGGGGTTTGTTCTATTGGAATTATCAAAGTGGAAAATGTACGATTTTCACTATAATTATATGAAACCTAAATTCGGTGAAAATGTAAAATTAAATTACATCGATAACGATTCGTTTATATATACTATAAAAACCAATGATTTTTATAATAATATTCGTGGTGATTTTGATCCACCGGATTATTCTGATGAAGCTGCAGAGAAATTTAAAATTAAAGGCTTTAAAGATAAACTTAACGGAAAACCAATACTTGAGTTTGTTGGTCTTCGATCAAAAATGTTTGCGTATAAAATTGATGGAGATGATAAAAAAACAATTGAAAAATCCAATGTTCTCAAACGAAGTGCTGTGGATAAGTTAGATTTTGATAATTGTAAAAAATGTTTAATATCAGAACAAACACATTTATATAGTGATGACGATAAACGTATCATTGAAAGTAACCACTTTGATACAATAGCTCATGGACATATTTATCTAGCGCTTAATGTACATAGAGGAATGAGCGAATAGTTGCAGATATTGAGAGGTAAAAAATTTAACAATTAGAAGCTTTTTATCTTTAACTATAAATGTTTTAACATTAAGAAAATTATGAAAAGAGACCATTTTAATTAATAAAATAGATTATAAATTGACTACATTAATTTATGACATTGCTCATATAGAAAGTACATATGTATGTGCAACTAGCACTTCTTATTACGTTATTGAAAACATGAAAACAATCATTATACTCCTTTATACCCATCTAGCATCGAACAATAGTGCCATTTTATATCAACATTAAAAGTCGCTTTAATTTTAAATTTTAATAATAACATAACAATATTTGAATACAAAAAATATAAAATGTATGTGCAGATATATATTAGTGATCTAAATATTATAATATATTGAAAGTAATTGTTAATTTAAGTAAGATATACTGTATAAGCTGTATTAATAAATAAAAATGCCAAAATATCTGGTAAACCCACTTTTTTTTAAGGATGCTCAAGGATCTTAGAAACTGTAAGACATTTTATGACATTAGTTATTGATGTGCGCATATATTTTAATGCGGAATTGAGGAATTGCCTAGAAGTAAACTTAACTCCAATTTTGGAAAACAATATTTTTTTTTTTTTATTTACAATCTGTCTTAAGACAATAAGAAAATTTTATGACTAATATTTACATAACAGGAATAGCAGATTTCCAGTTAAACCTGCTATTAAATATAACATCTTGTTTACTTAAAATTTACCTATCAGGGAGATCAAGGATGTGAAATCTTTTAAGTCTTCTAACAGTTGAGCTATTGTCTAAAAGAGCTAGGGCTAAATTATTTTTATGATTGTGAAGTCTGTCTGTGTATTTTTTACTATATTTCTTAATCTCTTCTTTTATAGTTGGAATATTTAAATCTCTGTGAATATTTGCATTGGTTACATAAAATGGAGCGTTAACAATTTGTCGCAATGTTTTTGATTGGTAGCGCTGAAGTATTTCAATATTAGAATTGCTAGTTGTTCCCCAGAGCTGAATAGCGTATGTCCAAACAGGCTTCAAAATGGCTTTGTAGAGGAGAATTTTGTTTTCCAAAGTAACCGCTGGTTTTCTACTTAGTAACCAGGACATTTTCAGAGTTTTTATTTTAAGTTGTTGACATTTCGCTTTTAAGTGCGGTTTCCATGTTAGTCTGCGGTCGAGGTGCATGCCAAGATACTTCACACAGGTATCTTCTGGAATTGCTGAGCCGTATAGTGTTACATTTGGGCATCTTCCTGGTCTTAGTGCAAATGTTATTTGGACAGACTTCAGGGAATTTATTTTAATTTTCCAGCGAAGAAACCAGGCTTCAATCAGACTGAGCTCACTTTGCAACAGCTGAGATGCTTCGTCTCGAGAAGAGCTTGTTGCCAGAATGGCTGTATCGTCAGCATATGTTGCAATGGTGCAGTTGTTTGTTGCTGGCATATCTGCCGTGTATAGAGTGTAGAGGACTGGTCCCAGTACACTCCCTTGAGGAACGCCTGCGTTTATGAGAAATAGTGTTGACGTATCATTTCTCTGCTGAACGTAGAAGCATCTTTTCGACAAGTAGGATCTCAGTAATAGATAGTATGGGGCAGGTAGCCAACTCTTTATCTTGAAGAGCAATCCATTGTGCCAAACACGATCAAACGCTTGTTGAACATCGATAAACGTAGCAGTACAGTATTTTTTGTTCTCAAGTGCATATACAATTTCATTAATAACCCTGTGACATTGTTCAGTGGTGCCGTGGCCTCTTCTAAATCCGAATTGATATTCTGGAATGATGGCAAGTTCGTCCAAAATTGGCAACATCCTCTTAAGTAGTATTTTTTCAAATACTTTCGAGAATATTGTCAACAGACTAATGGGACGGTAGGATGAAAGTTCAGCTTCTGGCTTGTTTGGCTTAAGGATCATAATGATTTCTGCACATTTCCATTGACTTGGAAAATGGTCTAGCCTGAGAATAGCGTTAAATACTAGCGTGAGAAATCGTATGCATTTTAATGGTAGAGTTTTAAGAGTGATGCCGTCTATTTTATCCGGGCCTGGAGACTTTTTATTGTTTAAGCATTTAATTTCTGACACGACTTCGTCAAAGTGAATTCTTTTAATAGGCAAGCTCATTTGACAAGGTGACCCAAGAAAGTTTTCTATTTCAGCTTCAGTCATAGGATTGTCAATGTCATTTGGCTGAAACACAGAGTGCAGGTGTTGTGCAAATGCCTCAGCTTGTTCTTCGTCAGATCTACACCAGTTTCCATTGTTTTTGCGGATAATTAAGTTTCTTTTTGCTGGTCTCTTTAGATATTTAGTTGCTCTCCACAGGTTATACTCTTTGTTGCTAGAATTTGGTTCTAAATTTCTCAAATATGCAGCTAGAGATTCATTTCGTAAGTTGGACAGTAATTGTCTAAGCTCAGATGCAGCTTTGTTGTATAGTCTTTTGTCTGCAGGATAGTGAGTTTCTTGCCAACGTTTTCTCAGGTTCCTTTTGTGTTGAATCTTTTCTCGAATTTCAGTAGAAAGGTATAATTGGTTTGGTTGTTGGTTTCTGTGGGTATGATTCGTATTTATGTAGCTCGCTCTGTGAATTGTATTTGTGAAATGCTCCACAGCATAGTCTATTTCCTCTCCTGTTTTTAACGAAATGTCTAGAGTAATGGCTTCTTCAAGGTAGTTTTTAAACGCGTTAATGTCTGTGGAAGCAGAGATGACTTTATAGGGCTTGTCGAGCATATGAGCTATAGTGCTATAGGTTGCTATTATCGGAGAGTGATCTGAATTAAGATCGAAACTTTCCATTACGCGCATATGTGTTTGAGGGATACCAGAGAATGCTACGAAGTCAATCAAGTCTGGAGTTTTACGAGTATCTGTAGGCCAGTATGTAGGCTTACCAGTTGAGAGAGTTGTTATATTATTGTTTCGTATGCATTTATATAATTCGGATCCCTTTGGGTTAATTAATCTGGAGCCCCACCATGGGTGTTTGGCATTAAAGTCGCCTCCAACAATAAACTTTGTCCCCAGTCCTTGAAAGAAGTTCTTAAAATCGAGCTCTTTTAATGAATATCTTGGTGGGAGATATATTGCTGAGATTGAGACATCTGCATGCATGCATTTAATCTCAATTGTGGCAGCCTGCATAGCATTTTCTCTAGTGCTGTCCATGATTTTAAATTTCAGACCCTTCTTAACAAGAATTGCTGCGCCTCCATGAGCTCTTTCAGACGGATGATCAGCTCTTATTATGTCATATCCAACAACTCTAAAAAAGGATTTACTGGTGAAGTGTGTTTCAGAAACAAGCATGATGTCAATTGAATTTGTTTTTAAAAATAGTGATATCTCATTAACATGGTTGGAAAGCCCATTGGCGTTCCAGATTCCTAAGTTTAGACTTATTTGCATAGTTTATTGACCAGTAACATTATCATGTTAAGTAAGTTATTGGTGAGTTCAAATTGTTTTTCTAAGAGATGTTCAATTCTTTCAAGAGAGGTATTCGAAATATTATTTTCTGCAGCAACTTGGGCGTATGATTGATAGTCTTTTGGTTGTTGGGTTGACACAATAGGTGATTGAAAAATTGCAGAATCATTTTTAGTATGGTCCTTGTAATGCATCTGTTTTCGACCAGTAGCTAATTTTTTAGATATGAGCTCCTTATAAACTCTACATCCTTTGTAGCTGGCAGCATGATCTTCGTTGCAATTCGCACATTTTGCCGGTTGTTCTCTATCTTTTGGGCATAGTTCGCTGGGATGCCTGCGAGAGCATTTTACGCACCTATGAGTTTTGGAGCAGTAGGATTTTGTGTGCCCAAATTCCTGACAACGGTGGCACTGGACAATGTCTTTTACTTTGTGAGGAGGTTCTATTTTAACAATTGCGTTACCAATGTGCTTAATTTCATATATGTCCTTGTTATTTTTGTTGGGCTCAATGTCCAGGAAGAATAGATTTAGTGGCTCTTTAGTTGCACGACTTTTAATGTTATTTATGTTCCTAACAGAGTGACCTTTGGACTCCACATCTTGTTTAATTACTGCAATATCCGTGGAGAAGTGCAAATTCTTTATAACGACTCTAAATGCTCTTTCGTGTTTAAGCTGGTATGTGTGGAACTTGACAAAATCATTAGAAAGAGTTTTAACGAGGGATCTGTATTCATCAACAGACTTAACCATAACTCTCACTTGGCCATCTCGTTGAGTTTTATAAAGGAAATTTTCTTTTTTAATTTTCTTTTCGAGGTAGTCTAGCATACTTCTTATATCACTAACATCCGATAAGAATATAGGTGGCGGTCTGGCAGGTTCATCAATTTTTTCTTCAGTTGTCAAGTCCAGAGTATCAATTTCGTCTGCATTATTACCTTTTTCAGTCGATGAGCGTTCCGATAAGATAGAAAATTTATTGCTGCTAGTGCTGGGTCCGGTGTCCAGGGCAAATTTTTTCTTTAGAAGAATCGGAGAAACTTGGTTTTGTCTCTTAATTCCCTTTGGCTTAGTTTTTATTCTTTGCCAGCTCCAAGGCGATATTTCGTCTTCTTCGTCGCTCATGTTGACAACAACACCTTTGGTGCCTGTCAGCAAACACCGTTATGTTTTCGTTTTGTTTTGTGTTCGAAATTCGCGTTACTGTTTTTGATAGCTTAAGCGTAGCTTTTGCGCAGAATTCAGGTACGTCTTTACTCAGAGAGAGTTCGATCGCAAATGGAAAACAATATGTTTCGACTTTTGTACAGAAAAATAATATTTTGGCAAATGCAAGAAAAGTTCAAGAAAAGTCAAAGTACCGCTTCAATAAAATTTTTAAAAATAGAACAATACGAAATCCAAAATCCTACACAGAACTACAGGAAATTATTTTAAGCATCATTCATATTTTTAAATATTGACGTGATTCATAATTGGACTGTGTTGCCTTGATAACAGAAGTATCGTTTGTAGAATATTGTAAACTTAAGGTTGGTTATTGAGGTTCTTAAAGTCTCTTTAAGTTTTCCAATTAATAAGCAAGCAATTTGATATTTAATTTTTAAAAGTATACGAAGTATGACTCACCTCTTCTTCTAAGTTTATTAGCAAAGGCAAGCTCAAATAAATAGTGAGCGGCAGCATCCATCTAATAAGAAGCAGCAAGTCCTTATAGCATAGTGTATCTTTAGGTAGAGCCATGTAAACAATTTGCACAGCATCAACAATTAAGTTGAAGTATATAAACAGTAAAGGGATACCATAAATTTGCACCATCCCATCCTGGCAAATCGAGTGTAGTTTATCACTAATGTAGAGTCTCTTCCCCAGCTCATGGAGGGACAAAGAGCCACATTGAAGATGGTATTTAATTCGAGCTCTTTGTGCTTGCATTAAATGATTTATAGCATAAGCTAAGGCACTATAGCAGGTAATTATATAATATTCGTAATTCTCACGTATTAAATAGTTGAATAACAAAATTGAATACTTCAATTTGAATTGAATATCGTAAGTTGCCAAAGCTGCAGTATCAAACGTTTTGTAAATGCAGAAGATGACCCAAAGTCGAAAAAGCCAACGCGAAAACCGTGTATTCAGGCTGTAAATACGCATTTCTCGTGTGACATTGGATATTTGGCGTAGCAGGATAACTTGGGAGCTCTGATAAATGTATAACCATAGGATGGCAATCAATTGGCTAAAGCAGCCTACCAAGATCTCTATATAATCCATGGCATTGCCGGTTATTGAAATAGCATGTTGATGATCATGAAACCATAGATGCGGTGCGCATATTATACCGGAAACAAGAATTCCAATTAGTAGAAAACGTACGAAGTAGCACGTCCAAGACTGCTTAAGTACGTAACATTCCTTATAATCTGAATAACCCAGATCTGAAATTCCCAAGTAACGTTGATATAGCACAAAACTAAAGAGTCGCATTTTTCTAGAGTGGCACGCGCGTGAGCTGATGAAACACTTACTCACAACTGAACTTCATACTGAGGGAAAGAACAATAAATAACAATATGGTATACTATATTTTGGGAACACGAGTAGAATAACTTTGTGGGTAGGACATTTGCAATTGGCACAGTTTGTACTGAAATTTGTATAACCTTTTTGATTAATTAGAACCTTGTAATGATTGGGAAGCAGAAGATTTTAATTTTTTTAAACACATTCAGTGTAGCTTAATTATTGTTTTCTTTAACCCTAAGAAAAGGTTAGAGCATATTTCACAGCCGATCACTTCTCGTACTAGTTTTCACTTCCATTGAATTAATATTTAATTTTTCATATTGAATGGATTAACTAAACTACCAATGTGGGAAATCGAAATACTTGTTGCCATTGAAATAGTCATGAATTTATAATTAATCCCCACTGTGTGCCAGACCTAACAGTCCCTCAATAAATAACTTTAAGCTAATGCGTTGGCCATAGAAATTCTATTAAGTTAAATGTGAGTAAGACCAAAGAATAATAATACTGCTTAAATTATCTAATATGTTTTACACATATTATTCTAAAATTCAATTTAATGAACTGAGCGAAAAAGCAAAATGCTCTTACATTAATATAATAAAGATATAAGGATTACCTACCTCGTCGCCAAGTTGACTACATGAAAATGGTAAAGCCGCATAAAAACCATTTGTTAATACCCAGGGAAATGGTCTTATAGATAAATGCTGCGATAGGTAGTACAAACTCGACGGAAGGGCAAGTGTGGAAAATATCAGGTGTAATATGATTAGAGGTCCATAGATGATGTTTACATGCTGCTCGGCAAGAGACAAAATCTCGTCATGTACTTTAATGTTACGCAATACAATCTTCTTTAATTGTTTTAATGGTTGTTTTTCCTTTATTGCTGTTTCAAGCTTTAGCCTATATTTGTGCAAAATCTGTGCCATGACAGTGATCAATGCGGCATAGAACGTCATCAAATAGTTGCAGTAGTAGGTATGCAATATGGAACTCGAAAATAGTCGGATATAGGAAAGATCCGTAAAAAATGAGAGATCCATATTGAAATAGTGTATTCAGAGGGTACATTAAACAAAAGCTTAGCCAGCACCACAACATCCAACGGGGCACTTTAAGTTCATCACAATCCTTCGACAATCTCTGAAGGCGTCGCATAAGATTCAGTTGACGTCGGTGCTGCATCAGCGACCATAGAAGTTGAATCATCAAGGATATCGATTCACTGGCGTAGGCCATATGTATGAAGAAATCGACCACAATGAAGGTAGTTAAGTCGAACATAATTTCCCATTCCCTTATCGAGTAATAAGCACACCAGAATAACAAAGTTTGCAGCACACTGTACTTGATGTAGAACTCCATACTTTGCTTAAGTCGATAACACTTTCGGTTAGAATCGTAAATAATTCTTGTATATAGCATTCCATACAGGAATTCCAAGTAAATTTGCAGCGTTTCTTCCATTCTAAGGCTTCTAAACTGGCACTGACAATACACAAGAATAAAGTATTGTCTATGTCATGAAATTAAAAAAAATGTGGTTGAATACTCCGTTCCAACTGTGGGATCAGAAAAAGTGTATACTTTAATTACACAACTCAACTTATCACCTAAGTTTATTAATAAATGTGAGTTCTTGAAGATTTTATTTTTAATTAAGTTGCAAAAATACATTTTATTTCTGATTTGCTAACATAAACGATTTTTATACCTCAATCATCTTAAAAGACTCATCTAGGGTATTGGTGTTTCATCATTACATGAATCCTTTTATACTAATTTAATGAATTCCTAAATTCTGCTGACGATTTTCAACGTTTATAAGTCAATTACATACCTATGATAAGTCCCTTAGGATTAAATATGTATGCAATTAAACCAACCAGCACTGAAAATTTACTGAATATTACTTTAATTTGTTAAAGTGTACATGATAAAGAACTGCAAGTGATTAAAATTGATAAACGTAATGCCAATTTTGGGAAACGCAGTTCATACTTCCAAATTAGTGGTTTTGTGCTGTCAGCATCCTGAGGATAAATGAAACAAATCTTAAAAAAACTAAAAATACGGAAACTTAAATATACAAATATTAACGAAACAAGTAAGAAAGCTACAGTCGAGTGTGCTCGACTGTGAGATACTCGCTACCCATTTTGAATAAAAGCAAAAATTCTGGTATTAAATTCTGGTATTAAATATTCCGAAAATGCTCCAAAAATACTACAATATATACCTAACGGTATATTTTTTATATCGATATAGCACCACATTCAAAATATACCATAGACGGCACAATGTACCAGATTCTCGGCCAATTCAGACTCAGACCCCTAGTAAGTAGGCGTTTTTGCCCATACAAAATTCTTTAATAACTTCCACAATTTTTATCTGATCGCATCAATTTTCAGAAATCATAAATACTATAAGTTTTATTGTATATAGTACATCAAAATTTGCTCTAGCTTTAAAATTACGCTTGGTATTCGATTTTTTTGCGTGGCGAAAGTGGGCGTAGCAAAAATTTGAAACAAACTTGATATGCGTGCAAACATAACAAATACTGTCTGAGGGACAGACGGACGGTATTTCCTGCCGCCATGGGTAGCGGCTATGAATACCAGATGGTTTCTGAATCTTTTTTAAAATTCTCAATAATCACCCTTAAGAAGACAAAAGAAGATTTTAGAAGAACTGACCTACGCACAGAAGGGGACACTTCTGATCGTACCCTAAAAAACTGTAAAAAACTTACCTGCGGATGTTAACTAAAAAATGTAAAAATTGCGTGCGTCTGTCAAGGATACGAGTATGAAACCGTAATAGCACAAGCGACAAAACGGCGTCATGGCGGGTAGATGTAAACCTAGATAATTTTAAGATAATATTACTTAAAAAATAAATGAGCTGAGGCTCTGGGATCAGTCTGATTTTGAATTCCGTTTAGTGCAGATCGTTTCTGTTTTTAAAACCCTTCAAAATTAAACAAAAAAAAAATTTAATGATAAGAGTAATAGAACCGATTAATAGCCGGATAAAGAAGATTTCGGCGGCATTCACTTGCAGCGTGCTTCATTATAAGTATTTAAATGAGGGGCCTGAAGTAAGGATGGCTGTGGATTTCTTAAATGAAGCATTCGAAGCTTTCGCCCTTCATGGTGAGAATTTATTAAATAGTTATGCTTCGGCCAAAGTCAATTTTGAAGTGTTTGCTGAGTACATACTTTTGAAGGACGGTGTGGAATATGCGGATATTAAATCATTTCAATCAAATATGACAATTGAAACCATGTGCTGCGACTTGGAAAAATCATTTATGGAACATGGAAAAACAATAATTTCCAAAATGGATGAGTTTCAGGAGAGCGATAGTGGTTGGCAGCTACTTTGGATTCCTCGTTTGGAAATGAATTTTAACAAGTACATGCCAATTGAATTACCACATAAGCTAAGGTACGAAACAGCTGTTGTAAATGTACAAAACAAAGATGTATTCTGTTTTAAGTGGACAGTTATTGCTGCTTTATCAACGAAGCTAAAGCTTAGAACATCATCATACGATGTACGAATATTTGATGATTTTATCGAAATAAACGATGAAATAACACTAAATTTTAGTGGCTTACCGTTTCCTCTAAGTCCACGAGACATTAAAATGTTTTTGAATTTGAACCCAACAATAAGCATTACGCTTTTCGGGTACGATTCAGAGAACGAAAACGTGTATGGACTCATTTTTTATACAAAAGAAATAAAAGAGCATCACATAAATATGTTGTTGGTTGAGAATAGAAACAAATATCATTACACATGGATCAACAATTTGTCAGAGTAAGTACTGAAAATGTTTATTACGTATGCATTATTTTCTTATTAAGTGAATTTTATATTTCTAGTTTATTCTCATCACAAACTGGGACGTCAAGGCAAAAGAAATGGTATTGTGACATATGTCTCAACTTTAAAATGAGTGAACAGGACTTCTTGAAGCACAAGGAGATGTGCAATGGAAAAGTTTGTACATTGCCCAATCCTCTGAATGCGGTGGTAAAGTTCCAGAATTATCAAAAATCATTACCTCTGCCGTTTGTAGCTTATGCAGATTTTCTTGAACCAAGAAATTCAGAAGTAAATTCGAAATTCACATTGTGTAATAGGAATATACCAGATGCATATGCATACTATATTAAGTGTGAATATGATAATGGTTTGGATAAGTTTGTTTTACAAACGAGAAATCATGGTATAAATTTTCTTAGGAGTCTAATTGATGATTTAACAAATATTTGTCTAAGATATTTGAGTAAGAAAGTATCACCAACTATGAGCTCAGAAGAAGAGGAGGAGTTTCAGCAATCAATTACTTGCCATATTTGTGAAGGAGCTTTGGATTTAGATAGGGTTAAAGATCATTGTGATATAACAGGAAAATTCAGAGGTGCTGCACATAAGGAATGCAAATTGAAATATAAAATTGAACCCTTTACACCAGTATATTTGCACAATTTCTCTAAATATGATTATAAATTTCTAATTAAAGTTCTTGCATCCTCCTCCGGTGAAGTTAAATTGCTCCCTATCAATAAGGAAAAGTACATTTCAATTTCAAAAATAATCAAAGTTTGTAATAAAAGAAATCTAGAAATTCGATTTCTAGACTCTCATCAATTTATGCCATCCAGCTTGAATACTCTTGCAAGTAATCTAGATGAAGAGCAATTGATTACAGTTAAAACTCATTTCAAATGTGAATCTCAATTCAAATTGATGCGTAGAAAAGTGACATTGCCTTATCAAAATACACTAATTAATCTTGAAGAAACTTCTTTACCACCAAGAGAAGCATTCAAGAGCTTGTCAAATGAAACCGAATTATCAGAAAATTCAGAAGAAAATTATACTCATGCACTTAACATTTGGAATGATTTTTCATGCACAACTCTTGAAGACTATTTAGAGTTGTATTTGAAAAGTAATGTGTTTTTATTGGTAGATGTTTTTGAATATTTTCGAAAGCTATGTCTACGAATATTTTCTCTTGATCCAGCTCATTTTTACACAATACCTAGCTTATCGTGGGAGGCAATGTTAAAGACCACCAAAATAGAATTAGATATCTTTACAGATATAGATCTACACACATTTGTTCAATCAGGTATTCGTGGAGGTTTAGTACAGTGCTGTCACCGTTATTCACTGGCTAATAATAAGTACATCTCCACATATGATCCATCCAAAGAATCTTCATTTTTAATGTATTTAGAGGCGAATAATTTGAATGATTGGGCAATGTCTCAACCTCTTCCATATGCTGGGTTTAAATGGTTATTACAAAGTGAACTTCAAAATGTTGATGTTTTAAAGATCCCAATTGATTTAGAGTATGGCTATATTTTTGAAGTGGACTTGGTATATCCATATTATATTCACGATTGTCATAACGATCTTCCATTTTGCCCGAGCAACATATTACCCACAAAATCGGCAAAAGTTAAACAATTAATTGCCGACTTGGGTGATAAAAAAAAAATTATATTATACACTACAAAAATTTACAGCAATGTCTGAGTTATGGCTTACAATTAAAGAAAATTCATAGGGGCGTTCGCTTCCTTCAGAAGCCATGGCTGAAAACATACATAGATCTGAACAAATCGCACAGAGCAAGTGCAAAAAATACTTTTGAAAAAGATTTTTTCCGATTGTTAAATAATTCCGTGTTTGAGAAAACAATTCAAAATGTTGAAGAAAGGGTTGATGTTAAATTGATTTCTGAGTGGCAATCTCATTCAAAGGACGATGGCGGTGGTCAAGAAAAAAATATGTGCTAGATATTTAATTGCTAAAAATAATTTTCATAGTTGCCAAATATTGAGTGAGAATTCTTGTGCTATCCAAATGAAGAGATTCAATATTTTGTATAATAAACCTTCATATTTGGGGTTTGTTCTAATGGAATTATCAAGGTGGAAAGTTTACGATTTTCATTATAATTATGTGAAACCTAAATTCGGTGAAAATGTAAAATTAAATCACATCGATAATGATTCGATTATATATACTATAAAAAACAAATGATTTTTATAATGATATTCGAGATGATGTTGATGTCAAATTTGATGCATCGTATTATTCTGATGAAGCTGCTAAGAAATTTGAAATTAAGGGCTTTAAAGATAAACTTAACGGACAGCCAATACTTCAGTTTTTTGGTCTTCGATCAAAAATGTTTGCGTTAAAAATTGATGAGGTTGATAAAAAAACAGTTTAAAAATGCAAAGCTCTTAAGCGAAGTGGATAAGTTAGAGTTCAATAATTATAAAAAATGTTTATTATCAGGACAAGCACTTTTATGTAGTATTATTGAAAGCAACCACAATGATACAATAGCTAATAGACACTTTTATCTAGTGTTTAATGTACGTATTAGTTGCATATATTGAGAGAGTTAAAAAATTTTAACAATTAAGAGCTTTCTAATTTCAAATCTAAATGTATTAACATAAAAAAAAAATACAAGATGAGACTATTTTAATTAATAAACAACATTTTTAACTTATGATATTTGTATACCCATTTTTAATATAGGAAGTACATATCATACATATGTCATTGAAAACGTCAAACCAATTATTGTACTCCTTCATACCTTTAGTTTTACGTATATATGTATAATGCATTTTTTCCGATACTTAAAATTATTTCTGTTAAAATTATTAAGCTTAACCTTGTAACTCTGAAACTATATAAATACATAAAAATGATAAAATAACTGATGAACCTTTTCTTTAATTGTTGAATGACAAAAATCGACTCTTTATCAAAAAAAAGGACAAATTCTGTCTTTAGAATAGGATAAGTAGCCGGAGTCGACTGTCCCACTGACTGACTCTTAATCTGTTTGCGCTGAAGGATCTTAGAAACTAAAAGACATTTTATTACATTATTATTGACTTAACACCAATTGTGGTGCAAATCACAAACAATATGTCAATATGTTTCGCCTTTGGTACAAACAAAATAATGTTGGAAAAGTAAGAAAAAGTAAGAAAAGTCCAAGGAAAATCATTGGAAAAGATCTGCTCCAATCCTATTTTTCAAAATGGAATATGAAATTCAAAAACCTACATAGAACTACCGGGCGACGGTCTCTCCTCTTTCAATATCAGTATCAGCACATCTTACGCCAAACACATAAATCACACAAAAAAATATTACTCATACGCAGCTTGGACTCCAAGTTAAGTTCTACCGCAACACAAATGTAGAATATACATATATGTATGTATATGTATGTACACATAAGTTTTGCCTCTCTCTCCTCCTCTATCACAATGACGTACTTTGCGACTTCCTGCCTGTATTAAGATAACCTCAATAGTTCAACTCAGCTGACAACATCAATGAGATGGAGCCTGAGCATTAGACGTGCATTGTTAAGTATTATTAGTTTTATGTGATACTTGTTTGTTGCTTGTTGGCATTGACGATAATTCATTTGTCAATAGAAGCAAATGAAAGAATAACCATAGATAAGCAAATAAACATATTACATTTGCTTACATTTTAAATTTCCTTTTGCATGTTTTGAACAAGACGGCTTTATCGTCTTTAAATTAAAAATTAAAATTAAGAATCAAATCTTATCTGATAGTTTGAAAAGAATTTCAATCCAAAAAGGGTGGTCTTATTTCTTCGATTTGATTTGTGTATGAAATGTGTTAAAAACTACAGTAGCTTTGTATTGATAATTTAAAGTGATTTTTATTTATTAAAACGTTAGTTGATTTACATATTAGGCGGCCTGCACCGATTGCTTTTGTGAGGAGCTGATCTTATCGCCCAGGCTAAGGGCCATGCCCTGAAATAATAGTCATATTAAAATTATTATTAGTAAACATAATAACAGAAATTCCCAAAGCAAAAACTAACCTGACTCTTGGCACGAATTCGTATGTGACCTGTGACTTTTGAGTCTGGATCATCGACAGGCTTCTCAATGCTGAGATTAGCTAAAGCGTTCTCTCCGAAGATGGATCTGTTAAGTCGAAATGTGTCATTATTAAAGATCCTAGAGCAGTATGTTTAGGCACTCACTTGGCGTACATGTTAGCGGCCATAAAGCCGCATTGACCCGACAATGCCTTCTCGGGCGTCAGGCATTTCATGTTTGTGCTCTTCAGCAGATGCTTGAGATACTCGTGCAGATCTGTGAAGGTGGTGTTTACGGTGACCTTGTTCTCCCACTCAAAGTCTTGCCACATCTGACGGAACTCGGTGTCGGTGCAGCTGGCCGGGATAATGTAATCCATGATATCAATGTGTATGGTATTGAGTACCACAACATTTGTATTCAGCGCTGTATCATAAACTGTAAAAGTACATAATTTTTACAATAACTGATTAGTTAATATTGAAGTAATCAACATTTACCAATGTTGCCAAAAATGATGCCGTTCTCGGTGGATGAGACCTTCACATTAGCTTTAATATTGCAGAAATCATGCGGCGCCAACACAACGGGTTGCGGACGTTCCACTAGCTTCAGATCACCTAATGTGGCCAATTCCAGTGTGCAGTTTTGCAGTGTGTCATCTATGAATATAAGTATGGGCAATCAATTAATTCAGGGGCATTTTAATTGATTGATATCACTCACTTGTCTGGTTCACAATTAGCACATCCAAGACAATGTCATATTGATTTACATTGACGTAGGCCTCGGCATAGACAGGATCTGAGAAGCCCGTCAGCTGTGTGACCTTGTTGAGCTTATTGTTGGGCGACGATACGTCACTGATCTGGGCATTTTTGGTGCCAGCTAAAGCCTGATTCAGACTCGACTCGAACACATTCTCGCCTAGCTGATTGTCGCGTCCATTCGATAGCTGAGCAAAACAGACTGGCGAATCTGGTTGCACCTTGGCTGTGGCACGTTGCTTCTCCTTTAGCATGCGTTGATCCTCCTCATGCTGTGCGTCCAACATCTTGCCCAGGGCATCACGACAATCGTGCATAAATACAGCAACAGCTTCGGGTGTGCGCTCGCTCAAAGTGCGCAAGCAAATCATGATACGATCGGAATCATCGTATGTTATGGGCTTGGTGGGGAAACCAGATTTGCCAAGATGCAAAATGGAGCTCATGATAAGCATCACCTGTGTGGTGACACGATTCTGTGTGCGTGTATCCGGTTGCAGTTCAGCATAGCGTAGTGCCAACTTGGTCAAGGTGGCTGAGAGGGCGGCACCAATGAAGAAGTCGCCATCCATTAAATACTGTCGCAATGGCGGACGTTTCTCCTTCTTGGCAACACTGTAAGAATAAAGGGAGATATGATAATAAATTGCTGGCAAGTATTTTTTTGGTTTGTCGTTAGTTACGGAGCCAAGCTGTAGGCGCTCTGTGTAGCGTAAGTGCCATCGGATGTGACCTTGTTGCTGCTGTTTGTTGTGTTGTTGGCATCGCCGCCAGACTGTTGCTGCTGTTGCAGCTGTTCCTCGCTCTGATCACCAGCCAAATGACGCTGCTCCGCATCCACCATGGGAATGTCGCCCAGCGTTTGCTGTATGGCCGCTATCACTTCCAATATCTGTGGTCCCTCCACATACTCGCCCAATATCCAGACAGCAGCACGATGTATCTTCGACGACTTGATTTGTGGGAAGGCCTCAATTAAATGCTTAATGATTAGCGCACGCAATGCCGGGAACTTCTGGATGGCTTCGCGTATAAAGATCAGCACATCAACTGCAGCCAATTCATTGGTATCCGATAAGAACTCAACCAGTACGGGGATCACACTGCCGGCCACGTCGGGGAACTTGATTGAGCACGTGTGCAGGGTGCGCACCAACAGCTGGCGATATTTGCCTGTATCCTCGTGCTCCACATTGTGGGTCTTGGCCACCTCCTTCTGGAGGACCTGCACCATCTCATTGATGTTGCGCGAATACACCAAATCCATGGCTAGAGCCAAGGTCTTGCGACGCACCTCAATGTCGGGTGCGGCCAGCACACGTAGCACATCCATAACCAGATCCTGCATCACCTTCTCCATGTGCTCGTTCTCCTTCATTGCAATCAAACGATCCAGCACAATCAGTTTCACATTATTGTCGCTCTCCTTCACAATTAACTCAATGTAACATCCAGCGGCTGCTTTGATCGCTGTGGGTGCCAGCGAGAGTGTGATAAGTGTGCCGGCGGCTTCGTAGCGCACGGCATTCGATGAGGAGTTCAGCAGATTGTAGATGCAGCGAATAAAGCGGGAACGCTCAGCTGGATTTGCATGGCACACCTTATAGATGAGCTCCACGATCACCAGCTGCAATATGTCACCAAAGCTCTGCACCTGATCGATACACGACGCCAAATAGTTGAGAGCCCGCTCCTGATCGGCATGCAGGAGCATGAGGAATGCATTGCGCTTGCACGACATGTCCTGCTGTGTGTCCAGGAATGTGGCAATCAATTCGGGTCCATCGGGGACCAGCCAATCAAAATTCTTGTAGATGGTAAAGATCGCAAGAACCGCATTGCGGCGTACATACGAGTGACGATGATCGAGGCAGGCACGTATGGCCGGCATCAGAGGCTCGAGTAGCTCGGGCTCCTTCAGCTTGCAGAGGAAACGCAGTGTGGAGCCCCGTAGAAACTCATTGGGATGTTGTAGATCCTAAACAATAAGTCGATGAGTAATGAGTTGAACAGTTACTCGATATCTGCGTTGTTGATTCGATAACTCACCTTGCGATAGGCGTCGCACACCAGTATCATCTCTTGCAGCAATTTGCCATCGGAAGATGTTTTGGGTACAATCTCCCAGAAGATGAGTAGTAGCTTCTTGATCGTATGATTCTGCACGGGCAGCACGAAGCGTATGATGGTCATAATGAGACCTGGATACCGTTCACCATTTAGCAGCAGTTTGATCACCTTTTTGAGTGTTTCAATTTTTACATTCGTGTCGCCTTTTTCGAGGTCTTGCTTCAGCTGCATCTCGTTCGGCACTTCGAGATCCGGCGAGTTAATGATGGTGTAACACGGCACTTGGCTCATTTTGACAATTGGTGTTAACCAGCAATGCTGTCCACAAATTCAATTCAGTTTCTGACAGTTATCTTTATAATTTCAAGGCGTTTCAGTTCACTGTTTGCCTGAGACCGACATGCAATTCACTTGACGTGTCATTTGTTTCGAAGCAAAGTAACTGTGTGACCAGATGGCCAGCTGCTTTCTGTGTGAGCCGAGTGCGGCCAGATATGCGCAATTAAGGCTGGTCACACTGAATCAGTCAGCTGCGAGCAATGCTCAAAATATCAAACAGTTTTTCGGCAGATGGCGCCACCCGCCACCGAGCTAGGTCGCAGCGTTGTCATTTGGCGGGTTAAATTTGAAATTTGATCAAAATCGTCAAGATCGAATACTATAGGTATTTTATTATTAAATGTTAAAGCTTTTGAATTTTTTAGATTATGAAAACAATAATGTGTAGCTACTAATCTGTAAAACACTAAGCTTTTTTTTTCAAGATTCCTAGAAAGTTTAAGAACTGTCATAAAGTCTTTTCAGTAATGTGAAACAGATTTTTGTTAAATCTGAAAGTAATACAAAAAAAATAAATATCAAATTTTCAGTAAGATTTTTATATATTGGTAAATCATAATGTCTCATACCGCGAAAGACAACATTAGAAAGGGTTCTACGCAACTTGGTCATTTATGCGAACTGAATGTAAAGAAAACATCGACGCAACGTCGCCTGGTTTCGATTATTGCAACTATATCTCGAGCATCCCGAAATGTGGAAACTATTTACAATATGCTAATGAAGGGAGTCAATATATTTCGATTGAATTTTGCGCATGAATCGCATGAAGCACACACTGAAACCATTGAGTTGGTTAACACTGCTCTTCATCGCATTAAAACCGAGACTGGACAATCAATTTCCGTGGCTTTTGGTGTTGACACTCGGGGTCCGCAAATTCGCACTGGCTTATTAGAGGGTGGCAATGAGATTTTACTCCGCAATGGAGAAAGTATACGGTTATCCATAAATCGAGATCTTTACGACAAGGGCAGCAGAGAAGCTGTGTATGTCGACTATCCAAACATTATAAATATGGCCAAGCCAGAAGATCGAGTCTTCGTCGATGATGGCAAGCTCTATTTAACCATACTTGAGGTGGGCGTGGATGGTCTTCTCTGTGAGGTTATTCAAGGCGGCTGGCTCGGCAACAATTGCAACGTTATATTGCCAGAGGTTGAGATTGATTTACCAGCTGTCTCTGAAAAAGATATGGACGACTTGCAGTTCAGCGTGAGGGCTAATATTGACATCCTCTTTGCATCGGGCGTGCGATGTGCCAAGAACATTAAGGAGTTACGAGCTGTACTCGGTGATAAGGGCAAACACATCAAGGTGATTGCCAAAATAGACAGTAAAATTTCATTGAGTCGTGTACCGGAAATAATGAATGCAGCTGATGGATTGCTGTTAAGTCGAGCCGATCTGGGCACACAAATACCAATTGAAAAGCTTTTCATTACCCAGAAATCGGTATTGGGGCAGTGCAACAAGGCTGGCAAACCCGTAATTGTGGCATCCAATGTACTTGAGTCAATGCGTGTCAATCCATATCCGACCAGAGCAGAGTGTTTTGATCTGGCCAATGCTGTTATTGATGGCGTCGACTGCATTTTGCTCTCCTCCGAGGTGGCAATAGGTCTGTATCCCATGGAAACGGTAAGCATGTGCGATACTCTCTGCCGTGAAGCTGAAAAGGTTGTTTGGTATCGCAATCTTTTCGACGATCTGGTTCACGAAACACACGGCGAACTCGACGCCTCTCATTCGGTGGCCATAACTGCAATTGAGACAGCCCGACGCACAAAGGCCACATTGATCATTGTACTTACAACATCTGGACGTTCAGCTGCCCTACTGAGCAAGTTTCGACCACGTTGTCCAGTTCTGGCGGTCACTCGATGTGAGAGGGCATCTCGATGGGTCAATTTACACTGTGGTGTATTGCCATTGCTGTATACCGCCGACTGTGCGGAGAACTATTCAAGTGATGTCGATGCCAGAGTTAAATTTGCCCTAACAACTGCTAAGAAGTTGGAATTAATAAATGATGGCGATCCCATTGTTATTGTGAGTGCTTGGAAGGATGGCGGAGGTTTCACCAACAATGTCCGTGTGGTTTACGCATTCTTCGAGGCTGATCAAATGGATTGCCTCTTCCGTGCAGATCAGAGTAATGCTCGAAAGAATACAGTGCTGCAGGCGGAACCCACAAAATTGGGTTCTTCAATTTTAAAAGTATCAACCAAAGGGTCGGCAAAGTATGTCTAATTACCTGATACGATTTGTAATTTCTTCGAGATTGTGTTGCCTAGAAACCTGCTAAACGGTTGAATTTCGACCGAAAATCAAATTGAATCCTGCCAGGTGAAATGTTATGGAATATAAAAAAAGTCAATAAAAAGTTTTGTATCATTGTTTAGTGCTGTGCATAATATTTAGAAATAAACACCAAATACTTTTCATTTGGTTTATATAATTGGCTTCTTTTCGTTTGATGATGGTAAAGAGTTTTCGCCTCTCAGTCGATTTGCCATTGTTTCAAATCGCTTATGTAAAAATTTACAATTTTATGTATGTTTATTATTTTATCGTGAAGTTTTACATTCCTAAAATAATATTAAGTTCAGATATATATATGTATATGTATATTTATTTGTTTGTTTCATATAGAGGTAAATTATGGATAAGTGAACCCATCTGAAAATTTGAAACTTAGTTTTTAAAGAATAGATTTCAAACATAATAGAGTAGAATATATTAAAAAAATTAAACATTAAGTAAAGTACATAATTTTTTAAATTAAAACTTTATTCAAAAGCTTAAACTCGAATTTTACGAAGACTCAAAATTTTCTGAGAATTTGCAAAATATTTTAAAAATATATCAGCTGTTCTTACCGTTTTTCTGCATTACGGGTTTCCCCTTATCTGGCCACTCTGTCAAACCCTTGTTAAGGGGGATGAATGTATTTATGTTCTGCGCATAGAACGTGCAACCCTCTAGATTAAATGTACATACGAATGTCAAGTTGAGTTAGAGTCAATGAAGTTATGTACATTCATACATCAGCACATCTAATGAAATTAAAACGTGATTGAATTTTTAATAAAAAAACGGAAAAACAAAACAAAATAAATTACCATTCACACATTCATAATAACAAATGAGAAAATGAATATTCCACTTTGTCACTTCATTATTTACTTCATCGCTTTAACTGCTTTAAGAGGAAACTTTGTTTGGTCAAAGAACACAAAAATTGAAAACTATGGGTATGTAGAAAACAATCATACAGATATTTACAATTGGACGCAAGCAATATCGTAACATGCCTGCAATATCATAATTATTGTTTTAACATAATCATATATCATATAATCATATAATCACATTCAAACCCAGCTAGTTACTTATAAATACATGGTTTCATTACAAAAGTGGGAGCCCGAAATATGTAATGTAAACCAATTAATTAAGACTGGTGGACTGGGAACATGTTGACAGCAGTTGACGTTAGATGGCGCCAGCTTTGACTACGGTTCACTAATGCATTTAATATTAGACTTAAATGATTTGTATTAATTCATTTTAGAATACAACAATCCACTGGAATCTGTCAACTATATAATGGAACGATTTGTCGCGAATATCTGGCAAATTGCTCTGTGTTTATAGCACCAAATGTTACAATGAATGACTTAGAGGAGCGACTTAAAGCGGCCCATGGCGTAATAAAAGAATCAAAGTGAGTATTTCAAAATTGAAAAATATAAAAAAAAAATGTATTTAATCTATTATTTTCAGAGATATGAATTCCAACTGCCGAAAATATGCGCTGCCAAGTTTATGTTTAAGTTCACTGCCAATTTGTAGAACCCCAGAGCGAACCAATTTGTTGTATTTTGCTAATTTGGCTGTCTATACAAATCTGTACACGGGAAATGACACAAGAAAAAAGCGATTCGTTTCAAGAGATCACAAGAGTACTAATTTTTTTCTTAAAAAGAAATCAATCTTCTACGACGATGTCTTCAGCAAGGATGTGTCCAGCAAATACCCACCGACAAAAGAATCGGAGAACTTAAAACGCATTTGTCGCGAAGAATGCGAACTATTGGAAAATGAGTTATGCCAAAAGGAATACGCAATAGCAAAACGACATCCAGTAATTGGCATGGTTGGAGTTGAAGAGTGCCAAAGACTGCCGCAACACAAAGATTGCTCCTCCCTGGGCATAACTATTGAAGTGGACGAAACGGATGATTGCTATTGGCAAGATGGCTCAAGGTATAGAGGCATTCAAAATGTCAGCGTCTCAGGAAAAGCATGCTTACGCTGGTCCTGGTTGATGAAGGAAATTTCTGACTTTCCAGAACTTATAGGACATAACTATTGCAGGTATGGAGCGTTTGTATATAAGGGATTTACTAGATTTATTATTAAAATATTGATTCATTTAACAGAAATCCAGGAAGTTCTCAAAATTCACCTTGGTGCTTTGTTGATGACAAATCACTAGATCGCATCATGGAGCCTTGTCAAGTTCAAAAATGTGCCATAAAACTGTGGTTAAGCACAGCATCAATAATATTACTGATTGTTGTGCTTATTGTTGCTGCATACTTTATTATAACTTGCAAAAGAAAAAATTCCGATGGAATGAAAAATATACAAAATGTAAGTACGAAACTAACTTGGAAGTACAACGATCTAATAATTACTTTCTTGCGTGAAGATTAACACACCGAATGCCGGAAACAATATATATGGAAATTCGCAGTTAAACTCAAATCAAGATATGGGAAGAATTCCTTTGAATAGTTCCATGGAACACGTGGGAATGCCATCCAAGAGCATGGAGAAGAGTTCACTTCTGAGAATACCACACTTTACATTACAAGATGTTGAATTTTTCGAAGAGTTAGGCGAGGGAGCATTCGGTAAGTCTTTTCTAGTATTTACTGAGGTGTACATTAGTCGAATACAAAATATATACATATATATTTTTTTAGGAAAAGTATACAAAGGACAACTGAAGCAAGCTAATAAGAAAATCGTAAATGTTGCAATTAAGGCTTTGAAAGAAAATGCATCGGTTAAAACGCAACAGGACTTTAGACGTGAGATTGAATTAATATCGGACCTCAAGCATCAAAATATTGTGTGCATATTAGGCGTCATATTAAATAAGGAACCTTACTGCATGCTTTTTGAGTACATGGCAAACGGCGACTTACACGAGTTCTTAATCTCAAATTCGCCAATGGAAAAGAAACAATTATTGCAATTGGAGTTCCTACAAATTGCGATGCAGATCAGTGACGGCATGGAGTATTTATCGGGCCATCATTATGTTCATCGTGATTTGGCAGCTCGAAACTGTTTGGTCAACGAGGGATTAGTTGTGAAAATTTCCGATTTTGGATTGTCCCGCGACATTTACAGTTCCGACTACTATAGGTATTTATAGAATGTGATAAATAAGAATCTATATTATAAAATTGTTTATCATTTGTGTAGAGTACAATCAAAATCTTTACTTCCTGTTCGTTGGATGCCATCCGAGTCGATTTTATATGGAAAATTTACAACAGAAAGTGACATCTGGTCGTTTGGAGTCGTTCTTTGGGAAATCTATAGTTATGGCATGCAGGTAACATACATATCTATTTTTTATACCCGATACGCGTAGCGTAAAAGGGTATTATAACTTAGCGGTTGCTGGAAATGTATGTAACAGGCAGAACTGGTCATCTACGACACCAAAAAGTATTTATATTCTTGCTCAGCATCAACAGCCGAAACGATATAGCCATGTTTGTCTGTTGGTTAGTCCGTCTGTCTGGTCTGTCCGTCCGTATGGACACCTAGCTCTCAGAGACTGTAAGAATGTAATAATATATTTTATTTTTCGTTTGCACGCAGATCAAGTGTGTTTAAAATTTTTGCCACGCCCACTTTCACCCCCGGAAACCGATAACGTTTGAATAACAAGCGTAATTTTGATGCTAGATTTTTTGTTCATACAATAATAATTATAGTACTATACTCATGATTCCCAAAAATTTGGTTGCGATAAAATTTTGTATGCTATTTGAGAAATACTTTTGTATGGGCAAAAACGCCCACTTACTACGGGTCTTGGTTGTTTTGGCTGACGATATGATATGTTTAAAATACCAAATATAGTCTTCGGTATATTTTAAGAATAATAAGGCACTGTTTTTGCTCTTTTATAAGCACAAGAATATCTGTAACGTAAACTTTTGCATTTTACAGCCTTACAGTGGCTACAGCAATCCAGAAGTCATCCATTTAATACGATCAAGACAATTACTCTCATGTCCGGAGAATTGTCCGACTGCAGTGTATTCACTAATGATTGAATGCTGGCATGAACAGGCCGTGAAACGTCCAACGTTTGCTGACATTTCTCATCGATTGAGAACTTGGTATGAGGGCCACATCAAAATTGACAACAATAAAGCATAAATTTAGAAACTGCCATAAGAGGAATTAAGAGAAATACATATATTGAATAACTGGTCTGAGTTTTTACCTTATCGAATAACAAATAGTATCTTAAGTGTACCATAAAGACTTTAACAAATCGAAATAAAATGTGCATTTATAACTGGTTTTATTTTTAACATTATTTGGCAACTGTCACATTTGAAATTTTTTTCTTTTCCACTAATTGCATATCTAGATTAAATAACATCAAGAAATATTGTAATTATATCTTCCGTTTTAAATGACGTAGTGTTGTATTGTACTCAAAATAATAATCGGTATGGTTTCGATTCCCTGTGACTTTCAGGCAATCTTGACCTATACATGCATGTAAATATTTACAGTACGTCACTTGAATATTATACACAAATTCTAATGAATACATAACTAATAGAACAAAATAAAAAACACTTTTTTAAAACAATTTTGAAAAAATATTTTTCTTTGGGGCTTAAATTTTGGGTGAAAGAGAGAAAAATAAAGAACGTATATTTCATATAGTCTTTATGTTTCGCGGCGGCAGCGAATAAATCGCGGGGGCAGCGGATTAATCGCGGGGGCAGCGATCAGATAAATATTGTAGAAGCTTTTTAATAAAGACTTTTTTTGTGGAAATAAACGTTTACTGCAATCGGGTCTTAGTTGCTTTGGCAAATGAAAGAACTCTTTGCCAGAAAATATTTCTTAACATCTTTGTAGTAATATAGTAGATTTATATAATATTATATTATTTTGTATGAAAGAGCCGATATTTCTTGACAAAATCAAATAAAATTCTTTTGTTAATTCGTAAAATTATATCAATTGAATTTAAAATAATGTATTGTCTGTATTAAAACTGAATTTAAAAATATTTCAATATTTAGATAAAAGCATTCGTATACATTAATGTACATACTGCATGCGAGCTTCGCTTAAGCGTACAATTTTTAATAGCTCAAATGTCCTGCCAAATGTCCTATTTGGCGACTTTATGACTCCGCAGCATAACACATAATTGTAAATCAGACCCTTGTCCAGAGCAAAA
The DNA here is from genome assembly GCF_023558435.1 of Drosophila sulfurigaster albostrigata. Classification (NCBI taxonomy): domain Eukaryota; kingdom Metazoa; phylum Arthropoda; class Insecta; order Diptera; family Drosophilidae; genus Drosophila; species Drosophila sulfurigaster. The sequence continues at coordinate 7,991,584 of NC_084881.1, forward strand.
TAAAATGAATATGAAGAGATGCGGCACAAAGTGGGGCAGAAACTAAATGTGCCTTTCTATGGCGGAAATGGTCAACAAACCTTAACGGATAATTGGTTGCAATTCAGGAAAAGACTTGAAGCACAAAATGTCATAATCAGAAAAATAGTGAATTATGATGATATAAGGCACAGCAAGTGGAACAACACAGTTGCAGTTCATTAGCCTGCCACGCCCACATGTGAGTGAAGTTATATTCCACACACTCACACACACATAGACAGATATAGCAGCGTGCTTTGTGGGGCCGTCAGATTCTTGGCAAGCGTCGAAAGTCTGCGCTAAAAATAATTCAAATTATGCAGACTACTGGAGACCATAAAGTCATTAGCATCATAGACCAACAAGGATAAGCTTGAGAAAGACCAAGGATAACTGGGAAACTGTATCTAGTTCGGCGACTCAAATGTGGAACAAAATGCCAGTCATGATATCATCAAGATTTATCGCTAAACTTCGTTTAAATGAGGCAAGCCAAAATTAAATTGTTGTTTAGAATTGTGCAAACCAGCAATCAAAATTTTATTGAACGGTTTTTAAAAATTTGGATGGCTGAGAGATTGGATAAGTCAAAGATAATATTCAGCAATATAAAAATATTTGTTATAGTCATTTTAAAAAATGCATACTTTTTAAAAAAAAATTAGTATTCTGGAGTTCAGGTCATGTACTGTGAGGAACAACAAGCAGTGGTTAATGGTAAGCAGTAAGTTGGGGAAAGGTGTGCACACCGTGTCTGTGTACTGGAGAAATGTGGTGAATATAGCGTGCGTAGGGGAAGGTCTGGTAACTATACTGGGAGGGAAATTCTAACGCTGTGTATAAGAAAGCAAGCAGTGCAGATAATGAAAAATGATAAAAACATAGTAACCAAATTTAAAAAAACTACATAATTTAATTTAAATTAGAAAACTAACTTTGCTGACATTAGTTTATATTATCATATTATTATATTATTATAATCATTTCTTTTCAATTTAACGGTATAACATAAGGCACATGCGATATATTCATAAAGTGAACTTTCCAATGAGCGTCATCAAGTAACCTTTGTCCTATTTCTAATTATTTTTTTTTATTAATGATTAAGTTTATTAAGTCGCTTTATCAGTATCAGTAAACTAGTTCAATAATATATGTATAAGAAAAATAAACATTAAGGCTATATAAATAGAAAAATAAATAATTCTACTATTTGCTCATACTTAATGTTTACCAAACAACAGAAAAAGGTTTTTAGTGATTTTATTTCAAATGTAACGTTTCGAATTCAGAAGCGGTGTTAATCAGCTGCATCGCATTCACCATAAGAATTTCACCACTCTTATGACTCCCTCACTTGTTGCCCCTTAAAGCAGTTGACACAGTTCTTAAATCGACACACACACATAAACTCTCTCTCTCTCTCCCCATTTGCCGTGTGTGCTCGTTTGCTGCGTTTGGTTGAATAAAAGCCGACAGCAGCTTCGTGGCGGATTTCGTGCTTAGAGCCGAAGGCAGTGGATCATTCGGTTGGTGTTCGCAATGAAAAATCTGTGCAAGGGATTCGATGCGACACGACGAGACGCGATGCGATGCGACGCGACGCAACTCGTCTGAGTTGTCGCGAGTTCTTGGTTCAGTTTTCATTGCGTTGCCTTTGCGTGAGGACTGCTTTGCTCTTTGACTTCCTTGCAAATTTTGTGTCGTGCGTAAAAAAATAGAAAACAAAAACAAGCTAACGAAACTGCAGCAGCAACAATTAAGAGAATTGAACCTTCCGTTGCAGCTGTTTGCAGTGTGCGATGTCTCCTCTCAGTGTGTGAGTGTGTGTCTGAGTGCTTGTGCATATTCTGCAAGTCGTGTGCAGAATTATGTGTTTTTGACACTGCTCCTTAGAAACAAACTAAAGGAGCACCATCTCTCTAGCACCAACGAGAACGAGCACAATCAGGAGCAGACGTAAAAACAGTTTGTGGAGCAGGACCAAAAGCAAAGCACAGCAAAGCAAAAAACAAACCGGCGATCGACCTAACGGCACATTTTGTTTTTGCTGCCATCATAAATTGCCGTGTCCTCCACTACTGTTGTGACGACGGTGACTGTGTGTGTGTGTGTGTAACGCTGTTGCTTCATAACTTTGTGCAGTGTGCGTGTTTCGTCTGTGTGTGTGTGAGTGTGTGTGCTTCGCTGCATGTGAGTGACGTGCAGTCACGTGTTCTAAGGTGATTTTAACGAGTTCCGTGATACGCGAAATGAGATAAGAAATAACAACAACAAAAAAGAAATACGTAGCAACGTTAACGTTACGGCAAAAGCCACAAGAAAACGAAACAAAGGCAAAACAAAAACCGCAAGCAATACAAAACCAAAAATTAAAAAGCACTCGTTGCCCGTTTGTCGTGCCCGTTTGTCTGCTTTGAGTGCATTTGTTGCACAAAGGATCTGAGCATAAATCATCCATAAATTTGATTTAAATTGTTTGCCAAATTGTGCAAAGCAGCCAAAAGAATACAAAAATCTACATACAGAATGAAAAATAATACAAAATAATGCTCGCATAAATTCATGGGTAAAATGTGTGAAAACTTTTGCAATTCATAATACGTCGAAATATTTGGAATCTATAAAATAAAGAAAGCGTTCAAAAAAAAGTGACTTTTACTTGGAATTATCATTAGTAAGTTACGAGTTGAAAATATTTTTTTAGTTTAAGTTCGGATTTTTCATTTAAATTTATTATTTAAATTATTTTTGTTTTCTACCCGCTAAATTAAATATATTTAATATTAATAATAAAAATATTTGAGCTATCAACGAACTGGGAAAATTAGGCTTTGCTTTATTGCAATATTCCAAATGAAATTTTAAATTTGAAAATCTAGTTGAACATGATGTTGGTTTTCAATATAAATTATAATTAAATTTCTTATTGTAGCGTGAACATGGGAAAATATTTGTAGGGTAAATAATATTTTAAGTAATAATGTTGAATTTAAAATAAAAAAAATTAGTTTTCTAATAAGTGACGAAAATATTCGAATTAATAGCATAGCATTTAACAAATATATATTTATCTTGTATTGTAATCGAGTCCGAGGGCATTTTAAAACAGTTCATGGATACTTATATTTTCTATTTTATTCAGAGCAACCGCAAACCAGACGACATTTTGATCAATAGTTTCTTCAGGGTTCAATTATCTCATTGCTTATCGTTAAATACCTTTCAATCAGACATTTAGTCAATTTGCCCACATGTGGGCGGGGCAGCAGAAGAATGAATGAGGCAAGGAAAATTCCTCTGGCAAACAAAACTTGTCAACTGCACAACATTTGCTCTCATGAAAGTTGAGGCATGTGGCACTCGCTCTCGATGAGTTGCTACGAGAGTATGCAACAATGTTTTGCTGGGTTTTTGCTTTGCCTTTGTCATGTGTCCCTTCACATTTCATGCAGTATTTTGTTGGTGCTTTTCATTTTTTCGTGTGCTGCTTTTGGCTGCTTGTATCATTGACGAAAAATGTCATATGCATGGTATAGTTTTTCTTTGAGAAAACTGCTGAGTCAGGCATAATTTGTTGTTGTTGTTGTTCTAGTTGGTGTTTTTGCAGCGCACAATCAATATGTAGACAAGTTTCTGGGACACTTTTGATTGACTGATTGATATGTGCCATGATTTATTATTGCCTGGCAAAGGCCAAGAACCTTCAACAGCTTTAAGCAACAGCTTTTGCGGGGCAACTTCAATTTTTCGTATTTCGCATTGGATTAAACCAGACGTAATGCTATTTCATTCGTTTTCTCTCTCATTCTCTATGGGTTCCTGCTATCGCTTTCGTTGCATTTTCTGCTGCTGGCCATAAAAATGGTAAAAGTTTTTGTACGTTTTATGCGAAAATAAAGTAAATAATGAAAGCTATTTAGCACGGTCAAGGGGCGTATTAAGTTGTTGTTGTTCTCGGATTATCCTGGCCCAAAAACGAGTCTAAAAACAACAACAACAACAGCAACAATAAAAATGGGCAACTGGTGACAAGCGTTTAATGAGCTGTGAGCAGCAAAGAGGAGCTGCGTCCAACTCCGCAGCTGGCCAAGAATTTCAACAATTTTTTACTGCCACCTGCAAGGACATAGCATTCTTCTTCTTCTTTATTTTCTTCTGCTCCGGTTCCGTTGGAACAATTTCTCTGGATGCTTTTATCTTTCACTTTTTGTGGGGTTAACGCGCCAAGCTTCGCTCGGTTGTGGTTTATGCCCAAGATTTTTCAAAAATGCGAGCAGTACTCGCAATTCTCGGCAGCAGCTTCGTTAATTAGCTTAAGGTGCGATGTTGTGGGAATTTTCCAGAATTATTGCAAAGCTTTTTTGCAATAATTTTTCTTATATTTTCTCCTGTTCTCTCTCTCTCTCTCCCTCTCTCGTTCTGTTTTCGTGTCTGCCTTGATAAAGTTTTGTAATTAATTTGCATTTAATTAAAACGAAATTTAATGCTGATAAAGCGATGCGAATTCGAGTAGAGGCTACTAAAGGTGCATTTTTTTGATGCTCAACTTTCCGAAGCAGTGCAAAAGTAAAAGAAAATCTTTAAAATTACGCACGAACAATTTCTAGTAGTTAATATTTTTGAAATATGTTTAAAAGTTGTCGAAAATGTATAATTTTAACTTGGTATATTTCTTAGATTTAATAATAATTCTTGTTTTATTATTAATAGTATATTTTCTCTACTGAAAGTGTTTTACAGTAAAAGAAAATACCATAGAGTTCTAAATAGATTCAAAGTTTACATGCTATTATTTGCTTTTTATCTAATAACTCACATCACAAATATCATTTATCAATTTCACAATGAAAGAAGTTAAATTCTTTCTCTTGAATTTATATCTCATTTTTGACTTTGCCCTCTGTCCTACATATTCAGTAAGATTTCCATGTGCATGTGAGACAGAATTTGTTGTCCATTGGTTTTGTGGCATTTCGCAAATATCCCAATTAGAAAATATGTAAAGGAAAGCACAAGTTCGGCCTTCACAGACACTTTGCAGGCAGTAAAGAACGCTAAATCAAAATGTTGGCCGAGTGTTATTAAACCGCTTTAGCATTGAGAGCAAACAAGGTCTTGCACAGACACACACACACACAACTACATATTTGAAAAGAAGCAACTTGTGAAAATTGGTAAACAATTTATGTGGTCAAATAAAATTGCTGCAGAGTAGAGAAAAAAGGACGATAAGGAAGTAGCCGCAACAGAAGCAAATTTATGGATGCTCCCAAGTAGCAAAGGGTGCAGCTCCGATTTCTGCCCCTTCAAGTGTGCAATACAATAACTGCATAGATGGAGTGCGAGTCAGAAGAAGCAGAAAGAGATAGAGAGAGAGAGAGAGAGAGAGACAGAAAGGAGCGCAGCGTTCAAGGATATAAATTACATGCTTAGCTACTCGTGGTTCTCATATGCAAAAGTTCTTTTTTCTTTTTTTTTTTTTTCCATGCCTTGGTTGTTGCAGTCACTCGTCGTGTTGTTGCTGTTGCTGTAGAGATTATGAAATAAATTTTCACAGAATTTTTCGCAGACGACGGCGCTGCCAACCGCAGCTAACAATCCAGCAACAATTCTATGCTAGTTTCTAGGTAGACTTCTGTGCATTTTTCCACTCAACGATGCCTGGCGCACTTCTTCTTGTTGCTGTTGTTGTTGTTGTTGCACTTGAGATGCGCCAGCGCCTGAAAATAGGCAACACATATCGATGCACACAATGCATGCATGTGTGTGTGTGTGCGTGTGTTGGCTGCTGGTCACATAAACACATGCAGAAGAAAGAAACAACAAGAATTCGTTCGGTAAATTTACATATGAAAATATTTTTCAATCGCCCAAAGGGCTGCCTCTTGTTATATTTGCCCAAAGAACTTTTGATACGTGAACTTTCTGGCATCGGAAAAGTTCCTCCACATTTTGTTCTATTTATTTCAATTCTTTTCACGTTACAAATTCGATAAGTTTTATTCCTCTCCGACGTAAGCTGCTCAGCAGCTCAGCGCTATTAAAGTTCATGGAATTCATTGTAATCATTTGTTTGGAAATCCAAAAAAAATTTATATGCAGAGGAATGCACAAAAATTTAGTTAAATACGAAATTGAAATATTGCAAAATAAATACACTGGGTTGGATTTAAAAAGTTTAAGCAAAGCATTATAAAATGTGAAATTGAAGAGTAATTTTTAATCTAATATTTATACAGGAAAATTTTGAATTTTACGAAAACTATTATTTGCATTACATCAAGTAAATAAAAGTTATGAAGAATATGTTAAACAAGTGAAATGTAGAAGAATTATTATTGAATATTCATATAGATTATTATATTTATTTGAATGTACTTCAAGGAAAATATGTTAATATTTTGAGGGTTCTAATATTGTCAAGAATTTCAAATATATTTGCATTATCAGTATGTAGTATATGAGCGATAACAGAATACAGTTCTATAAATAATTTAAACCAGTCCAAAAAATTTGGACTGTAACCTCAAATTATCAGTTCATTATTTACTACAGTGGATTTTGGTTATAAAGAATTGTAAAATAGTTTTAAAAACGATTAACATATTACAATATATATTTTTGAGTTACCAATTTAAGATTGATAAAAAAATATATATATAAATCAATTCTAATTGGAATATGTTGAAATTTCTATTGCCAAATAAGAAACTTTTTATATTTTTATTTTAATATTTAATTATTTTTATATCATAAATATTAAAAATTATATATCAATATTAAAAAAGAATGAGGAAGTCATTCTGTGACTACTTTAAGTTATATTTAAGTTATCGATATATGAATTGTATTTTTCAGTGTTTGAATAGGAATATTTGAAGAAGAGTTATAACTGTACGCAAGTACATAATTTTTATATGAAGCATTTCAATTATTTGTATAATATAATTTGGGATCAAGTTAAAAATTGATTAAATCATTGTTTAGTATAAAATTGTTTGTTGTGCTGGAGAGCCATACGATTAAAAGTAATGAATTGATGTGTTTTTAACTTAAAATATGGAATTCTATTTTAAATGTCAAAGCTTAACGAAAATGTGAAGAGTTGCCTAAAAGTGATTTGAAAATCTTCTCAATAATAGTTACTTAGTAAATTTCGGACCAATAAAAATGATGACAATCAATTTATAACAAAGCTTATCGCAATTGCTTTGAATTAGTGTAAATTTGCTACTGATTGTATATTTGTTTAAAGTCTTAAAAGAAGTGCAAAAACAGATTGGAAACATTTCCTAAGATGAACACTTTCGAGAATTGTAAGACAAGCGAAATCTCTTGAAATAGCCCAGTTCCAGTTTCAGTTGATGTTGCTGTTAATGGGAAATCCAACTCAAAGAATCGCTTTAAAAGCTGTTTTCACCATTCTTTTTTGTTTTTGTTGTGTGTGTTTTTTTGCCTTGTTTGACCGAAAACCAATTAAAAGGATGCTGCGCCTTTGCCCTCTGTGCAATTTTTGTTCCCTTTTCGACTGGGAATTGCTTTCATTGCCCCTTCCCCCCTTCAAACTTGTATGCACCCTTCACGTAGCGTGTCTCACTATGGCGGGGACTTTCTTGTGTCTGGTCTGGTCCGGGGCTGAACTGCAGTTTGCGGCTTATCGCATTTTGGCCAGACGTTGTTTTTGTTGTCTTACCCCATCGACCTCTTGGCTTTGAATGGGCTACCGAGCATAGAAGAAAGAGGCAGATACAGAGAGAGAGAGAGAGAGAGAGAGAGATTGCGGGGTAGTTGCGCGCTGCGCTTAAGTTTGTCAATGCATAAATTAAAAAGTTTCTTTTGCTCTTTCTTTTTGGATACTGTTAATGAAGCTAAAGCAATTAAGAGAAGGCACTACAAACTTAATGGGCCAAATATTCTCAGCTCTGGATAGGCAGTTAGAAATAGACAGAGCGAAAGAGAGACAGAGAGAGCGGTAGAGAGTGCATTCCATTTGTGGACAGCACATGAGGTTTTTAGCTTGTCTTTTCTATAATACGATTTGGGGCCCATAAAAGATTACAGCTTGTCAAGAATCACCCAAAGGATACGGTAGGGAAACTCTCCTGCCCGAATGCTCCTCTCGTTTTTCGACTGGGCTAAGGGGATTATTATAATCCGATTTCCAACTTTAAATGTGCACAACATTTTGGAATATTTCTCATATGAACATTTGGATTTTTCGTTTTTTTTTTTTTGTTTTTTTTTTTTGTTTTGCACATTTTTGGCAACAGTTTGTGGTTCGTTCTATCTGTGGCTTTGTAATGGCCAAGTTTACACCCAAAATGGATGCGTAACTGTATGTGTGTGTATGTATGTGTGTGAGTGTGGAGGGGGTTGGAAAATCGCTGCAGTTTTCTTTATAGTTATTACTTTATAAAGCTTTCTTCTTGTTCGTTTTCTTTTTGATTACAAAATTGCTTTCAATATGTATTTTGCGGCTAACGGGTCTTGGCAACAATAACAAACTCGCTTTCGGCTCACCAGCTGTCCAGCTGTTGCCGACTCTACTCCTTGGTATCCAGGTAACTTCAACTGCATCCTAACTTGAGTTACGTATTGCAGCAAAAGTTTGAACGCATTAAGCAACTCATTTTGTTGCTGTTGTTGTCGGCTCTTTATTGGTCTTTACACAAAGTTGAACTTGTAAAGGCTGTTGGATATTTTTGGTCGACTTGCTGGACTCAAGTTTCTGCTAATAATATCTGGTCATATTATAAATTAGTTATCATACTACGCTCAATAGCTAAACATTCGAAATAATACTCAATATTTATTTAAATTGCATTTAATTTAATTTTGATTTTAATGTATATAATAAACTTATATTTTCGTAACCACAATGAATGTGTTGACGAAGAGGCAGTTAAGATCAAGTATGACTAGATATTTAAACCTAAATACGGTCACATTTGCTATGCTAATTATAAAATATATAATATGGTCACATTTTATAAGGTTATATAGTATAAAATTTAACCTAAAGTATGATTTCTTTTCTTTTCACAGCATTCCATAATACAACTACAAACATGAGGTTTCTTCACATTTTGTGTCAAACAGCATTCCTTCTTATATTAGTGGGTAAGTGTAATTTCCATCTCTCACTAAAAAAGTAAAAGATTTTCATAGGTTGTGTCTTTATATAGCTATCTCGAATTTAAGCGAGAGGAAATTAAATCATACATGAAATTATCAATTCAATAAGACATATTAATGAAATGATATGTCACACATAAATTGAAAATTAATCCAGTCAATAAACTGCAAAAATAGTCTGTAAAAAATGGTTGCAAGCGAGAATTATGATCAAGCATAAAAACAATATTTATGCGCATTAATTGTAATCAATTTTATTCAGAACCAAAATGCTAATTAGCGATAATTAAACTTTATGTCATAGAATTGCCGCGCGATTAATATTTATTCGATTTGGCAAATGCAAATTTAAGGAAATACAAAAAATATGAACTTTTAAAAACTTGATAAATAATGCAAAAATGATTACAAATGATTGCTGTAAAAAGTCATAATGCGTAATAATTAAATTTAATCATATTTTGAATTACGCTTATTGAGGATTTGCAGTTGTTGCTGCCATAAAAATCAATTCAACAATTTGTTGATTGTGTTTAATTGGTTGGCAGTGCGAAATAAATTATGGTCGCAAGTGGGAATCAAAATGTAAAGTTAGGAATTTAAGTGGAAACACGAGGACGAGTTTTGATTTAAGCCTGCTGACAAGTGTGTGCAAAACTTTTATTTTTTTTCTGGCGTTTACAATTTTATCTTGAATGTTTTACACACGTTTTCAAGTTTTTTATTGCTTCTCGCTCGTCTTGCGGCTTTCAGCAGCCGTCGGAGGCTCATTTTATTTACCAGCGCACATAAATTTCAAAACCACACGCACACACACACACACACGAGGACGGAGAGAGAGAGAGAGAGAGAGAGAGAGAGAAAGTGGGGCGAACACACTGATAAATATTTGAGCAACACCCCCCCACTGATTTATTCAATAAATCACAAGTTTCTGCCACACTCGCAGGTAACAGAGATTCACCTCTGAGCATGCGACGCAGATTTAAATTTTATCTGCATCTTACTCACACATCTATAATCGACTTCCATTGAGTTCCGTCAGCCTCGTCTGTGCTCAGCCTGTCTGCCCGCCTGCCAGGACACATGTCAATAAAGCAACTTACTCGCAGCCTGCGACAAGCTGCCTTGGCACTTAAATGCATTTAACTTGCAGGTTCTTCGGCTATATTAATATACATACTGATATATACTCGTATGTAGAAAGATATTTGGAACTGAAAGCGTTTCGTTGTTGTAGTTTTATTGGCAGATCGATTGAATTCAATATAAGCTCGAATGGCCACGTATGTATGTATGTGTGTCTGTCTGTATATGGGAGCATTCGCTTACATATCTATCAGTCACTCTATCAGCAGAAACTTAAATGACAGTGAATACATCAAATGACTTTCAATCCTTTCGCGTGACTGAAATTTTCGACTCTTTGTCACTTGCGACAGCCTCATCTATGCCAGTCTTTGTATGTCTTTGTGTGTGTGGATGTGTGTGTGGCTGTAGTTGGTGTGAAGGTGTGACACATGCTGTTGTTCTTGTTAGCACATGACATCTGTGTGTGCATACCCGAGTGTGTGCGAGTGTCTCTGGTCTTGATAAATGCTAGCAACGTGCCTGGTCTAAGGTTTTCTTTATTTTTTGCTATTTTTATTGTGTGTGCCGGATTTATTTAGTGCTGCATACTTTTAGGGGCTTTTCTTGTAGGCCTTGACAAGTGGTTTCAACATACATAAGCCAAAGAAAACTTTAGAATGTCACAAGACTTAAGTCATGTTGAAGACAACAGATTAAAGACATGTTCCCAAAAAGCTGAGAATCATCCTGAAATTCCATAAACACTTATCGTAAACGTAAAGAGGCCACTTTCAGTTCAACTTAAATCTGATTTGAATATTCATTTTTGTACACATATTTGCTGAGTCAACACACTAGATAAATATTATTGTATTATTGTTTATTTAATATCCACAGAGAGTGTTTATTCGTAATGCGAGCTTTAATCAATTGTCTGCTATATTCTTTTCTCACCTTTTACCACTACGACCTGTGGGTACGCCTTTAAACAGTCCAATAGTATGTCATTAATGGAAAGCAACTGCTGGGATAATTCACTGTCAAAGATAACTACACAAAAGTGATGGATTTTTTTGGGGCGAAAAATCGATGAATTATCTACGACTCTCTTGCAATTTAATACACATTTAGAGAAATAGTCGAAATCAAAGCACTTATCGCTTAATATAATGGACTACTCGTATGATATTATTTATGCATGGGTTAGGCACTAATTTCATTCGACTTGAAGCACAGGCAAATTGTAATTAAATGTCAATTTACAGGTCAAACAAAAAATATGAACACATTAAGACATTAACAATGGGGCGTAATACAATCGAGTCAAATGAAACAAAACCAGAAGTAAGGCATAAAAATCATTTTGTTTAATAATAAAAGAGAATGGGATAAAAGAAAGAAATAAATATGGGGGAATCTTAAGTTCCCAACGCAAAATTGGCGAGAGCGTCAAGGTTGCTTATTAAAATAAAATCAAGTATACGACCGATTTTCGACACTTGGTAGACTGTGAAAATGCAGAGGCCAGAGCACACTGCGACAGCGAGTCAAGCCCCAGACTAATTAGGGATTTTGTTTAGTTGTTTGTGGAAATCGGCGCAATGTTTACCATACCAAACAGGTGTTCACATCGCTTCGTTTGAGGGCTCGATGGGGCCTTACGTGTGTTCGGTTGGGCTGGGGGGCAAAGGGGACAATGCAAATACAAATTACGTTTTGTTGTGGTGCGTGCTGAAGATTTTTATCGGGCGTGTAAATTGTGCAGCTACCAGACGCTTTGCCTGACATCGCAGGCGAGGCAAGGACAACCCAGCGCACAACAACAACGACAACGACAACGGTTACTGTGAGTGCATTGGGTCTGCTCGATAATGGCAGGTTAATAAACGTTATGAAGCGACATTTGCACGCACACCCACACACCCACACACATACGTGAACACAACGAGAGCCAGGACATTGCCCGGCTGCCATTTAGTTCAGCTAAATATTTGGTAGCATACTTTTAGGCGGCAATTCGAGAAACACGTGTCACACTTCATGTTCTCCCGCACTGCATAATTTTTAATGGCACGTCTTCTAATTGACTTAATTTACACAAATCCGTAGCAGACCCCAAATTTTCAAATTAACTTGTTTGGCATAATAGTAGATGAATTTCTTATCATATTTTAGGTAAAACTACACTTTACTTTTCAAATCTGAACGGAGGAAAAAAAGCAATAATTGTACAATGCTAAAGTATTTAAATTATAAATATTAATTGAGTCTGATTTTTCAAATTCTAAAGAAAATTAGGTTGGTCGTTGATATATTTTTGATATTTTAGAAAAAGAGTCTATAACACTTTATCGATTTGAACGTACAAAAGATTCGAGAAAAAGATACTTGAAATCTACGACAATATTTATAGATTTAATATTGTTAATAAGTTTTATTATTAAATATGCTTTTAGTCGTAAAACCGTGTGGCAAATATTTGAGATATCGATTTGCGTATACCATATTTCTTTGTAATATACCTTTTTGGGTAAAATTCAGGTAAGCGAAGCAATTTTCTGAACGTTCCTTGGTACATTTGTATTCAGTTGACCGATCAGTAATTGCATTTTTCAATTTATGCGGCATTTTGTCAAACAAACACATGATTTTCCGGTGCATGCCCGTAGACGTTTGGCCCATGCATGTGCAATGGCAAAGCTTTGGTGACTTTGATGCTTTCATCACGCACTATGAAACACAAAATGTGCATAGAAATTGTTTCCTGTTATTATGTAAATTTCGCTGTTAGTTCAACAACAGCTGTTGCGTTGATTTCACTTCAAAGTGGAGACTGCAAATATGCAATGAAAATGAAAACCGATTTTTTGTTTTTTGCTGTACAGTTTTCCCCCACTGACCTCAGCAGCAATTAAGCCGCTTAACCTCCATGGCCTAAAGCCGAGCGTTTTCTCCATGCTCGTTCTGTTCTGTTCTGCTTTCGCCCTTAACCCGCAGAAAAATTGATAAGCTTCTCCATCCACTTGACAAATGGAAAAATGGCTTCAAAACTTCCGGCTGTTATAGCTGCAGTTTGTCAGCGCTAAAGCTTCAATTTGTTTTTTGTTTTCATTTTTTAGCTTTTAGTTCTGTGCGAGATTTTCATGAATTTTATGTAACGATCTTAGTGCGCAAACCCAGCTCCCAACAGTCACACACATCTGTATTTACCCGGTGTTTTTTGGGGTGTCACACTTTACAAACAAAAAACGAAAAACTGCATCGAATTGCAAATTCAATAATAGTTGCTCACTGGTTGGATGTTATGATTTTACTCAACAGTCGAATTGCAATCCAAATCTTCTGCTTTTTCCATCCGGCTTCACACACACGCTTATTCTCACTCACACATACACATACACATACACATACATAGAAAAGTGGTTTATTCATATTTCTCTGTTTACCATTGATTCGCCCGTTAGTTTTAAGTATGCCAAACGAATGCCAAGTCAAGTCAAGCGCCCCACCGTAGTTGGGACTTGCAACAAGAGGGTAGGCAACATGGTTGGAATATGTCTCGAGTGTGTTGCGGGGCAGGGGGCGAAGAGTGCTGGCGCACTCAGTAATTGGTTCAATAATAAATACAACGATTGATTTTTTTTCACTCACAGCTCTGACGATTGAGATTTAATTAAAGGCAAAGGTGTGTTGCAATCCCAAGAGGGTTGCAGTGGCATAAGAAATCACGGGGAAAGTGATAAGGAAAATGGCATTTAAGTGACGATTGAAGATTGGTGGTGACCCCTTTTACTGGGGTCGTTGCCTTTCTGTCGTTGATGATTGAGGTTGCTTGCGTTTGAAAGGGAATCAACTTATTGAAAAGCAAAGTAGTAAACGTGTTTGTATTACTCAATTAATGTAAAATACAGAGAAGACAAGCCGAAGCAATATATTTAGAAAAATTTACTTTCATAATTATGATAAAAAAATATAAATTCATTTGTGCTTTAATAAGAACATTTATTAAATTCTTAGGTAATAACCTTTTGTCTGCAGGAAATGTATGTTATAAAGTATAAATACTCTTATGATTCCTGAAAGTTTGCGGTGGGATAAAAGTTATGGAATTTGTCGAAGGTTTTTGAGATAATTTTTTAATAATTCAATTTAATTCAATATACATACATACTTTTTGCTAACAATTACAAAATTATTTAATCAATTAATTATGTTAATATATTTCACTTTAAATAACTCTGTAATTGAAAATTGATTATAAACTAATTGTTTAAGTGAATTGATCTGAATTAAACTAGTTTTGAAAATGTTAAATGTAAAAGTGCACCCCTCAGCTTGTGTATTCACAGGATATGCTATTGTGTAGAGCACTTCCTTCAGTGGCACTAGTCGTGATTAATAATCATTATTAACAATTTACGTGCCAAACAAAACGTTGCATACACCTCATGCTGTAGAACATACAGACACGATACTCACTAATAACAAAATATATTAGCTTATACATGGACAGACAATAATAATTCCGGTTTCGTGCTTCACCTGCAATGATTTTGCCAGGCATTTTGAAAGTTTTACGCATAAATGTGTGGGAGGAATTTGATAAATTGATTATGAAAATGCAAACAATTTGTTAAAATAGTAATTAAAGTATAATTTATCTAAATAACACATTTATCTTCGGTATTGAAAGCATAATAACTAGAAATCCAGCATAAAATTAAAATTATTGTTATTTGAAAATTCTGTTTGCAATTAATGGCTATTAATGCAGTGTTGCAATAAGCTATTAAAGTGTATTACAAACTAATAAATAAAAAAATGTCACGACCTGAAAAGCATAGTAGCTCGAAGCCATATCACATCAAGCATTCATACACTCTTGCTATAAATAAAAGCACTTAAAATTAAATGAAAATTGTGACGTGCACGAAAATGATTTCGTATTTTAAATGAAAATGTGAAATGAGGCTCTTACCATATTATCAGCGTATCCATGCTGGCAAGTTGCACTTCTATTGCATTTCATTTTCATTTTTATTATTCAATACAATTTTTGCTGTATGTTTACTTTGAGCGCATGTTTAATAAGTGTCAAAAGTTGAAATTTTAATTAAAAGGAATTAATCAAGACACTTTGTACATATAATTTATAGTATTTAATTCTTGTATTTAATCACCATAAAAGTTAAATGTGATTCAACATTGATTTATATTATTTTATTTAAATGGTTTATGTTTTAAAAGCATCTTAATGTGTGATTTATTTCACTGGAAACTATTAAAATTAAAAATAATAATACATAATGTGAATTTGAATATATTAAATATAGACTTAGGCATATTTTTAGTATTTTCCGGTATTATTTTTTTTAGGATATTTTCAGAATACCGCACTGGTGTGATTTTATTCAAAAACGGTAGCGGGTATTTCACAGTCAATCATATTCGACAGTAGCTTTCTCCCTTAGTAAGCATTTCGTTTGATTAATTAGTGAATCAACGGACTTGATTGTTAATTAAAGATTTATTAAATGATATTTTGAATGTTGCAGTTTTTAATCACAGCACTTTTTAAGCGTTGTTATTTCTGGTATTAAATGCATTGCAAATTCAAAAAATCTGTTCTGTGATATCATCAGAATTATCACATATGGCTTGCTGATATTTGTAGATTTCGCAGCAAGCGAACATAATTGAAGTATTTATATTTTTTTCTTATTTATGAAAGACTTCAGATGGAAACGAATAAACATTAATCCCGGAAAAATAAATGCAAGAGGAGCGCAATATCGTTTTTAGCATTTATCAGATACAGATGGGAAATGGTTAAAGTTGTTGGTAATTTTCACTTAAACTTTGTTTCGAAATCTTCAATTTGAAAATTTCTCTATATTAATCAAGTAATAAATTCTTTTCTTGCTGGTGCAACTAAATAAAACTTTGACGTCCCCTTCTGCAAAATAAAGTTTTTGTGCCAGGGAGAAATACTGCAGACACATTTCACATTTCTCTTTCGTGGTGTGACCTCAAAATGGAGAATGGAGAATGGAGAGAATGGGCCAAAGTTACCAATAAACACGTTCGTATCGAAAGACAGTAATGGGTCAGACAGAGACTTTTGGGGTTTGGCATTGGCTTCGCCATTGATTGGCTGTGCAGGTAAAAGCAACGTCCATTGTGTGTTGGGACTGCTGCATAGATCAAATACGAGCTAAGTCTAGGTTCTCTAATCAAAATTAATTGTTTAAGGTATTGAAGGAAGTAAAACACTAATATTAATGTAAACTAATATAATAATAAAATAATCTCTTCATCCATCAGTAATTATTCACTTAATCAACATGAGATTAATCGATTAAAAGTCCATTGGCTTTTGACATCGATTAGCAAACACTTATTGCTATCGGTTGTTTATTTATACTACTGTTGTGCATTTGTTGACTTGTTAGGCTTTAGTAATTGACAGATTGGGATCTTTAAGAGCGACCATCACAATGCCCATTGAAGGCCAGTTGAAAGCACAAGGAAAGTCAAACGCACAATTCATTGTATAGACAGAAGTGCACACAAAACTCAATTTTCGACAACTTTTCCGCATTCTAAACACATTTTTCTAGCAACGTGGAAAACGTGGTCAACAACGTCGACAGCAACAACAACAACAATAACAACAGCAACAGCAACATCAATTCGAATGGTGTTTAAGGCGACAATGTGGCAAGTGCTTGAGAACGAAATTAAGGCCAAGACGTCATGATAAAAACTTTTCGCGCCCCTCGTGCTCGACTTGGGTGTTGTTGTTTCTTTTTCTGTTTCTGTTGTTGTTGTCGCTGTTGAACTTGAGGCATGTTTGTTGGCAAACAAACGTAAGCCCCGCCCTTATCCACGCCCCCGCCTGAGGCGCTGCTCCAGAGCATTTGGCTCATTAAAATGCGAGGCGTAAAGTCCCGTTGGTTTGGCATCAGCAAAAGTTGGAGCCTGACCTGTTCACCCACACAGTCGCATCTTGAATGGCAGCCAAACAAATCTTATTTAATTTGGCTTTGGCGCTTTTCACGCGGCTGCTGCCAACAAGTTAACATACACACACACACACACACCCTAACACAGCCATACACACACAGATGCGCTGACACATACATTAGAGGCAACTCGTTTAGCAGGTCGCAGCTGTTGCTTCAAGAATTTCAAGTGCATTTGAATGGCCTCATGGAATGGCGTCACTGCCTGTTTGCCAAAGTGTTAAATGTCAGGCCAGGACGTGAAAGGGCTATCCAGGATGCGAGGATGCCAGGCTGCCAGGCTGCCAGGCTGAGGGGGCAATTCACACAGCTGGGCCTTTGAATTTATGGAAGTTTCAGTGCGCATTTACATTTACTACATGCCATATTTATTATTTATGCGTAAGCACTAGCTTTCTATGGCCGACTGTCAACTGTCGCTGGTTTGCCAATAAAACTGAAATAACTGCCAACAAGACGCATTTCCGCCTCAACCTCGACCTGCCTGTCTGCCAGCTCTTCGCCGGAAGTGAGCGCGATACGATTTCCGGTTAATATTAGCCCTTTTCAATGGGCACGAGATTGGGGAATGGGAATGGGATTGCGAATGGCAATAGCAATAGCTGTGCTTCCCTTTTTCAATATTTCATGCTCACTGCACTTTTCCCCACTTCAATTTTATTTATCCATCAACCAAACATGAAAAGGGGGCGCGGGGTATGGAAACGGGAGACACAGAAATTAATATGCGCACACGCGTTTGCAACTCGACGACATTTTATTTTATCACTTGTTGAAAAAGTCTAAATTGAATTTACGCCAAAAATTATGCAGCACATTTTTTTGCGGCCAACTTTTTTGTGCAAAGGGTCGAAACACGAGAGCACAACTCTGGCATATTAATTCCATTTAAACTGATTTCGCTGAGTGCTTCACGTGGATTTGCAGCCGTTGAGTTGAGTTGAGTCGAGTTGAGTTGAGTTGTCGGATCTGGGATCTGGGATCTGAGTTGTGGCCTATTGAGGCCTGAAGTGGATTGTTACATCAGTTTGTATGCCTTCAATTAATGCTCATGTTGTGCGTTGATTGATGGCGACGTTTGGTTGGACGCGATGTTCACAGACAGCTGTCATTGGTTCAGTGTTATATTTTACTAAAGCTGAGTAATTGTTGTTAATGCAGGCTTAAAGCATATTATGAACAAAGCTGAACACATGTTTTAAATTAATCGACTTGCTTTTGGCAAATATTAATTAATCACTGCTGGCGGTTTTTTAGCCAAACTTTTCCACTTCAAGCAATAATTATTCGATAATTCACATTTTCTGATTTAATTGTGCTTTCATCTATTCTTGATAAGAATCTCAATTCAAATTTATTGTGTATAAAATTAATGCTACTAACGCAACGAATATAATAATTGTTAAACTGTTGAGTACTTGTGGAGCCTTATCTGCTTAGTCGCTTGTCGTCTCGAGTTCTAGCTTAGTCCTTTCGCTTTGCCTTTTCCTTTCCTCCTTGCTTAGCTGGCTCCCATTTCGGTTAGCTGCGTGCCGCTAATGGTGCAAATTTCAAGCGCAATTGAAGCCAGTTTAAATGTCCAAAGCGCGCCTGTCTGGCATCCTTGACAGGAGCCAAGCGAAAGACAAGCCGCAAAAAAGCGGACACCTTCACCATTCCGACCAGCTTGGGGTTTCTCTCCGCTGTGCTGT
Source organism: Drosophila sulfurigaster albostrigata (assembly GCF_023558435.1). Lineage (NCBI taxonomy): Eukaryota > Metazoa > Arthropoda > Insecta > Diptera > Drosophilidae > Drosophila > Drosophila sulfurigaster. Next base: position 8,010,530 of record NC_084881.1, read on the forward strand.
GCTGTGCTTTGCTTTGCTTTGCCGTGGACTAGACGACAGGCAAGGACATTTTTCACGCCCATCTTGAGGCCAAGCAAAATAGAATGTGATGGGCAGAGCATAGCAGAACAGAACGGCACAGAACAGAACAACGCGGAAGAGCAGGACAAATTAAGTTGAAATTAGCAGCGTTTAAAGTATAATGAGCGTATAAATGATTAATTTGGTTTTTGGAAATTGATATAGGTAGCAGAGGTTGACAGTCAGGTAGGAGTCACTTAATTAACTGGGCTTTATTGGCTGATAGAATTAAGCTAATTGGTCGCTTGACGCGTCCCGAGTGACACCTGAGCGCGACGTTCTTTTTATCCTCTGACCATTCTCTGTCCTTTATTCGTAGTTTGTGTAATAAATGATGTCTTTGATCTGCTCGCATGTCTCTCAATGCGAACTCTATAATAATATTAACTGAAATTCCCCAATGTGAATTTGTTGACAATGCAAGCGACTCAAGATGGAGATGAATGAAAGTCATGTTTGCAGATTTATGCTTAGGTTCATACTTATAATAATGCGAGTCACAAGAGGCAAAGAGCCAGACGACAATCGAGCAAACAAAACTAATTTTCCTATTCTCTATTTACTCGATTGTCAAGACTGCCAGAGTCTGGAAAAGGATTTCCCCAAAGAACCAACACAAACTTTCAATTACTTTAACTAATTTATTAATCTGGCTTAAAGACTTGGGGGACTTTTACAAATACTTGAAGCTCAAGCATTTTGTGTTTTGCAATTAAGAAATTGGGGCTTAATAGCCAAATTACAGCTTATGAATTCAAGTTTGAAATAGTTTTGCATTTTAGGAATTAACCAATTCTTAGCATACTTAAGCTTTTTTTGATGTAGGATCTTTAATTAATCCACACAACAAAATTGAGGAATTCATTTTGAAATGAGGTTTTCACATTCTAAAGGACAAATAAAAAAAGTATATTCTCCTACTCCAATTTTAGTGATGACAACACTATCTCTCGACACTGTCTGGACTTTATAAAGTTGCCTTTTAACAATTGCATTTTGCTTAGTTCTCGTTTATCTAACCAAGCAGACAATCACAATCCGAGCTCAGCTTTTGTTCTCTCACACAATTACCGCCATTAACATTTATGGTGTCGACCTCAAAAGTAGAAACCAACCAAATTGGGCAGCCGAGCTAAACAAGCTGGGAGGAAATTAAGTAGAAAATTGCAAAAATTAACAGTAGCCAGCAAAACAAAACAAGCAAAAGGAAAACCGCCAAAAAAAAAAACAGCAGAAAAAAAAGGAAAATGCACAAATTCCAGATGTGTTTGTTGTTGTTTTTTGTTGTCGTAGTAGCCCGAAGGTCCTTTTCTGGCTGTCTTGGCTGCGGGGCTTAGACTGCTTAAGGAAAATTAATTAAAAATAAACATGGCACACGCTTGTACTTTAGGAATGCCAACCAAAATAGACCTGTGGCAAAAAAGAAGGAAAGAGAGATGGTGAGAAAAAACACAAGAGAGCGAATAAGCGGGGGAAAAGGAGAACAAAGGCAAAAAAAAGTGAAACCGAAGCGAGGCAGACAAATAAGGAAAATAAAACCTAGTCGAGCCAAATTCCAACAAAAGCACACGAACATTTGCGGCCACAAATCCGAGACGATAAGAAAATAAGTAACAGCACAAAGAGAGCGAGAGAGGAGAGAGAATCGAGAGAGAATGAAACACACGTAAAGACAAAAGAAATAGCTGAGCTGGAATCATTCGAGGAGCGACTCTGGACAGCGTAAGCGCCAAAAGTATTTAGTAATTACGTCAAGCACAGAACTGTTTGGAAACTGAAGGGTCTGCTGGCCTGGTGAGGGGAGTGGAAGGAAGTGTAGGGAGCTTGTGGTCAGGTGAAAATTGCATTAGGAACATTTGGGCTTCCCGTGACGATGTTGCTCTAAGTTGTAATATCGTGAGCATGCGAGGCTATAACACAAAATTCCGTGCCCTACATATAATACACGTTGGTCTTAGCGCATTACGCGAGCGTTGGAACGGAGGAGGCGAGGTCATGAGTTGGTTAAAGACACACAAATATTACATTGAATAGCGATAGAGAGGAGGAAAGAAATTATTGGCGTGTGCAGGAAGTAACATTACTTGGATATAAATATGATATACAAGAGATGCAGTATCTTAGCTTTAATTAAGTGATAGTATTTTAAAATACTATCATTTAAAATGCTTTATGTGAAATTCATTTAATTTAAAAAATAATTGAAAGACAATACATGCCGTTTCTTAATCTTTATTATTAAAAGAAAAAATGTTGATTAATGAATCAATTGGTTATGAAAATACTTAAATTAAGTTTGAAATACTTAAATCCTCTTGTGAACATTCAATACTTTCACAGGGTATTAAAGCCAAAAAGCATGCTTATTCATGTATTATTCTTGAATTTGTAAAAGCTAAATTCTATTTCGACTAGAACGTTTGTATTATGCAACTTATTTGCCAAGAATTATGTAAGCCCTTGGAGCACCAGCCATAAAAGTTATCCCTGTGTGCAGCACCACTCCACTCCACTCCGCTCCAATCCACATAGCTTCCCTATCCCATGATTCATGATCCCCATGTCCCGCTGTCCGTTTTATATGAGAAAAGTAATTTTATTAAAACAATAAAGCAAGCACAGTAAACTGATAAGCAGCTCATATGGTTGTTTTTAGCTCGCTCACATGCACAAGCATACACACTCACACCAACACTCACATACACACGCACACACACGGATACCGAGAGGAAGTCCTTTGTGTACTTGTGTAATATTTTGTGCGGAACATCGGAGAGCATGCTTATCCCTATGAATCTCTGAACATTTTCTTTTTTTTTTTTGTTTTTGCCTGAAAATTCGTTTTGTTTTTGGTTTTGTTTTTTGAGGTTTCCTTTTTCTGTACTATTTTAATATTTCATGATACTTTTCGTTTGACGCAAAATGCATTTAGTATCTCATATTTGTTGTTGTTTTTTTGTTTATTTTCATTTTTCAGTAATAATGGGAAATCTTTGATGTGCTTATTATTAGGCCAAAAAATGCCATGGAAAAAATATGTTTTTCCTCAATAGGATTGCAATTTGTCCTAAATAAATACAAATGGTTTAAATGTTCAATTTATTCATATTTTAATCACTTGAATAGTTCTGGAATAGTCCAAGTTGTTTTACAGAGTTGACAATAGCTAATGAGCTGTTAATAAAATCAATTAGTTGTTTACTGAAAAATCGCATTATTAACAGATGAAAATTTTAAATATTTTAATGCAGGAGAAACATAAATATTACCAATTATTTCGTTATTTGTAAAATGATTGTAGTAGATATGTTTAAAGATTGTTAAAATTAAGCACCGATATGGTTTGAATCAATTGATTATCTATGCGTTTTGATTGCCAGCAAATTACATAAAGAAGGCTTCTAGAAATGTGGTTCTAACACGCGATGACACAGGTTAAAGGTAAAATAACATTGCCTAAATTATTCATCAATTGATTAAATTGAATTTGGAGGTGAACTGGTTTTATTTAATATATTAATGCTCGACATGCACTCGGCTATATTTTATTGTTGAGTAATCAGCAGTATTGTAGCAAATTAGCAACCAAGATTTTCCAGATATTAACCAACTGTTTTCTATTGTTATTCAGAATTTCTTTCAAAATTCATTCTTTCTTAGTATGATAATTTAGTTGATTAATGAGATTCTAATTATTAAATCATAAAGAATTTCCAAAACTTTATTTTAAATTGAATACTCGGCATCTAATGTGAGTTTAAAAATAAAAGTTGAAGTAATTTCAAGGTGAATTTACGAGAAACGTTCCATATTTCATAACAAACATGAATTTATGGAGATAAAAACTATTAGAAAGACAAAGATTGGCAGTACTTGCCTCCCCTATTGTGTTTCCATTACCCAATTTCGTGCATTATTTTGCCCCGACTCTGAGCAACAACCAAGACGAGACAAGAGTAACCCCTGGCATACCATTAAGGGAGAAGGCAGGACGCGTAATTTTTAATTTACCATGACATAAATCGTATAAAACTGTAACAGTCACTAAAAGCAAGAAGCAACAGACTGTCCCAGGGCAGGTCCCGGGCACAAGTTATGTCGGAAAACACAGAAGGGTGTCGAAAGTCAATGGGGAACCCAGAAGAAGACAGCCAAGAGACCCTAAATCCGCCCCAGCAAACCAAAGAAACTTCAAAACAAAACAAACTCTCACAGCGGGTGGTAATTGTGTATGTGTGCATGTGTGGGTGTGGGTGTGTATGTGTATGTGTATGTGTGTGCGTGTGCCTGTCTCTCTGTCTGACTGCCTCTCAGACTCAATGTCTGTTTGTCCTTTTGGCAGGATGCCATTCAGGCTTGGCATTAATAAGTAAATCTTCAGCATGTGACGGCTATCAGTGGCACTTCCGCACCATTCTCTCCCTTCTTCTCCACCCCTCTTCACCAACAATTTAAGCTATTTATATTTTATCTTGTCGTCGTCGGTTTGCTCGAGAACTTCTCTAAAGTTCCGCTGCGTTCTCAAATGAAGTTGCCGGAGAATGTAACTGTAACTTTGCCATGTCTGCAAATGCCTTCAGCTGTATCTTTGTATGCGTGTCTCTCTATCAGTTTCTCTGTACAAGTGTGTGTGTGTGTGTGTATGTTTGCCTGAGTGTATTGGGCATGTGTTGTCACTGCCGGAAGTTGCAATTCCTGGCTCAATGCCTATAAATTTAACTTCTGTAGGACGTCTTGTTGTTATTGTTGCCATTTGTGGCTTGTCTTTACAGGACATACACCAAATTCTTTGGCCAAGTACTTGACATGTAGTCGTAAGAATTGGCTTCAAGTTATACATTAGTTTAATTAGGCCGAACTTGCTCTAATAAAAGTAAAAATAGAAACAATTCTTACCCAATTCAAAAGTATTTTTAAAACTGTTTTATAATTATAATAAATATCATTAAATACATTTAAAGAAATTCAGAAAGAACTTCATATTTCATATTGATATATAAACTAAAAAACAACAAGTTCGTGTTGAATTTTGTTGGAATGCTAAAAACAACGAATCTGGGATAAATGCACTGAATCCGAAGCGTTGTAAGATTTTAACCCACATATTGAATTGTTATCTATACTAACATTTTAGAAGAAGAATCGATTTTGTTTGATACTGTTTTGAGTAAGTGTGATATTCTCATTAATTTCTTCTTTTTATATTTCATTTCCCACTCCTATTTCTCAAAGTTACTTCTAGCATCGATCATACACAAGTGCCGCATTATTATCGATTCTCTAATTTCATCTTTCTTTTATCGATGCTTTCTTATTTTAAGTGTTTTGTATTATGGAATAATAACTTATGTAATAATAACTTAGTTGTGTAGTCTGTAAATCTTAACAGATAATAAATGAAGCAATTTTAAAATTGTGTAAATGATCTTTTAGTCTGATATATTTTGAAAATTAATTTAAATACTAAAATTTCAACAATGGAATTAGAAAAATGTCTCCCCTAGGCAAAACATCAAGTCGAAATCCTATGCGAGCGCTTAGCTCGGAAAGCCGCCGTGCAGCGTTGTGGCAAATTGTGTAATATTATAACTAAAAAAAGGAAGAGAAAGGAACTGCACAAATTTAACAAATCCGCAAATAATTTGAACGTAGGACATCTAGCAAGTGGTTGTGGAGGAAGGGTAAACGGGGGGCCAGTAAAGTTGGGCGTGCGCTAACAGTCCAACAATGCATTGGAGGTGAAGGGTATAAATTTTCACCTGTGCACACGGATTGCCAGCCGAAAACACGCTGCTGCCTGTGCAATTTTCGCCGAAAGGAATGCAAAAGAGTGTAAAATCCAAAAAGCATTGCATACACAAAGGCGTCTATGCTGGTGCCGTGTGTGCAAGTGAACCTGTGTGTGTGTGTGTTTGTGTGTGTGTGTAGGTGTGAGAGCATGTGGGTTGAAAATGGATAATAAAAAGCTCATTGCAACAAATTCTTGCGCAATTTTCAGTGTTAGATTAGAAATGGTTCACACGGTAGAGAAGGCGGGGTAAGGTAAATCGGTGGGTGGGGTGGGAAATGCAACACGAAACGATGTTCACTTTTTACAGCTTTCCCTTGCTCGAACTCCTTTTACCTTCCATTCTTTCTTTTTGGTTTTTTGGTCATGCTGAGTGTCTCTTGCTTTCAGTTGTTTGATCCCTTGCACTTTTTCATAGCATTTCACCCTGGCACTATTTGAGTTGGTTCTTTTTTTTCGTGCATTTTTAGTTTTCCCTTAGCTTTTTTACTTTTTCACTTTGCCTTAACATTTCCAACATTGCTTTACACTTGCTGGCACTTGTTCGTGGGGTTTTATGAGCTTAGTTGGCGATTTAGCGATGCTTGTCTTATTTAGTTTTAAATAAATGGCCAAGGTTGCCCCCTGAGCATTTTGCAGATATATAGTACTACTCTATATGTATATATTCCGTGTAAATGAGCGTGGAAACGAGACTCACTGCAGAGCCATCGACAAGCAATGGGGGAGAATGTGCTAATGAATTGTTAAATGTGCAAAGTATCTGCCACACAAAATATCAAATAGTCAAAAGAGACATTCGGCAAACGACTCCACAAAATATCCCTTAAAGATCTATTCTCCTAGAATAAAGCACAGCAGATGTCTGAAATCTGTCCGCAATTAAAAGAAAATGCATTAAATTTAATGAAAAACCAACAAGCATCTGACAATGCGACTCTATGACTGCCGTTGAGGGAAACCGGAAAATGTGCCATTAAATGGCAAACACCAGGGAACAAAGCAGAGACATAGTCACAGTCAGTCACTGCAGTAGCTGTAGCTACAGACAAAAGCAGTGGGAGCACAATTAGACGAGCTGCACTCTCTTTAAGAGTCAGACAAAAGGCATGAGGAGGTTTTTGTGCTTAAATTTCATAATCCATACAAAGCAATGAGTCAGGACATCAATGTCCTGCCGCCGTTGCAACTCCGACTCCGACTCCGACTCCATCTTCAACTTCAGTTGAAGCTAAAGCTGAAGCAGTGGCAGCATCTAGTGTTACGGAGGCTGCCGCTTTGAATAGCTCCAACGAGGCGGCAAAGGCAACCCCTAAAGGGGAGAAAGACTCATCAACTTGGTCGCCATATCCAGTTGGCAGTGCTAAAAATGCATGAAATGAATGAAAAGTGCGCATACATATGACACTCGCTGTGCGAATATACTTCGGATGTGAATGTGCGGCATTGCATGTGTTTGTGAGGCACAAACAAACTGCCGGAGAAGCGAATGAATCGAGCATGGCACTCGTGGTCGTAGTCGCAGTCGCAGTCGTGTAGTCACAGTCGCTTTAGGAGTCACCGAAAAAACTGACATCCAAATGCATTAAGCAAAAATTGTCAACAATTTTTCAGTCACATTCACTCTTTCTCTTTCTCTTCGTCCTCGCCCACGCCCTCGCTCTTCCACAGCAGCATCCCCGACGAGACGGCGTCAAGTCTGCCAGAATAACAAGTCACCAGGGAAGGGTGAATGTGCAGTCAGTGAGTCAGCGCCAGCTCTGTTTTTGGGGTGAATAGAGATGATACATGAAACTGTTTATAGTTTCATGATATGACTCATATTTCAACATATTAATCAAATAATTAGAACAAAAATAATGAAAAGTAATGTAAAATAGTTTCATGGTTTTTCAAATTGCAAACTTCCATTTAATCTTTATAAAATTGTGCAAAAAAATAAATAATGTTGTTGAGAAACAACTAGTGAATTGTGTGTGATGTGTATGAATTGAATAAATAAGTAATTTTAATATATAATATTTTACGAATACACCTTTATAATATTTATATATTTAAAAAAAAAAATCCATTTAGTTTTTTAGAGGAAATTTCAAGTTTTCAATGTTACTTCATTAGTTTAAAATTTTATTTATAAAGTGTCTTTTTTATATTTAGTATATTTTGAACTCTATTTTTAATGAATTAAACATTTTAATCTCATGTTTGTCATGAAACTCTAAAGTTTGCTTTTGCAATTACAAACAAATAAAATAGATCTAACTATGATTTCACTACTCAGGATACCCTTTCAACTCTAGTGATGCCAGGGATGGTCGATCGTCGATTGAATAATGACTGCAGAAAGAATGCGGTTGCCTGCCAGTTGACACTAATGGTGTACGAAATCCCGCAGTTACATTTTACATTTTTAATGGCGGCAATGTCACGACAAATTATGATGTATTTGGCGCCAGTTGGGCTTGGACCCACCCTTGGAGTCGAGAAGCTGTGAAATGGCAGCCGCCGATAAGCAAAAATATCATCCCAGACAACATCCAAAGACCCAATATTCACAGCGTCACACTTTCCCTGTGGCATGCTACAGCAACAGTTTCTTGAATCGCACCTGCTCTGGTGCAGCTCTAGTTGAGAAGCTGCCAGCTAATAGAAAATTTAAATGCCATGTTCTGGCAGCAACTGTTGCCCAAGTGAAACTTGATGTTGCGCAACATTCTAAGCCAAGTTCATAAACTTGTCCAACGAAAACTTTTGGAAAAGAGCTCCGCCTCGAAAACTTATAGTTTCCCCCCTGTATTTTTTTTTATTTTAGCTTTTTTATATTTTCTATTTCTTTTTTTATGCGCTTCGTGTAAACTGTGTGGTCAGTGAGGCAAATGTTGCTTCCAAAGAGTTCATGTGAAACGAAATTTTGGTGGCCGCCTGGGGCAGGCCCAAAACAAGGACAGAGTTAGGGTCAGAGGATGAGAAATGGAGCGTCTTGGGCCTGACTGTAGCAAGTTTTCTTTGAGGTTGAGTTGTTTGTTTATTTCTGGTATTTAAACTTTCAATTAACTGACTTTAGAAATCATTAGGAAATGTGTCATGTTTTCAACATCCAATAGTTGAAAAGCTTCTTGCCGTAGTTTGCAGATCAAATTGGCCAGCATTGGAATTGCGTAAAAGTTTATTGGGATTATGTAATGTTTGCTTAATTTGCAGCTAGACAGACAACTAGACTGTACTCAAACTAATAATAATTACTGTTGGAGTTGCACTTGAAATCAATTCCATTTTTGATTGCAAGGTTAATTCTTATTTAAAATTTGTTACTGTTGTAAATTTCTTTCACATCGATGTTACAAATGTGACTGCGGCACTTGAGATCCTAATTATGTGCGCAGTTTAGTACAAAGACTCGATCATAAATTTCTGGTCAATCTGTTAGTCTGTGCATCCAATCGATAAGCACAGATTCAGAATGTTAATCAGAGTCTTAGCGCTGGACATTTGTGTAACGCATGGGCGGCAGCTTGTCGCTTTGGCTGTTGCTTAAAATATGTCATGCATGTTGCATAAACAAGGATTAAACAAAAGAAGTCACAGGGACCCAAAGCTATGCTCAGCCCCTCAATCGCTATACGAGGTAAATATTTGCAGCCGTGTGTCGTGTGCGCCAAGGACGTCAACTAAGGGAGGCACTGTTAGCTTCGACTGGAAGCTGCCATTTTGCAGCCTGCCCTAGGCACAGATTCATTTACAGGTGTGTGAGTGCGAGTGTGTGTGTGTGTGTGTGTGTGTGTGTAGGCCCCACTGTACTTTGTGTGCCACTCACGTTGCGCTCGTTATTCATATTTATTGCACACGTTGCCAGCGCCACAACTACGAGAATCATGCCTCCAAGAGCCGCCTTCATGGTAGCCAGGTCCTGGCAATAGGGAGTTGTACTCGTAGACAAATGAACGGGTTGCATGTATATTGTCCTAGCTGTTGCTGCTGCTCCTTCTGCTTTGCCATGTGTTTTTTTTGCCTTGCTGTTGCAGTTGCAGTTGTTGTAGGCGTGAGTTTGTGTCTAGCAGCAAAAACTTTGCAATTACAGTTATTTGATGGGATTTACAAGGGTTACACCCACCAGTCCTTTTGACTGGCGTCTATGATGCGGGCGTTGCTTGTTTGGACATTCATTTGCTGCCGCATTTTTACAGCCTTGACGATGCAGTGTGGCACGATAGCAATGGGAAGCAACAAGAAAGCGATAAGTGTTGTTTAATGGAACGAGTTATGACAAGGATAAACTTATAAACTTGTTGTTAAACTCCTTCTCTCAAGATTTCTGGCAGAAACAAAGCAAATTAATTAATTTGGATTCGAGTACTTAATGTAGCTCATTTATTAGTGAGTAGAAAATAAAAGAATATCTTCATTTTAAATAAATAATTTAAATGTTGGATAAACATATTGGTAAACTGTTGTGGAACTCGTGCAATAATTTTATTGTTGTTTCGAATTAAATTATGTGCGTTATGCGAATGCAGCGCTGACAATCATTTATATGTATATGAACACTTTTTATGACACTCACCAGAGGCGTGTATTATTTTTAATCCCATCACACTTTATCAGACGCAAATCAGAAATTATTATTTGTTGTATATTTTATTACGCACAGGCAATAAAAATGGCAGGTATTGCTGAGGCGAAAGGGGAAGAAGGATTCCTTGTTGTATGCTGATTTATAATGCACAACGACAGGCTGTTAAATTGATGGCCTAAAAGTGCACTGACAATAAACAAGTGCCGACAAGCGTATAAATGTCCGTGATGGACAATCGGCTTATATAAACATATTATAAATAAATAATACAATGATTATTTATTCTATAAATATACTTAGAAGTTTGTTGTCAATGCTCAGTTCAATACGTTAAAAAAAAGGATTTTTTATGTGAATGAATTATTTTTATTCCACACGATAAAGAAGGCTAATAAATTAATAAATCCTTCTTATATATAATTATGTATGTGTCGGCACTTTTTTACTGGCATTTTTTCTGTGTTTTCGGCCAATTCCCTAACCTCATCAACACACAATTTAAAAAAAAAGGGCATAAAGTTGGCAGCAGCAAAAGCTAAACGTGCTTTGGGAATTGTCGAGTCAATAAAGTCCTGTTGGGATTTATTTAATATCGCACAAAAATATAACATAAAATGCCTATCATAAATAATTCGCAAGGCCGTAAAAAAAATCAAAATTGATAATAAAGTGAAAATCGTAAATTAAAATCAGAAAAAATATAAAAATGAAATGAAAGCGTATCTCTCGCATTTGTTTTTGTCAGAAAGGTGCGCTTATTGGTGAAATGCCCAAAGGATTTGTTTGCTTAGGTCAATTTTGTTTGCTGACAGCAAATAGATTTAAATAATTAATAATTCATATAAAATTATTATATCTCGTTTTTTTTTTTTATTATGTATTTCAGAGCTCTCGAGCGCCCTGCGGGATGTGCGAGTGCGAGTGCCTCATGCAGTGAAAAGAGGTGAAAAAGCGATATTGAAATGCTTCTACGACATCGAAGATGACAGTTTGTACTCGGTTAAATGGTACAAGGGAAGGCGAGAATTCTACAGATACACACCAAAGGAAACGCCACCAATGAAAGTCTTTCATTTTCCGGGCGTGAAAGTACGGGTAAGTTAAAAAACAAAAGAGAAAGATACTCAAAGATACCCACTTTCCTTTTTTTAATAAAAGCAAAATAGTGTTGTATTATTGTTGAAATATACCGAATTCATATACTGAAAAAATACTGAAATACACTTTACGGTATATGAATTAGGGATTAAGCAAGACATGCGATAACCGTTTTCAATACAAACAAAGCATTTTTGTATTATCATTAAAACATGTCAAATTAATATACAAAAAATTACTGAATTAATAATTAAGAATGATTCTTTGAGATATCCGCTAACTATTTTCAATAAAAGAAAAACAGTGCATATACTAAAAAAAATCTGTAATATAGTTTTCGGTATATAAATTAAGAATTAACAAAACATTGCTGTATTATTATTAAAATATAGCAAATTAATATAGCAAAAAAATACTGAAATACTGAAAGTAGATGGACTAAAAATTAATAAAGCTACTGCGAGATACCCGAGATACCCATTTTTAATAAAAAGCGGTGTTGTATTATTGTTAAAATATACCGAAAAATACTGAATTATACCAAAACAGGTACTTTTGGTATATAATCAGCATACTCATTCCACTGTCATCAAATTTTATAGCTAAGGCCAAAGAGTCATTGCTATTCCAAATAGTTAGCTTGCATAGTTTAAACTCTAACCCTAAGGAGAATTAAATAAATAAATAGTATAAAAATAGTACATGAATATTTCAAATATGTCATGTCAAATGTCTATTTATTATTACAATTTGAGACGCAATATTCACATTTGAAAAATTGTTAAAAAAGTAGAAATGGGAAATTAAATTTATTTGTATGCAGATTTTTCGCTTCTTGTGGAATTTGGCATAGATCATAGAAAATCGAAATAAGTTTAAATAGATGCAGTACGAACTCAGCAATGTGCAACATTTGCAACTCTGCAACCAGCGAAATGCTTCAGTTAACTGTGTAGAGTAGGAGAAGGAGGTGGAAATAGGGGCATAGTTCAGCAAACACAAAATATTTCAATGCACAATCAAATCAAAACACGGTTTTTAACTTCCGCTTGATGGCAGTTACGAGCCGGAAAAAACACACATCGTTTTCTTTTATTCTTTTTTTCATAGCTATTGAATTTAGTTTTTTGTTATGCGCTTCGGCTTGCTGCATTGGCGGCTGGGCAATATTTTTTTTCAATAAATATTGGCATTTTTAACTTGTTTCACAATTTTCAAAATTATTCAGGCATGTAGAGAAATATATTGGCGTTTTATTTATTTTTTACTTTTATTTACATTTCTATTTCATGCGACAATGCCAAAAACAACAATGGATTGGAAAATATCTTGCAGTTCATAGAAAAACTGAAAATAGAAAATATTTGTTTTCAAATTGCAAATGAAATAGAATGCCAATATTTACAAAAATATTATGAATCACGCTCGAATTGCCATACCATTTAAACTATGTGCTGTAAACTGGGAATATTTTATCGAATCCACATGAGCATTTTTTATATAATTTTTAAGTGCTTAATAAAGATTTGCTTTACTTTAGTTGTATGCTGTGGTGAGTTCTTTGTAATTAAAAAATATATTGACAGCATCATCAGCTGGGTTAAAATATTTATTAATGTTCAATTCTTTGTAGATTCACATGCCAAAAGATAGACAATAAAATCCACCACCGGGATTGCAATATTGTCATAAAAGACTTAACTTTTTTATGGCTGAATATTTTAAATAAAAGAAATTAATATTGTTCGACACCTCTCGGCATATTCCTCATACGCCATGTTTTTCATTGTTGCCAAAAGCAAAAAATGTATTAAAAAACCATTTGACAAACAGGACACTCGGACTATTTTATTATTTAACTCAATGATGATTTTGAACTCTCACACACACTCACACATTGAGGAATAAATATGAAATTCAAACAGCAGTCAGATCCATAAACTTATGGCTTATGAAATACGTTGAAAATAAAAACAAACAGGAAAAAATAGAGGGACAAAATTCATTGAGATTCGCATAACGTTGACCAGTTTCAACGATTTTGCAGTCAAACTCAGGGAGAATTTTGTGTTTTTTTTTTTTTTTTTTTGTACGCTCAATTATTGAGGAAGCTCTACACGAACCCGTCGGCAATTCACGAGATATATGTATGTATATTTGCTGTTCAGTTTTTGCCATAACAAGCAGACAAACACACAGACACCACACAATGTGTATATTTATTTTTAAACAAATTTATTTCGCTTTTATGTCGGCCACTTCCCCATGCTGCATTTTTCTCTGTCTGTGTCTTTCTCCTTTCGCAGCGCCAAGCCTCGAACGAAAGCCAAGTGGTGCTCGATGCGGTAACAATGCCAACATCCGGTAAATACAGTTGCGAAGTATCTGCGGATGCGCCCTCATTTCATACATTAATAGCAGCTGCCGAATTGGAGGTTATTGGTAAGTAAAAATGTCAGGCAAAAAGACAACCGCGTATGGAAATTGGGCCACAGGAAAATATTTAACATGGTGCACCCAATTGTGGATCGCGAAAGGAAAAACAATTCACTATTAAGTTTCATAAATAAACTACGAGTTGTAAATAGATGCAATCGAACTTTTATATTGAATTGAATGAATTCGTTGTCAACTTGAAATTTCAGAGAATCGAAATTGGCGATTTTAAATGATGGGTTAAAGATTTCTTTAATTTAATTGGGGAACTACAGATATAGTTTTATAGCTATTTAAATTGTTTGTATTTCATTCGTTTAAGAAAGCATTCAAACATACAAATGGACTCGACGTAACTTTCTTCTCAAAGGAATATAAGAAGTTAGCCACATACAAGAAAACAATTACACAGTCTTACACATGGTGAAAAGTTTATTGACTGTCTCAAGCGTTTCATACAAGTTTTTTTCTCCGGTCTCCTTCTCTTTTGGCTGCTTAAATATCTTCATCTTTATCCGGGGCCAGCAAATTTGTTTGTATTTTATCCAATTGACTGACGTACATACGAATTTACAGTTTATTTTCAAGTTACGTTCACCCACACATACATCCAGTTTACCCACGTCTGGCGTCAGCTTTTTGCTGTCTGCCAGTTTGCTTGGCCACTTGGTCTCTAACCTCTGAGTCATGGCTCTTTGGCCTGCTCAATTGAACTTGGTGAAGCGTGTCTCCTTCGCCATATGACAACCATGGATAGAATTAGACAGTTGGTCGTCGCTCTCGAATTTCTATTTGACTTAATGCAACTTTATGGATGTTGAGAGTCTAAATAGTTGTGCATGTTTTTGTTTGTATAAAATAGTCTATTACAACTTGCAATATGAGAGTTTCGGATTCGGTTAATTTAAAAGTAGAGACATCAAACACAATGTGTAATCCTCATTATGAGCAAATGAAATTGCGGGCTTACAAATGCATTTCAATTATAGACTGTGTAACCACAGACATCAGAAGTTTGCCTGTCATTATGCAAAATGTCAAAATGTCGACAGAAAAACAACAGCGAAATGGAACCCTTCATTTTGCCAGACATGTCAGCCTTGGGGGCGCTGTGAGGCCGCAGGCAGGAGTGTATATCATAACTATAGTGACAATCGATGGCCAGATACACCAGGCTGATGATGTTGCAACATACACAAAAAAAAAAAGAATACAAATGAAGTCAACGAGTCTACACTACAGTCCCCAGTTGTAACCAGCCCCTACTCACACCCACACACATTCCCAATTCTGTTGCATTTACAGAGACGCCACACAATGCACCATTCATAACCGGAATCCGGCCACGATATCGGGTAGGCGACATATTGCGGGGCAATTGCACATCGCGACACTCACGGCCGGCGGCGAATCTCACATGGAATGTGAATAATGAAGAGGTGAGTCCAACGCAAATTATGCAAACACAATTTTCTTGTTTTTAAGCGGCATCTGTGCGTAATTTATGCGTGAGTGTGCGGCCGTGTATCTCTCTATGCGTTTGTGTGTGTGTGTGTTCGAGAGAGTTGTGGCATGAGCCATGTAATTACCACAGAAGCCAAAAACACACGCATACACTGCGCTTAGATAGGCGTCTGTTTTGCCACGCCCAATGCATTAGGCCCTTGCCTGTAATAATTTAGAGCAGTTTTATGCACGCACTGGGCATGAAAATGCTGGGAATATGCTATTGGAGAAAATGCTATTGGAAAACTCCTCTCCTCAGTGGCGCAAACATTTTCGCAGTTTTCATTCAACATTTTTGGGGGCAACTCCCCCGTCAGTCTCTTGGGCAGGGTTATAGGCAAAATCATGACTCTGCAAATCCACGGCAAAGTGTCTAACACTCTCTGCGTTTTTGTTTTTGGTTTGCTTAACTAATTTGCCATTTGTGCTCTGCGCCGAAATGTATGCAACGCTTTATTTGCATGCGAGTTTGCATTTCTGTTTTGCCGCGATCTTTTGCTGGGATATGTTGATAAGTCCACAGTCTGTGCATAATGAAGTGTCTGTTTGTTGCATATCGCGTATACTTAACTTGACTAGTCGAACATCATTTTGCACCAATAAAGAACGTACTTTAAGTTACACTTTGAATTTAAAAAGAGGGTCATCAACTAAATTTGACTTATTTAGTCATGAATATTAAATTATCAATTAGTTAATTTCATATTTTTAACTTAATGTTTCTTTAATCTATCTGTGCGTAATAATATAGATGTTTGTTGCACATCGCGTATACTTAATTTTGGGTATACTTTTTAAGCTCAATTTTGGATGAGTCGAACACGTAATATATTATATTAAAAGAGTGGCAATAACTAAATTAAAGTTATTGCATTTTAAATTTAGTAAGAATTAATTAATTAATTTAATATGCGAATTTAATTCTCACCCGATTATCTTTTCAATTGAATGTCATGTAGTGCATTTAATGTAGAGTTTTTCACTTTGTTATTAAAATTCTTGAATAAAAATAAACGGCAAGTACTTAACATTTAGATAACAAAATTAAACAAATTAAAATGTAAATTTGCATTTCCTGATTTAATATTAAATCGTTCATATTATATAATTGATTTTTTTTAGTACAAAATTGTACTCTTCGACAACTGTTTACTTAACTTTATTTAATGTAAGATTCTCGAAATATGTTTTAATTTTGTTTTAATTGTTACTTGTTAAAAAGTTAGTTGCTTTTTTGTTTAAGCACATCTTGAAGTGTTGCAAGCTATGAACTGAGCGAAACAAACTCAGTCAGTTGTTGTGAGTGAAGTGCACAAGAAGTGTGCGCATATTTTCGACGTTTTCAATCAATCGACAAGGCAACGGCATCGACATCGACATCGACAGATGCAGCTCAATTGCAATTCCAGCCAACTCAATCCAAACCGAAGCAATTGCAAGTTGAGCGCCTTTTCAGCTACTAGCGCAGAATTGCGGTTTACCTCTGCATCTGTGTGAATATGTGTCTGTGTCTGTGTCTACATTTGTGTGTGTAAATGTACATATGTGTATTTCCTTTGTTTTGCTGCTGCTTTTTCCATGCTTTCTTGTTGTTTCCGCTATTATGCGCCATCAATGAACAATGTTTGCCATACATAGAGTGAGTGTGCGAGAGAGAGAGAGAGAAATTGCAACAACACGCATCAGTGTTTGTGTCTGTGAATATGTTCGACTATGTGTGTGATAGCTAATTATTTAGCTGACTGCGTTTATTATGTGATTTAGCATCCACAACGGAACCACTATGGAGCTTCATGCCAAAATGAACAAAGCGTGAACAGCTGATCTTTTAGTTGTTTTTCAGTTGTTGAAGGAACTTTAGTAATTGAAAAAAACACAATACAACTGAAATGAATTCAGTCGCTTTAAAGTGAAGTATTAATTGTGTTATTAATAAGAATAATACTATTCTATAAGAATTCTATTTTTAGTAATCGATGTTTGATGGCCTAATAAATTCATCAAGTTGGTTTAAGCTATTCAAATTTGCATACATTTTGAAAGTTAAATGAATGATTGAACAATTTTCAAAGTAAAAAAGTATTTGAATATTTAAGCATTAAAAATAATATGAGTTAAACGTAATGAAAGTTTATAATTAAAAATATATTTTACGGTAATATTACAATTATCCTCAAATACAATTTGAATTACTTTTATCGCAGGTAAATCCTTCGCATGTGCGACATCACAAGATACTACGAGATACTCGCAATGAAATGGAGACTGCGATTGTGGGCATACATTTTGTGGTCACCGATCAACACTTTGAGAATGGCAAATTAAAGGTGACATCAAAAGCATTTCGTGCTAATGATTGGGAATTGTGTTTTATGAGTATTCTTTCATATGCAGTTACGTTGCAATGCACAGCTGCATGATGTGTACTGGAAGACCACGGAAAAGACCATTTTGGAGGCGGATCTGTCGGGCAAATATGGTGGGGGTGCCAATGGCAATCGTGTGAGTGCCGATGAAGTATACGACCAGTATACGCTGCATGAGGACGAGCAATTCCATAGCAAGAAGAACAGTTACCTGACGCAGCTGCAGGGTAAGTTGGGCAGCCCAATTAGCTTTCACACACTACACAAAGTTCTCGCTGTAGAAACAGAGACAAAAGACAACAACAGCAACAGCAACAAACGAGTACATGGCCTGCATTTTTCTATTTCTCGCTAGACTTTCTCTTTCATTTTGTACCCTCAGGCGAAGAAGACGATGGCGTCGATGGTTTAGAGGATGGAGGTGCTGCCTGGCGAGGTGTTGGCTCCGGCAGCAGCAGCATCAGCGTGAGCAGCATCCAATCTGTGGCATTCAGTGGGGCAACAGCAACGGCAACACTGCTAGCTGTACTCAGTTGGTCGCTGGCCAGGCAATTAGTGTCGCATCTGGTGGCGATTACAAAGCCCGGCCAGCTACCGATGCGGGATGAAGCCCTACAAAAGGAGCAACAGCATTGTCAGAGACAAAGCCTGCGGGTGAGCAGCTGCAGCAGCGACAGCGACAGCGGCAGCTTCAGTAACTGCAACTGCAACAGCGATAGTAGCAAAGGATGTAGCAGATGTATCAGGCAATTAACATGATTCAATTGTCACGCAACTCTTGTGCCACACTTCAGGGAGGGTAAGGCGGAGCGAGTAGCAGCCGAAGAAAAATAGGCAACATGTTGAAGATGTGAAAGTTCAGCCCTAGGCGACTAGCAACTGCAACAACTGCAAATGCAACTGCAGCAGCAATTGCAAACTGCAAAATGTATCTAAAATATTTACACCAACACTCACACACACACATACACTAACAAACACAAACACAAGTTTCAGCTAGCTCAAAGTAACTTCGAATGCATTTGACAGATACAAAAACAATTGCATAACAACAACTAACCAAGCAAAGAATGCAGCAAAATTTCATTTATTTTTCTTGTCAAACATGAAAACAGGCTGCGAAAATGGGTTCTAAACGAAAACTGCAGTATATCGAAAGGTTTCGATTACCAATACAACAAAAACCAAATACAAAATACAAAAATCCAGAACAGAACAGAACAAATTTCGTTGCATTGCCGAGCCAAAAGAAAACAAAAAAAAAAAACAAAAAGAAAATATTCCTGCACGTCAAGCTTAACTAACTACGAAGTGAACCATTTCAGCTCGGTTCGCAAATGCAGTTTTGATCATTCATTCGAAATACAAAAGAAATGTGCTAAGCTTTTCACTTTGGTTCTCTAAAGTATATATACACACATACATACAATATATATTTATACATACATAAATATATGTATATCGCAGTCTAAATTATTATATATTGACATTTATATGTACCATATAAAGTTATATATGTATGAGCATACATGCATATACTCGTATATGTATTATATCTAATTGTAATTCCAGCATCCCCCAGAAAGCAAACCGAAGTGAAGCAATTAATTGATAAGTCTAAATACGCCTATATATGTGAAAGTATATATGTATTTGTATATAATATAAAAGGGAAATCGAGAATTGTATAATATAAGTATTTACGGTAGATAATCAAAAATAAAACGAGCGAAGTAAAAACATTCAAGTTGTTTCATTTATTTATACCCAAAAAGGTTAAGAAAAAAAATTTAAGGTTTATATGTTACTGCATTCAATTCCTTCATTTTAGATTTCCTTAGCAAACTTTTAGATTTGACAAGCAATACTCAGTACCGGCAATTTGGATGTTCGAATTAAAATATACCAGGAAAATTGTGCTTGTGCTGCCCTCAAAGAATTATTTAATTAATTATTCCAAGAGCTCACAACTCACGCCCCAATGGCGTCCTCTTAATGATCATG
Organism: Drosophila sulfurigaster albostrigata; assembly: GCF_023558435.1. Classification (NCBI taxonomy): domain Eukaryota; kingdom Metazoa; phylum Arthropoda; class Insecta; order Diptera; family Drosophilidae; genus Drosophila; species Drosophila sulfurigaster. The sequence continues at coordinate 8,030,361 of NC_084881.1, forward strand.
AGTTGCCTGCTGCCTGCCTGCCTGCTTCACACTAAAAATGCTCATAAGAAATGACAACCATAAACTTGAGTTTTTCCGGGCATTCGGGGAAAGTGAATAACAAACAAAAACAATTTGAGTTTGCTTGATGGACAGACAGGTCGAGGGATGAGCCTCCTACAATTAGCATAACTAAAACGCTCAATTAGGCGCCTAAAATGCTTTTGCAGTAGGACCTCGACCTCAGCAAGGACACCCGCAGAGGCTGCAATGCAATTTTCACCTTTTATTACATTTCTCTGTCACTGTTTTATATTTATACGTTTCTTTTTTCGTCGTTTTCTTTTTGTCTGTCGCTGCGTAATGTTTATTTTTAATTATATTTTTTTTCTTTGCACATTGTTTTGTTTTTCTTAATTTTTTGTTTTTTCGTTTTTTTTTTTTTGGTTTTGCGAGTGTTGCTCTTTGCTTTTTTGTTGTGCGTCCTCATTGTTGGCGATTTGTGGGTGTAATAAACGTTAATGGCGGTTGACCACAAAGAGAAATTGCGGCACTTCGTTTTCGGCCACTTCTTTTGTCGCATTTTCCTCGGCGCATTTTCCTGATTAGCGCACTTTTCTTCTTCCATATTATTTGAAGCTTTCGCATTGCTTAGAGGCGGCATCATTTCGTTTAATTGGTTCTATTTAATTGATGATTTGTTATCAGCTGTTTAGTACTTAATTATTTGCATTACTTATGCCATTATATCAGTAAAGAAAATAAAGGAAAAGTAGCGAAAAAAAGAATCTCGGAGCGCTTCAAGCGTATCAGCCAAGTTTCTGACAAAGCGGCTAAAAGCATTTAAAAGAAAAAGAAAGCAGAAAGAGAATTTTCGTCTTTCAATGCGACTTTTCGTCTACTTTTTTCGCTGTGATTATTTTTTTTTTTATTTTTGTGTTGGTTTCTCATCCAGCACACTGTCGGCGAAAAGTTTTCGTCCAAACGAAAGTTGAGTATTTACAAAAGTAAAGCGGCTTTTAAAAATGTTCAGGCAACTTGGCTTGGCTTTTCACTTAGCGACAAACTGACGCCCTGCAGCAACAGCAACAGCAACAACAACAACATCAACAGGAGCAACTACTATGATAATAACAGCAGAAGCAGCAGCAGCAACAGAGAGCGAGGCACACATCAAGTTAAGTTGATGTAGCTACATATTCATAATGCTGATTGTCGTTGTTGTCAACGCTGTCATCCAACAGATTGAAAATTTATTCAAAAGTCTGGCAAGTCTGCAAGTGGCTGCTGCTTGTCGACCACCGTAGACTGAACTGCCTTCCCTTTCCCCTTCTCCATTCCCCCTCCCGTGTCCACTGTGGCCCTGCAGGATAATAACTTTAACTTGAAAAGTAGCTCACAAGCAGCTTTGCTCTGTAGTTTCGCACTTGTCTCCAGCATTTTTTCGCGAGACATTTCAAGAATTACAAAATGAAAGTAAGAAACTGGTCCTAAATAATTGATAAAATCCCATGAAAAAAGCGAAAATTAACCTTATGAATATTGCAAAGATAATGAGTGTGTGAATTCGTGAGTTGCTGTATCTCATCAATAGGCCACGTGCAACGCATTTTAATTAAATTATTATTAAATTAAGTAAGCACTCAAGTGTAGATAATACGTGCGCGGCTGTTCAAACACTTTTTATACAGTGCGAAATATAATATGAATACATAATTTTGATTTTAACACAGAACCGACAGACTGAATGTGGCACCTCCGATTTCTGGAAGTATATATACATAAATTCGTTGTCCGTTTAAAAATCTAAAATACTCATTTAACTAGCCATTGAGGATACAAGCATATAATTTAAGAACTTGAAAAACCAAACATAAAATATAACTCTATTACGACCCTGACCAAAGATATACATATATGTACGTATACTTCATAGGGTCGGAGATGCCTCCTTCCTGCCTCGAATACCAAGCATTTTTTTTTAAGCTAGAACATTATTATGTATAAGCAATAAGAACTATAGTAATTATAATTCCTGAAGATTTGGTTCCAATCAGAAGAAAATTATAGAAATTTGATAAGAAGTACAGGAAACGTCAGCTTTAATTGCTTTAGCTTAAATTATGGTATATTTTTACATACTTTATGGTATATTTTCGGTATATTGGCAGATTATGGTTTTACGAAAAATGCGGATATCTCACAGCCGAGCACACTCGACTGTAACTTTCTTACTTGTTTAGTTTGTAAGGATTTTTGATTGTTGTCAGACAGAATATTTTCAATTCGATGGTTCTTTGATGGACAGTTGAAAAGCATGCTTGATCAAAGTGTTCTGGGAAATGCTGAAAAAATAGTTTTGTTGAGGTTTATGTATCGATTTTGAATGCGTTGTTTTGCTGATTTTGCATCTTTATTTATGTATAAAGAGTGCAAAGGTGAATTATATTGCTCCCACATCATTTAGTATGTATTCGGAGATATCTACGTATCTGAAAATCTGAAAATCACGCACAAGTTTCATCTGTCGCATTTTCAAACCGTTGGCCACTTTTAAAAATTGTCCCATCTGTCTGTCTGAAATGGCAACTTTGGCTAACCACAAACAAAAAAAAAAAGAACAAAATACAAAAAATACAAACAAGCAAGCAGCAGAAATAACAACAACAACAGCAGCAGAAAAGAGAAGAGAAGGCAGAACAGTAACAAACAAGTGCAAATAAAGTGGTATTTTTACAAACGTACCAAAGCCAAACCAACTGACTTGTGGGTCTACCACATATACAAACACACATACACACAACCGCAAAAAAACTCAAACATACACTCACCACACACATACACGTGCAGACTCACACACACATACACACAAATGTGTCCATACAAATGTGTGCAGCAAGCACATACACAACCACACGCATGTGTTCGCATTTAAAGTCATAAATTTTTATTTGTATGATGATGACTTAAGTTCTACGTGCGTTACAGCAACTCAACTTACACCTGCACCTCCCAAAACTTATATATCCCCCATCCCATGCTCTCTCACACACACACACATACACATAACTTTCCACATAGCTTTAGTTAAGTGCATGATTATGCTTTTAGTGGCATGTTGAGGTTTTGTCAGTCAGTTGTTGCTGCCTTCTCACCTAACTGAGACTCACTTCTTCCCATTCTGTTTTTGTTGCAATACTTGAAACTGACTATGTGTGGAACATCTGGTTACCTATCATTGCCCTCCCTCCCACCAACCCAACCCTTCGTGGCAGCCACGCACTGTGCATACGTGCGTTATTAGCAAATTCTCTTTGAGGTTCTGTCTTTTGGAAACGTGAAATTTTCATATGTCTATTTCAAATATTGTTTTGAAAAAAATTCGTAAGTGCATCTTAATTTTTGAAATTTTTTTTCCTTTTTTCGAAAATATTTGTCAAATAAGATTAACTGCTGTGTGGTCAAACAATTAGTCAAATCGCCACTTAAAAGAAAGTCGTCAAAACATGTTGCTATCAGCACTTTTAATATATTGATTTTATTAATAAAAATATATATACAATATATGTATGTACTATATATATTTTTCTTTTCTTTCTTTCTTTGCTCTATACATAATCTTAAAAAAAAACCTACAGACAACTAGCTATGATAAATGTAGACATGGAAATCAACTCATTTCATTATTATTGACTCTTTAATAGTTACATCGAAATCCGGCAGGAAATGTACATATGTAACAGACAGAAAGAGGCATCCCCGACCCACATTCTTGATCAGCGTCAATAGTCGAAGCGATATAGCCCTGTCCGTCTGTCTACATAAATTCCTAAAAACACCTGTCTGTATAAATATACTTGAAATAGCCTGTAGTATTTGTATCTTTTCAATTTGTGGGGGCGGGAGTGGGCGTGGCAAAAATTTGAAACAAACTTGATCTGCCTGAAAACATAACAAGTGATGTCGAAAAAAATGAATAGCTCTATCTCTTATAGTTTCTGAGATCTGGCTGCTTATACGGACAGACGGACATGGCTAGATCGTCTCGGCTGTTGACCCTGATCAAGAATATACATACTCTATAGGGTCGTAGATGCCTCCTTATGCCTGTTACATACATATTTTGCCAACACAAAGTTATATATAAACTTCTACCCTATGGATAGCTGGTAGAAATATTATGCGCACATTTAGATGTTAATTCAATTGTATTTTAAAAATTATTTTATAATTATTTTTACTACATAAATATACCTAAAATTGGCTTTGTTATATTTTTATTTATTTTAGCTAAATGTTGTTAGGTAGATTAAGCTTTTATTAAAAATGGGTAGCGGGTATCTCACAGTCGAGCATACTGAACTGTAGCTTTTTTACTTGTTTTTGTTTTTGTTTTGGTTCTTTAAGTTAACATACTTAGAAGAGAATTATTTATAAAAGATATTCGCATATCGAGTCTTTTATCTAAAATTTTCAGTGCTGAAAAAGTTAACATTAAATAAAAAACTATTAAATGATTTTCATTGTCATTATTAAATATACACGAACAAATACTCGTACCGTGCTGACCCTATTTTAGTGGTTTCGGTGAAGTTTCATTATCGATATTATTCAATGACCATGCCTTTAAAAAAATATAAAACAGACCTAAGATGCTAAAAATAACATAATATTCTATTGCCACATTGGACGAATCATAAAAGAAGAGAAATATAATTATGAGTGGAATACAGAACTGCAGTCAAGATTTAAGCACAAAGTTTGCGGGTGCGTTGAACGCATAAAAATTCGAAGACCGAAAAAAATGCCATCAATTTTGATAGGCATATGCTAAAACTACAGAATGAAAGCACCAAGCTAACTAGATACATTGTTACTAAAGCGAAGTCTCTATAGAGCTATAAAAAATACAAGTAATAATGAATCGCAAACATAAAAAGTGCTCGTCAATGCATATAAATTTTAACAAGCTATATAAAAGAAAAAATGCCAACTACTTATATAAAATGTATGTAGCATATAAACATAATTATGTGGCTGGAAGGCAAGTTAAACATGGATTTTATGGCTGAGCAAGCCGCAGGGAAGATGCCTGTGAATTATTGTGCCTGGCAAGTGAATTAGTAGTGTAAAATTTACGTGTGTATGCATGCGTGTGTGTGTTTTCTGTATTTGGCAAGGAATTAAAACATTTTTAAATGGCGAGACAAACTGGCAGACCGGCTGAGTTGAGTCTGTCTGTCGCTGCTCATGACTCATGCGACGAAGTCTGCGAGGCGTTGCCAAAAAACACACAGCGAGAAAGATGGAGAAGAAAAAAGGAACCTAAAATGCAGCCGACAAAAGCAAAAGCAAAAGAAACATCAACATAAATTTTAGTCAAACAAAGCGTAACGCTCATGTTTTTTTATACGCCAAGTGTGAGTTACGTGGCAGCATCCACAACGCGTCGCGACGCGTCGCCTCGCAACACGACTGTGGGGCAGGGGTAATAGCAAGTTTGTGGCATTGCCAAATGCCAGCCTGGCAGCGATTCTAATGTCGTTGTCGCTGCATGGCTGAAAATGTTGCGTTTTATAAGGCGTAAACACTCACAATATGAATGTGAATGTGTAAACTCGCTCGCACTCACACTCTAACTCACATTCCAACTTGCAACACGGCTTGGTTTTCGAGTGCCACCACAATTATGTGAGAAAGAGCAAGAAGGAAGTGCTCACAGCTTTTTGGCTTGCCGCTTGAAAGTATGCAGCAAAAAAATCACAGCCCCATGAAAGGAGCTGCAGAAGCAACAACAGAAACAGCAACAGCAACGAGAAGGACTTCACAGCATGCTTTGGAATGCGTTGCCTGGTCCGGGTTCTGGGGTTAGAAGGTTAGCGGCGGCTTCGAGTCGTCGAGGTTGAAGTTGAGTTTGGAGTTGGGTCTGGCTCTTGTCGCTGTGTCTGTCTGTCTGTGTGTGTTGTGGTGAAATGATGCGACAAAGTATCAAATGAGGTTGCCCCTAAGCAACTGCTACTGCTGCTGCTGCCGTTGCTGTTGCTGCTGCTGTTTACTGCAACATAAATCAAAATCAAGACAAACAGAAAATCTACACATTCTAGTTCGTTTCGGGGATTCTTTCGGTTAGCCCAGTGCCAAGAGCGGAACGGAAATGCAGCCATGTAAGTAAGATAGTTTAGATATGTTGAAATAAACAAATTTGGGCTGCTCTACAAAGGAGGTGGACAGCTTGAGACATGCGATAAAGATAGATACGAGTAAGTAAGTGTGCCAACGCGGCTGTCAAAAGTCTGAGATAGAAAAGAGAAGCAAAACTAGAGCAACTCACTTGAATAAAAAGAGAAGTAAGGGAAAGACTAGTCGATTATGTAGAGCAGCACATCCAAAATTATAAAATGCAAATACTTATTAACAGATAAGAGCCGCACGTGGCACACACACTGTGCCAGCTTATTAATGAAGCAGCTCTGAGGCGTGTCACGGTTTTTAGCTTGAAAATCATTGCACACTTATGTGCTCAATTTAGGCAAAATGAAAAGTATACAGAGAATGCCACAAAAAACGCCCGAGGCTGGCAGTGTGAAAAAATTTGAAATAAACGAATGAATGAAAAAACACTGCGAGCATTGCCAGAAATGTGGCAAATAAAAATAAATAAATAAATGAGATGCCTTTGGATGTGTGTCTGTGTGTGCGTGTGTACACTTTGCTCATTTGAAATTTCGCACCTGCTTTTGTTTTACATAAATAAATAAATATTTTATTAAACATACCCCACAATGAGCCATGCTGCAAAATGAGTTTCATTTCGCCCGATGTTGTCAACGCATTTTCAACAAACACATTTCCAACCAAATGTAATCCAATATACAGCCGACTATTGCCATTGCCACCCTCCATGATAAGTGCTGCTCCTGGCTACCTGGCCATTGCACTGGTTGCCTTTCGCCTAAGCCGCAAAAGTGCTCGGCGTGTGTGTGCATAGACTGACATTGGCAACTCCCGATAACGGGGCGTATGTGAAATGCGATGCTTGAGTGAATGTCGCCTAATGAATGGACGCAGCGACAAAACGTGAGTGCACAACTGCTGCTGCTGCTGCTGCTGTGTGTGGGTTTTCATTTTCATTTCAGCATACAAAGCAGCATCACACAAAAGTAACAAAAAAATACACAATGGGGTTCGAGTATTGGACACCTTTTTTAGGCAAAAGTTTTGCGTATACCACTTACTCGCGATACTTTTTTAAACGGGTGTATGAATGTCATAGAAATTGTGCAGAGTAAAACATTACTGATTCTGAGCGAGATTACCTAACATGATGAAAATCTTTTAAGCACAATACTGACAGAATTTACAAAAATTAAATCCATTTAAATCAACAAAATTTTGAATATTATTTTAATCTAACATGATGGAAATATCTGAATAGTCAGAGAATTTACAAAAATGTAATCTACTTAAATCAATGGAATTTTCAATATTTTAATCTAGCAACAAATTTTGAATAATTGTAATGTAATTATTTAATTGTCAATATTCCTTTCCAAATAAAATACGCAACATCTATATATATAATGAACCTTTATTTTCCTTACACGCTGCACATCCAACCACACCGAATGTGCCGACAAAGAGACAGTTAAGGTCAAGTGTGACCATACAACAAAGTGAACAAATATGGTCACGATTGTTTTGCTAATTATGATATGTATGATATAAGATTGTCAAAAAAGTCTTCCTGTACTTTTATTGAATTTTCACTTGTTCATAAAATTGGTTATAATAATGCGATGTATGTCAAATATGCGCCGTTTTGTTCGATGACGAGTTATATAATGTGGGCACATTTTCAAAAATTAATAATTTAGATTTTTTTTTTTAAATAAAATTAATATTTCATTCAAGTAAATTTTAAAGTTAACTAATTAATTTTTGATATCAAAAAATATATGATTTCATTTATGATCATTTTAAGGGAATCTCATAGTGTGATATTCTTTAAAAAAACCTATGGCGACTTGTTTATTCTCTGTTTGGAAACGTTTGCGTTTGGCCATTCGTCTATTATCAGTCTGTCTAAACGTAGACACAGATTGCTATTCAATTCCAATGTTTGTTTTCGACTTGCATTCTGCATTTTTGTGGGCAGAATGGCTGAGAATTTGTTTTCAAATTGGATTAGAAATCAGCTGTACCATATAGTAAAAAAGTGAATTCAAATGAAAACATTCCTTAGCAGAATGGAACCATTGATTTTCGTTGGCAATAGGGAATCAATTTGAGTGAATAGTGAAACACAAAAATAAACTAATTTAAAACATTTTTGAATTTACATAGATTAAATTCATATTAAAATTAAATATTTTCTGGAAATAAAGTAAAAGGGAGAAAGCTAAGATGACTTCAATTATTATTTACAAATTTTAGCTTCTAATGGAAAATCATTAATAGTCCGACTATGCTTATGGTACTTCATATCTTTGCTTTGTACTTTGAAAAAGTCGACATTTATAATTCCCCCAAATTTGACAAAACTTTTTATTATTCTCGAGCATATTTTGAACGGAAAAATTCAATAAGTTTGTGTATTGCCCAGTGGTCAAATTCATGGAAAATATTTACTATGCAAATCGAATGACAAGAGCCAGGGGGCAACTGAGGCAACATCATTTCATTTTTTTTTCTTTTCATTTTTGGGTTTTTGTTTTAAACGCACAGAGGGCGAAAGAGAATCCGAAAGCATTAATTAATATTCAAGTGCGCTTCTGTGTTTTTGCTTTCATTTCTTTTTCTTGGTTCTCCCTATTGTTATTTAATTTCATGCAGGCGACATAGCAGAAACCAGACGGAAAGCGGGAGCTTCAGCTTGAGAGTAAAGTCTGAAACGACATCCCGAGGGGAACTTATCAGTGTCAACGTTGTGCCAATAAAAACTATACTAGTATGCAAATATTTCCACAATCAAACAAATAGCTGCTAACAGCAGCAGAAGCAGTAGCAGAAGTAGCAGCAGTTGCTGTAGCTGTAGTTGTAGAAGAGGCAACAGCAAACACAATACAAACAAGCGAAAGCACGAGATGTGGGCCAACAAAAGCTACAGGAATCCCGCAGGACGCAGGGCACAGTACAATAACAACAGCAGCAGCAGAATCAGAAGCAGCGGCAGCGGCAGCAACATCAAGAGCAACAACTAGAGCGGCATGCATAAGGCATGCAGAAATAATGGTAAAAAGCAAAGGCAACCAAAAAGAGAAAAGACACTGCATGAAAGTGAAGTGCTCGAAGTGAAGCAGCTGCCTCACGTTTTCCTGTTACGCCACAGGACAACAAGACAACAGGAGAGACACGACATGCTCTGCTTCTAGTTTTCTATATCTGTTCTGTTCTGTTTTTGCTTTTGCTTTCGCTTCACCGCTATTCACAATTTTGCAATTTGCCATTCGCCATTCGCCACTCTCCATTCGCAATTCGGCATTGCGTTGTTGCCATTTCCGATTCGTTCACTTTCTGCTTTCACTGCAGCGGCAACTTGAACATTGGCTTTGATTTTAGCCTTAGCTTCAGACATGGCTAAAAAGCACAACAACAGATTTGCATAGCGCAGAGCCATTTTACATTCTTTGTTTATTTCAATAGAATAACAACAACACGCAGAGCAACTTCAAGAAAGAACAACAATAACAATAACAACAAGAATAATAATAATAACAATTCCCCTGTCTAGCGTGTGCATGGCTTTATTTCACTTTTTTTTAAGCGGGAGTCGCGCACAACTTGCACAACTTTCATACGCCATGTGGGACGCACTTTGCTCTAACTGAATTCGGGCGAGAGACGGGGGATCAGACAAGAAGGCAAGTTCTCTTTTAAGCTGATAACATTATGGCATTCTCTTACTTGCTTTTATTCCCTTGATGCAACTCAAAAGTTGCAGCTAGCAACTTTTTAATATTTGCGTCTTTTGTCGAATAAATAGCTCAAGGCCATTTTGCATTAATTTATAATTAGTTATATTGATAAACAAAAATAGGTTCTTAGCTATTTAAATGTAATAACATCAACCTTTAGAATGCATAATATATAACTGAAATGATCTTTTGCATATACATATTTATTTCAGCATATTTTTTGATTAGAAATTCTATTTGCTCGCAATATTTCAAATGCATTCACTTGCATCCACTTTTAATTAAAATTGTTTGCCTGCATTTGAATTTCATTTAGATTTTAATGTCTTTGTCAGCTTTGGTTTGCTATTGGCAAGTTTCAATATCAAAATAATAATATTGCCAGAGAAGCAAATAATTTTTCGCAATAGAACAGACAGCAGTAAAACTATTTGTTATTTCAACGCATAAATCAATAAACAATATGTAATTCTTGAGAGTGTTTTTTTTTTTTTTTTTTTTTTAATCTAATAATTTCATTAATCAAGTGATTTAAGGAGCTTCGAAATCAGTTTCTGCTAATATTTTAATAAGAAAACTAAATAGATTAAATTCAACCAGCTGTTTGATAATTCAATTTATTAAAATAATTCTCGCACAGAGAGATAAATAGATATTTCATACTCAGAAATGTTTAGAAATTAAATTCATTAATTAATCAAATAATCTATCGAACTACTTATTAAGAGAAATAGTTTGTATTTGTTGAAAGTAAATTAACAAATTTAGTAACTTGAGTTGTGCATTCAAGCCAATAAATCTATTTGCAAAACAACCTTTTTGGGCCAAGTTTAGCCATTCCCTATTTTTGTAGCTATTGGGAGAGAGTCGTAAAACAACTTAATTTCACTTAACCTAGACAAAAATGCCGCTTGACGCGCTTCGCAACTTAAAAGCCATAAAAGCCGCAACAAAGGCAACAATGCCCTCTCCCCGCCTCTCTTCCCATCCGCCTTTTACCTACGCAGTTTATGCAAACTTACGCATTGGAGTTGAGTAACTGGAGAAGCGAGTTGGGCTTGATAAACTATAAGCCACAAATTTGCATGAGGCTGCCGCCCACGACTACAAATTGCCATTAAATGCAGCAGGCGGTTAGGGGGGTGTGGCAAAGTATAGTAAACGTGGTAGAGATGGGGGAATTGAACGTAAACGCATCTACGCACTGTCTGCAGTTCATACCTGAGCTATCCCAACAATAACTGACACCAGTTGCTGGCTGAAGCGACGCTTCTACTTTCCACTTTCCACTTTCTACTTTCCACTTTGTTGCAACAATTTGCGCGCGCCCGAGGCGCCAGCCAGGACGATGATGTGTGCAGAAGCAGAGAAGGAGCAGGGGCGACAAGTAGGACGAAGCGTAGCTGCTTCATTGCATTTAATTCATTTTTATTGCAAAAGCTTACATACAGATAGAGCTGCCGGATAGCAAAGGACAGGAAGCCACTTGCCATGGCCTGCTCTTTAAAATTATATTGGCGAAATTTTATGCAGTTGCAGCCAATGCTGCTGCTAAGCCAAGACCAACACTAGGGCCAAAACCAGCTGACGTCCTGCCACCGCCATCGCTTGCTCGCTCCATGGCATACAAAAGTTTTTACAAAGTAGCTGTGGCAGCAGATGCTGCAAGTTTAAACAGAAAGGACTCCGAATAGTGGCAGCAATTCTGCACAAAAGCCAACACCAGCACCAGCATCAGCAACAGCTACAGCGAGTCTCGGCGCCGGAACTAAGGACAGCTGAAGCATTTTGATGAGGCTGCTCCATATTGGTCGGGTAGTCGGGTCCTGGCTGCCAACATAATTTAAATAGCATGTAAATTAGACGGAAGTCTAAAATGACTGCATAATGTCTGCTAAAACTGCTCTAAGTGATTGTAATTTAGGAAAAGTTCTCAGCTCTCAGCTCTCGCTCGCTCAGCAGCTATGTCCATTTTGAACTTGTGCACAAACTTAAGCCCAATTGCTCAACTGAGCTCCTGTTAAGACGGGCAAATTATTACCAAGATTAATGACCCAACACTTTGTGATATACTGGGTAACTCAAGTATTTTGCGATAAAGTGCAAAAAAATGCTAATCAGTTAGTGATCATCTATAAGGCAACGCAAGCTGCGCAAGTAAAAGAAATCTGAGCTATAGTTACATTGATTATTGCAAGTGGTTGATTAAAATGGTGAATTTAATAAGACTTTTATATTTTACTAAATTTTTGTTAATATTTAATTAATATATTAACAAATTTGTAATAATATTTGCATTGGAAGATAAAATCATTTAATTCTTGCGAAAAATTAACTGCACTTTATCAAATGCCTGCAATGCTGAAACAAATTATAATCCTATTATTTAAATGTATTTAAATACATGAAACTTAAGTAATTGAAAATTATTAATAATATTTTGGAATTAAGCAATTTATATTTCATAATCTTGTTTATATTTTTGAATTAATCCAATTGGATTTTAATATAAATACAATAGGAATCAGTTTTATGAAGATTTATACAGACCAGTAATACTCGCTCAAGTAGAATATATAATGGAAGCAACTAAGGTTTGATCGCCCTGATGCACTATTAAATTTAACCAAAAATTTTAAAATACTAAAACATTAAAATATTATCTTTTATTGAATTCCGAATTAGGTTTATATATATCTTAAAATATATAATATAACAGTGATTATTAATCTCCTAGGAATTTAGGTTAAAATTTAACTAAATACATAGACTGTGTAGCAATAAAAATAAGATTTTAATGAACTTTGCAAAAATGTATTCAAATAATAGGTAACAATATATTATGGATTTTTATATGTAAATACTATTTTGAAAGCAAACTTGAGAATATTTATTAATAGGTGTATCCGGATGTAATATATCATAGCTAAAGCGTTTAGTTTTTCCACCAAAATTGTTTCTTAAAGTCTTTCCACCTTATAATGCAATGATTCACCTGTTAGCACACAATTAAAATATCTTAAACCCGATTAGCTACGCATATATCAGGTATCAAATTCATTCTCTGATTTGTAGCAAAAAGTAAGCAATTGCTATTTAAACAGCACACGAAAAAATGGTAAAAAAAAAAGGGAAAAGGAAAGACATTTTAATTCATGGCCTCAATGCCATGTATGCCTCACATCCTCAGTTTGTGGTGTGTTCGCATCGAGCCAAAAATAAGAGAAGAAAGAAACAAAACGCAAAAGGCAAACGGAAGTGAAAGGTGCTAATGCCTTGGAAAATCCACAGCGGAACACCAATGCCATAGACTTTGAGCCGAGTCTTAGTTAAGGCAACGCCTGGCTGTCTGTTGGCAATTTGGAGTTCGTTTATTTTTTCCGATTGCTGTGCAAGACAATCGGACCAGACAGCTCGAGAGTGTGATCTGCGAAAGGGTTGACAAAAGAAATTGCAAAAGAAAATGTACTTGAGGCTTTTTTTATAGTCGACTAACTAGAAATTGGTTTGCCGAAATGGTGAAATGAAGTTTTCAAGCCTAATCTTGAGCATTTCTGTTTTTTTTTTCCTCTGCACTACACTTTTTGCTTCCGTCCATTAGCAGTTTATGTATAAGCACCTGCATATTCTATAGGCAACGCCACTCTTAGGACATGGCATAAGAGTCATAACTGCACTTGGCCTGCTGAGAGAACCCCCAAGACGCACTCTAATCTATCAATAATATTATTACTTGTAGCTGCAGCCAAGTGCTTGACAGTAACTTAACTAGCTAGTTGCCTCTGCCGAACTCTGGCCTCCTGCTGGAAAGTTTATGCAGCCACCTGCACTGCACTGCTCCTGCACAACTCCTTCAACTGCACTCGACGAGCTTGCGTAATTCCTTAGGTAAATTTATAATTACTGTAAGCAACTTGAACTAGTTACGCTTGGCAATTGAAGTTCTCCTTTTTGTTGCCCCAACGGGCAGTAGTTGATGGAAAAAAAAAGATGACTTAAATAAAAATAAAAGAGAAAACTTGTATCAAGTTTTGTCTGGTAAACTGGCGCCGGGGCAATCTAATTTCCATTTGCACTAGTCAAGCAACCAACCAGCCTCCGTCGACGTCTTGCAGCTTCCACCTGCCCCTTCCACCTTGCAACTTGCACCTTACTGCTTGCATTTTCATTAGTTTTCATTTTGAAGCACCTGGTTGGCTGGCTGTAAAAGTTCTTTGGCGCAATGAAGTGCCATTTTTGGGGGCGTCAGTTGTATGAAGTGCACTTTATTGCTGCTTGCCATTTTTTTTTTTGGTGTTTTTGTGTTTTAGTGCCTTTCTGGTGTTCACATTTTATTGATTTTAATGAAAATGCAATTAAAAATTTAGCATACGCAGTGGTGTACATGGTGCTTCATAGCACGCTACGGTGAGTGCATTAACCAATATGATTTATACCATGTTTGACATTTTAATTATGCTTATCGAGTGCGTAACACAAACATGCAAATAACAATGAAAATGCCATTATTATTTTTAACCAACTTTCGCCAGACAAAAATTCATTTGTTTTTAATGAATTATAAAGATATTTGTTTTCATTTGTTTCACTCGTGCATTTTGCAATTAAATTTTTAATGTCAATTTAATTGCATTAAATTAAGTGTAAATCACAAAATGAAAACACTTTCGTTCTATCTATACAATATTCAAGTGAATGCAAATTTTTTGTGTCTCATATTAGTTCTTTATGTAGTAAAATGTATGAAAATTGTTGACACTTTAATTTACTATACATCAATCTGTAGAACTTTCCTTTAAGTGGGCGAAATCCAATTAATTTTTATATCAGCCTCGTGTCACTTTTTGCCAATATCCTGGTCAAGATTGAACTTGATCCCGGACACACGCAATTAGTCAACGTATTTAGCACAGTTCATTGAGCAAATTTCAACATGGCAACCTAATGGCATAATTTGCTATTGACTGAGCTGGATTGAGCTCTCCATTCTCTCTATTCGTGTGTGTTCATGTTGTGTTTATGGTCAATTCATTTGATTGTAATTGTAATTGTTATGGACTGGACAATCTGCTCCTCATGGTGGAAGATTAATGATAAGAAAATCGCTAATGAAGCAGTGAAACAGATCAACATGTAGGGATTATGATAGCAGAGTAAGTAAATTTACTATACGCATGTGTATTCTTCCCACTTGGGGTGCTCTCTTATTTATGAGATGTTTAAATTTCTGTCCTTTTGCATCTTTACCTTGTTATTTTATTGTGTGGCGGAAATGAACACAACGGAATAAAATATACTTATACATGTACAATACAATAAAAAACGAAAAAAAACAAAAAAAAAAACACAAAATGAAAGTGAATCTCCCACATAAACAGCGTGAAAACATTGTCACAGCATGAAGTCAAAATGTTTTTTATATGCAAAAATATTTCATTTCCTACAGCGACAAAATAAAACGAAATGTTAAATAATAAAAAATGCTCCATGCCAAGCGACGGCATCAAAATGAGCGACAAAGTAAATTTCTTATATAAAAAGAAAACCAAAAAAGAAAAAAAGAAACAGAATATGACTGAACAAGAAAGGTATCGGGAGCGAGAGCAAGAGCAAGAAATGCAAATAAAAAACTGCAATAAAAATCTGTTTAACATGAAGTTGGGGCGACGCACAAAAGTATGCTGCGAAATCTACAGCCGCAGTCAGTTGATGCCGTGTGCTCTTGGGTCTTCGCCGTTGTCTCCACGCCATCATACACTTTACAACTTATGAGTGCTAATAAAATTCACTCGCCATATCCCTGACAATTCACAAAAAAGTGCGTCAAGGTGCGAGCCATGGATAAAGCCAAACAGCGCACTATGAGAGCCACTCGCCTTATGGACAGCATAAAATGCGATTTCATTTCAAATTTCACAATTTCT
Source organism: Drosophila sulfurigaster albostrigata (assembly GCF_023558435.1). NCBI lineage: Eukaryota > Metazoa > Arthropoda > Insecta > Diptera > Drosophilidae > Drosophila > Drosophila sulfurigaster. Next base: position 8,046,178 of record NC_084881.1, read on the forward strand.
ACTCAGAGCGCATAGAATGAGAACAAAGTGAAGCAGTTTCTTCTATATGCTTTGTGCGCTCTTTGTGATAATTTTGCAAAAAAGACGATAGCTATTCGCAATAAGCTGATGAACACTTACAACTGCAATTTAATACGAGTATCTCAGAAGAAAAGGATTGCAAATGTACATTGAATTGATATGCACTGCACCTACATCTTAGCTTCTAAGGTATTTATTGTAGGTATACTTGAATAAATAAATAATTTTAATTTAATAGAAATGTATGTATGTATCTAATTGTTGAGTTGCTAACAGTTCAAAGTTATATGATTGTCCTTAAAATTAAGTTTTCTTTTTCTTATACACGCTTTCAATGATCAGTATTTGGAGATGTGTTGAATCATTCATTTACAGTCAAGCACACTCAACTTTCTTTCTTACTTGTTAGCTATTTTAAAATGGATAAAAGAAAATTCACAAAAAAATTTATTATAATTTGTACTCAAATAAAACCTATCGGTTTTAAAATAATCGACTTAAATGATCGAAGGTGAATAATAAACATTGTTAGAAGCAAAGTGGAACTGATCGATCTAGTTCAGTGATCACAAATGTATGAATGATTTCATAACTCTATTTTGCTGTCTACTTTGAACTTGGAATAAATATAGAGTAATTTGAATTTGAATAATCTAAAATCGGAAACATAGTGCACGTGGCGACAAGTGCTCTATTAAAATTCTTCACTCAGTAATACTCTGCAAAGCCTTGGCCATGTCTATCAGTTGGACAGTCACTTTATTTCTGCTGCTGCTGATACTCGTTCAGCTGGAGACATCGTGGGCCATCTGGTTTCCATGGTATTTTCATCGTTATGGATTTGAGCCGCATAGCAGTCGACATAGCGGAGCAATAAATGCAGCTCCAGCTGCTGGGCCGGGCAAAGGACAAAGTTCAAAATCGAATAAAGGCAGCTCGGCAACATGTCCGCCTGGTTACGAGCTCAAGGGCTCAAAGTCACATTCTCCAAGCGTTCGTCTATGCGATGATAATCCCGTGGTCATGCAGTTGGCGCGTCTATATGTGGTTAGTCCGGAGCGTATTGTTTTGTTACTGGCACAGCCGCTGCTCGCCGAGTCCTGCGATGAGATTGCCGATGTGCTGGAGCACATACGCGGGGCCACCAGCAACTGCATACTGGCTGACGACAACATTTATGCCAAGTTGACCAATGGCCTCAGATACTACAAGTCCGAAGTCTGTGATGGCGGCAGCGAGAGCAGCGGCAATCGAAAACGTTGTGCCAGCCTCAATGATGCCCACAACTGCCTCAAGGAGCTGCGCACGGACATGATCGAGTGCGAGGCGCCAGCGGATTGGTATGAGAAACGTAATGAATCCAAAGTGTGTCAAACCTTCAACAATGTCCTCGACTGTTACTACACGAGAGGTGCGATGTTGTGTGGCTTGGATGCGGCCAAGCAACTGAGATCCTTTGCTGGCGATAGCATGAAGCGTGCCATGATCCAATCATGTGAAGTCAACAAGCGCTTGCCGAAAGTTAATGATCCCATGCTGATATCGGCCACCTCATCTAACCAAAGTTCTGGGTTGCTTTGGGGTCTTCTATGTGCATATTATTTGCTTCGAGTTTTGTAATATTTTTGCTGCATATATATCTTGATACATTTCTGTTATGCTGACACTCTGGCCCCATTTGGGGCGTGCAAATCATTTATCAACTGCTCGACAACATGTTTTGGGCCTAATGCTATCTTAAGTGTTTTGCCATTTCGAGTAAATTTCAATAAATACCCATGAGACTGTCGACAAAATAAGCCAATTTACCGACCGAAGTCTAACACCCATACATTACGGTGTGTTCACGAGTGTGTGTTTGTGTGTATGTGTGTGTGTGGGTGTATGCGTCGCAACCGCAGGACACAAATAGGACACTCTGGTTTTGCTTTGAAGGTTCCCTACAAGTAAAACTCATCAATTATGTTGACGCGACTTCGAATCTATGGCTTGCGGGTCCACCACACTGTGAGTGTCTGTGAGTGCGCGTGTGTGTATGTATGTGTGCATGTTTATGTGTACGTATCAGTAGTTCTTGTTAATGACCCTTTCAACAATCAGGGGGAGTGAACTGAATGACAGGTGTAACTGGTGGTGGCATCTGAAGCATTTGGTTGCCAAACTACTGAAACTAATTTATGCCCTTACATTAAAAAATATTAAAATATGCAGTATAGTAAAAAGTGACTCTAAATAGAATATATATAATATTATATGTAATAACAATTTATAGAGTTGTCTAAATAATAGTAATATCCTAAAAAATACCAACATATACCGGAGGCTATATTTGGCATAATGATATACATAGTACTATTTTTAATATATTTACCATAATACAGTACCAAAAGCTATATTTGTTATATCGAAATAGATTAGAAAAGAAAAGAAATTAAGACCCGAACGCAGCAGCTGTTTATGTCATTTAATATTATTTCATATATAACATCTTAAATGTTTATCTGATCGCAACAGATTTTTCAGAAATCATAAAGACTGTAGGTATTTTGCCCGCTACCCATAGGGTAGAAGGGTATTATAACTTTGTGCTGGCAGGATATATATTCTAGATCAGCGTCAACAGCTGAGACGATCTAGCCATGTCCGTCTGTCTGACTGTCCGTATGGACATCTAGATCTCAGAGGATATAAGCGATAGATCTATAATTTTTTTCGACATCATTTGTTTTGTTTGCACGCAGATCGAGTTTGTTTCAAATTTTTGCCACGCCCATTTCCGCCCCCGCAAATTGATATCACTTGAATAACAATTGTAATATTAAAGCTGCAATTGCCAAAGTTATTACAGAAATACTTGTGAAATACTTTGTATGGGCAAAAACGCCAAATTACTAGGGGTCTTTGTTGCTTTAGCTGACAATTTGGTATATTTTGCACTCTATAGTATATCTTGAATGTTTCATATCAAATATAACAAATATACCATTTGCTATATTTATACCACACTCGAGTGTAGCTTTCTTACTTATTTCTTCTTTCCAAGTGTTAAGTGTTTTCTTTTAACGATACTCAGACAAATAATTCCAAATTATTGTAATACTCCTATTTTGTATCATGTAAATTTCGGTAATACGTTAATTATAAGCGTATTAATTTAAATTATTTTCACAATTGCGGCAATAAAATGAAGGTGGCGGAAGCAGCTAGCAAAAGTTATGAGCGCAATTCTGAAATTTAATGGCATAATTAACTACACACTCAAATAGACACAAGCACAGACGCACACACACACTGACGTACACTTGAACATAGTTTACAGAGTTAGAGACAATGGAGAGTGCACACACCCACAGCAGAAGCTCGTAAAACGAACGCATAGAAGAAGATAGAAGACGCTGACAGGACTCCAGAATGAAAAGGGGACGAGATCAAGCTGGCGCCCCTTTGTGTCGCCAATGGTGTTGTCCTCATCCTGGTCCTAGTCCTTGTTGTTGTTGTTGCAGTTGTTGTTGCCAACTCCATTAAAATGGGAGCTGTGGGGTTGTGTGGCGCCAACGAGACGCTCAAAATAAAAAGCAGATTGTTCGCAAACAAAACACGGGCACATTTCAATGCTTTTTACCTGTTACCTGTAAATACGTGGCAACAACAAAACAGACAACTGGGCAACCAGACGCCTGCTGTCGCCTCACGCAGATAAAATATCTTTTTGTTTTTCGCTTTATTTGCTCTTTTTTCGCAACATAAAAATAAGTGCTTGCAGAACATTCGCAGCATTTTTTTCTCCTCTTTATTGTGTTCCAGCTACAATTGATAATGAACACACGTTGACCGAAAGGATGACCCCAAAATGATTGCCATTTGGTCAGGTAAATGTCATTTGCCATGGCAATAAGTGTTGCATGCAGCTTGTGGGAGTTTATGTTAAGTGTACTAGTGCGTATGCGTAATGTTTGTGTGCACAGCGCAGAACGCAGAGCACTCAGTTCATGCAATTGCAAATTATTATTGAGCATTCATTGCTAATTTGGCATAAATGCATCAATAGTAAATAAATTACAGTCAAATTAATGCCAATTAAAATTATTAACTGCCTGCATTGAAATTCGGAAATAATCACAGCTGAATGCCTCTTCCATATTTAACAGCCAACAGTGCGTATACGCAATGCAATTAATCATTTTCGCGCTGCTAAAGATTAAGCATATTCATGATATTCAATACTGGAAATTCTTTAATAAATTCTATTAAGATATACAAGTTTTAACCTTGCACTTAAATTTACGAAGACATTCTAAAGCAACCGCAGCTCATAATTTAACCATCTATTCAAGCGATGTTCAAAGCGTCAACTCGTTGTATTTCATTCAAATGCCACGGCACGTACTCAGCCAATAGCTTTGGAAGTCGACAAAAAGAGGGGCGCACAAGATGAAGAACAAGAAAATTGAGCATATTTAATAAGTTGACAAAACATATTTCACACGCACCAATGTGTCGGCTGCCTTCTTATGCCTTGGGTCTACATATGTCAAGCATCATTATTAACAGATTTTGGGTGCGACACGCACACGAAACCCAACCAAGTAAATCCTCAGCATATACCCGAAAGCTCCCAACAACACCTCACAGCATATGGCTGTGGCAGCATGGGAAAAGGCTAAAGAGGCGAAGACACAAAGCAAAAAAAAGCAGAGTGTGTGAAATGTTATTGACGTCTATTTCAATATTTATAAACACAAAAGGTATTATGCATGTAAAAATAAAATAAATGTGCGAGAACGCAGAGGGAGAATTTCAGTTATTGTGCTGGGCGTCAGTTGGACAGGACGTGCAGAGCTTTAAAATTTAGGCAGCTGAATACAACCAGAGGACAACTGTAGCGTGTACCTTGTATTCAATTTATCAGCATCTAAAGGGTGTACGTGTGTTGTTGCTTTGACTGATTTTGCTCATTGCAATTTTTGCCACTAAAGCGTGTAAGTCTCATGAAATATGCATCATTTAGCATTTACGATGGCAGACAGCAGACAGCAGCAAGGGAGTCGCACTGCAACTGACAGTGCGGCAAAGGATAGTTATGGTTACGGCTGACTGTTATGGCCACAACATAAATGCCACAGCATTGGACCTGACACTAATACGCAAAGCCTGGTTGGGTAACTAATAAGCGTGTGCCGAGGTGTGTGCCCAAGTGACCAATGCAAGGACAAGCAGCTTTGCCTCAACAACAGCTGAGCTTCCAGTTGTTGTTCTCCGCTTGCAGCAAGCTCTCCAACTTGGCAAGCATCTTAAGTAGACGAAAGCCAACTTTGTCTCTGTCCCTATCTCGGTCTGCTCCTGCTCCCGTGTCTCTGCCTGTGTTTCCCGCATTTCTCTGGCAATCTGGCAAGCGGCAAGCAAATTAAACCCATATCAAACTAAAAGCATTGAACAGTTATAAGCCAGACTAGACAGCGTCAATGTTGTTATTCCATATACAAGATGGCAAAACAAAAACTAAATGTAAAAATAAATGTGCAACCAATGTGACAGAACAGTGGGCTTCCACTCGTATATTAATTCAATATCGAAATGTATAAAACTATAATTTTTAAAAGTACTTTATCAAAGGAAATTAAATGAAAAGCCTTTTTTTAATATTTGCAATGGAAAAAATAAAGTATTTTTACCTATTATAACAAATAGTATACAAATATATTATATTCTACTGTGCAGAAGATGGCAAAAACCTTTCAGAAATTTAAATCAAGGCACCTACCTAAAAGCCACGTCTCAGACATGCAAAAAAATATGTATGTAAGCTCGAATACCGCCGTTGGACAAAAGGCTAGCGAAATACGGAGCAACCATATCAATGGCATATTTATGCAACGCATGAAAAGCTAGCTAGCTAGAGTTCAATGCATTGATATACAGATTACGCATACGCAGCGTGTGCGCGCGCTCTACGAAGTTTGAGTAAAATTTTCGGCATAAAATTAAATTAAAGTTTGCTACGCTGGTCAGGGCCAAGTTCAATAAATTATTGATTGGACCCAGCAGGGCTGTGAGGGAGCGAGTGAACTAAGGGAACAAACTGGCAAAACTTTAAGAAAATGAAAGGCGGGCAAGGAGAGCAGACAGCCTTCGGGGCGGGGGAGTGCTACGGTTTGTGGTTCACTTGTTGGCGCTGCCATGGTACTTATTTAATTTATAATCAAATCAAAAAGCGGCCAAGGCAAGTCAATAAAAGTCAGGCCAAAGTGCGAGGCACAAAACTTGAAGCATTTCTGATTATTGGACATTCAAATTGCCTCAAGCATGAATTATGTGCGGCCAGCTAGAGAGAAATTTGTTCTTGTTATTGTTTGCTATAGAAATTCGAAGGAAATGAAAGTAAATAAGCGTAAAGATTTGCTTAGTGACTTTCTCTCGGAAGTTGACGCTGACTCTGACGCTGACTTTGCCACTGACTTGGAAGCTGTCGCTCTGCAGCTGAGTTCGACCTCATTTTAATTCTGTATCTGATTCTGTCTAAGATGCCAAATGCGAAAATTGTTAAATGATAAGTAAATTAAACTTTTGTTTAGTTATTTTCAAGTTTACAATTTTCTATTTGCCCTGGCAACAATTCAGTTTTCGTCTACCAAATATTCAATAAAAGAATGTTGCGGTTGCGGAATTTGAAGGAAAACTATTTGCATTTTTCTCTGCGGGATTTCACTTTCCTGAAATTACAATTGTGGTTGTTTTGGAAATTATATTATAATTTGAATGTTAATTCACAAAATTCAGTAAATTAAAATTGCTTATTCGAGCTCTAATTACAGCAGCTTTACTTTAATTTCTGTTCGATATGAATAGTCTGTGTAAGTTAGTAGAATTTAAAGTTTCATTTCAACACATTTTCTATTATTTTCTAAATATTACAATGGTTGATTGAGTTGGTTTCGGTTGTCACACAAATACACTTCTGGTCCCTTGAATGAAATAAATCTTATACAAATAATCAATGGACTTAAATGATAAACCTACTTTAATGTGTCCGTTCATTTTAGCCATCTCCATGTTCACAACAACAATTAAGAAAGCTACAGCTACGAGTATGCTTGACTATGAGATACCCGCCACCCATTTTGAATAAATTCCAAAACAGTGGGGTATTATTGTTAAAATATAATAAATTAATATCCCGCAAATATAAAAAAATATAGGCATAACATTATTGCGCTTTTTAGGGGACTCGTTGATTGCAGGTGTATACATATAAAAGATAATATAAATGGCTCAAGTATCAGAAAACTAGTTGAAAATTTAAAGATTACATTGATCTAAGACTAATATCGTAATGCTTGCAAACTTGAGAAATTTAACCGTTTTGTTTGGCAGTATATTACAATGTAACAATATACAAAATATAAATATGCAAATTATTTATGATGATGCTCATCAGTCACGCTACTGTTTTTAATGAAGACAAATTAACCAAAGTTATGCAAACGGGTGTGAAATCAATAATGAACACCTTAAAAAAAAGGCAGCTGAGAAAAATGTACAACAAGCTCTTTGGTCGTCTCATTAAAACTCAGTCGCCCCATAAAACCTCAAAGGGCAAATGTAAAGTGAGACCAAGCAGTCACTTGTTGCAGGTCTTCAGATGTGAACTCAGACCAAGAGATAGAGAAATACTAAGGAGGTGGAGAATGAAGATGACGAACACTTGTCGACGCGTCTTTTTTTTTGTCCTAATGATGTGCAATTCCAAGATATTTAAGCTGTGTTCATTTTCTATGCATGTGTCTGTGAATGTGAATGTGTATGTGAGTTGTCGCCTAAAAGTATGCCACATTTTGCAGACGGACTGCACATGCGGTAATATGTCAATGTCATGCATTATGCAAGAAAAGTCGCCGACTTGTGGCATGACCTCGACAGCAGTGGCAGTTGCAGTTGCAGTTGCCATTGCCGTTGCCGTTGCTCTTCCAGCTGCTGTTGCTATTACATTTGCTCATTTCTCTGTGCCGCACAATGCAAACAATACAAACAGCTATAAATGCATAAAGAAATAAATGTTTTATGTATGTCTGCGCTTCGTTGCATTTGCATGCATGCATGTGTGTAGGTGAAATATTTGTGTGTGCACGTGCATGTACGTGTGTGTGTGAATGTGAGAATTTGTAAAACACTTTTTTATGCTCCAATTTTCAATCAAGACACGCACCAGAAATTCATTGCCATCTGAAGCATACGGAGTTGCACGCGGCATTCACATTGAAGCCTACCGCTTTTGTTGCACAATTCTTGCGGCTTTCAACACAAATTGTTTTGTGTATAGGATAAGCATTTAAATATGTTTCAGTTTTAGCATTTGCATTTGCGATTCATCAATAAAATATTCCAAGAAGTTTAATTAAGTGGAACCGATTTTAAAGTTCCATGTTGTTTTAATTTCATTTTCACTCGATTTTTGTAAAAATCGACTATACATATAAAACATATTTTCTTTGTTAAAGACCAAAAAGAAATATAAATATTTGCGTATTAAAACGAAATAAAAGTTGCTGACACAGTTTACGGGTGACATTTTTCACTTTTCCATTTCTCTTCTGGCGCGTATGTTATCTGACTTGACTCGCGTTTTTCATGCAAATTTAATTAAAGAATTTCCCAATGTTTTTGCAAGCCAAATACAAAAAAAAGATACTGAAAAAAAGAAAATCCTCATCCAGAAGCAGATGCAAAAGCAACAGTGAAATCAAAAAGATTTATTTACCAAGTGTAAATTTATTTTCATTTCCCCTACTTAATGACACCCGTGGGAGGTGCACAGCAAACTCCGTTGGAGACAAAACATAATATGAGTCGTGCCCCATTCTGTTAACCTTCACCTGCCACCAGGCAACTACATCCCATGGGCATCTCTTAAAAGCGCATGCAACAGCTTATGCTCGAAGTTGTCGCGTTGAAATAAAGGTGATGTCTTCACTTTCATTCGCAACTAAAGCAGAGTAGGTAGAAGATAATAGTTGTTACATACTGACAACTTTTGACTTAAATGAGTTTCAAGGGGTATACTTAAAATAGGGTTTCATCATCGCACCCAAGATTCGATATAAGAATTAATTAGTTTAGCTAAAAGCGATTTAACTTTTTACACATCGCTGATGGTTGATAGTTTTGATCAGGATAATCTATTCGAGCAAATATGTAAGCAAAATATTTCTGATAAATAACATAAAATATATATATAGATAAACAAAATTGATTGCTGAATCATATGTAACAAAAACTCCATAGAAATGGAATATAATATTATATTTAACTACAATATTTACTCTTAATTCAAGTTTGTCTTTTTCTGCGACTTGCTTAGTTTCAACATAACAACAATACGAACAAGATGCATAATTTCATTTTTTTTGCATTACGAACAGCAAGTTTTCAAGTTTTCGCTAAATGCCTTTTCACTTCCCCGGCATCTTCGCCATGTCGGCAGATAACTTGGTATCTTAAACAACAAGTTCGTATAAATATCTTAAGCTCGAATACAGTACACGTATCAGCTAGAGATACTTAAGCAGCATGTAATACGTGTAGTTTCCAAGCTCACAGGCAAGCCTTCTGCTTCCCTTTGCTTTAGTAAAATGCAATTTTCACCTCGCATTGTCTTACGTGCTGTGTAATTATTTTCCTTTTTGTTAAATTTTTTTCGTTTCGAGAACTTTTTTGTTGCTCATTTTCCGTTCGCAATTCGATTTTTGTGCAGCTTTTCTCTCTCTCTCTCCCCCCATCTCGTATTTTATTTTTAATTAATTTGCTACGAGTCGGAAATGAAATAAAAGATCTACACGTGACATGGAATGTAGTATGAGCTGCGCTCGCTCTCAGTAAACTAAAGGCTAGTGCACGCTTTGCTTGCACAATTTATTGCGAAGAGCTTAGAAGTGAAATGCTGAATAAATAATTAAATATGGATTCCTTAAAAGGTATTTCAATATTTGAAAGCTATCAAGCCATGTTTATTTAAATATTATTAAAGCTCAACACAAATGTGTTTTATGGCCAACTTTTGATGATTTACACTTGCCTCCGCAATCGACCTTGTTTGAGTTTTATAAGCAGAGTCGGTGCATAACAAAAGCACATATGTTAAGTAAACTCTCATCACCGGCAAACAGAAAATGCGTAAACATTTCACGTAATCGCTCCACACCTAATCAACATTTAGGCAAACTCTTCAAAACAGCTCGCACACACATAATGCAACAAAGTTTGAGCAGAACTAATAGCGGGTTAGTGCCACGCCCACATCAGCCACAAAACTTGATGCAATGGAGGATGCAAAAGGAAACGAGCTGAACGTTTATCGCACTGGAACTCAGTCTGAGTTTGGTAAGCATATAAGCATATGAGCATAAAGGATATACGCTGTAAATTTTCATTTTTATGAAGTTCCACAAAGTACGAGTACGAGTATGAGAATGTGGTTACATTTTGGATTAAAGTCGCATTGTTGTTGTTGCTTTTGTTGTTGCTGGCCAAAAGTAGTTTATTTTGTAGCAACAAACGAGCCGAGTGAATGTCAAGCGAAGAAAAGCGAAAAGTGTTTTAGCATATTCTTAGAAGAAGTTGTATAAAAAATGCGAAACACACAGATAGCTGACGACAGGTGCATCGCATTTTCCAAGGCTAATGGCAACAGCAATTCAAATATAATATATACAAAATACTGTGAATAAGCAGTATTATGTATTTAAGTGGGCATTAGTTATGAGATTTTTGCAAGTACTTTTGCCTCAATAAATTACATATTTTGTTTCTTATAGTATTTTTGATCGTCAAGTTAATCTTTACACTTTTTGCAGCTCTTCAATCATGTGCTCTTTTAAATATTCCTTAGTTTTATTTGCTTATTCATAATAGTTAGATATAAATGAAATTAACACTAATTTAGAACTGCCTTCGGATTTATATTCCTTCACATATTCTAACAAAGTGCAAACTGATTATTTTTTATACCCGCTACCCATAGGGTAGAAAGCTATTACAACTTTGCGTCTCCAAACCCCATAATGTACATATATTTTTGATCAGCGTCAACAGACTAGACGATGCCATGTCTGTCTGTTCGTCTGTGTGTCTGTCCGTATGAACATATAGATTTTAGAATCTAAAAGAGATAGATATATAATTGTTTTCGACAGAACTTGTTATGTTTGCAGGCAGATCAAGTTTGCATGAAATTTTTGTCATGCCCACTTCTACCCCTTTGTAATTTCATAGTATTATATATATATGTAGTATATAAATTTACTATATTTTAGGAATAATACCACTTCTTTGCTTTTATTAAAAATTCGCCTGTATTTGTATGTTGAAACTCTGAAATTTCTTGTGTGCAGCTAGGAATCTCGTAGAATACCACAAAACCATAATTTCATCTTTAACAATTCTAGCTAAATTCACCAACAATTCAAACAACCATCTGAGCCATCAACCATTCCAATTTGGTTGTCAATCAGTGCCTCAAGAGCGAAAGAGAGAGAGAGAGAGAGAGAGAGAGAGGTGTAGAAGAACAGCCAACTGGTGCTCTTGTCATGCATGTGCTTGTCTGTGTTTCTCTGTGTTCCTGTGTCCCCCCCTCTTTCACCCTTCGTTTATACTCTATGCATGAAAACCTCAACTAGTCTGCGTTTTCTTTTCACACAGCTGAGCCAAAGCACTCCGCGCGTGTGTGTGCGTGTGTGTGTTTGTGTGGAGATGGAGATGGAGAACGTTCCATGGTTGATTTATTTTACATGTCACGACATAAGAGCACTTCCATGGGCCACACCCAATGCCATAGTCGCCTTTCTCCTGTTGTTGTGGCCCCCGTCACCTATCTGCTGCAGATGACTGCAAATGCGACACGTTTGTGTGTTTTCGTGCGTGTAATAAATTTTTTATATGCATTGCGTACGAGCAAAAATAATGCTAAATTCTTAATCGACACCTGTCAATAAAGCATTTTTTTTTCCTTTTCATTCCTCTTCGGTTTTGCTTCTCGATTGATGGACTGACTATTGCGTCTCGGTCTGGCTGGCACTCTTTTTAATATGCCTCCCATGTGCGTTAGGCACAGCGCTTGTTTAATTCACAATGCTTTGCATACTTCCGAAGCCAAGGGCCAAGGGCGGTACAGCTCGGTTGTGACATGCCACAATGGATTCAGCCAGGCACTTCTGATTAATATCTGGTTGTATTGACAGCTGAGATTTGGCCGAACCCCCGTTGAGTTAATAAAACGTCGAGTGACATGTTTTAGTCTTGGAACGTGCGTGAAATTCTAAAATGGGGAAATGAGCAAAGCCTTCTTTTATCCCTGCGCGCATGTGTGTGTGTTTGTCGAGCTTGTGCCTTTGAATTATTGTCAGGTTTTTATTAAACGCGCTGCGCTGTGCTGTGCTGTGCTGTGCTGTGCTGCGTTGTGTGTTTTCCTCGCACCAACAACACAGACAATATAACTCATATGCCATGAACGTCGCAGTAACCGCAGAGACTTGCACTCGACCCCAGCTTGACCTACCTAACGCCGCATTCAGGCAGAGGTGACCAAGGGTGGACAATGTAGGAGGCGATGGAGGTGGCTGAGGCAACGACTGGCCAACAAACAAAGTCTAATGACAGAGATTTATGCTGTAATTGCATTTACTCGTGCCAGCCACTCTGACAGCAAGACACCGTATAAACTGTATGCAAAACAACGACGACTCTATGCGCTTACCAAAGGATTAGACAGGATAAGCGAACAGGTATTGCACATAAAAGGGTGCAATGTGTAAGAGATGGTGTTAAATATACTTGGTCTCAGAGAATTGGATAGTGTCTCTGATGCAATCACCTCCGAAATGATTTAAAAATTACAAACTTAATTTAATTAAAATTTTGATAGCATAATTTTCTTAAATATTTGTGTATTAATTAATTTATAGTTATTGTCATCTTTACTCCCATTCTAATATTACGGGGTATTCAGCCAATTAATCCCAAGACTCTTAAGGATTGCAGCAAACTCTTTAGCTGGTTAAGAGTATTGGCAAAAGAAATGCGGCATAAATAAGCAGTAAAACCAATTATAAGTTTTGTTTTGCTGCCTGCAATTGCACATTGCTCGGTGACATCCGGCAAATGGGCAGGTAAAAAGTTTAATGAAATTGAAAATAAATGAGAAAACATTTTACACACTTTCCTCGCCCCGTCCAGAAACTTGGGGGATTTGTGTTACAAACGCTTCCGTTTCACTGTTTTAATTGCACGCAATGCAAGTTAAGCACTCGCTTAAGACGAGCGAGGCGACGAACTCAAAGCAAGTGGCATTTGCAAACGCATTCACATTCGCATTACCATTCTCATTCTCATTTTCGTTCCCACTGCCATTCTCATCAGATGCAACAGCAGTCAAACAAATGGACAAATTAGCATGTAACCATACGGCAATCTCCGCTTTTGCGGAATCCCTTCTCAGGCAAAACAGACGCGCTCACACACTTGCCCACGTGCCCACTTGACTTGGACTTCATTGCACTCTCGGAGCACGTGGAGCATACTTGTGGAGTTTATGGGTCAAGTGTTTATTACGCCCACGGGCGTGGCCCGAGAGCACTGCTAAATTGTAGCACATTGTTTCGACTTGGGCATGAGAGAGCGAGCGAGTAAGCGCACTGTACTGTGTGCGCAAAGTGTTTGTTTACTTATGTAATTGTGACATTTCATGTGCCCCTAAAAGTAGGCAAGCATTTTTCAAGCGACTGCCAGCGACAGCAAGACAGTCACACAGAAAGTCGCCTTTAATTGAAAGCTAATTGCTCGGAAATGTGAGAGCCGCAATTGTGCTAACGAAACCCAGGTTCGATGCCAATCAATCTATCCATCTATCAGTGCAGGCGGAGTTCGCCTCATTTCGGCCAACAACTATTTATTGAATATTGTAGTTTCATTTGCCATGCGACTAATTAAGTGCAGCCAAGCGATGCTCTTCATGGCAATTTCTCTATTAGCATCTCACTCACTCATTCGGCATCTCCCACTCACTTCCTCACTCACGACCTTTTAATTGCAGTTAATTGAACCAAATTGTTGTTTGCCATATGAACAGGATATATTTACAAAATATCTCTCCAACTGGCTCCTATCCATATGTATGTTTCTATATATAGTATAGTATGTGTGCCTCTATACTCGAATGCTTGTGCGTTCACATGGGCGTCTGTGTTTTGCTATATATACTATATATTGTCTTGTGCTCGGGCAGTAGAAGAAAAATATTTGTAATGAATTGATGCCACACAAATTGCTTCAACGGTAATTGAATTCTGCTTTGTGGTAACAAACAAAAAGCAATTCGGCTCTGTCTATGAAGCTACTTAATTGATAGTTGAATACGATAGTTGAATCTGACAAGGGTCGATTAAAGTGCCCTTAAATGAAATGAAATGCGCTTAAAGTTCACTTAAGCGACCAAAATTCTTGATATATAGTTGCTAATCAATGCATAATGTCGTTAAATCACTTAAAAGCCGCTTATGAAACCGGCTCCGACTCCGCGTCCCTTAAGCTTTTATTTCATTATGCTTTAACACTTGCCATTCTTACTGCTAGCTGTGCTTTTTTATTACCTTGTAAATAATTTACGCTACAAACACAATTAACTAATTAATTAACAGCATGATTAACGTCAGGGCAGAGCGTGCAAATCAATTTTGAACGCCTTACTGCGCTGCTCTCCACGCAGCCTTTCAATTTGATAATTAAACTGTGCGACTTTCAAGTTCAAACAGCCATGAAATGACTAAACCGATTCCCACGTCCTGCATCCTGTCGCGTGTTTTGAGGCAGCGAAGCGAATAAGTACAAAATCCTCTCAACACAGGTAAACCAAATAAAAGTGTTCACCTTTTTTTTGTGATATTGTGAATTATGAGTTTCAGTGAATTTAATAATACTTCTCATAGCTAACATTAAAGTCTTGGGTAAACTGCAAATGAACTCAACCATTGAGTTGTTTATGTTTGATATTAGCAAAACTTTCGAGTAGATGCTTTTCCAGAGAGAGATACAGGCTCCCCTGACAGTCTCCGGCCAAATTGGCTAATTAACTAGCCCAGCAAACTCCGACACACAGATATAGCTACAGACGCACACGTACCTGCCCTTAGGCCATTCTCTCTTTGGAACAAGTACAACACAAGTTGTGTAGCATGTGTAGTGGTGTTGTGTGGGACTTGGCTCATTCAACAACTAATGACAATAATTTGGCAAACTCTCGACGCTGTTTGGTGTCCAATAAAATAAATATACTTTAGCAATTGCCACTTTAGTCATTGAAACGACTCATTGGAACTTTTGAAATTGGTATCTGACATTGTCTACATGTCGATTGCCACCAAGCAAGATTAGCTAAAGTTTACGCGACCCCTGATAAACTTGGCAGCAAAGGCCACCACCCAACATCATAACAACAACTCACGTATGTAGGCGCATTTGGCTGGCATTATGGTAAATTGCTGTTGAAGGGAAATGAACTCTTTCGCA